>NC_053391.1:74341263-75080013 GCF_905171765.1 Bufo bufo | reverse complement strand
TTTGGCAAATATTAAACATCACACAGCAACTATGTATATATACAATAACTATATATATATATATATATATATATATATATATACAGTACAGACCAAAAGTTCGGACACACCTTCTCATTCAAAGAGTTTTCTTTATTTTCATGACTATGAAAATTGTAGATTCACACTGAAGGCATCAAAACTATGAAGTAAGACATGTGGAATTATATGCATAACAAACAAGTGTGAAACAACTGAAAATACGTCATATTCTAGGTTCTTCAAAGTAGCCACTTTTTGCTTTGATTACTGCTTTGCACACTCTTGGCATTCTCTTGATGAGCTTCAAGAGGTAGTCCCCTGAAAGGGTTTTCACTTCACGGGTGTGCTCTGTCAGGTTTAATAAGTGGGATTTCTTGCCTTATAAATGGGGTTGGGACCATCAGTTGCGTTGAGGAGAAGTCAGGTGGATACACAGCTGATAGTCCTACTGAATAGACTGTTAGAATTTGTATTATGGCAAGAAAAAAGCAGCTAAGTAAGGAAAAATGAGAGGCCATCATTGCTTTAAGAAATGAAGGTCAGTCAGTCAGCCGAAAAATTGGGAAAACTTTGAAAGTAAGGGCTATTTGACCATGAAGGAGAGTGATGGGGTGCTGCACCAGATGACCTGGCCTCCACAGTCACCGGACCTGAACCCAATCGAGATGGTTTGGGGTGAGCTGGACCGCAGAGTGAAGGCAAAAGGGCCAACAAGTGCTAAGCATCTCTGGGAACTCCTTCAAGACTGTTGGAAGACCATTTCAGGGGACTACCTCTTGAAGCTCATCAAAAGAATGCCAAAAGTGTGCAAAGCAGTAATCAAAGCAAAAGGTGGCTACTTTGAAGAACCTAGAATATGACGTATTTTCAGTTGTTTCACACTTGTTTGTTATGTATATAATTCCACATGTGTTAATTCATAGTTTTGATGCCTTCACAGTCATGAAAATAAAGAAAACTATTTGAATGAGAAGGTGTGTCCAAACTTTTGGTCTGTACTGTATATATATATATATATATATATATATATATATAAAGAGAGAGAGAGAGAGAGAGAGAAAGAAACAGTCATGTCATTATCACACAAGATCAAACCATTCAAAATAGGTAATGGGCGCTGCACACCTACTCCCCCTCCCTGCACAATGACCTCTGAACAGGTCACAAAACATGCTTTACAACATTCTCTCATAGAAGTCAATGAACATCTTTAGTCTATGTGGTCCACTAAATGCTGTTAGCAGCTCAGCCAAGATGTCTGCCTCCATAATCATGTTTAGAAAATAAAATATCATAATAATTAAATACTAAACTATAAACACATCAGAAAAAGGAATATGTTTCAATATGTGGTTTTAATTAGTAAAAAAAATGGTGATGTTTTCAGTTTCATGTTAAGCCGCTGTCTATATTAACTGGGTAACAAACAAAACACTTAGTTGGTGCCCTCCCCTTCATTTTCTTAGCTACAGATCTGCCAATTCCTGGACTTCTCTTCTTATATCATCCAAGATGGCTGGACCACTTCTCGGACTACACTCAACAGTGGTAGTCTAAGACAGTGTTTCCCAACCAGTGTGCCTCCAGCTGTTGCAAAACTACAACTCCCAGCATGCCCGCACAGCCAAAGGCTGTCCGGGCATGCTGGGAGTTGTAGTTTTGCAACAGCTGGAAGCACACTGGTTGGGAAACACTGGTCTAAGACACTTCCTACTTATCCAGTCCTGCTCTTAGATTGGCCAGCACTGCTCATGTGAGCAGTGCTGACCAATCCAAGGGCAGCAGGCAACAAAATGAAAAGTATGCACCAGATAGGCTCGAAGTGGTCCAGCCATATTGGACGGCAGCAGAAAAGCCTGAAAGTTTGCAGATCTGCAGCTGAAATGTGAAAAGGAGTGTACCATACAAGTGTTGTTTTTCACTATTTAGTTAATGTGATTTTTTTTTTTTTACTGAGGGGCCCTTTAATGGGACAGAAAACAAGGTAAGTGGAAAGAAATGTTTACTATTTTAATAATCTCAAGTTCTGTAAGACACCATTAGGTCTGGTACATATTATTTTATAAGACTGTTACCGTAAATGTCATATTGCCCTGAAAATGTCATTCTTAACTGCACGCACCATTCTATACACTGGATGTCAGCAGCAATTATTACAGCCAAAGCTGCAATACATTTTAAGTGAAAGTTTGTTAGAGAGTTGCTCTATTTTTCCCATGAATAATAAGATAAATTAATTGAGTTAGAAAAGAAATACCAGTATTAGAATCCAGGAGATGCTGAATGTACGAGGTGCAAATCATTAAACCATTCTTTATCTGACAATTTATAGTGATATATATATATATATATATATATATATATATATATATATATATATATATAAGCAGGAACTTTTGTAGTATGCTAAATGGATTGTATAACCGGTGCTAAAATGTGAGGGCATTCTTAACATTTTGACACTCTGTTGGGCTGCTTTGGGGACCATGGAAAAGTGAACCCAAGCCCTGGTTGGTACCATTTCAATTTATTGTCATTGTTAGTATGAGTCTAGGGGGCTTTTTTTTTTCACAGGAATGGCATTAAATTAAAACAAGAAGGAAACTAGGTGGGTGAAAGGACAAGAGGGTAAGCAAACTATGTATTTTTTTTTTCCTGTAATGAAGCCCATTTCTATCTTTTCCTGGGTGGCCAAGCCATAATGGAGTCTATTTCTATCTTTTCCTTGGTGACCAAGCCATAACGGAGCCCATTTTCATTTCAGTATTATTGTTGAAATTAATAGGGCATTTCAAATAAAGTATGATTGCAGTATACATCTAATAATAATATTGTAAGGTTTTTATATTCATTAGATTTTCCACTCTGTTAGTGCTCCTTGCTATTTAGTGTTCTGGTAGCTTCCTTGCTCCTTTGTCTTCCACTCAATGCTGGCATAGTAATGTCATAGACGAGCAGGTGAAGTGATCCACATATAGATGAAGTCAAGCTAAACTTTACACTGTTATCTTGGTTTTCTCATGAAAAAAGCCATTGAAATCCATTTAAAAGTTGGTTATCTATTTCTTGCCATTCTTTGCTTAAAGCTTTAACCATCAGGTTTAGCTTGGCTACATCTGTACTTTTAATTCATTCATCCCTACTTCTACAGTAAATTCATGGAAATATATAGCTATATCTCTTTCTCCAGACAGATGACAAGGAAAATTTTGCAAATATCACATACCAAACATATCTCTGGGGTAATATGTAAGGGACTATTTTCTATTCAGGGGAGGGAGAAGCTAATAAAAACTGCCTGCAATGCATTCTGGGAGATTCAGGTGCTTGATTGCCACAGTTGATCTGCTGTTCACCCACAGAAAGGGAAGAAAATCCTCCAGATAGGTAAGTAAAAAAATATTTACAGTAAGTTCTTGGAATAACCCCTTTAAGGATCCCTCTCGTCTGCCACTTCTGCCAATGTTCAGACACAAGGGGATTTCTGTATGCACTAAGACCATATTTACAGTTGTATGCAAACAGCCCACCTTATAAATAAAGTATCCTGCATGCTAAAATGGAAAAACATGGCCATACACATCAGATAATTGTAGACTGAACTTGCCTATTTTTTCAGGAACCAAGCCGGGTGTGCATGAATGTGGGGGTCGGGAGGAATAGTTGTTGGCCAAATGAGTATTTAGACATGCTCATTTATATGATATATATATATATATATGCAATTGCTTGCAAGGTGCAAAAAAAAAAAACTATCCTCACTCAATTGGTAACAACTAGCAACATTAGCTAAAGCCTCCAAATATAAGAAGTATCCTACAGTAAATGTTAGTCCTCTCCCATTTATAGAACATGTTTTATTTTTACTTTTGCTTTCCATATTCTATATGCTTCCATTCTGTAATTTGAGCAATAAAAAAAAGGAAAGGTAATAAACAAAACTAGCCATCAAAAATGCTCTTTGCTACTATGTTAATGTATTAGGAGCTAGAAAAGTAGGTTCTATGTCAAGCTTTCAGCATCTAATACTATTATAGAATACAGCAGGTAGCCACTTAAGACGCATTGAGGAACATAGTTTTTTGCAGAGAGCGCTATAGGAGGACCACATGCAATTTTTATATCCCTTAGATATAATAACTTCACATATTTATTTATAAAGGTTATATAGTGTGAGTTTATTTGCTTATAAAATGCAGACAGCAAAGTCATCTAAGCCAATAAATATATCATAGCAACACATATAGCAAGTAAATACTAAAGGGATATCAACTTATAGTATTGCCTTATTTAATATTATAAATAAAGGTATATTAGTCGGATGCACAGGGTGGTTGACACACCAAAGAAGGGTGCTCTCAGTCTTGCAGCGTCACCCCGCTGCTAAAGAAGAGTAAAATATAGAAAAAATGACTGGGCACACCTAAGGATATATAATGACTAGTGTTTATTTAATTAAAAAGACAAATTGGTACGGAAATTATAATATCAGAAATATAAGTGCGACAGTAAAAAGCTAATAACGCTTCCACATTATAGGCAATACTTCATATAAAATTCTGTATATTTATTTAATATTATGCCTTATTCATAATATTCTTTTTTTTAAAAAAAATTTAAAGCTATATAGAGATATGTAGATTTCTTGACATTCTGTTCTAGTCTGATTCTAAAGAATAGGACCGAAAATTCTATTTGGGTCTGAATCAATTCTACCCAAATCGAAAGTGCTCTAATTGACTTGAAAATTGGTGTATGACACTAAGAAGTTTTGTATAACTTATATTTTTTCTTTCTTGTCTTTTTTTTTTCAAAATGTCTCTCTCTGTCTCTTCTTAGGGAAAGAGCGCCTTAATCCTTAGGGAAAGAGCACCTTAATCGGTGTGAGGAGACTTAAAGGCCATACATGCTCCTCTGCAATTCTGAGAAGAAAGAGATATAAATGAGCTCTTAACAAGCTCTGCCTTTAATGTCACCATATGTAAGGCAGCTATCCTATAAGTCAATGTTCAACCCTTTAAATAAGCCTTGAGACATGACTTGGATATTAAATAAGCCAGGACCTCACCTGCAGACAGCTGTTTCAGGGTTATTGCCTTTCATCAGTGCAGAGCATAGAGTAGGCCTAAGTCAGGATTCGGAGGGTACTATTTCTCCTTGGTTAGAGAGCGCCTTAATTGGTGTGAGGAGACTTATAGACCATATACACTCCTCTGGATTTCCGGGAAGAAAGGGATGCAAATGAGCTTTTAAAAAGCTCTGCCTCTAATGTCACCAGATGTAAGGCAACTATCTAAGTCAATTTTCAACCCTTTAAATAGGCCTTGAGAAATGACTTGGATATTAAATAAGCCAGCATCTCATCTGTAGACAGCTGATTCGGCGTGATTGCCAGTGCAGAGCACAGAGTACCGGCTTAACTGGGTGAGAGGCCTAAGTCTCTATTATCTCTAGCACCTTAATTGGCATGAAGAGACCTATAGGCCATACATGCTTCTCTGAAAATCTGAGAAAAAAGGATGCTGCATATCATGCTGTTTTTCATAGCTAGTCATCTCACGTCACACATCTTGGGAAATGTTAAGTCAAGATGAATAGTAAGAAATAACACAATACTTGAATTGCCATGTAGGAAATTACTACCTGGCTGATAATGCCTGTTCACGCAGAACAAAGCTCTGCAAAAAGCATGAAAATATTTTTAATTCATGCAATGCATGTCAATCAGATGGAAGAAATATATTAATTAGCAAAGAAATCCGGGTCAATATCTACAATTATTTGGTACAAAACTTTTACAAGGCTATAAGACCTCCCTTCTTCATCCTATATTAATGGAAGGTGGGTGACAACCTGGAGTGCTGCAAAATAGCTTGAGACAGCTATGCAACTTGCAGGATGACAGGCCGAACTGGATGGACAGATGTCTTTTTTCGGCCTTATGTACTATGTTACTATGACAGTATTGTCACTTATTTTTTTATACCTAACACTAAATAATCATTTTAACCCTTCACTGTTTTAATGTTACTGTGCAGATCAGATAATGAGAATACATTTTGTATAATTTACATTTATATAAAGCTTTAAGTCTTTTTTCATCCTCTTAGAATTTCAAGCTGAAAGTTCATAAAACTGATGCTCAGGCATAACTAGACTACTATGCAATCATAGTAGATGTTAATAAGGTAGCAAATGCTGACTAAAGAAAATGCTGCATTAAATGAACCTAAGCCTTTATTATTCACAGCTTCACATTGCTGGGGAAACAAATCTAATTTCCGTCTCTATCAAAGTCCTTCTCGTTAACTACTTCTTCAAATTTGTGATCTGTGTCTCAATAATCAACAATTCAGGAAAACATTTTATCCAATGACCTTAATTAGCTTTTCAAGTCAAGAATGTGCCTCTCTAGCATATTCAGCGGTGTCAGTGTTGGTGGGAACAATTCTATCTCCTCCACTGTTTGCAAAATGTAATTCTCCAACTTCCTGCACTGATTGCTGCCGCCACTAAACTGACTGCTACGGCGTGATGAACGGCAGGTGACATTTCATGAGAATTAAATAAGACAAGAAATTAATCAAATTAACATACTGTTTTTCTAAAGTATAATGAGTCATTTGCATATAAAGTGTAATCAAGCCTGCAAATACAAATTGAAATAAATATTACTAAAGATATTCTTGTTCCATTTTAAGAGCGACACAAAGTTGATGGCTTTTCAACACCCAGAAACCCAGGATGATTTATTCTGATGAAGGGATGCTCGCTGCTTGAAGCTCAGCATCTCATGCATTATACCATAGAATTTACTAAAAAGGCCCATTGAGATGTGCTTATTCCAAATCAAAGGCACAGGCGGCAGTGTTGTTTATAATAGGAGGCACTCAGTAGCAATATTAAACTACTTATGGTCTTATCTGGGAGAGTATTTTAAGAAAAATGAAAAAACAATAGAGTCTTGACTTCTAATAAGATATCCCAATTAAAATCTCAGATGTTGAAGCAATATGGAACATGGGCCTCTGCGGTAACTGAGATTGTATAGGAGATTGTTGATTACAGGAGAATGAAACGGGCACTGATTTAAAATGGTTTTCCAAGTGTTTGATATATGATGACCTATCCTCAGGATAAGCCAATATCAAATCACCTGTCTGAGGAGGCCGAGGTGTTCCCGAGAGCAATGCAACCTTCTCGCAGCTTATCAAGCACAGCATTGGATAGCAGCTGTGCTTGATCGGTGGAAGTGCTAGAAGTCGTACCCCTACAGATCAAATACTGATGACCTATTTTAAGGATAGTTAATTAGTATGAAATTCTTGGAAAACCCCCTCAAACACCTTTTTAAACAGAGGTAGCCCTGCCAAATGCTGATGACTGTTCATCTAGCTAATCCAATGAGATGCTATTACCAGGGAAGGCCATATGTGTGGGTTATTTTTATCCATACGGTATGTTGGTAGCTGGTCTTATAAATTAGATCAATGGTGGCCAGACCTTCAAATGTGTACTGGAGTATCCCGACTTTCCTCCTAACAACAGATGTTGGCATAATGAAGAATCGGGCTTTTAAATTTGTACCTACTTTTCTTTTAACGAAGATCAGCCACCATAGTTGTCTAGCAGTGACATACTCTCCTCTCTCAATTTATTTTACATGCATGTTCAGCTTTGGAAAAAACAGCTGTCAGCCAAAAGACAGTTTGACTGACAGCTAGCTAATTTTGTATGGACATCTTAAGGCTGAAAGTGTCAATAATATGGCTCTGTGTAGGAACCATATATATTTTATGCCAGAAATGTGACTGGATCCGATCCAGAAAAAAAGCCTACGCCATGGGCCAAGAAAAAATACAACCACTTACCCTATATCAAAATACTAATTAGAGACTTCCTGAGGGCCTGGTCACATCTGCATTAGTTCCGTTTGGGGCCTCCATCGTAGATTCCACCAAAAAAAGAGGACCAAAAAGTTTTACATGCAAGACTTTTTTCCCTTAAAAAGCAGACACCCAAATGGAAACTGAATAGGCTCCATTTGTAGTGAATAGGGATTGTTCGCTTACCTTGGTTCCAGTTATGTGCTGGATCCAGCCATACTTTTATTTTTTTATATGAACGTGGCCTTATCCATCTAATTTGTCACTTTGACTTGATATTCATCCTCATGATATGCTAGCATTTGACTAAGAAGTGGCTTTAAACCTGCCTTGGCATAATGATGTGTGAACAAAATGTTTTTATTTTATTTTTTTGTGTGACTTGTACAGTAACCATTGACATAGGTTGAGGGCTAGAATACATTGACTGAAATGTCAGTGAATATCACTTTCAGAATTTCATTTTGGGTGCAGGCTCTCATGTGTTGTGTTAACCTTATGTGCTGACCAGCTGGCCAGATATTATAGCATTTGCATTGCCCACTACATATGACAGTGTAGCTACCTTTGCAAGTATGTATATTACTGAACCTTTATGCTAAGCTGCTTTCTTCACTGCCCTAATAGAATTACAAGCTGGATTTAGAAAGCAAATGCATTACTGTAAGACAATAAAAAAAAAATTTGCATTCTAATTCATATTCTTAGACCCAGATGGTTGCACTGTTTTAGAGTGGATATGACTCATACACAGAGTCGTCAGTGACTCACACCTATAGTCTCTCCTGATTATCTGTGCTATTGGCAAGGCTACCTAGGATGCATTATTGAAAACATTACCAGGCCACCACCCAAGGTCATGCAACCCTCTTATGATGTATGTCTTATGATCTGCAAAAAAGTGGCCCCATTTTGAGCGACACATCAAGAACAAATCCCCAAAATTTCAGATTTACTGACATCCCCAAAAATTTGGAAATTATTTGTGCCAAATCAATTCTCTCATCTCAAGTATTGCAACTTATTTCTATTCATTTCTATGAAGCTGAGTAACAATATCTAAAACAACCTTGGAATAGTAGTGGAGCTACTGTGAGAAGAGAGCAGCTATGTTTTTCTAACCCTGGACAGCTCTTTTAAACTAATCAAGGTGTTGTCTTTATTTCTACATTCTAAAACACATTTAGAAAAGCTGTATGGCAGTTTTCCGGAGAACAAAAGTCACAAACAGCTTATTTTTGTGCAAAAAAATAGGGCAGAGCTTAGCGGAAGGGATAAAATCATCACGGCCTGATACTTTTATCATAAGGTACACCAGAAAAACTGCATAAATACTAGCCCATAAATGGAATATATATCAGCACAAGATGTGACAATTTTTTAAGAGGTGTCTGCCTTTTAATAAATTTACATCTTCGTAATCCCCATCAGTCCTATTCACTTAATAGAGGTGTATCCTCCACTCAGAAGCTCAATCTTCCTTTGTAGGCATCTATGGAAAGAATATGATGCACAAAAGATTGTTTTTTTTACAGAAAAATAAGCATTTATACAGCAACATACACAGGATCTATTTACATACCTAAGAGAAAACATTTAAAAAAATCTAAAATCCAAATTGGTTTCTTTATTTTTTAGCAGTAATCCAGGTATCCAATAAATTCACCTATATTAGTCTTAAGCTGTGCTAAGACTTTATACTGGGACTATCTCGGTGGCCACAAACTGGTCATTTTTCTAAACCAGCGCATTGAAAGCTTGATATCTTTGGACCCAGAGGGCACCCTGCAGCTGAAATGATAGAGTCTGTCCAAATCAGATAATGTAAAAAGCAAAAGCAAAAAAAAAAAATCTTTCTAGTTGAAACAAGTCCCAAAGAGATTTGTGTTTCTAGAGATATTTTGCATAGTACTAGGAACCCTCCTTCTCCTTCTAACTTTGTAGATGGTTAGAAAAGAGAGAGATATAGGTTGTCAAACTGTGTGTTTCATGTAAGATTAGCAGGAGCAGTAAAAAGGGAAGGGGAAGGAGTCTAAGGTAAAGAGCCTGGAAAAATGAAAGTTTAGGTTTTTTTTTATTGACAAAGGAGAGCAGCAGGGTCTGGGCAAAGAAGAAGTCTGAGGCAGCAAGACTTTCCAAAGACTCAGCGTAACAAGGTTAACAGAAAAACCGAGGATGACATGTTGTAATCAAGCAGCACAGCAGCCAGCACAAAGCAATGCTTCAATCTAAGCAGCAGGGGGCAGAAGTAAGAATGAAGGCTTTAGTTCAAGCAAGACCTCGGTGAATATTCCCCTTTAGCAAGCCAGGAAGAAAGCCACAGGGAGAGAAACCAAGTTGTTTAAAAACAAACTGGGAACAGCAGTAGAATAGCAGATAGCAAGCGGCTGATACTGGGATTTACCAGGCTTTCTGCAAAGTTATTCTACATGTCTCTACTTAGGGCATCAAACTTGCTAATTAGTCGCCATTGTGAATCTTCGGCTCTTGTTAATAAACGTTGGTTTTCACTTTAGAATTATCCCTGACAGAAAACCTTTTGGCTTTATATAAAGATTGTTATCAATCAGACTCTATTTTCTCTTGACAATCCAAAGGGTTCATTATATGAAGGTTTTGATTGTCACCGAGAAAAATAGGCTCCATCTACAGTATTCAAATGTCACTTTTCTCAGTGTCCTAGGAACGCCTCAGAGTGTTGACAGGTTAA
Organism: Bufo bufo; assembly: GCF_905171765.1. Classification (NCBI taxonomy): domain Eukaryota; kingdom Metazoa; phylum Chordata; class Amphibia; order Anura; family Bufonidae; genus Bufo; species Bufo bufo. Next base: position 75,069,396 of record NC_053391.1, on the reverse strand, counting down.
CTTCAAACAAAATTTAATGAAATCGTACAAGTGGATTAAAAGACTGGATGTAAGCCTGGCATTATAGAATCTGTACATTGGCTTGTCGTGGAGTTTTTTTTGTTTTGTTTTGTAGAAACATGCAAAGGAAGATCACTTTTGAAAACATGATAGTGTTGATAGTTCATAGTGAATAGGATTGTTGTCACGAGAAGTCCTCCATAGACAGTAAATTTTATGTCAATTAATAAGTATTTGACAAAAAAAATTGGCAACATAATTTTAAATTTTTTAATATGTCCCTTCATCAAACACAAATGATGACAAATAAAATCTAGTGCTGTAAACAAATAAAATTGCAGTCAGGGCTGTCATATATTCAGGAAACCCACAATGTTTTAAATATGAGTATTTACTCTGTAGGAAGTAATCACCCAGGGGGTATGGATGTGGCTAATGTTTGCCCTCTTTCATGGTGCTGAAGGATTTGTACACTCCTGCCCATTTAACCTCTTCAGCACCATGATCAATACTGATAGAGGTATTCTTTCTTGTCAGCCAGCTCCATCATTGTTTTTTTTGGGATTGATGCACTTATATGGACAGCTCAAAGGCTTAAAAATAATCTCAAGAGGCGCCCAGATAGTTCTTATACCTTTAGTATAGCTACTGTTCTTAAAGGGGTTTTCCCTTAATGATCCCTTGCTATTCTGAAGATGATTGGGTCCCTGTTGTACTTTACTTCTTGGAGCCAAATGTTGCCTTTCGAGGAACATGCCTCAGCCATTAATTGGCTAAATAGGCATTTCCAGCGATTTTCTGTTTGTCAATTTAGGAGCAGGAATTAGCAGGGATCGGAGCAGCATCAGAATGGCATAGGCAGGGGATTGAAGAAGTAAGTAAGTTATCAAAAATGCATTCTCTTTTGAGTGCAACCACACGTGTACAATGGACCCAACTTACAGCTTCTTAAAATGGTCATGCACTTGTTTCAAGAGTCTGTTTTATTGAGAAGGATAAAGCCCAGATCCATGTACAGGGAGAGAGGAGTATGGCAATGAATGGGATGAATTACATTGTTTGCTGTAGCCCCAGGAAGCTGGAGGGCTGCATTTCCAGTTAATGGAAGTTATAGAAAGCCAAAATCAGGACTAAATCCAAAACACAGAAGTACAAATCTACTTTTTATTTGTAGGTTCCATTCCTAAAGTGGATTTACATGTGCCGAGGAGCTGCCAATTATCGGGAAGGTAGCCTTCCTTCCTGATAACTGGTTGCTCATTCAGTAGCGGTGAAGCACCTCCACAGTATGATAACGAGCAATCACTATTGCGATCACTTGTCCTCTTGTAGCTGCATTGCTTCTGGGCAGTAGAGTGATGTTTAGACAGCGTGATCTGCTGCCCAGAAGCGATAATTTACTTGCCTGCGACATGAACAGTTTCATTCAATAAACAAGCATTTTGCTCGTTCATCAGGTGATCGGCTACACTTTTAGGCCTCATGCACACGACCGTTGTTCTGGTCCGCATCTGAGCCACAGTTTTTGCGGCTCGGGTGCGGACCCATTCACTTCAATGGGGCCGCAAAAGATGCGGACAGCACTCTGTGTGCATGTCCGCATCCGTTGCTCCGTTTTGTGGCCCCACAAAAAAATATAACATGTCCTATTCTTGTCCGTTTTGCGCCGCCTGTTGGGCCGCCTGTTCCGTAAATTGCAAAAGGCATACGGGCGGCTTCTGTGTTTTGCGGATCCACAATTTGCGGACCGCAAAAAATGGAATGGTCGTGTGCATGAGGCCTTAGAAAGGAAGATTGTCTGGGACGAGCGTTCATAGGAACGTTGATTCTCAATAAACTACTCAGCTGTCCTTTTCAGCTTCCGAACACTTATGCAAAATACTGACCAACTTACTACCACGTAAAAATGGCCTAAAGCTAAGTCTTAGTGATTGTTTAAAAATATTAATAATAGTACAAAACTTTTTGAATATAATACAATATAGACATGACCAATACATATAGAATATTCTAACTTTTAAAAGCATAAGGGTTTTCTTTACTGATGAAAACTAAAATTAGTTCCTCGTGTTTAAACTTGCTTAGCACAAAGGAATAATTTGGTAATTTGGTGCAACTGCTTTGCTTCAATATTCGCTCATTTAATACTAGAGCCGCACAGGTGCAGCAGCAAAATGTCCTAAGTGAATACCCAATCTGCAATTTCATCAGAGCTAAAAGTGTAAATGTGCATTTACAGCAGTATCAAAAGATACAAATCAAAAAGCATTGAGCGGGTAATTAACCGAGATCTAGGATGACAGCCAGGTGACCTGGATCAAAGCCACAGTCAAATTATTTGCAAAGATCATTTCTTATTAAAACGTCACCTGAAACTGTAACATATTCAATCCTGTCAGGCTTACATAAATATGCTTGAAAGTAGAACTCCAAAACTTTCAGCTTTTCCGTAGCAAAGAGCAAGTTGTGCCTTTACTAACTGGGAGGTTAGATTCACACTAGTTGCAGAAATGTTTGTGACTTCAAATCAGTACCATTCATCTGAATAGGCGTCGTTTAATGGCGAATGCATGGAATTCTACAAATCCCAGTTAGATGAAAGGGACAGTCACAGAATTTTTATAACAAATCTTTTGTGCATGAATTCAGCCTAATAAATGGATACAAATCAGTCCTCAACAAGCTTGTAGGAACCATGAGGGTGTGACCCAAAGGAGCGACTGACCACAAGTCACACGGCAAAGTCATGTGGCCTTTAGTTGCTGCAGGTGTTTATGGCATGGCAATATGTAGAAACAACTGAGTAATAGCTATGAGCGTGGTACAATGACCGTATTAACACCAAAAAAAGCCATGCAACAGTAAATAGTAAAATTCACAATCTTTATTCAATCCAATATAATAAAAACACATATCAAAATAATTGCTTCAAAGAGGTTAAAATAGGATCCTATGTAGCAGCACTAGGTAAATCACCCACACTAAAAGTGGTCTACAAATACCAACAATATAGCAACTGGACCACCAAAACATGGAGTCCATAAACCACTGTGCAAATTAGCAAAAGTGAGTAGGAAAATGGGAACAGCTAGTCACATAATTACAATACCGGGAGAGCCAGATGAAAGTACCGGCAGTCCAAAAAATCCCATCAAACTCACTCTAAAAGGTGATGACTGATGCACAGGGTTATGGAAGCCCATGTAGTTGTGTATGCAGCAGTGTGCCACCACACCAGATAGGTAAGCAATCACTGAATACTGCTGACAAACTACAAGTGGAACAAGTAAAGTATTATACACATGGTGCAGACCGCAAGGTGGTGTGACCTCCAGCGACTCCCTGACGCACGTTTCGCCCAGCGGCTTCTTCCAGGGGGCATATCTACATAACTCTAGGTGCGCTCTTTTAAAGCCTTATTGCTCCGAGTGTCACTCCCACTCAAACCAGAATCAGACAATATCAATCAGTTGTTACTGCCTACATGAAAATAACCCCCATCTCGTCTTGAGGTGTATCACTGAGGAGCACCGCCCCCCTACAGGCGCGGGATGTCACAGTCAGTGTGCGATCTCACGCGAGATCGCGGCATGCCGCGCATGTGCAGGAGGAGGGAAAGATGAAGCGGACACCATCTTGGAATAAGCTACCCCGCCAGCACGGTGAGCCGCAGTCTGAGTGCCAACCCACAAGATCGCGGCATCCTGCGCGTGCGCAGAAACAGGAGGAGAATCAGGAGACCCCATCTTGGGATAGGTCAAACGCCAAAAAAGATGACAGTCTCACCTTATCCCTTATGCCACCAGCATTTTAATAACCCCTGTATATTCTAATCAGGATATCTACAGTGAGAGGAATAAAATTAATCCTATAGGCAAGTATAGTTCTATTAAAAAACATAATCACCGGTGATCAATAAGGTATACAAAAACATCAGCGTCAATTCATATGTATACATATCACATGTGCAATAAATGTAATAACATTATAGTTTCATATATAGCAAAGTGACAAACAATGAACGCCGACAAGGCAAATAAGAAAAAAGGAAGGGGAAAAACATATAAAAAAGTGACATGCAAGTGCTATAGTGCAGTGCAAATTGTGAATTACAAAAAAGTGCAGTGAAGTACAAATAATAAAAACAATACATTTATATTATAATCTATACTATAGTAATCATCTCAGACCATAAGATATGCAGAAAATTAAAAAAGGTCAGTCAGGGGACCAAAGGTTGGTATGTTCCAAGCCCCCCATCATGCATATTATTCTCTTCAATTTCTCCTTTTATCTTGTTTTCTTTTTTCTATCTTTCTTTATATTAGTGTTATTTTTTTTGGTGTTATCTTCGGTTCCGTCATCTCATCCATCCTCCTCAATGCGCTACGGAGTGCACCCCCCAAACGGGACATGTTCTTAAAGGAAACAAATTGCTTTCTTTTTGTTTCCTTTAAGAACATGTTCCATTTGGGGGGGGGGGGGTGCACTCCGTAGCGCATTGAGGAGGATGGATGAGATGACGGAACTTTGGGTGGAGCATATCAGACTTCCTTTGCCCATGTAAATAATGTGCAGGCTTTTGGCCATCCACATGATTCTCAGATGAAATCACTTTTTTTTTGCATTGCTCCATAGTCTAGTTCTTATGCCCTTGTGCCCACTCTCCACTTTTGATGGTAGGTGTCTGCATGGGAACTAACTAATCTTCATTTACAATGTCCCAGCAATTTGTGCTGCAGATGTATTAGAACAGCTCTAACCTAGCCATCTAGACTTCAAAATTTGCCCACTGTCAAAATTGCTTGGAACCTTACGCTTGACCATTTTTCCTGTTTCCAACATATCAACTTGAAGAACTGACTATTTACTAGGAACCTAATATATGAAACATTCTCACAAGATAATCAATCATTTCCTCTGCACTGGCCAGTGGTTTTATGATGGCTGATATATTATGTCTGCATATATCTTATGTAAGCAATCTATTTAAAAAAATGAAACTTTTCTTTCTTGGAGAAGTTTTTGAGAAGACGATGGCCAGGAAAAACTAGAAAACAGACTAATTCCAAAAATAATTTATTTCACATAATTTACCCCATAGATGGGTGTACAATGGGGAGTCTGTGGTGAGATAATTCAAAGTTTGTACCAACTGGATGATAACTTTGTAGTAAAGGCAATGACATGCAATGCACTGGCAGCTATGCTCTAGCTTCTAATGAGCCTCAGGAATGAAATTCATTAAGCTGTGCATAACTGCAGTGGGCCAACAGGTCCAGTCACAAACAAAATTGGTAGCATTGCTCTATCAAAGAGCAAAAACTGCTAATTATCATTGAGAGATGGAATGCTGTAGTCGCTCTGCAAAGGTGATAAAATGTACTGTGTGCTCAACAGGCAGCTTCAAAGAGCATATGTTTATGTATCACATTATTTACATAGATTATTCTATATTTGATTACCTACAAATAGGTAAGTTAATTTATCCCTCTGCAAAGCAGCTGATGGCTTAAATATAATACTTTAAAATAATATTATGCAAACATAGTCATAGCCCCTTCGAACATCCGATCCATGGAGGTGCCAAGAATTAGACCTCCACCTATATAATATTGATGGTCTATCCAAAGTATTATAGGCCATCCTTTTTAAAGAGTAACTGTTGTTTCACTTTTTACATAGTGCAGGCTGTGAGAATATGAGTAACTTTGTAATATATCTTATCAAATAAAATGCTTCCTTCTCCTCTTATCAGTCTTTTTCCACCACCTTCACTAACTCTCAATTCACTGCTCACATCTGTCTTCAGTGAAGACGGACTGCCTGCTTATTACCAGTTTACAGATTAAATAGGAGTCCATTGTGAGAGGACAAAGGAGGAGGAGAGGGGAGAGGCTGCTGTAGACAGAGAGAGGCACAGAGATGGACATAGAGACTGTTGCTAGTTTCTAAGTGATTTCATGTCTTTTTTACCTGCACATCCATTTCTGCTGCTGCTACTACTGAGGTTGTGCCACAGAGAGTTAGGGAGCAGATTCCCCTGTTTATTCATGTAGCTGTGTATGGGTAGACATTATCCCAATTGGTCTCTTCTCACCCACCAGTTTGGCATAAAATGAGAATTGTAGACATATTGCACAAGGAAAAACTGCTAAAATATGCCAGAAGTTATATCATGGCCAGAAATAGTGTTATTTCTCAAGTACATACACAGCAATATTCTGAAAGCTTACCTGAAACAACAGTTACATATTAAAATCCCTTTTTAACTAATGTAGCTAAAGTAAAACTTTTAGCAACAGAGCCTGTAGTAATGGTCAGATATGTGCCCCTTCACAGTAGTAATGGTCCGATATGTGCCCCCTTCACAGGAAGTTAAAAAAATATACTCACCTAGTTCCTCATGATCACAGTTCAGCCGCTGGCGCTCCACAGCAGCAGCAGGATGTAGTGTCACACATTGCTCTGCTGGTCTGTGTAGGAGCACAGCAGATTCCCGGCCGCACCGCTCCTCCTCCTACACAGACTAGCAGTGTGATGTGTGACACTACATTGTGCTGCTGCTGTGGAGCCAGGTCCATATTTAAATTCAATGCTGCCCTAGGCACTTTAGTGCCAGCTTCCTCCCCCCAGTGAAGTCCATAGCTGATGGTAAAATGCTCCCTAGGCCTTCAGCTATCCCCCAGGACTCCCTTATACACTTGGACAATTAAAGGACTGACCTGTTACGTGTGCGCTTTGCAGCTGAAGGCATCTGTGTTGGTACCATGTGTCATGGTCTTACCTTCTTGCTGTTCTCCTTCGTTTGACATGTGCTGGCGGCCATCTTGGTTTCTGGGTTTCTTGTAGCCTTCCACCCTGCGGCTCCTCCTTCCCACTGGGAGGAGCTGGATGCCTAGCTCATATATATAGGAGGTCTGTGGCTTCAGTTCCTTGCTTGGTCCTCCTGTGTTCACATGCTTCTAAGACTGCTGCTGCTTCTGGTTCCTGATCCTGGCTTCGTCTGACTACCCTGCTGGTTCCTGATCCTGGCTTCGTCTGACTACCCTGCTGGTTCCTGATCCTGGCTTCGTCTGACTACCCTGCTGGTTCCTGATCCTGGCTTCGTCTGACTACCCTGCTGGTTCCCGATCCTGGTTTGGTCTGACTACCCTTCTGGTTCCTGATCTCTGGCCTCTCAAAGACTCTGCTTCGGTTTCCCCATTCGTTTGGACTTTTGCTTTACAGCTTTATTTTCAATAAAGCCTTCTTATTTTCACTTTTCTCTTGTTGTACGTCTGGTTCATGGTTCCGTGACATTAGGACCAAGCCATGAGTTCTGATGGTACAGGGCCATCCTCGCTACCCATGCTGGTTGCCAGACTTGATCAGCAGGATCACCTGTTGGGTCGGTTCGCTGTGGCGTTGCAAACCCTGCTTGAACGCACGGCTCATTTCGCTCCCGTTGCCGATGGGTCGGTTGTCGCTCCTACTGCCGCTCCGGTTGTTGCGCCAGAGTCTACCCCGACACCTGTTGTTGCGCCTGCGGTGTTTCGGGGTATGACCGGTTCTGCCCCTCTTCCACAGCGCTTTGGGGGAGAGCCAACTCAGTGCCGAGGTATCCTTAACCAGGTGGGCATTTATTTCGAGTTGCTGCCACATGCCTTTCCTACTGAGAGATCAAAGGTGGGCTTCTTGATCTCGCTGCTCTCGGACAAGGCCTTGGCCTGGGCCAGCCCTTTATGGGAGAACAACAATCCGGTGGTTGCCGAGTTTTCCGGTTTTGTTGCTTCTCTTCGGAAGGTATTCGATGTGCCGGCTCGTGCTGCCTCTGCTGCGAAGCTCCTTATGTCCATCAGACAGGGTTCACGATCCGTAGCTGAATACGCCATTGAGTTTCGTACCCTGGCAGCAGAGGTGGGCTGGAATAATGAGGCTCTGGTCGCTGCTTTCTCTCATGGTCTCTCGGATGCCTTGAAGGATGAAGTTGCAGCTAAGGACCTACCAGTGGAGCTCGAGTCTCTTATTTCTTTCCTGATTTTGATTGACACCAGACTCAGGGAGAGACCTTCCTTTAAGGAGAGCCTGCGGAGGTCTTCTAACAGATTGGCGCCTACGTTTGCTGTCCCACCCGTGCCTCCCTCTCCTCCCACGCCTCCTGGGGATGACTTGTCTGGGGGTGAACCCATGCAGCTGGAGTTTGCTCGCCTGTCCGAGGGGGAGAGGGTACTCCGGAGACGCGAGGGTCGATGCATGTACTGTGGTCTCGGTGGGCATTTTCGGTTGGCATGTCCGAACCGTCCGGGAAACGCTCGTACCTGAGATCCTGTCGGGGGCAGATCTTGGGTGGAGTCTCCTCGTCCCCGGTTTCCCGTGTTGACAAACCACTGATCACTGTTGTCCTCTCCTGGGTCGGGGGCTCGGTGACGACCCAGGCGTTGGTGGACTCTGGTGCTGGTGGTTTGTTCATTGATAGTGTGTTCGCTGCCGCCAATTCCATTCCTCTGCAGGCTCGAGGTTCCCCACTGGCTCTTGAGGCGATAGACGGCAGACCCCTTCTGTCGTCACACGTGACTCATGAGACCCTTCCAGTGGGGATAGCCATTGGTGCCGTTCACAGAGAGTCGGTCTGCCTCCAGGTTATTTCGTCTCCACACTACTCGGTGGTCTTGGGCTACCCCTGGCTCCAGAAGCATAATCCGACTTTCGATTGGAGATCGGTCGAGATCCTCTCGTGGTCACCGCAGTGTGGGGCTAGTTGCATCCATGGGTCTGTCAAGTTGCTGTGTACTTCCTCGGACTCTCTGTTGCCTCCTGAATACGAGGAGTACCGGGATGTATTCGATAAGGTGCGCACGGTTGCCCTACCTCCGCACCGCCCATACGATTGTGCCATAGAGTTACAACCTGGTGCCGTTCCTCCTCGTGGCAAAGTCTATCCACTGTCGGTAGCGGAGAATGAGGCCATGGAGGAGTACGTGAGGGAGGCGCTTTCACGCGGACACATTCGCAAATCCTCGTCCCCGGCAGGGGCTGGATTTTTCTTTGTGAAAAAGAAGGGCGGTGAGTTGAGGCCTTGCATCGATTACAGGGGTCTCAACCGCATCACGATCAAGAACGCTTACCCGATACCCTTGATTTCCGAGCTGTTCGATCGCCTTAAAGGGGCCACGGTCTTTACCAAACTCGACCTGAGGGCGGCATATAACCTGGTAAGGATCAAGGCGGGCGATGAGTGGAAGACCGCGTTTAACACCAGGACCAGTCATTATGAATCCTTGGTTATGCCCTTTGGGTTGTGCAATGCGCCCGCAGTCTTTCAGGAATTCATCAACGATGTTTTCCGTGACCTGTTGCAGCAGTGTGTGGTGGTCTATTTGGATGACATCTTGGTATATTCTGAATCCATGGAGGCCCACATTCTGGATGTCAGACGAGTGTTGCAACGGTTACGAGAGAACAAGCTGTTCGGTAAGCTTGAGAAATGCGAATTTCACCGATCCCAGGTAACCTTCTTAGGTTACATCATTTCCGCTGAGGGGTTCTCCATGGATCCTGAGAAGGTTTCGGCTGTCTTCCAGTGGCCCCAGCCCAGTGGTCTTCGTTCCCTGCAGCGCTTTTTGGGCTTCGCCAATTATTATCGGAAGTTCATCAGGGACTTTTCCATGCTGGCCAAGCCTCTCACGGATCTGACCAGGAAGGGCAGTAATTCCCAGGTCTGGCCGCTCGAGGCCATCCGAGCTTTTGAGGCCCTAAAGTCCGCTTTTGTGTCGGCTCCGATTCTGTCGCATCCCAACCCTGGGTTGCCCTTTGTCCTCGAGGTGGACGCGTCTGAGACGGGAGTAGGCGCCCTTCTGTCTCAGTGTAGAACACCAGAGGGTCCTCTGCTTCCTTGTGGGTTTTACTCCCGGAAACTGTCTTCCGCGGAGTGCAACTATCAGATTGGTGACAGGGAGTTATTGGCCATCGTGCAGGCCCTTAAAAAATGGAGGCACTTGCTCGAGGGTTCGGTGGTTCCGGTTCTCATCCTGACGGACCATAAGAATCTGACCTACCTTTCTGAGGCCAAGAGATTGACACCACGTCAGGCCAGATGGGCTCTGTTCTTGTCACGTTTTAATTACGTGGTCTCCTACCTACCCGGTTCCAAGAACATCAGGGCGGATGCCCTATCACGGCAGTACTCCGAGCTGTCCAGGGAGGAGTCGATTCCGACTTCGGTCATACCTCCGAATCAGATCCTGGCCGCCATTCGCACCAGCCTGACCTCTCCCCTGGGTGAGCAGATTTTGGCGGCTCAATCTGGTGCTCCCTCTGGGAGACCCAACGGCAGATGTTTTGTGCCTGAGGAGTTGCGCACTCGGTTGTTGCGAACCTACCATAACTCCAAGACCGCGGGGCATCCTGGAAAGAATCAGCTGTCCTGGGCTGTTTCACGTCTGTTCTGGTGGCCTTCCCTACGTTCCGACATCGCCGCATATGTAGCGGCATGCTCCGTTTGTGCCCAGAGTAAGTCCCCTCGGCACCTTCCGTTGGGCCTTCTGCAACCCATAGCCACCGGGGAGCGCCCATGGTCACACCTGGGGATGGATTTCATTGTGGGCCTCCCTGCATCCCGAGGCCATACGGTCATTCTCATGATTGTGGATCGGTTTTCCAAAATGTGCCACTGTGTTCCTCTCAAGAAGTTACCCTCTGCACAAGAGTTGGCCACGATTTTTGCCAGGGAGGTCTTCCGGTTGCACGGTTTGCCCAAGGAGATTGTGTCGGATCGGGGGAGTCAGTTTGTGTCCAGGTTCTGGCGCGCCTTTTGCTCCCAGTTGGGGATTCATCTCTCCTTCTCCTCGGCCTACCACCCTCAGTCCAATGGGGCCGCAGAACGATCCAATCAGGCCTTGGAGTATTTCCTTCGTTGCTATGTCTCCGATCACCAAGACAATTGGGTTGACCTTCTGCCTTGGGCTGAGTTTGCCAGGAACACGGCGGTGAACTCTTCCTCTGGGACGTCTCCCTTCATGGCCAATTATGGGTTCCAACCTGCCGTGTTACCGGAGGTATTCTCTCCCCAGGATATTCCGGCTGTGGAGGATCACCTTTCCGTCCTACGTGCTTCTTGGGTACAGATCCAGAAGTCCCTTGAGGCCTCTGCGCAGCGCCAGAGACTCCAGGCTGATCGCAGACGAGCGCCTGCTCCTTCCTACCAGGTCGGAGACCGTGTATGGTTGTCCACCCGCAACCTCAACCTTCGAGTGCCCACTCCCAAGCTGGCGCCTCGCTTTGTTGGTCCCTTCCGAGTGCTTCGCAGGGTAAACCCGGTAGCCTATGCCCTTGCGCTTCCTCCTGGCATGCGGATCTCTAACGTGTTTCATGTCTCCCTGTTGAAGCCACTGGTGTGTAATCGTTTCACTTCCTCGGTTCCTCGGCCTCGTCCGGTCCGAGTGGGCAATCATGAGGAGTATGAGGTGAGCAATATCCTGGACTCACGCCTGGTCCGCGGTCGGGTGCAGTTTTTGGTCCATTGGCGTGGTTATGGTCCAGAGGAGCGTTCCTGGGTTCCCTCCGCAGATGTCCATGCTCCTGCCTTGCTCCGAGCCTTCCACGCACGCTTCCCTCAGAAACCGTTTTTTGCTCCGCGGAGGAGGGGCCCTTGAGGGGGAGGTACTGTCATGGTCTTACCTTCTTGCTGTTCTCCTTCGTTTGACATGTGCTGGCGGCCATCTTGGTTTCTGGGTTTCTTGTAGCCTTCCACCCTGCGGCTCCTCCTTCCCACTGGGAGGAGCTGGATGCCTAGCTCATATATATAGGAGGTCTGTGGCTTCAGTTCCTTGCTTGGTCCTCCTGTGTTCACATGCTTCTAAGACTGCTGCTGCTTCTGGTTCCTGATCCTGGCTTCGTCTGACTACCCTGCTGGTTCCTGATCCTGGCTTCGTCTGACTACCCTGCTGGTTCCTGATCCTGGCTTCGTCTGACTACCCTGCTGGTTCCTGATCCTGGCTTCGTCTGACTACCCTGCTGGTTCCCGATCCTGGTTTCGTCTGACTACCCTTCTGGTTCCTGATCTCTGGCCTCTCAAAGACTCTGCTTCGGTTTCACCATTCGTTTGGACTTTTGCTTTACAGCTTTATTTTCAATAAAGCCTTCTTATTTTCACTTTTCTCTTGTTGTACGTCTGGTTCATGGTTCCGTGACACCATGTTCTTATGTGCCTGCATTACTGAGAAAAATTATGTTTTATTTTTTTTACAAACGGGGGCGTTGTCATTACACCTAGATGCTCCGCTCTCTCTGTAACTGCTGCACCCTGTACACTTTAACATGGCCCAGTGGGATGACATTTTCACTGCCAGGCTCTGTCAAAGTAGACAAGGAGCGGCAGTTGCAGAGCCTCTAGGTGTAATGGTAACGCCCCCATTGCTCCTAGAGGATCATTTGCATATATTCAAATAATTTATTCCCCCTCAATAAATCAGCCATATATGAACATGGGCCCAACACAGACCGGCACTGATAGGTGGCTTTAGCGCTGCCCTAGCCATTTTACAAGCTAAGGCAGCGCTAAAGCATGTACATTAGTGCCAGTGACATCACCGGGCTTACTGCCAGGCGGAAGCCTCCCCCAAATAGTATCCCCAGTTGTAATAAGGCTCCCTACAGTGCCCTCAGTACTTATAAGGCCTCCCTATAGGGCACCTCTTATAATTTATAAGGCACTTCTATAGAACCCTCAGTAGTTATAACGCCCTCCACCACTGCCCACAGTATTTATAATGTTCCCTGCAGTGCCCCCTGTAATTATAATACCTCCTGCTATACCCCCAGAGTTATAATCACCTCTGTAGTGCCCCCATAAATTATAATGCCTGTCCTCTCCCTCCAGTCTTCTATACCATGCAGTCCTATGTAAATAACAGCAGTCGTCTCCCACCAGTCTTCTATATGATACAGTCCCATGTAAATAACCTATCTTTTTAACAGTCTTCTATACCATGCAGTCCCATGTAAATAACTTCACTCCTCTCCCTTTACTCTTCTTTACCATGCAGTCCCATGTAAATAACACCAGTCCTCCCCCTCCAGTCCCATGTAAATAACTTCTCTTTCTTACAGTTCTCTATAACATACAATCCCATGTAAATAACTTAAATCCCCTCCTTCACTCCCCTCCAACACATAGTCCCATATAAATAACATCACTCCTTTCCCTCCAGTCTTCTAAAATATCCAGTTCCATGTACATAACACTAGTCATCTTCCTCCAATCTTCTATAACATACAGTCCCTTGTAAAAAACATATCTTTCTTAAAGTCTTCTATAACATACAGTCCTATGTAACTGACACCCCTCCCTTTAGCCCCTCTAAAATACAGTCCCAGTAAAATAACATATTTCCCTCCCACTAAGCAGGGAGGAGGTATAATGGGGAGAACCACATCTCACAGTATTTCTCTGGCACTTACATTCATTTCATGGCATCACAGGTCTCCACTGCTGAGAGCTGCCTCTTTCTGCACTGGTCACATGACAGTGACCTCATCACAGGTCCTACCTCCACTTCCACTGCTGAAAAGATCACATGACTATGATGTCATTGAAGGTCCTTCAGCTATGGAGTGTAGACACAAACGGGCAGCAGGTTTGCAGTAAGTGCTAATCAGCCCCCCCAACTCCGCCCCCTCCCAACCTCCACCCCAAGGTGCCCAGGTTAGCCTGTTGGCAGAGGTAGGGAGTGAAAAATATGATAGGATAAAAAAATAAACGCCTCTGCTGGCACTGGGATGGGCCCCCTCACTTGCTGGGCCCCTGTGCAGCTGAACCAGCAGCACAGGCATTATGTCCACCCCTGCTCTCCAGTAGATGCTACTACATTAACCAGGTACCATATTTGCCTATCTCCAGAAGCCCAATATAATTTGAAAGAATCAGAAGCAGGCATACTCAATTTCTGCTCCATTCAATTGGGGTGGCCTTCATTCTCATGATGGATGGGTTAGATCTAATAGTTAGACCCCCATCAATCAGGCAGCTAAAAGGGTTGTCTGATCATAGACAAAAGGGGAATATTGCTAGGATATGCTCCAATTGTCTTATAGGTATGGGTCTCACTGCTGGGACCCGCACCTATATCGAGAATGGAGCCCTGCAAGGTGGTGGCTGGAGGACTCCGGTCCGGCCACCACCAAGCCGGCTCCCCATAGAAGTGAATAGGATCGCACTGTGCATGACCATCCACCACTCAAATTCACTTCTATGGGCTCGACGGAAATAGCCGAGCCAGTGCTCAGCTATTTTTGCCGGCCCCATAGAAAATTAATGGAGGGTGGCTGCGCATGCGTAGTGCGCCCTCCTTCACTTTAGGGGTGCCCTTCTTGATATAGGTGTGGGTCCCAGCAGTGGTACTGGAACCTATAAGACAATGGGGGAATATCCTAGCGATATGCCCCCATTGTCTGTCATGAGACAACCCCTTTAACATCTTTCCAATGGATAGGTGATAAACTGTCATTCTGAGACAACCTCTTTTAAGTCTATAGTTACAAAGATTTATGTAGGAATAGTCTTGCAATGGTTTAAAGCTGCTTTTTCCAAAACATTTTCAGGCAATCACAGGTCCATTTCACTTTTGTCCGGGTCATAAAAGGATTGATTGTTGCGTATCTCTAGTTTCCTCAAATCTATGAAGCATCTTAAAAAGCTGAGAGGTTTGACTATTTCTGTCAATACAATTCAAATCATCATTTGCCTTTAACATCCAAATCTTTTAAGAAGAAGGCAATACAGACTGTACAGTCCTATATCAGTCACATAAAAGGCTAATCTTATGCCTGTGAGCCCATGAGAAGTATAAGCATGCTCATTTACCTGAATCCTCAGTCGTGAACTAGTTAACGTACACTTGTATTAATCTTAAAATGCATGGTTCACAATAATTTATTTTACGATCTCAAGAGAAAGAATATTATTAGGAAGGTTTAAAAAAAAAGTGAAAGTTTCTTCTGAGGCACTTTGCTATCTAATTCTGCTGGTGCCAATTATTATATGATTACTGTACGTTGCTACACAGAAAAGAAATACTGGAGTTTTACCCTAAACCACTGATATAGCAAATGTTAAATAATGTCAGATTAATATTTGACAAATTCAATCTCTTAAAGCCAGGGTTTTATCGTGTTGAACTCAAAGATCAAAGATTGTGAAAAGGGCAATCAGCGTTACAATGGGAAGACAGAATACTTTGGAATAAACCTTTTAAAATGATCAATTTCCGACACCATTACTCTAAACAGCGGTATAATTTCTACATATAATAACATTAAGAACAGTCAGTACAAGTGATGTGGCTTCTATATCAGAAGAATGCAGTGAGCGCTTCATTTTGCATAACAAATAGTAAAAATGGCTCTAGGAGCTATCTATGCTCCTGCTAAAAGGATAAGAATGAACTATGATTCAGAGTAGGTTTGAGCAAACCCGCAGAAGTTCGGGTTCGCCGGGTTTGGCCAAACTTCAGGTCAACTTGAACCCGGACCCCATTTAAGTCAATGGGGACCTGAACTGCACTTTATTATTTTCAGTTATAACATCTTTATAACGGAAAATAATAGCCTTCTTAAGACAGAGTGCTAAATAAAATGGCCATGGAGGGGTAAAAATAATTATAAAAACCTCACCTCATGCACTCAATCACGCAGCCGGTACCTTCTTGCAGGGCCTGGAGGCCTGAAGAAAACAAAAGCACCAGCTGTGCTATCCAGTGGATGAGGTGAGTTTTTTTTTTTTAAGCATCTCAATAGACATTTTATTTAGCATTCTGTTTTAAGAATGCTATTATTTTCCGTTATACCCATGTTATAACGGAAAATAATAAAATCACCCGAACACCGAACATGAACTTTAGTGAAAAAATACGGGTTCGGGTCCGGGTACACAAACTCACAAAGTTCGGTATGAACCCGAACTTTGCAGTTCAGGTTCGCTCAACTCTAATTCAGAGGTGAGATAGAAAAATTGTATTGGGCTAGATATGCATTTAGTGGAATGGGATTTATTTAGTGGAATGGGATTTATTTAGTGGAATGGCCTTTTTAGATATTGTCAGTCTCAACATTAGAACAGTAAGGAACAGAAGATTTCACTGACTACTTTGCATAGTGCTAATCATTTAACATAAGATTGAGACTGCAGCATTAAGGGCCAGAATCAAGTGACTTGTACATACAATTGTATTCAAAAGACTCAACTAAAGCACTTGAGATAGTCTCCGAAACTGGAGATGGATGCATTACAGCGAAGGTACTTTGCACTGCTGCACACGACCATGGCAGGTCCATGCCTTTATTGCGGCCTGCAAACAGTGGCCCCACGACATATGGGCACCGGCTATGTGTGCACCATATCATGCATGTGGACCCATTCACTTAGATGCGTCCGCAATCCAGAAAATACAGTATGGTGCAGTGCTTCCATAGGTTTTCTGTCTGCCTGCATGCACTACTTTTTTGTGGTGTAGACCATCGGATGTGGATCACAGACCCCATGCAAGTGAATGGGTTCACATCCGCAGATGGTAGGCACACCGTCAGTGTGCGTGCATTGCGGACCACAAATTGTGGTCCGCAGCATGGGCAGGCCGGCACACAGTTGTGAGGCCAAAGGGAAGACATACTGTGAAATGATGTGCTAATACAGTATATACACACACCAAAGATGTTCTCCCAGGCTAAAAAAAAAGTTGGTGGCGTTCTTCCAAAATTTGCATCACACCTGTCCATAGGTTGTGTGTGGTATTAGAGCTCAGCCCCATTCACTTCAATAGCACTGAACTGCAATATTGGAATCAAACAATGGACAGGTGTGCGGCTGTGATTGAAATAAAGCAGCCATGTTTTAATCCTGGACAACCCCATTAAATAAAGTCAGACTGGTCATTGAGAAGATCAGAGGCTTTATAACAAGTCCCACGAAAAGCGAGGGGTGGGGGTTTCTCAGCTTTTTGTGGTTTAAGGCTCAAATATTATTTCTTATAACCTATGTGTTCTGTGAGAAGTGATAACATCATAGTATACAATTTAGATAAAAGAGGACATGTACTTGTTCTTTACAGTTACGTCATGGTTTACATTAGACAATTATCGAGCCAATAATCTTGAACGAACGGTAGTATAAATGAGCATTATAGTAATAGACCCATGTAAAGGTGCCAATCATCACCCAATGAACTAGCAAAATGCTCCTTCATTGGGTGAAATGATTGCTTACGGAGACACTAAAATCATAATCTCTGGCCAGCAGATCGTGTTGTGTCAACAGTGATCTGCTGCCCAGAAAAAAGAAACTGTATGAGGACGAGCAATGGCAGTAGCCAGCACTCATCCCCATACAGTGGAGGTGATTGTTGCATGTAAATGTAGCTCTTTCTGATGACTGATGAGCAGGCAGTTATCGGGAAGGAACAGCCTGTTCCCGGTAATTGCTTGCTCAGTTTGCGCATGTAAACACTCTATGTCTCATTAACCTAACATTAGAGGTAGATAACAGGGCTTTTGAACTGAGGACGCTATCGTCAATGAATAGCTATAAGAATTTTATTTTTGCATTTCACAAACCAAAAAATATGGTGGGCAGAAGAGCTAAGGAGGAGGACATTGTGCGATTCATTAGTATTACATGACTATATGCAGCTGCAGTAAGTAGAGGGATACACTTGCCTTCATAAACAAATTATATTGAAACTAAAATTTCAGAGCAACTTCTTGGGCTGTCCACTGACCAGAAGACTTTTATGTTCTAACCATCTAGTTTCTAGTTGAATTATTTTTCTATGAATGCTGCACACGACTAGAAGAGGTGAATTGTGAAGCTCCTGGGCCCAAATGCAAACTCCTTAGCAGGCCCCCACAGCTACCATGTGCCACATATAATACTGGTGTCTTCTTATGTAGCAAGGGGGCCTTTCACCCACTCATGTACCAGGGTCTGGGCACAACTCCTACCTCCGCACCCACTATGGCTACATCCAAATTCTTAGCCTACATATGTAACATGACAGTGATAGGAAGTTTATCAATATTTTGCTGATTACATTTAAAGTTCAGTCGCACTGAGTTTTGCCATGTCATTCAATGTTTGCCATTTTCTTATCTCTTCCTCCTTGGCAATAGACTAAATGTTGTCAGCATTTCTCTCCAAGAGCTCTTTATTACAGTGCATGCTTGTTATTATTGCAAAAGAAAATGTACAGAATGACTTTCAACTAATTCCTCTGGATCCCCAATCAACGGTCATCACAATCACACTGATTTGCTGAAATGTGTCACTGGCTATGCTTCTTGTATTAGCAGACAATGGATGAATAATGGGACCAAGAAACTAACCGTCTCTTCTCTTATTCCAAATGTCACTGGAAGACTTTAAGTTCACATTGTACAGATGGTATCACAATACCTAAACATATGAACCTCTTTAAGTGACCATACACATCAGTTTAAGTTCAGTCTAATGGCCATTGTCGGGGGAAAGAAGGATTGGGCATTTAGAACTAGCAGTGATGTCTGGCAGTGGCATACTACCCACCATCAATTCAGAATACATTTTTTATTACTACTGCATTGTACTTATTTTGAGCAATTTTTTTTTTCCTAATTGGTCTTTATTTTAAAAAAAATTGAGCCCTTTTCTCGGTACAGCCTTAAGATTCTCTAGTAGCATGCTCCGTATTTTTATTGTTATTCCGTTGGGCAGCTTAACTGACGGCTCCTTATTTCTGGCCTCTGACCTTCTAAATACTCATTATACTGTAGCTCAATTCTTATCTTACTGATAAGAATGTGGCTTAAATAAATTTTTATGACCTTTTAGTAATTTAGAGATAAAGTTTATTAGATGACGGACACAAAGTGAAAGTGAAAGTACAATTCACTTAGCTAGACAAACAGTTAACCATTTGTGACAAAATGGCTGAATATTTTTTAACAAAGATGAATTTAAAAGGGATTTTTAAGGCCAAAATTAGTATAATGCAATCATAAAAAATGCCTCAAAGGTTTAGATATCCTTTAACTATAGCCATATAATAATTGTGAGAATATATCAACAGGCAGAGTAAGCTTGCAGCCATTGGCACAAAGTACCCAACTTCCAAGCATACTATAATATGGACCAGGGATATTGTAGAGAAAACTCCTCAATAATGTGCAATGGTAGAATTACACTAATAGTACAAAAAAGACATAGGAAAATCAGCTTTACAATATTTCACAAATGAATATGATTTTATACTACAATATTTAAAATAAAATTACTATTAAAGATATTCTTTCCCGAGAATTAGACATTGATGATCTATCCTCAACATCAAATTGGTGGGGGTCCAACACCCAGCACTCCTAATAATCAGCTGTTTCAGGCAGTTACCAGTCTAAGAAACTATACAATGGAAGGAACCATAAACATAAGGATTCAAGTCAAAGGGAGCTGAGCTGACATAGTCCAGCATGGCCACTACACTGAGGATGGAGTCTTCCACTGTAGAGTCTCCCACACCAATGGCTGCTTGAAACAGCTGATCAGTGGATGTTGGACCCCACGACTTTCCTTAGGAGGTCATCAATATGTAAATTCTGGAAAAGCTGATTAATAAAACATGGGAGAATAAGTTCAAACGTTTGATATCTGCAAAATTAATTCACAATCATCCTCCTTTCTTAAAGGGAACGTGTCAAGTTAAGTCAGGAGGAGCTGAGAAGATTGATATATAGTTTGGGAAAGATTCAGTATACCTTGCATTTCATTTATAATCCTGCTCATTCTAGGCTTTGAAGTCCAGGAGGTCGTCCTATCAGTGATTCACAGCCTTCCCTCTATGACTGTATATAGAGAGATAGCTGTCAATCGCTGATAGGACCGCCTCCTTGACTTTAAAGCCCAGAATGTGCAGGAATTTGAATGAAATACAAGTTATAATGAATATTTTCCAACAAAACTATTGTCACGAGTTGGAGGTCCCAGGAGAGACCACTGCGTCGTCATGCAATAAACAGAAATCAGGTACAGACACATAAGAGTTTATTGCACAGACAAAAACATGAAAAACAGCACAGAGAAAACATGAGCTCTATGTACCGTCAGCACAGTGGGAGAAACCCCCCACTGCGCCACTGTCTAGTAATACTCCAGAGGGGCGTAACTAAGCAACTCCTGGTTTTCACTAGAGCCCTAGATGGTAGGGTTAGACTTAGCCACAGGAAGTTGCCAGGGTCCACTCTGGAGCGTGAAATAGACAGTGACAGCAGGAGCGAATGGACAACAGGTACCAGAAGGTACCGACGGCACATAGGCAAACATAACAGACAGGTAAATACAAAACAGTGCAAATAATAACACAAGCAGGAGTTCATGAAAGGGAGCAGGAGTGGCAATGAGCAGAGAAGGACTTGCTCCACCAGTAGTAAACTGCATGGCCTTGTCATGCCACTCTGCTGCAAAGGCTTGCTGAACACAGACATCAGAATAAACACAAAGTAACTAAAACATAACCAGAACATATAACAGACAGACGACATTAATGAACAAGTAGGGAAACCCACAGAGCACAGACAGACACGGATCCCATGGGTCAGCAGCATGGGAGAAAGAGTACAAACCAGGAGCAGAGCAGGACAAGACAACACACACCAGGAGAGCTGACACAGAACTGAGGAAACCTCAGCCTTATATACAGGTTCCATGGGTGCAGCAGAGAGACCACACCCATGGAGCAGACAGAGGATTAACTCCTAATAGGAACACAGGGGAGTTAACCCATACAGAACCACAAAGACACAGGAACAGAACTTCAGCGAGGAGCGCCGAACGAGCAAGGACGAAAGGTCACAGTCAGAGGTAACGACTGTGACAACTATATATCAATCTGCTCAGCTCCTACTGCTCTATAACATGCTGCCTTCACCTCCGACACAATGTTCAACTTGACAGGTTCCCTTTAAAATTCACTTTTCAGTTGATCTGGTCTGATATTTTAATCAGTATATAATCAGTGCAATATACTGTAAAGAGTTCTATATGTGTACCGGGCAATTAACCATCTCTCATTCCCAACATGTGACAAATTTGACTATGAGACACCTCTCTGCTGTAGGAGGAGCCACACAAGAACTCTAGAGCCACTCCTTTTGGCTAAAACCCACCTTTCCATCTACGACCTCAAAATGGAAGCGATCGCTAAATGATTTTCAGAAGACTGTTTATTTCAGGAGCATGTAGAAAATGCTGCAAACTGGCAAACACCAGGGAGGGCTCAAGCTTATCTCCTGTTTACTTTTATCGTTCATTTCTAGGTTTAATATTTGCTCATCTTCAGATACAGTAGAATTTCCTGATGCCTTATCACTCTTCTCTGTTCATAATGCAGACCAAGTAGCCTAGAAAGTGTCAGAAGTATGGTAACTAGTAACTTAACCATTTTAAATAAGTGGACAACAGAGTTATAAAAGGCTGAATCCCATAAAGTATTTAGTTTAATTGTATTACATTGCCAGTGTTAAAAGTAGCTACCAAATCAAGACATACAAGAATAAAGCCACCGCAGATAATGCCATTTACGAGTCACTATAGGCACAAGTAATAGGTGTTGAACGCAACTGTATAATTTTGTATTTAGCATTGCAATTTTGCAGTTATTGTTTTATGAAAGCAAAACCAATTTACATATTAAGAATGTATCTATTACACTGTGATCATGGGGATCTTGGAGGTTGGAAAAGCACCATAAATTTTTTACACAATTAAATTCCAGCAAATCAACTGTTCAAAATATGCAAATACAGTGAGTATTTCTGGAGGATTTGGGTTGCATTGCTGTGTATTGTCCACTAGTCAATGTTCCGCATTGAAAAAGACCAAGAAAAGGGTCTTTTCATAGCAATATTTTTAATATTTGCATACTTCATATAACAGAGCATGAGCTGTCACATTTATAGATGAAGTTTGGAGCTCTTTCTCCCTAGACTGTCTAGACTGATAATATAAAATGCTAAAATCAAACCAGATACTCTTGTCTATAACGGTATGTGACAGTAGCACTGAAGCACACTAATTACCATTCTATCTATCTATCTATCTATCTATCTATCTAATTGAAAGTTTGTTTGTTTTTGTTCTTCATAAGCTCCTACATGTCTTGATGGATCTCAACCAAATTTAGTACAGAGACTCTTCATGATCCAACTTAAAATAACAACAGGGTTATGGAAAGTTCAAATTAGATATATGCAAGTTTCTTGAAATTTATATTGTGTTGGATTCTGCATTTTTATTTTTTTATATGATTCAGGTCTGAATCAAATATGTTTCAATTGCCCTGTAAATTTGTATATAGCAATCTATGGTCTCCTAGGAATTAAAGAGAACCTTGTACCAAAAAATATAATGCAATCTGTTACAGAACCAGATATAATGCAAGGATGTTACAGAACCAGAGAAGATAAGCAGATTAATATATATTTTTGTGGGGAAAAAAACTGTAATTTATACATTTATAGCTTTGCTTTTTTTTTACCTCCTGTGAATACCCATTGGTACAGGAGGCAGGGGTTATCAGTGATTGATAGCAGTGTGTGTATAAGTGTGCTTACAGAGATAGCTGTCAGTCACTGGTAACTCCTCCCTCCTGTACCGATGGGTATTTACAGGAATTGAAAAAAGCAAAGATATAAAAGTTCTCTATAAAGAGTAACTAAACTTTTCTACGACCTTCCTTTAAAATCTTCTAAATAGCCTAAAATGTTTTTGTAATATATTAGATTAATCAGAAATGCAGTTTTCCTGGTCAAATAGGCATCCAAAATCCTGGCTGCTATCACGTCTTAAAATTATTAATCTAGTACTAGTGTATGGATTTCACTCGGGGCTACAGGGAACAGTGCACTGGCCAAAGCACAGATCGCTGCTCCTGCTTGTGGTCCCCTAAAGCTTGGCTAAATTCTGCCACAGCACATCGGTACCCTGTACCGTTGTGCTAGGATTTAGCTGAGCGAATCAAGCTCCTGCCCAAGTTCGCTCCGCTCAACTTAAGGCTCTCTATAGCACATTGTTACTCCAGTGCAGATGTACTGTGCCAAGATTTAGGTGAGCAAATCAGGCTCCTGCCCAAGCCTGCTCCACTCAGCTCAAGGCTCTCTATAGCACATCTGTACAGGAGTAGCAGTGTGCTATAGAAAATCTTAAATCCTGGCATAGCACAACTGTACAGGGTACAAGGTACAGGGTACCGATGTGCTGTGCCAGAATTTAGCCAAGCTTTAAGGTAGCACAAGCAGAAGCAGCAATCTGTGCTTTGGCCTATGCACCGTTCCCTGCGGACCCAGTAAAATCTGTACACCAGTACGACGCTGACTTGTCAGTACTGTACTAGAATAATGATTTTAAGACATGATAAGATCCAGGACTTTGGGTGCTTATTTGAGCAGGAAAACTCTTTTTCTGATTAATAAAGTATATTTGATGTTTCATTTTATATTTTGAAGCAATTAAATCAGTGCTTCATAAGGAGAATGTGGGCCAATATATGGCACCCACTGGAGCAGGAAGCAATATTTGTAATGCAAATTATGAAATCTACATATACTACAAGACTTTGGTGAAATTTAGTAAGATTTTGGTGATATGTTAAAATGCATAAGCCCCCCTGAATCGTATTAATATTATATTTGAGATTGTTCTAAATGTGGTTTAGGATTCAATATTATTATTATTATTATTTTTATAATTACTATTATTATTATTATTATTAGTAGTAGTAGTAGTAGAAGTAATAATCATAAACCATATTATTATTATTATTATTATTATTATTATTGTTATTATTAATAATAATAATAATAATAATAATAATAATAATAATAATAATCATACACTATTATTATTATTATTATTTTATTTACATATTTATTACCTTTCTTGCCTTAAAGAGAGAATATTCTATGCTTTGCTATGCTTAATTTATGCACAAAATCCTTCACTTTACCTCAATACTTGTTTTCCTCATACTTTGAGAAATTAGGTTTTGTGGAAAAAAAATGCATGTTTAAGGCCTTGAAGCTACTTATTTAACCAGAGTAAAAAGCAGAATTTCTGAAAATATTCATTTTCCTAAGAAGATTTTCAGCACTCAGAGGAAATTATGATAATAAAATCAATTGCATCAATGTTTCCAGTGTAGAATTTTCTTATCATTCATCTTCTAGAGGTTGCATGATTTTGTGTAATGGTGTTAGGGAATGTATAAGCTAAGAGCATCTGCTAGAAGTACAACAGATGTTACAGAGACAAATAAACATCAATCTTACATCCATCTAATGCTATCACTAGGGGTTCACCTCAAGGAAACGCACCAGAAAGGTTGAAAGAAAACTTCAGAAAATGTAAGAAAATATCTCTCCCTAAATGTCTTCCTATTAGCAAATAAAAATAAAACAAGAAAACAGGAAAAAGCTGGCAATACATTCAATACAATTAAATGAGAATATGACCCGATTACAGGGTAGTCACTGGATAAAGCATGGAAGTGATTAGTTGTCACTAGTGTTGGGCGAGCATGCTCGGCCGAACACCATTTTGACTCGAGCATCCCGATGCTCGGTACATCGTGGTGTTCGGCCGAACACAGCGTGTGCTTGAGGTCGATGCTCGAGTCTCCCTCCCGCACATTTGTTGGCTGCTACGCAGCCAATAAACATGCGGGGGAGTACTGGCACTCACTGTAATGCCGTAGCAATGTTGGTTACTGGCATTACAGTGATTGGCTGGCCGGAACGCGTCATCGGGTGCTATAGCACCCTATGACAAGTGATTCGGCTCAGTCTTAGTCAGGGAGAGCTGCAGCAAAAGGGACAGATAGTGTAGGAACAGGAATTGTTTTGTTTTTTTAGGCAGGGTTTATTTTAAAAAGGTATTAGAGACCCACAAGTCCTTATAAGAACTATTGTTTCATCTGGCTGCAATATATATTATTAGCGCAACCTGCGGTAAATTGCGTGCAATTGTTTGGCCGCTGCTGACAGTGACACAACCTCTGCTACATCTATTGTGTTACATTTGCGCATCCTAAATATCTGTGATATTCAGTGTAATTTATTTGTGCATACACTTACAAAACCTGCGCTACTGTACGTGTGACGTACTTGCAAGCATATATACCATTTAATATCCTCAAGGCAAGCAGCAAGGGACAGGGAAGTGGCTGTGCTGCTGATGGTGCACGCAGAGGCCGTGTCCCTGGGCGCGGTGAAACTGTGCCTGCTGCCAGAGCACAAGAAACACACTCATCCACAAAACCTAGCTTCATGTTCCAGTTTGCAGGGCGGAGCAGGACACCACTCTCGAAGTAAAACCAGTGTGACCAGGTGGTCGGTTGGATTGCAGCAGATAATGCTTCCAGTCGGTTAACCACCACCCTGTCTTCCACAAAGTCCAGTCTCAAGAGTCTGGTCGACAGAATCCTCACCCTCGTACTGCATCCTCCCACCATGGAGAGTCTTGGCAAACAAGTGATCCCCCACTCGGATATTCCAAGGAGCTCTTTTCAGCACCATTCCCTGATTTGGGTCTCTCGCCAAGTCCGCTTGAAGAGGGACAAGAGGAGATCTTGTGCACTGATTCCCAAACTCTTGAGCATCCACAGTCAGAAGTAGATGATGGTGGGGAATGGCAATTAGTGTCTCAAGAGGTTCATGATGATGATGAGACACAGTTGTCAATAATTAGGTTCTCGTTAGGTAAACAAGTCAGGAGGATGACCAGAGTGAGGAAGTGGAAGAGCAGGTGGTGAATGATGAAATCACTGACCCAACCTGTGACGGTGGCAAGCTGAGCGAGGACAGCAGTACAGAGGGGGAGGGATCCGCAGCACCGCAACAGGCTGGAAGAGGCAGTGGAGTGGCAAAAGGGAGAAGGCAGGGCACACCAAACAGGCCCGCAACTGTTCCCCAGAGCATCCCCTTGCGTAAATCTCCCTTGCCAAGGGGTAGGTGTTAGTGTTGAGTGTGAATATTCGTAATACAAATTTTTATCGTGAATATCGGCACTTTGATAATTCGTGTATATTTAGAATATAGTGCTATATATTCGTAATGACGAATATAATTTTTTTTTAACACAGTACACATCAGGTGATCATCCCTCCCTTCTTCTAGCTTGTGGGCAAATGAGAAGGCTTTGTCACAGCTTAGCAGCATCCCTAGCAACTAATTGAAAAGTTGCCTACCCCTTTACTATATAAATTAAGACACTCCCCAGCAGCCATTTTGTGGAGTTTCATGTGAGAGAGAGAGTCGCTTGAATACTGTGCTGTGCTTTTTCAAATTGCATTCCAAATTGCATACAAATAATCCTGATAGTTAGTATTAGATAGTAACAGAAAATTGTGTAACTGAATAGCTGATAGGGTCCAGTGCATGGTGTAGTGTAGGCTATAGAGATAGTTAGCTGAAATATATAATCCAGATAGTTAGTGCCAGATAGTGTAGGTTAGTTAGGGAATATTTTAGCTGATAATTTCCAGGGCAGGGTGTACTTTAGGTTAGATAGTGATATAGGAGAGTGTAGGGTTTAGCTGTATTTTTGTCCTAGTGTTTTAGGCTTTATTTTTTTTGTGATTAGTGTCTGCGTCTTTTGTGTGTGAAAAAATAAAAATAAAAAAAGTATTTTACACTAGGTGGGGCTGGTAGATACATAAATACCTGTAGTGGGTAATAGCTTAGTGTTAGGATGATTGAGGAACGCACCCGTAACCTTTAGGTGATGCCTCCGGGCTGAGGACCAATCAGGATCATAATAGGAAAAGTGCTGTCCCCAAATGAATGCTTACTTCTGGGCCCTTTTTTCATCCTTTTTAGGGTTTGGTGTGTATTGTTTGACCAATACGGTCATTTTAAGGATATCAATAAAATTTATGACTCTAGGGTTCTAAAGTTTATTTTCTATTTTTTTTTTTTCAATTTAATAGGTCTCATCTATCTACGTATTATCTGAATATTGTTTGCCTTGCTTTAATTTGGTAAATATTCGCCTAAATATTTGTGATATATCGCAAATTTGAATATTGCCCCTGCCGCTCATCACAAGGTCTTTCGCGGTCTGGCGCTTTTTTGAGGAAAGTGCGGACGATAAAAGAATTGTACTTTGCAAACTGTGCCATACCAAAATGAGCAGGGGCATGAACACTATAAACCTCACCACCACCAGCATGATCCACCACATGGCATCAAAGCACCCTAATAGGTGGGCTGAACGACCTGGGTCCACAATCGGTGTCTGAAGGTCACACCACTGCCTCCTCTTCCCCTGTGTTACGTGCTGGCCAATCGCCTGTCCAAAACGCAGGCCCGGATGCCTCCTGCCCTGCACCTGGACCTTCGCAAGCACCATCAGCTAGCACATCCACTTCTGTGTCCCAGCGCAGCGTACAAATGTCCATACCCCAGGCCTTTAAATGAAAGCGCAAATACCCAGCCACCCACTCACAGGCCATAGCACTAAATGCACACATTTCCAAATTGCTGGCCATGGAAATGTTTCCATTTAGGCTTGTGGACACAGAGGCTTTCCGCAGCCTGATGGAGGTGGCCGTCCCTCGTTACTCAGTCCCCAGCCGCCACTATTTTTCCCGGTGTGCCGTCCCCGCCTTACAGCAGCATGTGTCTTGTAACATCACCTGTGCCCTGACCAACGCAGTTATTTTGAAGGTCCACTTAACAACTGACACATGGACAAGTGCTTTTGGCCAGGGACATTACATTTTCCTGACGGCACACTGGGTAAACGTTGTGGAGGCCGGCAGCGATTCGTACCCTGGGATGGCACACGTGCTACCGACGTCAAGGATTGTGGGCCCTATTTCCATTAGGATTTCCGCCACCACCCATATCAGTGGCTGCAACCCCCCTTTTCCTCCTCCTCCACTTCCACCTCTGAATTCTCATCTTACAGCACCAGTCAGCCATCAGTCAGTAGCTGGAAGCAGTGTAGCACTGCAGTAGGGAAGTGGCAACAGGCCGTGCTGAAACTAATTTGATTAGGTGACAAACAGCACACCGCTGCATAGCTGTGACAGGGTATAAGGGACCTGACTGAGCTGTGGCTCTCACCACTTAACCTACAACCAGGCATGGTTGTGTCTGATAATAGCCGTAACTTGGTGGCGGCTTTGGAGCTCGGCAAGCTCAGACACATTCCATCCCTAGCCCACATGTTCATCCTTGTGGTTCAGTGGTTTCTCAAAACCTACCCCAATTTGCCTGAGCTACTGGTGAAGGTGCGCCGCATGTGTGCACATTTCCGCAAGTCATCGACAGCTTCAGCTGGCTTGTCAATGCTGCAGCAGCGCTTGAAATAGCCAGCTCACTGGCTGTTGTGCAACGTGAGCACGCGCTGGAACTCCACATTCCACATGTTGGCCAGGCTTTGTGAGCAGCAGAGGGCAATAGTGGAATACCAGCTGCAACAAGGTCATCGCCTTTCCAGTCAGCTTCCGCTCTTCACAAGCGACGAGTATGCATGGATGTCTGACCTCTGTGAGGTTTTATGCAACTTTGAGGAATCAACACAGATAGTGAGCGGTGATGTTGCTATTATCAGGGTAACCATTCCACTTCGGTGTCTACTGAAATGCTCACTACTCACAATGAAGGCGGACGCTTTGCATGTGGAAGAGGTGGAAATGGGAGAAGACAGTACAAAGGGTGATAGCCAGACCACTTAATTCATCTTCTCAGTGCGAATTGGATGATGACGAGGAGGAGGATCAGGAGACGGGTGCCTCCACTACAGAGGGTAGTACCAATAGCAGGTTTATTACATCTGTCCAGCATGGATGGGCCAAAGAGG
This sequence comes from Bufo bufo, assembly GCF_905171765.1. Taxonomy (NCBI): domain Eukaryota; kingdom Metazoa; phylum Chordata; class Amphibia; order Anura; family Bufonidae; genus Bufo; species Bufo bufo. The sequence goes on along the minus strand of NC_053391.1, from coordinate 75,040,535 downwards.
AGGAAGAGGATGAGGAGATTGAGAGTCAACCTCCTGATGAGGACAGCGAAGTCTTGTCTGTTGGGATTCTGGTATATATGGCTGACTTTATGTTATGCTGCTTTTCCCGGCGGGTTGTCATGAAACACAGATTACTGGTTGTTCACCCTTCTCGACCCCCGCTACAAAGAGAACTTCTCATCTCTCATTCCTGTGGTGGAGAGGACGAGCAAAATGGTGCAATACCAGAAAGTCCTTGTGGAAAAATTGCTCCAAAAATTTCAAGCTGACAACTCTGGCGGAAGAGTAAGTAGTTCCTTGGGCAACCGAGGAGGGGAGATGAGGGGAACACACAGCAGTTCCAACAGATGCAGGGCAACACTCTTTAAGGCCTGGGACAGTTTCATGACAACCCGCCAGCACCCTCACCCTTATGTGCGGCCTAGTGTCACAAGAAGGGAAAAGTTTTGGAAGATGGTGAAGGAGTACCTAGCAGACCGTTTCAGCGTCCTCAGTGATCCCTCTGTGCCTTACAACTATTGGCTGTCCAAGCTGGACATGTGGCACGAACTGGCGCTCTATGCCTTGGAGGTGCTGGCCTGCCCTGTGGCCAGCGTTTTGTCAGAGCGGGTATTTAGTGCTGCTGGGGGCATAATAACTGATAAGCGCATCCACCTGTCAACTGAAAATGCTGACAGGTTAACTCATCAAAATGAACAAGGCCTGGATTGCCCGTGACTTCTCTACTCTACCAGAGTAAAGCGGCTGAACCATAAAGGCAATTTAAATGTGGCTTTTATGGTGTATTGAATACACTGTATTCCCATGCACCCCTTCCACCACAAAAAAGGGTATATGGTTCAATCTTCCTTTTCTCGTCCTCCTCCTCCATCATATCAACATGCTTATTAGGCTGCCCTCGCTCCTAATGTTTTAGAGGGTCAGCTCAGCAGCAGACCCTCACCCCTAATGTTTTAGAGGGTCACCAGCAGGCCCTCGCCCATAATGTTTTAGATGGTCAGATCAGCAGCAGGCACTCGCCCCTAATGTTTTAGAGGGTCAGCTCAGCAGCAGACCCTCACCCCTAATGTTTTAGATGGTCAGATCAGCTGCAGACCCTCACCCCTAATGTTTTAGATGGTCAGATTAGCAGTAGGCTCTTGCCATTAATGTTTTAGAGGGTCAACAGCAGGCCCTTGCTCCTAATGTTTTTGAGGGTCACCAGCAGGCCATCAATCATAATTTTTCAAGGCTGTGTATGATGCCCTCCTTTATGTGTAATAAAGGGTGTATCGGAGTGCCTCTTCCTTGTTCTACTCAAGCACCAGAGCACCTGAGCACTTTGGTGCTCGATCAACACTAGTTGTCACACATTTCACATGGCCTGTAAAAACAAGTCATTCATAGTTCTAATCTCTGGCCTAAGACTCAAGCCTTTTTGATAATAATGTGCTTCATTGTAAGACTGTCAAAGAACCGCAGATAAAACCTGCTCTATGATCAAAAAGTATTAAAAATGTACGACCATGTATTCAACTGACAAAATCCGCTATGCTACATCCTTAGCCAAAGTAGCTTAAAGGCGTATCCATATACTCTAATTGTTGCCACAATTTTACAAATAGTTTTTACATTTAACATTTCTACCAATTTGTGTCATGTCCTTATGCAGATCTATATGACTCTGGGTTAACAGACTACAAACAAGCCTTGTGTGGTCTAAGCGGAAGTTCAAACTACTTTTTCCATGCAGATTTTGGCACTGGATCTGTGGCAAATCTGTATACCAGTGTTTCCAATGGGAATCTATGTTGCTATTCATAAAAAGATAAAAATATTTTGGAATATTTTGGAAGTGGAATTAGAATCTTTAGCACAACGTGTCATAGCTCCTTTTTATATAGATTTTTTGTAGATTATGTGCCTGGTTTACCACACTTGGATTAGTCTATGTGTGAAACAGTGGCATCAGAAATCTAAAGGTCTCAATGGATTTCTACCACAGATTGTACACTAAGGGGGTAATTTATCAAACTGGTGTAAAGTAGAACTGGCTTAGTTGCCCATAGCAACCAATCAGATTCCACATTAAACTGTGGAATGTGATTGGTTGCTATAGTCAACCATGCCAGTTCTAAGATGCACCAGTTTGATAACTCTCCCCCTATATTTTTCCGACAAGGGATTAGTTGTGTGAACACCGTCTTATCCTTTAGCCATACTCTCTACCACCTGTGCCTGATCTCTTGATAATAAACATTTATTACGGTCATGTTTCATTTTGGTAAATCCAGTAGTCTGTTCCAGAGGACTCATTGTATCTGACATGGCCAGACACCTCTGCAGACCGCCAGATGTCCATTGCCTATAATGCCATCTGACGGGGCACACAGCATTATTTGTGCAGCAGAAAGCCAGTATTTATGCCACATTCCTATTGAATCCCCTTATAGTCAATGGGGATCGGGTAGTGTCCGGCTATGTTGGATACAGTAAATCTGGTAGTCTGTTCCTCTGCCTGAACGGACTACCAGATTTACCTACCGCAGAGTTTTCTGACATAAATACATAGAAGCAGATGACATTTGTCATATTTATGAAACTGCTTTAGGGCTTCATTGTTGTTCACTAATTTATCAACATTTTCCACTTCATCACTAGTAAGAACATTGACAAAATACAAGGCCTTGTCCAACCTGACCTGATTTTTATCCTATGCTCAACGGGTGTCTAGGGTAGAGATACTGGCGCATGGTACAGTAGCATTATTCAATCTACCGTTGCTTTAGTTTTTCCTGGAGTGCTCCTTTCACAGGACTCAAGTATGAATAGAGTAACCCCAGAGCATTCTCTGTACTGTATGACCAGATATGAACTCTTTAATAATGATCGCTACGCTTCTGCATCGGTCCTTTCCTTGCTAAGTGCATGCATTTAAGGTCGTTCTTGTAACAGAATGACAGCTACTCAGCTGTAACATTGTTAGGGACTGAATATCAGTGTTTTAATTCTGTAAGTTTGAGTTTGTGTAATTAAATATCAGTTTGGAGAAGAAAATAAGTTAGAATGAATTCCCGGCACGGATAAGAAGTTCTGCCAATTACCGATCATTATGTATTTCTTCTTCTTCTCAACAGAGTGACATTTTCCTTTTATTTGTAATAAATAATGAATGGTGGCTCAAGTTTAATAAAGCACCACTGCCTTTGGTTATTTTATGCTTCTACCATTAGTAATCAGTGGTATATTGGAAAGGGAAAGGAGAAGATTAATAGGGAAGAAGGAAAATGTGTTTTATAGACATAAAGTTGTAAAGAAATTGATGGGCAGACACAGCATGGTGACTTGTGCGCAGGTAGGCACCGTATAGGAATTTGGAGTGTATACAATGTATATACATTCTTTATAGAGGCATAGAGAAAGTTTTGATTGTTGGAGGTCTGAGTGCTGAGACCCACATTGACAGGGGCAGACTGAGAAATTAAAGTGGCCCTGGAAACAAATGTGCCCCCATATTGTAGAGGAGTCCAAATTGACAGGAGGCGGGGCAACACAAGTAGGCAGGAGCAACAGCAGTAGGTGGAGCCAGTAATATTGTAGTACAGCCCAAAATACCATCCCAGCAAAACCAAATACCACAGTGCAGCATAAAATACTGCCCTATGACCACAGTGAGGACGGTGATACAGTTGAATTCAGGAGGGCTCCTTTGGCTGCTGGCTAAGTGCATAAGTACCAGATGATCCTAGAATTAATTAATGCTGAGAGCATCAGATTCATATGTACCTGGCCAGCAACCATGAGAAGGGCGTGAGAAGCCTCCTGGTTATTGGCCCACTAGGAAATTTCCCTGTAGGGTTTATGGCCTGTCCACCTGTGCCCACTGATCACTAGAACAAGGAGAGAGAAGTACGGGCATATTGAACTCTTTCGCCTCACTGCGACCATCTCTATTCCATCTTCTGCAGTGAGTAGAGAGAGAGATATGAGAGTGCTTCTCATTTCTCAATCCAACAATCAGTGGTGGTCTCAGACCACAGACCCCCACTGGTAAAGAAATTTGATATAAAAAATGTTATGAATACTCAGTGACTCTACCCAATGGTCCTATGAAAAGAACAGGGTGACAGGTGAAGCATATGCACTGCCACTCCCCTCATCTCTATGAGACTGCCGGGGATAGCCAAGTAAAGCGCTCAGCTATTTCTGGTAGGTCCCATGGAGTGTCAGAGCGCATGCTTGACCTGCCACCCGATCATTTTAAAGGACGTGTGGGGTATGGGGTCCCTGTTCTTATGATTCCAGGGATTCTGTTGGTATAGGACCCTCCACCGATCTAACAGTTATCCAATATCCTGTGCAGAGAGGATAACTTACCAGATTACTTTCTAATAATACAATCACAGCTTTACCTGAAAATGGTTTAAGATTTTTTTCTTTTCCACTGTGTTGAAGGGGTTGTCTAAGTTTCACAAAATTGCAACATTCCTGCCAGTTTTTCAAAAATATTGTGGCAAGAACACAATTGTGGGCTCATTCTAAGGATCTTATTGGTTTGGTCTCAGTCTACTCATTGGGCATATTCATAGGATAGTGCCACTCTGCTGCTGAGGTGCAGTGCCTATGAGGGGATAGACTGGCGCTGGGGTTGCTGTTGTGTTGCTGGGATGCTCCTTCTGCAGCTAATATGTTGTGACTCCATTAGGGTCTGTGTGTTGTTACAGCTCATATTAAAGTAGGAACAGCACAGTGGCTAGCACCATTCCCTTGCAGTACTGGGGCCCTGGGTTTGAACCACTGGCAATATCTGTATGGAATTTGTATTTACTCCCTATATTTACGTGTTTTTTCTTCCCACACTCCAAAAATATACTAGTAGGTTAATTTGGTAATTCAATTTTGAGCCCTACTAGGGACAAATACTGATGTGAATGATGACGAGCACTGTTAAGTGTTATATAAATGAATATATAACTGAATGAGAATCTGTCAGCTATCCTGTCTGCTATCACTTGCATTATTTTCTTACAACTCTGCATTGTACATCTACCCAAGAAATATATGAATACACTGACAACTGGGTGTTACCATTCCCCTTGTCAAAGTAGTGTGTCCCAACACATTATCACAACTGGATATAAACAATTTCCCTTATGAAAGGGGTGCGTCCCTACAAAATCTGATAACTGGGTGTTATCATTCCCCCTTGTCAAGGGGATGTGTCACTATGCAGTATGACGCTATCAGCACCCATTGGAGAGTATACAGAGACATAACTCCACTGTTTACACCCCGTTGTTTATTTATTCTTAAATTTTTAATATGAGGAACAAAGGAATGGCACAATGCTGAGTTACGAGAAAAGATGATCCAGAACTGGTGTACTATGGGGAATACAAGTATTAACTCAATCAAATATATCTGCGGCATTGTATGTGTGTACTAAGTACCTCATGCTCATCGTTCTTCACTTGCAAGATGAACATGAGATCACGTAGTACAACCGATGTGACATCCTCAGGATTAGAGCAGTATGGGGGATGCCATCATTGATGCCACTCCCACACCATTGCCACGGTCCATGGCTCTCACTACATCTTGCATTAACATCACTTTCTAGAAACATACTGGTGCTTCACTGGAAAATGAATAAAAATATTTGAATTTTGTTTTGAAATCTCCTGCCAAAATAGCCCAGTGGCAGCTTCAGTGTTTGCCAAGAAAGTGAATGAGACTGAAATTACTTATTATGTGTATATCACAGAAACAACAGCAAGCAGAATCCATGCACACTTCAGCAGACAGTGATATGTGTTGTGCTCAAACAAGATGTTTTTGAAGCCACAATGAATTTTACTTCCAAAAACTGTTTGCAAACAACACTCAGCCTACCATCCAGAATGAAGGCCCTTAAAGCGAAGTAGCTGTCCTAAAACGCACAAGCGCTGAATCTTACATGCTGAGGATGAAGAATCTGCAACTAAAACACGCAAATGAAACGTCCCAGGACCTTCGGTGAAAACGCAACTTTTCATCCAAGTGCCTCCACCTATTTCATGTGAGCACATTCAGTGCGAGAAATATGTAGTGTTGAGCACGAATATTCGAATAGCGAATTTTTATCTCGAATATCGCAACTTCGAGAAATTTGAGAATATTTCAGATATAGTGCTATATATTAGTTATAGCGAATATTCGTAATTTTTTCCCTTTTGAACACATGATTCCTCCCTGCTTCTTGCTTGTGGGCCAATGAGTCATTGGCCCACAAGCAACTTAAGCAGGGAGGAATTATGACTTCAGATGGAAAAAAAATACGAATATTCTAAGAAACGAATATATAGCACTATATCAAATATATTTGTTTTTTAGAATATTCGTATTTTTTTTTTCAATTTGTAAAGTTGTTCCACTTCGGCATACTCCTCCCCGACAAGCGTCCCCGTCACCATGGGAACGCCTGGGGGTTAGAATATACCATCGGATCTCAGTTTTCACAATCTCACTGAGATCGGGGACGGGGACGCTTGTCGGGTAGGAGTATGCCGAAGTTGAACAACTGTACAGATTGAAAAAAAAAAAAAAGACGAATATTCTAAAAAACAAGTATATTCGATATAGTGCTATATATTTGTTTTTTAGAATATTCGTAATATTCTAAAACAAGAATATATAGCAATATAGCGAATATTTGAGAAAACTAATGAAGTGCAATTTAGCTAATATAGTGCTATAATCTTCTTTGTGTAATAGTTGTAATTTTTTTCTCATCTGAAGTTCAGATTTGAAAAAAATTACGACTATTAAAAAAAAGATTATAGCACTATATTAGCTAAATTGCTCTATATTCGTTTTTTTTATTTTTATATTCACTATATTGCTTTATATTCTTCTTTTAGAATATAATGAATATTCTGAAAAACTAATATAGCACTATATTAGCTATATTGATCTATATATTTGTTTTTTAGAATATCCGTCATTTTTTTTCATCTGAAGACATGATTCCTCCCTGCTTAAGTAACTTAAGCAGGGAGGAATCATAACTTCAGATGGAAAAAAATTAAGAATATTCTAAAAAAGGAATATATAGCACTATATTCTATAGTGCTATATATTCATTTTTGACCCACGCCTGTATTGATCATGTAATATTCGCATATTATGAGATCATTACCTTGCCGATTTAAAAAAAAAAAAAAAAAAAGTAGAATATAATGAATATTAGAATTTGTGAATATTCAAATATTCTACCAAATATTTGCAAAATATCGCAAATTCGAATATGACCCCTCCCGCTCATCACTAGAAATATGCTCCATGTGTCAGAGGTATTTCCCATCCTGAGTTCTGCTCCTATGACATGGAGCCACAGCAGTATCATGATTTATATTTCTGTGTGTTCTTGCCCAAACTCGACTGTAATGATTTATCCTGACGGTATTATGTGCGTACAAATCAATAGAGATGAGGTCGGGCAAGAACACACAGCATTATAAATCATTATACTTCAGTGGGTCCATGTCAAAGGAGCAGAATTCAGGAAGGGAAATCTGCACCTCTGACACACAGAGTGTGTTTCTCACACTGAATATGCTCATGGGAAATTGGAAAAACTCCAGACTTCTTTAAAAGGGAATTCCAGGATCTTAATATTGATGGACATTCCTTAGGACAGGCCATCAATATCTGATTGGTGAGGTTCCGATACAGTTGCATCCTCTCTATGTTAAAGGAGCCTTTGGCCACCCTTAGGCACCTGGGTCTGGGTGTTTTGCTACCTCTATTCCCAATATGGCTGTCTAGAGAGGAATGGGTACTTAAAGTAGCCAAGGAAAACAACTTAAACCGCCCCCTTGTACACAGGTCCAGATTGAAAGAAGGTGGAGGTAACATAAGTAGGCATGGTCAGCAATATCACAGAGCAGCACAGAATAGTAGCTGCAGTTTTCCACTGTATGGCTATGGTGATACAGTTGAATTCAGGAAGGCACCTGAGGCCACCATACAGGTGCTTAAGTACTTGATATTTTTAGCATTAATTAATAAGAGCATCAGTTATTTACCTGGTTTGAGGCCATGAGGAGGATTCAGGTGCCCCCCCCCCCTCACCTAGAGATTATATATTAGACTCAAGGAGGCTGAATTGGGATCTTTTTCATATTTCCTAATAGAAATTTGACTAATCATCATCAGTGCTAAGGTCAAGTTCACATCACCTTTTAGTTTTCCATTCATCTGATCCGTCAGTTATGCACATTTTCATCCGTTTTAGCCATCTCTGTCTGAGATCTGTTATTTTAAAAAGAAAAAAAAAGTCCTACACAAAGAATTGTTTTCTTTCCTAAAATAACAGATGGCTAAAACGGATGCAAAATGTGCATAACTGAGCAATGGATACTTACATCATTTTTTTTGTTTATTTTTTTGTTCTGACTTTTTTCCCCATCCCTCCCAGTTGGACAGTCCATGCAATGGCATTATATAAGTTCCAGTAGCAAAAATATGTCCCCAAAGGCCAACTTAGTCATGAGTAGTAAACTAGCAGCATTACTGAATTTACTGTACAATATTTGGATAGCAAAATAAGTTTCCTACTGCACAGTGCTGTTCATGGACCATACTCTAGTCCGGTAAGCATTCTGTACTGTATTTACTATACTACACAGATAATTTTATGAACCGCATGTCGGTGGACGACGTCTAGTTCTGTAACCCTGTACATTTGAATACATATATTACATGCAATTGAGTGTGAGTTTTTGGCAGGCAGACAAATTTATTTTTAACTTTTTTACCTTTTTTTTTTTAGAGATAATGGTCTTTAACTTGTGTCTCTCCATCTGTTGCAAAACTACAACTCCCAGCATACCATGAAACCTACAGGCTGCCCTAGCACTCTGGGGGTTGTAGAGTTGCAACTGCTGGACTATTAACAATAAAAGAAAAAAATTACATTTCATTTTTTTTTCTTTTCAAAAGCACATAAACCTTGGCTCCTGAAACCATTTTTTAAAATGCATCAGATAATCTTGGCCTCTGGATCTCATTTTCTTGCATCACCTTCAAAGAATCCTCCTGTTTCTTTTGGTCACTATGACCCCTTTCCCAGAAGTATATGCTTCTGTTACTCCTATTATCTGTATGTTGTTTATAGTGAATCGTCTGCAGATGTAGCAGAATCCACAAATTTTCTGAATTTAGATTTTACTTGTAGACCCAATTTCAGGACTGCTACATCTGTAACAGCATCTGAGGATTTAGGTTTTAGGCTAACTTTACATTTATTTCTATTGAAAATGCTGAAAACTTTATTAGGTATGAACATTTGGAGATGCAATTTTTATAATTGTATTTTACTCATTTTGGGCTAAAAAAAAGTTTTTTTCTGTTGGTCTTTATTAAAAATTTTCAACAGTTTGCACTCAGCAGGTTTTACTTTCAGTGCAGCTGCAGGTGGTCTGCTTTACAGTGAATCTGTCAGAGAGCTGCTCTGATGGCTGGTTCTGAAGCCCTAATCCATACTTTTCTAATAGATCATAAACATTCATTATGACAAAATTCTTAAAGGGCTCATCCCATGAAAAATATTCTACATTTTCAAACCAGCACCTGGATCTGAAAACTTTTGTACCTGCATGTAATTAAACATTTAGTTTAGTCAAGGAGTTATTCAATAAAATGCATCTGTATAGCGCCACCTGCTGTTTTTTTTTTTTTTTCTTATTTCTTAGTCCTACTTACTGAGCAGGCCGCACATGCTCAGTTTCATCCTTCAACTGCCTCCTGAGCTGTGATAGGAAGAAAGCTACAGAAGAAAGACACGCCCCCTGAGAAATGAAACCCTTTTTGCTTGAGCTTGGTATAAATCTAGCAGAGCAATTGAAGCGATGAATGGGGAAATCTCTGGATCCATGTAAGGTTTAACTTTGTTAAAAAGAGCTTGTCATGCACTATATGATGTCTGATTTTCATTTTTTACATTATTCATGGGATAAACCCTTTGAATGAGTTTATGAGCTTACATGGGTGTTCATGAGCTGTCAGTTCAGAGATAAGGGCTATAGAATGAGCTGCCAGTGCAACTCTCTGATGGATCTGCTATGAAGCACAAAGCAACAGTTTCCAGATACACTGAAAGTGAACGCTGTAGAGGAAAAACTGTTGAAAAAAGAAAATGAATAACCAATTGAAAAAATGATTAATATTATTAGAGATGAGCAAATTATTAAAAAATTTGATTAGGCTGCTTCACTGAATTTGACAAAATAAATTGCTTTGTGACAAATTACTTCGTCACAAAGATTATTTCTTTGTCAGTAGTGGGTGCAATAACAGTGAGTGGCGATTGCGCCGTTCCCCGTCATTGCCCCCCCCCCCCCCAGATGTTGCGTTCATACATGATCGCAGAATCTGAAAAAAATCATACCTGATCAATTTGCTCACGAGGGGCCGGCCTACGCCATCTTTCTTGAAGATGTGTCGCGAAATCTCACGCGGCCTGTCATGACGTCATCATACCGGCCAGCGTGGTGACATTATACGTAGCCGCATGCGGGATTTCGTTCAAGATCTTCAAGCAAGATGGCACGGCCGGCCCGTCGCGAGCAAATGGAACGGGTAAGTATGATTTTTATATTTTTTTACTTTTTGCGGTTAAATCGCTACCATGATCAAGAGGAAATTCGGCTTTGCGTTCACACTACCATACTTTAGCAACGTCCACCAGTTTTATTGACGTCTCCGCGTAAACCACTTCCAGTCAGGTGTTTTTATGAAGGTCTAAAGCTGTGACTACTGTAACTCTGCTGTGCTGTAATATACTGTACATTGCAGATTACAGAGTTTTCAATAACCTGGAATTTTAACGCCTTTAAGAGGTTAACATGAAGCAGCTGTTCGTAGAGTGAATCGCCAGCTGATAAAAGGGAGAAGGGTTACTATGGATGGTGAGATAATAATTAAACATATGTTTTAAGAAGCTGCTCATATGGTACAAGCAAACAGTGGAGACGGAGAAGGAATAAGAGGAAAAACAGACCTCTCCAGCTGTAATGATACCACAAGCGCTGATGTACATGCACGCAGCCTTATGTTCTACATGTGTGCCTTCGTGCTACATATGTGCTTCTGATTGATCAGACTCAAACTAGGAGTTTCGAAATCTTACCCTTAATTACAGTTAACCAAGTATCCTTTTACAGATGGAGCAGAATTTGGACAGCGTCATAACTCTTGGAATAAGTATAACACAAGGTCACATAAATTGCTATGCTACTCCGAATGGCATGCCACTATTTGCATAGTGTGCCATTCTAATTAGCATAGTATTAGGACGGCATACTATGGAAATAGAGTTTGCTACATCTGTATATTGTATTAATATGCTTAGGGAAATTCAAGAAATTACTATGTTGTGCAGTAAAGTTTATTAGTCATTCCAACTATAGAATACGTGACATGAAATTAGCTTTTTTTTTAAACTTTTTTAGCACATTTTTCATTGTCCATTTTGTAAAGCAATATTGGTTACATTTTCCTTTTTGACAAAGAAATAATTAAACTTTAGAATTTATGAGTCCAAAACATATAAATAACCCTTGACCCCGGAAGGGTTATCTAAATAAAAATGCAAAAAATTTCCTTTACATTGGTACACCTTTTTTTCGCATTATAAAAAAGTGTTTTTTGACTAAAGTTAAAAAAACCTACTGCTCAGTTTTAGGATACGTTCAGATGTGTTGGAAAATATAGCAGAATTGACCGAAACAAATATTGATGCAAAGGCTGTATGCATTAAATACCTTTTTTGCTGCAGATTTCACTATGCGCTGGAGACCAGCAGCATAAATTGGTATGCTGTAGATTCCACTTCAAGTCAATAAAAAAATTTTTTATGGGATGACATTTTGTAAAATATTTTCCATTTTACTTGTAGTGTACAATGCTGTAGACTTGCTGTAGGAAAAACCGTGGCAGCAAATAGGTGGAGTATCAGCACATACCCTAACGATGGCAACTATTGCAAGGGGTACACTACTGTATGGCCTACACCTGCATAGGTTGGTTCTCTATATATGCCAACACATTTGGAAAATCTGACGTATACTCAGAACTGTGCACTGCTGTGAACTGGGCCATCGACAAATATAAAATTCACAAGAAAGATACTCTAATATTAAAGATATAGCTGTGTAATAAATAGTAAAAGCTGTTTTCCAAAGCAGCCACTCACAACGTTAGAAAATCTTTATCCGTTTTACCTTACTGAAGTTGAAACAATTTTGAAGGATCATATTGCTTACCTGAAAAACAAAACAGAAACAATGATCAATCACTCAAAATCCTGCAAGTAAATACTATTCTGTCACATATAAAGCTTCTCCTAAACCAGTTGGATTCAGAAGGCATCATAAGATCTGACCATGTAATGGACCATGAGAAAATGCAGGATCCAGCTACCAGGTAAGACTGCCACATGTACTGTTCTCTCAGAGCCTAGGGCTACATGAGTTTAGTATTGCAGTAAATATTAGACATTTGTGCAACTTTTGCATATATAGGGGGGATTTATTATCCCCCTTGCACCTGAAAAGTGTTGTTAAAAAGTCGCAGGTGAGATTATTCAAATGTCATTACGCCACCCTCGCCACTTTCCCGAAAGGGGGTGTGAGAAGCAACTAAATTTATCTTCATTTATGTAATTTTTCTCTCTGCTCCGAGCTGTCATAGATTTCTGTTTAGGCGCACAGACTGCAGGAGGATGCGCCTAAGTTACAATGAGGCCTGCGCCTTATCATAAATTAGGAGCATCATTTAGCAGCGCAGGGGATATCAAGTCCGGCACAGAAAGCACCTGTCTTGATAAATATCCCCCATACTATTGCACATTAGATGTTGAGCAAATTAATTCAATTGCAAATATAATTTGACCAAGTTTTTTAATCTTCAGATTTGTTTGTGTAGAATCAAATTTCTTGGTCAATCCAGAGAAACTGGACCACAAAAAACTTTAAGAACTTCATTCATATCTATTGCACTTAAGCCTCATGTATACGTCTGTATGCGCTTTGCGGTCCACAAACCGCAGATCCACATAATATAAGTATAGCGGCCATGTGCATGCTGCATTTTTCGGTCTCAATAGTAGAAATCACTATTCTTTTCCACAAAACAGAAAAGAATAGGACATGTTTTAGAATTTGCAGGACAGTTGCGGACAGTACACAGATGACATCAATAGCATTTTTTTTGCAAAAATGCAGATCAGATGCAGACCAAAACTATTTTAATGAGGCCTTATAAAAATTTATTGTGGTCCTACCCTTTTCTAGTTAGACTATGTCATCAGGATGTTCTCCAAAAAAGGTGACATCTCAAATGCATGGCTGACACACATCTGTGCCTGACACACACAAGATCCATTATTTTTAATGGACAACCCCATCATATTGCAAAAAAAGTTGCTTCAAACTGTAACTTCTGTGAATTTCACTGTTGTCAATACATGGAGACGTGCATACATAAACTGAAAGCAAGTTGCTGCTAGATACCTTGGACAGCGGCTTATCTCTAAGATCTAAAATGCTGAAATCCAACAGTTTCTAATTTTCCACATCAACTGTCATTGCGGGGCATTACTAGGATCTACCAACAATAAACTAATGTGTACTAGCATTTTAAGACTGCTTCTTCATTGAATGATTATACCTACTGATGACTAACACAAGTAGGAAACCCAAGACTCTTGGATACTTTAGTGTGTGGATCCTCAATAAGATCCACAATACGATATGTGCATTAGCCATTTATTATCCAATGAGGTAGATTGCAAGATATGGTGGAGAAAGGTTTAATGGGGTTTTCCTGGAGCACAATATTGATGACCTGTCTTCAGTTATCAATATCTGATCAGTGGGGGTCTGACTCTAAGCACACCTGCTGATCAGCTGTTTGAAGAGGTTGCGGCGCTCCAGCCTTTCCCTAGGCCAGTGCCATCACTTTTATCAGTAACATGGCCTAGGTGCAACTCAGTCACATTCAAGCTTTTTAAAGTACAGTGCTTAGCCTTCTGAGAAAAGGACTCAGTGCTCACTCGAGCTCTGCAACCTCTTTAAGAGCTGATCGGTGGGTGTACTGGTAGTGACACCCCCATTGATTAGAAGTAGTGTTGGGCAAGGATGCTCGTCCGAACACCATTTTGACTCGAGTATCGCGATGCTAGGCACTTTGCGGTGTTCGGCCAAACACTGCATGTGCTCGATTGTAATGCACCAGTCTCCTCCCTGCACGTTTGTTGGCTGCTACGCAGCCTATAGACATGCGAGGATATTCTGGCACTCACTGTAATTCCGTAGCCATGTTGTTTACTGTCATTACATTGACTGGCTGTCAGGAACGCATCATCAGGTGCTATATAGCACCTGATGACTCGTGGTTCGGTTCAGTCTTAGTCAGGGAGAGTTGCAGTAGAAGGGACAGATAGTGTAGGGACAGGAATGTTTTTTATATTTTTAGTGTTGAAAGGTGTTAGAGACCCAAAAGTCTTTTTAAGGACTATTTTTTTTATCTGGCTGCAATATATATTATTAGAGCAACCTGCGCTAAATTGAGTACAATTGTTTGAATGCTGCTGACAGTGACACAACCTTTGCTTTATCTGTTGTGTTACATTTGCGCATCCTAAATATCTGTGACATTTAGCGCAATTGTTTGGCCGCTGCTGACAGCGAAATTACCTGCGCTACATCTCCTGTATAACGTTTGCACATCCTAAATATCAGTGACATTCAGTGTAATTTTTTCGCTGCTGCGGACAGTTACATTACCTGCGCTATATCTCCTGTATAATGTTTACGCATCCTAAATATCAGTGACATTCAGTGTAATTTTTTCGCTGCTGCGGACAGCGACATTACCTGCGCTACATCTCCTGTATAACGTTTACGCATCCTAAATATCACTGACATTCAGTGTAATTTTTTTGCCGCTGGTGACAGAGACATTTCCTGCATTACATCTCCTGTATAACATTTGCACATTCTAAATGTCAGTGACATTCAGTTAAATTTTTTCGCCGCTGGTGACAGCTACATTACCTGCACTAGATCTCCTGTACAATGTTTGCACATCCTAAATATATCAAGTGATATACAGGTTGTATCGGAGTGCCTCTTCCTTGTAATATTTGGCAGCACTTGCACTTTATATACAAGTAAATATACAGGAAAGAATGTTTCCTAACAATTTTTCCTCTAAAATCGATTTTATCTTTGGTTTTGTGCATATTATTGTCAGTCTGTAAAAGTGGCATACCCGAGCACCTTAGGCTACTTTCACACTAGCGTTTTTCTTTTCCGGCGCTGAGTTCCGTCCTAGGGGCTCAAATCCGGAAAAGAACTGATCAGTTTTATCCCCATGCATTCTGAATGGAGAGTCAGTCCTTCAGGATGCATCAGGATGTCTTCAGTTCAGTCTTTTTGACTGATCAGGCTTTTCAGAAAAACGTAGCATGCAGTATTTTTACCTCCGGCCAAAAAGCCTGAACACTTTGACTGAACGCCTGATCAGGCCTTTTTCCCATTGACTTGCATTAACGCCGGATCTGGCACTGTGTGTTCAGTCAAAACGGATCCGGCTTTTGCATGTTAAGCCCGAAAAATGTGAAAAAAAAGTTAAAGTCCATAAATGGCGGATCCGTTTTTTCCAATGCATTTTTTCATTGTGATCAAAATCCTGATCAGGATTCAAATGTAATCCGTTTTCACACGTTTTTCCGGATCCGGCGGGCAGTTCCGGTGTCGGAATTGAACGCCGGATTAAAACAACGCTAGTGTGAAAGTAGCCTTAGCACTTTGGTGCTCGATCAACACTAATCAGAAGTTGACCTGTAACATCCCTTACATTTCTGTTTTAGTAAATATTTGTATACCATATGTAATAATTATTCTGGAGTATGTAGTCTTAGTTGTAAAAACAAAAAACAAAAAAGTTGCAGTAATATGTTATGGGGAATGCAATTATTTACAAACCAGTTAATATAAATATAGTCAAAGAAAAATAATCTACTAAGAGATACAGTAAAGCACAAAAAATATACAGTATTCATTTAAAATAGGATGCTTGATATAGTGTATGTGTTCAACCACAATGTCGTCCCGGATCCAAAACTAAGCCTTGAAACATCACCAGATTTTGAAATTAAATTGAGCCACTTTATTACCAGCCAATATAAATTGATGCCACTTAGAATTGTTCAGTTGGCTATCTGGATATACATAAATCAATACGCAATCTGAGCCATCTGTGGCAAATGAATTTTTGATAGATTTTGACTTGTCATTTTAATATAGTTGGCACATGGATAGTCATGGCATCCTTTCACTAAATGGAAAACTTTCATAAAATATATTTGAAAAATCACAGCCAATATTTCCTGCCAGGATTTACTTTGTAGAAAGCACAATTGCTTATCTACTTCTAAAATACAATCTAAAAAAACATTGAAATAGAAAAGTTATAAAATACAGTATATACTAAAGATATACAGGTGAAACCCCAAAAATTTTGAATACCGTGCAAAAGTTCATTTATTTCAGTAATGCAACTTAAAAGGAGTTGTATTAATCCAACAAAAAAAAATAGAATATTGTGAAAAGGCTCAACATTCTAGGCTCAAGGTGTCACACTTTAGTCAGCTAATTAATCCATACCCCCTTAGCAAAGGGTACCTGAGATTGTGACTTTTGGGTTTTCATAAGCTGTAAGCCATAATCATCCAAATTGTAACAAATAAAGGCTTGAAATATCTTGCCTTGCATGTAATGAGTCTATCTCATATATTAGTTTCACCTTTTAAGTTGCATTACTGAAATAAATGAACTTTGCACGATATTCAAATTTTTCGAGTTTCAACTGTATAACGTGAGGGAAAAAAACTTTATAAAGGTGTCCTATTCTATTCCAAATGTGAAGAAGAGAGGGGTGCAAAGTAGCTGTTAACAAGCTCTGCCTCTGATGCCATGAGATGTAAGGCAGCTATTCTATAAGTCAATGTTCGTCCTTTTAACCACCTCCGGACCGCCTAACGCAGGATCGCGTTCCGGAGGTGGCAGCGCTGCGCACAGTCACGCATATACGCGTCATCTCGCGAGACGCGAGATTTCGCTCCAAGCCGGCCCGCGCATGCGCATCGCGGGCCGGCAAAAGTTAAAGAACAAGTTCGTCACCAGCCTGCCAGCAACGATCATTGGCTGGCAGGCTGGCGATTTTTAAAAAATCCAATCACAAGCCATATAACAGATCATATTAGTAAATATGATCTGTTATATGGCTTCTCTGCTCCTCTGCTGGTCCTTTTCGTCGGTTGGATCCAGCAGAGAAGCAGACATCACTGTGAGTACACCAAACACTTCACTGTAGCCCCTGATCACCCCCCTGCACCCCAATTAACCCTTTGATCACCCCTTTGATCGCCCCTGTCAATCACCAGTGAAAGGAAAAAAAGTGATCAGTGTAAACTGTCACTTTTTTTTTTTCACTAGTATTGGCTGTTAGGTTTTAGGGATAGTTTAGGCCCCTTGGTTAGGTAGTTAGCGTCAGTTAGCGCCCACCCCACCGCACCGCAGTCACTTTTATTCGCTGAATAGCGTATCGCTAATCAGCATTTGTACTTTTATAGTATCTGTAAGTGATCAAAACTGATCACGGTCAGATCTATAATAGTATTAGTGTCACTTTAGTTCGCCCTCCACCCAAAACGCAGTGTTTGCCCGATCAGGCCTGATCGGTCGCCCACACGTGCGTTCACCCACGCCCGCCCCACCGCAGTGACAAAAAATATATATTTTTTGATCACTGCACATTCATTTTACACGCACTGCGGCGATAAAAAAATCAGTTTTGATATTTTTTATCAACCGCAGCGGCCTCCGGTACTTCGCTAGCCTCCCCTTTGTAAGACAGGCTTGCTTTTTTTCTTGGGTAGTCTCAGGGAATACCCCTAAATTTAGTAGTCCAAAATGTCAAACAGGGGGTATTCTTCTGAAGAGGCCTACAGGATTCTGACCCAGTCGGATGAGGAGTGGGAACCCTCATCTGATGAATGTAGCGGGTCAGAATATGAACCTGTGGAAAGCAGTGGCTCTCTGACCCAAAGTTCGGACGAGGAGGTGGAGGTCCCTGGCAGCACCAGGCGTACCCGGCCCCATGTCGCTAGACCACAGGTTATGCAGGATCCGCTTCAAGAGCAGCAGAGTGGGGCTGTCGCTGCCGGATCACGTGGTGAGGCATACACCAGCAGCGCAGCCCTCCCTGGACCTAGTACCAGCACTGCCGTACAACATGGTGACGTGGCGAGCACCAGAAGGGCAGTTGAAGCTGGTACGGTGGCACGTGCACTAGTTACCCCGTCGCAGCCACCGCACAGACAGGCCCGTAGAGCCCCTAGAATCCCTGAGGTGCTGGCAAACCCTGATTGGCAGTCACCAACTTCAGCCGCACCTGTAGTTCCCCCTTTCACCGCCCAGTCTGGAGTTCGGGTTGAGACGGCTCAAATCGGTTCGGCCCTGGGATTTTTTGAGCTGTTCTTGACTGCGGAGCTCTTGGACTTAGTCGTGGCAGAGACCAACCAGTATGCCACACAATTTATATCCGCCAACCCGGGAAGCTTTTATGCCCAGCCTTTCCGGTGGAAACCAGTCCAAGTTTCCGAACTTAAAATTTTTTGGGGCCTTCTCCTCAACATGGGCCTGACAAAAAAGCATGAATTGCGGTCATATTGGTCAACGCACCCGATTCATCACATGCCCATGTTCTCTGCTGCTATGTCCAGGGCACGATTTGAGGCCATCCTCCGTTTCCTGCATTTTAGCGACAACACCACCTCCCGTCCCAGAGGCCACCCTGCTTTTGACCGGCTCCACAAAATTCGGCCCCTCATAGACCATTTCAACCAGAAATTTGCAGATTTGTATACCCCCGAGCAAAACATCTGCGTAGACGAGTCCCTAATACATTTTACCGGGCGCCTTGGCTTCAAACAGTACATCCCAAGCAAGCGTGCCCGGTATGGGGTCAAATTGTATAAGCTCTGTGAAAGGGCCACAGGCTATACCCACAAATTTCGGATCTATGAGGGAAAAGATCAGACCCTGGAGCCGGTCGGTTGCCCTGACTACCTGGGGAGCAGTGGGAAGACAGTCTGGGACTTGGTGTCACCCTTATTCGGCAAGGGGTACCATCTTTATGTGGACAATTTTTACACAAGTGTGGCCCTCTTTAGGCATTTGTTTCTAGAACGGATTTGCGCCTGTGGCACCGCGCGAACTAGTCGCGTGGGCTTCCCCCAACGGCTTGTAACCACCCGTCTTGCAAGGGGGGAGAGGGCTGCCTTGTGTAACGAAGAACTGCTCGCGGTGAAATGGAGAGACAAGCGTGACGTTTACATGCTCTCCTCCATTCACGCAGACACGACAATCCAAATTGAGCGAGCAACCCGTGTCATTGAAAAGCCCCTCTGTGTCCACGACTATAATGCGCTCATGGGAGGGGTGGACTTCAATGACCAGATGTTGTCTCCGTATTTAGTTTCCCGCAGAACCAGACACTGGTATAAGAAGGTGTCTGTATATTTAATTCAATTGGCGCTCTACAATAGTTTTGTTCTCTACAGTAAGGCTGGGAGAACACGATCTTTCCTCAAATTCCAGGAAGAGATCATCGAGAACCTCCTTTACCCAGGAGGTTCCGTGGCCCCATCCACCAGTGTAGTTAGCCGTCTACACGAGCGACATTTCCCCAGTGTCGTTCCTGGTACCTCAACCCAACCGTCACCCCGAAAAAGATGTCGTGTCTGTAGCAGGAGTGGAATAAGGCGTGACACCCGCTATTTCTGTCCTGACTGTCCTGACCACCCTGCCCTATGCTTTGGTGAGTGTTTCCGGAAGTACCACACACAGGTACACCTAGCATAGGGATTGCATCTCACAGGACAGGCACACAGGGCTATTAGGGCCCTTTTACTCTCAGCTGCTGCAAACCTCTCCTTTCACCTGGGATAAAGTGCATAACGTACTTCGCCACATCATTGGGCGATTTGCGCTTTGCACATTGTCCCATGGGGAAGGAGAGGTTTGTTCTATAAAGGTAAAAAAAACTAAACAAAAAAAAAATTACCGGTAAGTAAAAAAGTTAAAAAAGTTAAAAAAAAGTTAATATGTTCTGTTCTAAAGTTAATAAAGTTATTGCTTTGCGGCCTGGTTTTTTCTTTTTTGTTTTGTTTTTTTTACCTTCAAGGTGGACCAACCGATCGACCAGCTGCAGCACTGATGTGCATTCGGACAGAAGCATTGCGCTGCTGTCAGATTACACGCAAGTCGGTGTATGCGGTGCTGCAAGACGAGATTTCTCCTCTGCAGTAAAAGATATGTTTGCCGAGGCATATGAGCTGAGGAGGTGGCGGTGTTCATATACTTTGGCAAACACTTTGTATATATAAAAAAAAAAATCCTGGCAATGATTTATTCATCCACATCGATTGATGTGAATGGAGAAATCTGGTTTGCCAGGGCATACGAGCTGAAGTGGGTATGGATGTTGGGCGGAGCTCCTATGTCCTGGCAGACGCCTTTCCCCTCCTTTTTCTTTTTTTGGCAGAGATTTTTTCATCCACATTGATCGATGCGAATGAAGAAATCTGTGCCGTTCATTTTTTTATTTCAGCCCAGAGGCTGAACGGAAAAAAAAAATCTCATTACCCGTATGCTCAATATAAGGAGAATAGCAGAAACTCCTAATGCTGGGCATACATGTAATGATTGCGGAGACCCTCAAATGCCAGGGCAGTACAAACACCCCACAAATAACACCATTTTGGAAAGAAGACACCCCAAGGTATTCGCTGAGGGGCATATTGAGTCCATGAAAGATTGAAATTTTTGTCCCAAGTTAGCGGAAAGGGAGACTTTGTGAGAACAAAATCAAAAAAATCAATTTCCGCTAACTTGTGCCAAAAATTTTTTTTTTCAATGAACTCGCCATGCCCCTCATTGAATACCTTGGGGTGTCTTCTTTCCACAATGGGGTCACATGTGGGGTATTTATACTGCCCTGGCATTTTAGGGGCCCCAAAGCGTGAGAAGAAGTCTGGTATCCAAATGTCTAAAAATGCCCTCCTAAAAGGAATTTGGGCCCCTTTGCCCACCTAGGCTGCAAAAAAGTGTCACACATCTGGTATCTCCGTACTCAGGAGAAGGTGGGGAATGTGTTTTGGGGTGTCATTTTACATATACCCATGCTGGGTGAGAGAAATATCTTGGCAAAAGACAACTTTTCCCATTTTTTTATACAAAGTTGGCATTTGACCAAGATATTTATCTCACCCAGCATGGGTATATGTAAAAAGACACCCCAAAACACATTCCTCAACTTCTCCTGAGTACGGAGATACCAGATGTGTGACACTTTTTTGCAGCCTAGGTGGGCAAAGGGGCCCACATTCCAAAGAGCACCTTTCGGATTTCACAGGTCATTTACCTACTTACCACACATTAGGGCCCCTGGAAAATGCCAGGGCAGTATAACTACCCCACAAGTGACCCCATTTTGGAAAGAAGACACCCCAAGGTATTCCGTGAGGGGCATGGCAAGTTCCTAGAATTTTTTATTTTTTGTCACAAGTTAGTGGAAAATGATGATTTTTTTTTTTTTTTTCATACAAAGTCTCATATTCCACTAACTTGTGACAAAAAATAAAAACTTCCATGAACTCACTATGCCCATCAGCGAATACCTTGGGGTCTCTTCTTTCCAAAATGGGGTCACTTGTGGGGTAGTTATACTGCCCTGGCATTCTAGGGGCCCAAATGTGTGGTAAGGAGTTTGAAATCAAATTCAGTAAAAAATGACCTGTGAAATCCGAAAGGTGCTCTTTGGAATATGGGCCCCTTTGCCCACCTAGGCTGCAAAAAAGTGTCACACATCTGGTATCTCTGTACTCAGGAGAAGGTGGGGAATGTGTTTTGGGGTGTCATTTTACATATACCCATGCTGGGTGAGAGAAATATCTTGGCAAAAGACAACTTTTCCCATTTTTTTATACAAAGTTGGTATTTGACCAAGATATTTATCTCACCCAGCATGGGTATATGTAAAAAGACACCCCAAAACACATTCCTCAACTTCTCCTGAGTACGGAGATACCAGATGTGTGACACTTTTTTGCAGCCTAGGTGGGCAAAGGGGCCCACATTCCAAAGAGCACCTTTCGGATTTCACAGGTCATTTTTTACTGAATTTGATTTCAAACTCCTTACCACACATTTGGGCCCCTAGAATGCCAGGGCAGTATAACTACCCCACAAGTGACCCCATTTTGGAAAGAAGAGACCCCAAGGTATTCGCTGATGGGCATAGTGAGTTCATGGAAGTTTTTATTTTTTGTCACAAGTTAGTGGAATATGAGACTTTGTATGAAAAAAAAAAAAAAAAAAAAATCATCATTTTCCACTAACTTGTGACAAAAAATAAAAAATTCTAGGAACTCGCCATGCCCCTCACAGAATACCTTGGGGTGTCTTCTTTCCAAAATGGGGTCACTTGTGGGGTAGTTATACTGCCCTGGCATTCTAGGGGCCCAAATGTGTGGTAAGGAGTTTGAAATCAAATTCTGTAAAAAATGACCTGTGAAATCCGAAAGGTGCTCTTTGGAATATGGGCCCCTTTGCCCACCTAGGCTGCAAAAAAGTGTCACACATCTGGTATCTCTGTATTCAGGAGAAGTTGAGGAATTTGTTTTTTTGGGGTGTCATTTTATATATACCCATGCTGGGTGAGATAAATATCTTGGTCAAATGCCAACTTTGTATAAAAAAATGGGAAAAGTTGTCTTTTGCCAAGATATTTCTCTCACCCAGCATGGGTATATATAAAATGACACCCCAAAACACATTCCCCACCTTCTCCTGAGTACGGAGATACCAGATGTGTGACACTTTTTTGCAGCCTAGGTGGGCAAAGGGGCCCATATTCCAAAGAGCACCTTTCGGATTTCACAGGTCATTTTTTACAGAATTTGATTTCAAACTCCTTACCACACATTTGGGCCCCTAGAATGCCAGGGCAGTATAACTACCCCACAAGTGACCCCATTTTGGAAAGAAGAGACCCCAAGGTATTCGCTGATGGGCATAGTGAGTTCCTAGAACTTTTTATTTTTTGTCACAAGTTAGTGGAATATGAGACTTTGTAAGAAAAAAAAAATAAAAAAAAAAAATCATCATTTTCCGCTAACTTGTGACAAAAAATAAAAAGTTCTATGAACTCACTATGCCCATCAGCGAATACCTTAGGGTGTGTACTTTCCGAAATGGGGTCATTTGTGGGGTGTTTGTACTGTCTGGGCATTGTAGAACCTCAGGAAACATGACAGGTGCTCAGAAAGTCAGAGCTGCTTCAAAAAGCGGAAATTCACATTTTTGTACCATAGTTTGTAAATGCTATAACTTTTACCCAAACCATTTTTTTTTTTACCCAAACATTTTTTTTTTTATCAAAGACATGTAGAACAATAAATTTAGAGCAAAATTTATATATGGATGTTGTTTTTTTTGCAAAATTTTACAACTGAAAGTGAAAAATGACATTTTTTTGCAAAAAAAACGTTAAATTTCGATTAATAACAAAAAAAGTAAAAATGTCAGCAGCAAAGAAATACCACCAAATGAAAGCTCTATTAGTGAGAAGAAAAGGAGGTAAAATTCATTTGGGTGGTAAGTTGCATGACCGAGCAATAAACGGTGAAAGTAGTGTAGGTCAGAAGTGTAAAAAGTGGCCTGGTCTTTCAGGGTGTTTAAGCACTGGGGGCTGAGGTGGTTAAACTGGCCTTGAGACATGACTTGGATATTAAATAAGCCAGCACCTCATCTGCAGACAGCTGTTTTGGGATGATTGTCCCCTCATCAGTGCAGTACAGAGAGTACTAGCTTAACTAGGTGAGAGGCCTAAGTCAGGATTTGGGGGTTACTATATCTTCTTTTGGCAGAGAGCGCTTTATAGGCCATACATACTCCTCTGGAATTCTAGAAAGAAACGGATGCAAATGTGGGCTCTTAACAAACTCTGCCTCTAATGACACCAGATGAGGGGCAATCACCACAAAACAGCTGTCTTCAGATGAGGACCTGGCTTATTTAATATCCGAGTCATGTCTCAAGGCCTATTTAAAGAGTTGAACATTGACTTATAGGATAGCTGCCTTACAAAATAGAGCTGTGCAACTTTGTGGGTTTATTTGTTAAAAAATGTTGAGCCATTTTTCACCACTCTTTCCAGTTCTGAAAAGTGGGTTAGCATGACCTAAGCCAGATTTATCAACTGAAATTTTTTTAAAGAATCACAGAAGTTGTCACATTCTTACTTTATTAAAGGAATGGTATAGAAAATGGAGCAAAGTCTCATGAAGGAAGTGTAAGCTTTAAAGATGCACCAAATTTATCAAACATAATGTGACATTTGATAAATATGGCAACACAGATTCCAGCAAAACTACCTTAAAAATGCCTGTCATGATATATCCCCCTCAAAGTATCCGATAGGTTAGGTGTCACGGGGTAGTGTCACGGGTATAAACATAGAGCGGAGGTGCACCCCCTGAGCTGCCACCCAGTCCCCTGTCCCTGCCTACTTGCACCACCCGACCTAGGTGACGGGGCACAACTGGGCGACAGTCCCTGACCTGAGTAAGTGCAAGCAGAGAGATAGAGACAGCAGGGAAGCGGACAGCCAATGAGAGGTAGCACTCGAGCGGACAGAGAGGTGGAGCAAGCAAGGTACCACCAAAAATGGAAGGGCGAGGTGGGTCAAGTAGCCGGGGTCAGTCCAGGAGGTCACGTCAGTACGAGGGAGGAGACAGAGACAGATCCGAGAGCGGGCCGAGGTCAAAATCCGGGAGGTCACGTCAGTACAAGAGAAGAGGCAAAGACAAAATCCAAAAGCAAGCCGAGGTCAAAATCCAAGAGGTAGCGTCAAGGTTCAGGGAGCAGGCAGAAGAGGTGTCAGGAAGCAGATCAAGGGTCAAATCCAAAAGTAAGCTTAATAACAATAATAATACACAGACTAAGGGACCAAAATCACAGGCAACCTGTAGCCAGCAGGTTGCCTGTATTTATAGTGGGGAGCGAGGGTCATGTGACGTGGCCAGCGTCACATGACCGACAGACAGACAAGTCGAGCACCGAGTGATCAGCTCAGCGCTCAAGGCAGACCTAGGAGCAGGGAGCCTCCCAGCTAGCAAAAGCCGCCCTGGGAACGATGCAGAACACAGATCCTCGCTCCCGAAGCTAAGCAGCAGGTCTCACTTGATGTTGCTTATTCAATATTATACCAGGTACGATTTCTGGGAGATACTTCATCTGACTCTGTGTGATGCTCTCTTCATGTGTGATGGTTTTTTTCAGTTAGGTCTGTGGGAGTAACTGAAACAGTTACAGTAAGTTTCTTGCTAAAATATAGTCATGATTGACAGGATGTATGATGAATTCCTATATATATATAGCACCCGCTTTCAAATAACTTGCATCAAAGTACCCTTAAGGCTTTGACCATGAGATCTGCTGCATAGCTTTGCTAAAAGTAAAGCATGATTAGAATAGGTTACACCCTAAAAACCTAGGGTATATGCAGGGGTGTATCTATGTAGGTTGGAAAGGTAATAGTTTCACAAAAATTTTAGATCAAAGTCCCCTCTGCCACATAAAACACCAGTGGTAGATGGGGTCCAGTTACCAATTTTACATTAGGATATTGATCATCTAAAACATTTTGTCAATTGGGAGGTTTCTGGAGAAATTCCAGATGGACAGAAATAAAAGGTTCTTCAGTTTGACACCATATAGTCTAATCCAGAGGGAGTGGTGGACTTTTATCACTAACGCACAGAAAAAATCATGGCAATTTTTTTTTATTATTATAATTATTTACAGCATATCACCATTTTTTATTTTATTTTATGCCATACTGGTGTTTTGATCTGCCCCATTTTAGAAAATTGTAGAAATATCTATTTAGAAAAAGCATCATTACAATAATGAAGAAATACTACTATTATTAATTGTTCTTGCAAGGCAAATAAGTATTCTTATTATTATAGGCAAAATACCACCCTAACTCCTCCCACAGTTTTTTCACTACATAGACAGTAATATACCGAAGCGTGTGGATTGTTCTCGCTTCGTGTGCTATTACTTTGTGAAACATTTCACCGAATGTAACTGTGAAGCACTTTGGACAACAACATAGCAATCAAATGTGCTATATAAATAAATAAAAGTTGAAATGCATTTCTCACTTAATCAAGCTTGCCATGTGCACTTTTTAAATTTGAACGATCAATTGGTTAGTCTAATATTTACTATCTTTACTCACTCCAAACACTCCACACAGTTACTCTGCCCACTCCATAAAGTTATTCTGCCCAGTCCAACCTTTCCACAGTTACTCCAGCCACTCCAACCACACAACAGTTACACACTCCACCCAGTTACTCCGCCCACTCCAGTTGTAGACTACTGGTGGAGGCAAGAACACTTCACACAATTTCGCCAGAAATTGTAGCTTTTCTAGTTATTATTATTATTATTTTGATATTTTTACAAGTTTCACAAACAAGTGGCTAAGATGATGATAGCAGAGGTATGCTATAAGACGGCAAACTTTCCTACCATTCCCCCGCCCCTTGATCACTCTCTTTCTTAAGGAAAAAAAGAGACAATGCAGCAGCACTCTGCAAATCAGACAAAGTACAACAATGCTTACAAAAATTATGGTGCTAATACTACGCTTATTTATAAAAGCGAGATGCTTGGACAATGCATTTTGTACAAAACCATCTAAGCCCGTCTGCCGAACGTCAAGGCTTTTGTCTGATTTGCAGAGTGCTGCTGCATTGTCTCTTTTTTTCCTCTAGGTTTTTGCCATGGCAGCGTGCACCTGCGCACTGGGAGGTGCTGACTAACCCCCTTTTTTTGCAGATTTACAATGCTGGAGATGTGGCACTCCAGTGAGTCATGCACTCCTGATTAGCCTGTCTGCCCCATAGGCTGATTTTAATTACTTTCAGTATAAAGCTGTAGCCTGCTCTCACTACATTCATTGGAAGCTGTCTAGCACCAGGAAGGGTATAGAGTGGGCTCAGCATGCATGTTGGTACCTGCATCCCTTGTAATGGAGGCCATTTTGGCACAAAAAATGGAAAAAGGCAGAGTGGATCCAACATGCATGTGGTTCCAACACTCCCTGAATTTTATGGCGGTCATTATGGTGCATAACAGGTAGTATTTAGTGTTAGGACCCGTCTAACAGAGATCGCCTTGACGTTTGGCAGACGGGCTTAGATGGTTTTGTACAAAATGCATTGTCCAAGCATCTCGCTTTTATAAATAAGCGTAGTATTAGCACCATAATTTTTGTAAGCATTGTTGTACTTTGATTTGCAGAGTGCTGCCGCATTGTCTCTTTTTTTCCTCTAGGTCTTTGCCATGGCAGCGTGCACCTGCGCACTGGGAGGTGCTGACTAACCCCCTTCTCTTTCTTAAGGAGCTATTGCGCTTAAGTATTCAACATCATTAAAAGGTTTTTGAAGCTCATATTATTTCTGTGGCAGCACATAGTGACTAGAATATTGCAGAATATTAAAATGAATGTTCTCTAATTATTTTATGAATGTGAAAAAAGGGAAAGCTTGAACTTTATGTCCCAAATGATTTGGAGACTTTAGTTGAAAATTTGCATTATTGAATCAACGGAAAAAAATGTTATAAAAGTTGTCGACAGATTTCCATAAGAATAGGATAAAAAAAAACAAGCTTTGCTTCATTTTAATATAGCGATAAAAATTACACTGAGAAACCTGAAAAGCGCACCTGAATCATTTAATGAGCTCAGTTTGACGAATTTTGATCCTTCAGTCACAAATCTTTTAATCTTTCAGTCTTAAAAACTCCTAGGTACCCACTTATAAATCCCTCTCTTGTGTTGTCAATTAGGTATTCTCTTCATGGATATATGTGAATGAGACATGAGAATCTTCTGCTGTATATTTCTTCTTCATGCATTTCTTGCTGTTTTTATTTAAAAATGTCAGTGTACTTCAGGTTTGGAACTGCAATATGAACATTTCCTACTATACTGTTAGTATACACTGTATTTCATGAGGTTGTACAAAAACATGACAAAGAGAAGGGACATTGAAGGGTGTTCCTGTTCATCATGGAGGCAGGCTTAAAGTATCCTGCTATTTGAAATTCAGATGTTGAGAGCTTCAATATCTATTGATTAGTGCAGCTCTTCACAGACTGTAAAACTGCAACCTATAATCTAATATATTCCATGGCAATTGGTTCTTAAAGGGTCAATAATTTTTCAGAAAACCTTTACTCAGAGATATATGAAACGTTTTGATTGGTGGGGATCTAAGACCCCCACCGATTACTAGAAGGAGGAGATAGATTCCCTCACTTACAGTAGCAGGCTCTCTCTGCTCACTGCAGGGGATGGAAATGAGATGGGCCCATCGACTATTGAGTTAAATGGGGTTTTCAAGATTTAAAACTGATGACCTATCATCTGGGGTCTGACACCTGGGATCCCTGGCAATCAGCTGTTTGAGAAGGCAACAGCTATTGCAGTAGTGCCACGGCCTTGTCTCAGCTTTCCTAGGCCATATGACATCATGTTCATCGGTCACATGACCTAGGCACAGCTCCGCCCCATTGAAGTGAATGGGGCTGAGCTGTTATGCCAAGCACAGCTGCTATACAATGTACGGTACTGTACTTGGTAAGCACAGAGTAGGCCACAGCTCTATTGTGAGTCAGGATACCTTCTCAAACAGCTGATTGGTGGGGGTCCTGGGTGTCAGACCCCCACCGATCAATCACTAATGACCTAGCCAGACAATAGTCGTAAAAACTCAGAAAACCTTTTTAATGTTGTTTCCTCTTCTGCAATGAGAAAAGAGAGGGTAGTACGTCAGTGTCTCAGAAGCCTAGGCAGCTCTTCAATTGGAAGCAACCAATCCTCCTCATTTTCTAGTACAGGTTTCTGGTGGTCATTTTGAATAATTGCTGAAGAATCCCTTTAAGCTTTTGCAGACACTTGATTCTAATATTATGTCAGCAGAACAGATGTGTGATCTATGGCATGCCACCTAGGGGTACAACTGTAGATACTGCAGAGTCAGACCTAGGAACCTTTCAACAAAAGGAGGCACTGGTATTATAAAAAGTACATAGAAGTGCTTGATGGCCAGTTGATGGTAAAGTAGGTTAATTTGACCCTTATCTTAATTGAATGTTTATTTGTGGAAGATTAAGTTATGAGTGACATGCAACAATTATAAAGGGGTCTCACTTCTGCAAATGGTATTTATCAGGTAGACAAAGTTAATACAGTGCTCTTACTCCCTCCATATTGCTCCCTTTGCGGGCTTCATTGATTTTTCCATCATATTACACACTGCTCGTATCCAGAGGTTATGATCACCCTGTAATCCAGCAGCGGTGGCCGTGCTTGCACACTATGGGAAAAAAACAACTGCCTGGGACCACAGGAGTGTGCAGAGGGCAATGCTTTTTCCTACAGTGTGCAAGCACAGCCACCGTTGCTGGATTGCAGGGTGGTCATAAGCTCTGGATACAAGCCGTGTATAATGTAATGGAAAAATGAATCAAGCCGCTATTAGGGAAAGCTCACTGAATAAAGATGTATACAAATTCAATACAAGGTATGATGACTATTCAGTCATCTCCCCTAACCGGTAATTCCAAGTAACATATAAGAAGAAATATGGAAGGCCATAGATATAGATGTTTCCTACTT
Source organism: Bufo bufo (assembly GCF_905171765.1). Taxonomy (NCBI): domain Eukaryota; kingdom Metazoa; phylum Chordata; class Amphibia; order Anura; family Bufonidae; genus Bufo; species Bufo bufo. The sequence goes on along the minus strand of NC_053391.1, from coordinate 75,010,682 downwards.
TACCTTTCCTCATGCCTCAATATGTCTTAAGATAAGTGGCAAAAGATTGCCAGCTTTGAAAAAAATATTGAATTGTTCATGCTACAGTACATGTGTCCATAGGTGGCCACCCAGTGAATGTGAAAAGATAGTGGTAGATTATGAGATATTTATCACCTATCCATTGAATAGGGAATAAATGTTGATTATGGGACAACCTCTCTTGGTAATTTTTGGTCATGCAATGGTTTTGGTAAAATCACATTGCATGACCTAAAGACACCATGGAGCCCTAGACATAGTCTTCTGATGGTGATGGTCTTTGTGATGGTGATCTTGTGCCACTTACTGTATCTCAACATATGTCGAGGCAAGAGGAAAGGTAAGGAAGGACACATCTTTATCTATGGCCTTTCTTCTTATGGCAGTGACTACCTTGGTTACTTGATATTGCCAGTAAGGAGAGATTACTGCATATTCAACATACCTTGTACTGAACTCTGTATTCAGTGATCTTCCCCTTATGGCAGTTGCAAAATAATGTATTCCTATAACTGTATGATGGGTAACAGAGTTGATCTCTAAGGCCCAGCATGTGAATGGACCAAGCTTCACGGTAAATGTGCCACAGAGGCAAGGCCAAATTAGTAAGCACCAAAATGAGAGAGACAGTGGATAATAGGATGTAAGGTGCACAGAAGTCAATAAAGTGACAGAAGGAACTAAACTATAAACTTCAGGACTCACTTGCTGCTGTTGGTGATCATGTTTTATCATGGAGCCCCATAGATAGTTATTGTACCATTAAACCCTTTTAAATATATTGATTTTCAAGAAAATCTTTCAGAAATGATCAATCAAACTAGGTCACATCCACTGAGAGCACTGAGAGCAGGTACTGTCCATTACTTATAGATATGATGTAGAATGTGACTTGCCACAGGTCATGTTGCAGAAAGTTGTGCAGACTTACACAACTAGGATGTTACAGTTTGTAGAACTGTATTTTTCAGGTTTTCCTCTGAAATTGTGATTGTTGCAGGGTTGCAATACAAATGGCAAAGGTTTGACATCTACTTGATTTTTATTCTTATATATCCTTGCAGAATCCAAAATGGTAGCGGAACATGGCTTTTTAACTGAATATCAATGTGTTATTTTTTTTTTGTTAAGTTCTTCAATTTCAGTTTCTGTTCAACTTTTTTTTTTTTTTTGTACAGGATAAGTTCAGCTATCCCCAAGAAGTAACACCAATCAAGTACATTTGTCATGCGAGGCATAGTAATAAGGTAATTCATCATATTCTGTCAGAGGCTCATTCCTCCACACCGGTACATTTTTATCCATACTTAAAAAATCCTTTGTCACTTATGCTATTTTTCTTTTACTTTTTGGACAACGTTCTCAGAAGCTCCTCCAAAACGATAGTGGCAGATAATTAAGTTATCCTGTCTCTGAACCCTATCCTCTTGTTTGCAACGTCTGTAAGAAATAAGTGTCCTCTCTACATTCACCTGCCTTATCTCTCCTGTTTGTACATAATTCTTCCATGTTCCTCCTTCTGTTAGAAGCACCAGTACAATTCCCGGTGATAAATTAAGCCATTTTCTTATGCATAATTGAGCGATTCTGGGTTTTTATTCAACCTGAATCAGCTGCATCAGAAAATCCAAATGACAACTGCTGCAGATAAAGCCATAAATGAGTCAACATAGACCAAGTACATCTGAAATGCAATGGCAAGGAGCTGATAATGTAAAATGATGTGACTATCACCAAACATTTGCAGTGATATTAAATCTATCTAAATGTCGGCTTTTATCCTACTTGTACTTTGTAAGGACTATAAACACAGTCATTTCAGTCTGTGGTTGTCTTTGTGCATGCTGTTTGCGCTTATATAATATTTATATCTTGAATCTTAGCACCTTTGTAGGTGAAGCTGTTTGATTTTTTGTACAAGATTGCATTTAAATGCTTTTAAGGTTATTAATGAATCATAAAGAAGAGTTGGAGGCAATGAACTGTAATCAACTGCCGCATTATTCTAGGGTGACTTAGGCTACTTTCACACTAGGGTTTTTACTGGATCCGGCAGGGTTCAGCAAAAACACTTCCTTACTAATAATACAACCATCTGCATCCGTTATGAACGGATCCGGTTGTATTATTTTTAACATTGCCAAGACGGATCCGTCATGAACTCCATTGAAAGGACGGATCTGTTTTCTATTGTTGCAGATTGTGGCAGAGAAAACCGATCCGTCCCCATTGACTTGCATTGGGAGTCATGCCGGATCTGTCTTGCTCCGCATCCCAGGATGGAAAGCAAACTACAACATTTTGCGGTTTGCTCTCCGGTATGGGAACGCAACTAAATGGAACACAATGCATTTTGGAGCATTCCGTTCTGTTCAGTTCAGTTCTGTCAATGAATGGGGACAAAACTGAAGAGTTTTATTCTGGTATTGAGCCCCTATGACTGATCTCAATACCAAAAAACTGAAACGCTAGTGTGAAAGTAGCCTTACTAAAATTAAAATAGCACACAAAAGAGCACCCTACCATGTTAATGCATTTCAAATAAATAATTTTTGAAGATAAAAAAAGGCTTTCTAGGATCAAATTATAGTCAAAATAGGGTGCATTAGATAATGTCATATGATATCCATCCTTTAGGCCTTTGGGGTTGTCCCCTAGTGTTAATCTTCCAATAAAAAGAAGCCTCTGCACAACCATTGGCTGATCACCAGAGGTCCAACTTCTGAAACATTTAGTGATCAGGTGTTACTGTCAGGGGATCTAAGATGGAATGCACAATGAGGATCATGTGATACATGATTGCGCCAAGACCTCCCTCCAAAGAAAAGTTTTATAAAAATCTTATTGAGGTGGGACCAACCTCTCTAACACCTGTAGGACCTACCTCATGGGGCGATGCATGTTTCTCACCAGAAAATGTCATGTTCCCTGGCAGGCCAGACTAAACTTGATTCAAGTAATACCAAAAGTCTACTAAATAAAGTCTGCACCGAGAAGGAAAATGTCAGCAGCACTCTTAATGAGTTTACCTAGGGAGCAATTACATATGTGTAGGCTAGGTGTTAGTACAGTGTATTTGCAAAACTAAAAGGGAAATTATAGCCAAAATAGCCTAAACAATATATATATACAGTACAGACCAAAAGTTTGGACACACCTTCTCATTCAAAGAGTTTTCTTTATTTTCATGACTATGAAAATTGTAGATTCACACTGAAGGCATCAAAACTATGAATTAACACATGTGGAATTATATGCATAACAAACAAGTGTGAAACAACTGAAAATATGTCATATTCTAGGTTCTTCAAAGTAGCCACCTTTAGCTTTGATTACTGCTTTGCACACTCTTGGCATTCTGTTGATGAGCTTCAAGAGGTAGTCCCCTGAAATGGTTTTCACTTCACAGGTGTGCCCTGTCAGGTTTAATAAGTGGGATTTCTTGCCTTATAAATGGGGTTGGGACCATCAGTTGCATTGAGGAGAAGTCAGGTGGATACACAGCTGATAGTCCTACTGAATAGACTGTTAGAATTTGTATTATGGCAAGAAAAAAGCAGCTAAGTAAAGAAAAATGAGTGGCCATCATTACTTTAAGAAATTAAGGTCAGTCAGTCAGCCGAAAAATTGGGAAAACTTTGAAAGTAAGGGCTATTTGACCATGAAGGAGAGTGATGGGGTGCTGCGCCACATGACCTGGCCTCCACAGTCACCGGACCTGAACCCAATCGAGATGGTTTGGGGTGAGCTGGACCGCAGAGTGAAGGCAAAAGGGCCAACAAGTGCTAAGCATCTCTGGGAACTCCTTCAAGACTGTTGGAAGACCATTTCAGGGGACTACCTCTTGAAGCTCATCAAAAGAATGCCAAGAGTGTGCAAAGCAGTAATCAAAGCAAAAGGTGGCTACTTTGAAGAACCTAGAATATGACATATTTTCAGTTGTTTCACACTTGTTTGTTATGTATATAATTCCACATGTGATAATTCATAGTTTTGATGCCTTCATAGTCATGAAAATAAAGAAAACTCTTTGAATGAGAAGGTGTGTCCAAACTTTTGGTCTGTACTGTATATATATATATATATATATATATATATATACACACATTACAGTAAAAGGGATGTTTAGCACAAACATTATATGGGATGCTTAGTTAATAAATTACTTTTCAAATACCATACAAGAGAATTCTGAGTTAATAGGAGTCTGTCAGCAGTTTTAACATAGACAGGTTCAAGGGACAGATTATAGTGTAAGCCTCTGTCCTAGCACTTAACCAATGGAGTGATGTACAAATGAACTTTGAATGATACAGGTGCTGCTTTCACAAGTGCATTGGGAACAGGATTTGAGGCTGCAGCACTTCAGGCTCGGTGTGTGAGCAGCTCCACAGTCCATTACCCTTTGCTTTGAGTATTGGCTCTAGCAGTCTCCAAGTTGGACAGACATGAGGGCAAGTGGGTGGTCTCGTCCACTGGTTTGGCTATCTTTATAAAGACCGTGCAGGGCCAGGACTCATACCACCATGCTCCTTTCCCATGGGTGGAACACTACTCAGACAACACAGGTTGAGAGTACAACACTCCAGGAAGACTTTATTGGATAACCAACAGTCAGCAGCATATAGTGCAGTCCTAGCAAAGACACAAGATGGCACAGATGACAGAGATGCACCCTCCCACTTCATGGCGACCCAGGACCAACTACTCCTGCCAGTAGCATTCAGCTTTTGGTGTGTAACCACCAAGAGGAGTTAGTGGCAAGCTTAGGGAGCCGGTTGTGCACAGCGAGACATGTGGGCAGGTGACCCGATCATCCCAACCTGGACTCTCCAACCGAACCCATAGGCTCGAGGTTGGGCAGAAGAGCAGTTCTGAAGTCCATCAGCTGGAACCATAGTCCCTAGGCTTAAGTCCTGTAGAATAGTCGCTGATGACAGGGGGTCCCCACCCTTTTATTTCCCTCAGCTACAATTTCAGTGCATTGGCCCCCATATGATTGGTGGGAGATAATCATGGCTTTTCCATCATTGGTGGTCAGTTCAATCCGACTGCATGATGTCATTCTGATGGCACAGCTTTTCCACTTCAGCTAGAGAGGCTGAATGGCTTCTAATACAAAGCAGAGGGGCTAATGCAGGCATTCCCACCATGCCCTGCTGTAAGCTGATAGCTGTTGGCCGTCTGAGCATGCTGGGAGTTGTAGTTTTGCAACATCTGGAGAGCCTCAGGTTGGCCATCCCTGGGCTAATGCAATCCACAGGTGATGTAATTAGCAGGTCTATTCCCATACATCTACTGGCTTGTTAGTCAGACCAAAAGGCACTGTATAGTTAATTCAAGTTGCTGTGGAAGTCAGACAAATACAGGAAAGACACATTAAACAATAGCTCATGGACAAAGAAACAGTACACCTGGATAAAATTAAGAACAATCCACTCCACAAGTGTCCAGGTGTCATCCTCAGTGAGCATGATTTAATCACAGACACATTTGCTGACAAACTTCCTTTAAAAAAGAAGGATGCTTATTTAGGGGTCTCATCCGATAACCAGCGATAACCAGAACATTTTGCTCTGTAGGACCTGGCAGGTCTGTGAATTAGACAAACAACCTAATTACAGTATTAAACTGTGTAATTCTTAAATTTGTACTGTGCAAGTGCTGTAGAGAACACAGACTACTGCTAATTGATGGGGTTCCAATCAGTAATACAAACTGGGATGAAAGGTGGATTGAAAGAGTATTATATCAAATTGCTTCCATCTTGTAGACCTTAGGTGTTGTCCCATGGGACAAATAGCCTGCCCTGGTGACTGACTGGTTTCTACAGATCTGACTGCTGATCAGCTACTATTTCCAGGGAGCTTTAATGGAGGCCACACATTTTCCATGAAGGGCATACCTTATTTATTAGATACGCTTGTTCTAAAGCTATGTCAGTGGACCAATATTAACAAAGTTCATCCATGAACTTTTAGCTGTAACACAGCTTTCTGGGCTACAGCATAAAGTTCATGGATGGTAAAAAAGGATTGTACTGCATGAATGGATTTAATGTGAATCTGAATCTAAATTTTTGGTGATTTTGATTCAGGTCCCTCCCATGACAGAGGTTAGAAGATCTGAGAGACTGGCGGCACGTGAGGTTATCTGACAGTTTCTCTGTTTTCACTTATTTCAGTGTTGTTGTTAGTAATTACCACACATTTTATCCTAGGTGCAGCTGGTGGTCATTACTGGTCTCTATTTAGTCTTGACTCACACTTCATACCATGAGGTTGATATTCTCTGCCTGGAGTTGGAAGAGCTGGTAAAATGATGGGGGGACCTGTGAATCAAATTTTATGTTGATGTTCGGCAAGGCAACCAAAGCAAATTTTTCAAAACTTTGCTCATCTCTTCTTATAATAACCTGGGTCGCGGTTACAAGGTTTTCAGTGGTAGCAACTGTGCCCATGCCTTGGAGAATGAGAACCCCCCCCCCATATGTCTGCAGCATATGAAGATACCATTATAATAAATGGCATTGCAGTTGGAGGCCCTGTTACAGATCTTGCATTAGGGAGTCTCATATATATATATATATATATATATATATATATTGTGGCAATGTGAACATTGAATGGTTGTTTGCACCAGGAGCGTGTCACCAAGGGGCCCGGCCTTGGTGGAGTAAAAGCCCTAGTCCAGGTGTCCACTAAAGTAGTTGGGGGTGCCTGTTCCCCATGCTCCAGTCCGGGACTTAGGGCATGCGCATGTCCAGGGATCCAATTTAATCCTGCTACTGGATCTTGGGTGTGTCGCACTCTGGAGTGTTTTGTGAAGCAGAGTCCTGGTGAGGCTCTGTGTGAGTGGTCTCAGCCGTGTGGGCTGAGGGGCCACGAGGCTAGGCGATAGCCTGAACTTTGGGTGACGCGGTGACGCCTGTGAAACAAGGATCACGAGGTCAGAGTCGGGAGGACTACTGGGCCACAATCCCCCAAAAGGTATTGAAGTGTCACAGCCTGGAATTGCTGGACTGAATGGCTGAGGAAAGCCGCATTTGTGTTCCATGTGTGAACAGGGCTCTCTAGGTGAGTCAGGGATGCGCTTATGTGTTTAGTTAGAGCCTAGCCGTGCAAGGGTTTGTTATTTTGTGTGGATGTCACACGTGATAAGTTAAAGCTGCGACTTCTTAACCTGTGCTTTGCTAAAGCAAGAGTTTGGACATTATAATCGTGTCTGCGAAGATATCTGTGAGTGTGACTCCCTGAAAAGAGACTATCCCCTACAATATATATATATATATAGTCTAATAATAAAATTCTGCAAGGCAATTGCTATTAATGCACATTGTATTATTAGAACTGGGCGCCACTTTAAGGTTTGATGTTTAAAACAAGGAAGTACAATTTTGCTTTCAAGCTGCGAAGGCTGAAAGTCCTAAGCGGAAATTCAGTGTTTCTGTTTTACAGTCATTTCAATCCAGTTAGATGCCTAAGAACAACGATGAAGCTGTGTGATGCATCAAAACAACGCTGTATGGCATGAATACCAATCTCTTATTTTTAATACTGTGTCACTTGGATGAAAATTTCACTGAATCCCCAATGACTACTTGCTTGCCAGCTATCTATTAAAAATTGAATTATTTAAAGCTCTGTGGAACAATGTATGGCCATAGAGAACGCTATGCACGTACTTTAGGCGTGATGGGAAAATGCATAGGAAAATCTGTATGCAGCCGAACCAATGCCGAGTTTCTCCTCTGTATCCAAGGGAGATGAAGTGATAGGATGCTGTCACCCAGAGACATCTCCTCTTGCAGGTAGCTATTATTGTTATAAAAGAAAAAGTTTTTTCCTTCTTCGTCCTATTCGTCCTACTGTACCTAATATAATGAGTTTGTGTTTGTTTTGTATTGTCACGTTTTTTTTTTTTGTATTTTAGATTTTTTTAATTATCTGTTAACTATGTCATAGCAATTCCACTTCTCTCTTTTTCCTCTCTTATATGCAGCAGACTGAGACAAAGAATCCAGAACAAATACACAAAGATGTTGGGGGGGGGGGGGGGGGGGAATTGAGACAATAGGGGAGACTTATAGAAACTGATGCACAGGAAAAGTGATATGGTTGCCAAATCTATATGAAAAATGACACTTGGGCTCATGCGTTCCGCAAAACACAGATCCGCCTAAAAAAAAGGATGACATTTATGTGCATTCCGTATTTTGTGGAACGGAACAGCTTCCCCCTAATAGAACAGTACTATCCTTGTCTGATAATAATAGGACAGGTTTTATTTTTTTGCAAAACGGACATGTGGAAACGGAATGCACACAGAATAACTTCCACTTTTTTTGCAGACCCATTGAAATGAATGGTTCTGCATATGGTCCGCCAAAAAAACAGAACAGACATGGGAATAAAATTTGTCCGTGAGCATGAGCCCTTGTACGGCTTTTCCAACCCCCCCATAACACATTTTACAAACTTCAAGAGGCCTTTTCACCGCTCCTGACATGTCTGTTTTAGTAACTACATGCATTCCCCTTATAATAGCAATTCCAGAGCATCTATTCTTATGAATCCATGTTGTACCATTCCTTTATTATTCCTGCTAGAAGCTATGCATCCCTTTATTCTTATGAATTTCTGCTGTGATTTCTTTATTAGTCATGCTAGAAATGATGGGGGTCATTTATTAAAACTGGTGTTTTAGACACTGGTCTTAATAACTCCTATATCTGGCAGTGGATCTGCCAAAGTTATGAAGAGGCGCCGGCCCCTACATAACTTCATGCATCCAGCATCAGTCTAAATGTAAGACAGTTTCCTTGCTGGCTTAAATTTAGACCATTTCCTGTGCCTAAAACATAGAAAATGATCAATGAGACGAACCCGTCCCCTTCCCTGCCCACACCACACCCACTTTTTTAGATCCGGCATGAGCAGGGAAAAGTTGAAGATTGCAGTGCAACTAACTGCTGCGCCACAATCTGCATCGGGAATACGCCTAACGTAGGTGTATTTCGGTATAATTAATGACCCCCTATGACTCCTTCTTTTCCTATGAATCTATGCCGTGAAATTCTCTCTTATATTCATTTATTTTATGCAGTTATATATCACTGATATGTTCCGCAGCGCTTTACAGACATTAGCATCAAGCTGTCCCCAATGGGGCTCACAATCTACGTTCCCTATCAGTCTGTCTTTAGAGTGTAGGAGGAAACCCAGGCAAACACAGGGAGAACATACAAACTCCATGCAGATGTCGTCCTTGGTCCGTTTTGAACCAGCACTGCAGTCCCTGAATACAAAAGTTATCTTTATTAAAACAAAAAACATGTACTCTACTGCATGGGAAGATTAGCATGCAGATGAGAATTTTTCCTCAAAGCTTAATTTCCTTGTTTTTGACCTCATAGCTACAAGCCTACTTTTTCATGTGTTTATTACATCTCGTATCATTTTAGTGCTTTATTTTACTGTGGCAAAATTTTGTGTTCATTTATTGAGCAGTAACAATAATTGGAATAAACACTTTACTTTGATCTATTTCTACATTTCTGCATATTTTCTTTTCAGCATAATAAACCTCTAAAATAAACTTCTGCCATAAACCTCTACTTCTTGCATCTTACATTACACTATGAAAGTTTGAATTATAAGGTAAGAAATTACCCTTCTTCTTGTAATATCGAAGGTTTAGAAAAATAATAATAATAAATTAGCAAATTGTTTACTGAAATGTACAAAATTGTATTTATTGCGAGGTGGAGGAGGGGATCACTGAAATACTGACTCAAGACATGTGTTAGGGCTCATGCACGTGGCTGTTGCCCAACGATTCCCGTATTGTGGGCCACAAACAGCGGGTCCGCAATATGCAGGCACAGACCGTCTGCACCCCGCACCATGGAGGCGGACCTATTCACTTAAATGGTTCCGCAATCCAGATGGTGCGGTGTGGAATGGAGGCACAGAACCCCATGGAAACACTACGAAGTTCTTCCGTGGGGTTTCTCTCTGTGTTTCCGCACCGCAAAAAAAAAATAGAACTATTTTTTCGTGGTGTGGACGGATCATGGACCAATTCAAATTTAATGGGTCTGTATCCGTCTGTGGAATCCGCACGGATGTTGCCCGTACATTGGGGACCCTAAATTGCAGTCCCCAATGCATGGTATGGCTGACCAACCTCCATGTGCATGAGGCCTTACACATGTTTTATGAACACATAGCACACCAAAAAGGGCTAAAACCACTTTAAAGTCAATACAGACAAGAAATTGCAAGGGAAATGTGATTCTTTTGCAGCAAACCCTGACCACACTACCCTTGTGATTGCTGTGTCTGTATTTCTAAGTGTTCGGCTTAAAGCACAGAAGAAGCAAAGTAGTGTACATGGATACATGGATACAAAGTCGAAACACAGACACAAAGTCAGCTTTGCTACATTTGTATCTATACTATCCTTGCCAACAGACTTTCTTCAGTCATCTCAGGACACAGCAATATGAGCGGTGAAGGATTCAATGTGTTGACCGACCAAATGCTGCTGTGATAGACTAAGCATTTATTGTATTATGCACAATATACAGTAAGCTTTATCGATCGTGTCATTACTGCATTGCTGGACAGTTTCCATGTATACAAATGCAGGTGCTAACAAGCCCATTAATGGGAACGCATCATCACAAAATGACTTATTCTTTAAAACAAGTTTTAGGTTATTAATATTTTTTGGTGATACTTTTTATTTCCATGTCTATGCATATTGAAAAAAAAATCCTACAATCTTGCAATTTTTAAAATGCTTAATAATACCTTTCAGCAGTCATCTCGTCATCACAGACAGGGATACAATGACAGGTATTACCTATATGTGGATTCACCATTTACCGCTCACCCCCTCCCAGCACAATACTTTCTACACAGGCCACAGAGAATGCCTACAACACTTTCTAATTGAAGTCAATGAACATCTCCAGTCTACAATTTATTCCAATATGTATGTTTCATGCGGCTGCCGTAAAGCTGCAAAAAGGTGAACATTTAAATGACATTGAAAATTCAAGATTCAAAATTCTTACTTAAACATTTGCATTCCCAAATCCTGTTCCAAACTAAACCCATTAAAAAAGATTAAAGTAAGCACAATAACAGTTTAACTGTACAAATAAAAAAAAGCTTTTTTGAGGAATAATTGAATACATTTATTCTGAAAAAAATTAAATAACTTTTTAGTTTTACTTTTATGCCCATTTAGATGCCATTAAGGTCTATTATAACAATTCAATTCCTCAAAGACATTAAATTTGGGCAATTTGGTGAAAAGAACATATGTTTTGGGCTTTAGAACGCACTTAGTGCTGTCATTAGTAAACATGCTCCTAAAGATGTACGTACCCGACTACCATCCCCTCACTCAAAATAAAGCTTAATCCTTCTCAAAGATTATGTACCCACTAATACATCTAAAATAAAATGCTAATGTTTTTAAATTTAATGTATACACAACTTCTATGCAGACTACAAACAAACCTTTTTGTAGTCTGACCTGGCAATCAAGAGTTACTCTCTTTCCAACTTCTATTATCTGTAGGCCAGTAAGAAGAATGGGCAAAGAGAGGAGATTAACTAAGTTTGGACCAGCCCATTAGGGGGCAGGTGTTTCCCCCAGAGGGCCCATTAATTAAAAAGTAGCCCTTCCCTTGTAAACACACCCAGCAAGGGTCATGTCAGCAACAAACTCATCCCCCCTTCCCCCTTAGTAGTGCAGTATAAACACTCTCCATCTAAAACAACAAGCAAGCAAGTGGCAAGATGATTTGCAACGTGCATTCTGTGTTGGAGCAGTGGGGACCATCTTCTCCCTTCTTGTTTGGCCATGTGAGCTTCACATTATATCCCCATCTCCAGCTCACATTCTGGACCAGAGCTGCTGGATTAGAGTGAGACAGGCTCTCTGAGTAAGGAGAAAACAAAGGGAACAGCCATCAGCAGGCTGGAGCTCACACAAAAAATCAAGTGAGTCCCAATCTTCTCCATAGAAAAATAGTTATTTTCTATTTTTTTACATTTATTTTACAATTCCTGTGACTGTCTTCCCCTACCCCTCCATCTGCTTGGAGAACAATATATTCCAGCACGCTATGACAACTGCTTCTAGGACCTGCTTGGAGTTGTGTGATTCTTTAAAGCTTGGGATGTTCCTTCCTGTCCTGTGATGTCATAAGTCACAGTTTGTTCCAAGTTGCCATACTATTATGTTGCAGTGATGGTATGGACACAGGAGCTGCACACACCATTGATTGGTGATACTATTAGGGAATTTTCACATCAGCGTTTTGGCATTCCAGGTATGAGATCCGGCAGAGGATCTCAAAACTGGGCCAAAGCGGTGCCTTTTAGGGCCAATGTATTGTGAATGGGGTATGCTCTGTTCAGGATGCATCAGTATGCATTATGTTCTGGTAGCATTCCGTTTTGTGACTGGAAACAAAACCGCTGAAAGCTGCGTTTTTTTGTCCAGTGGATCCGCCTCTAAAAATAATGTAAGTCGATGGTGCTGGATACAGATACTAAAAAAAGGGGATCCGTCACCAATGACTTGTAATTGTTTTTAGTGATGCATCTGCTTTGTTCAATTTTGATTTAACACAACCGCATCCTAACGGAATGGATGCATCCTGGTGTGTTAAATTAAAACAAAACCATTTTGGTCTGGTTTTGAGAGCATCTGCCTGATCTCAAAATCGGAAATCAAAGCGCGGGTATGAAAATAGCCTTATACAGGCAAATATTGTATTCTAATGGCTACAATCCTGACTCTTAAATTCCTCAGATGCTGTGCGGTAATAATATTCATACTGCATGGGGTAAACAAAAAATTGTACATTTACTCTTTTATTCCCATCCCTCAAAATTCTGGCTCTTCAATGTGGTGAGCAAACATGTATTTTTTCCATAAGACAGCTTTATCGTTTAGTATCATTGTAATTATAATGATCTGTAGAGTAACATTGCAATATTATTTATACCACATTGTGCGTATCTTAAAAAAGGCAAAAATTGATGGCAAATATTAACTATCTTTTCGCATTCTCTATCCACCAAAAAGTAGTAAACATGAATCAATAAATGATACCCCTAACTGGCATAGTTAAAAATAAAAAAGCTCTCATCAACAGGGTAATAGGAAAAAAAGTATCGGCTCATAGAATGGTATGATAAAAAACAAACAAAAGCATTGCTGCATCCTTACAGCATAAAAATGAACAGAATATGATTTGCATGAAACTGGATAGTAGGTCCCCAGGGTCAGTTCTACTGGTAGACCCTAAGCACTGTCCAACACTGAGGGTAACACATGATTGCAGGATCGGAGGCAGATCAGAGCACAATGTTCACAGGGTGACAATGGTCATGACTGAATATTAAGATGGGGTGGTTGGGGGGAAACTACAAAGTATTAATGTACTGTAAGCAATGTTTTGTGAGATGAACACATAGGAAGCAATAACATCTTTCTGGTGCTTGATTCTACACTGACTGTTTCTACTTGTTCTGATACAGCTTACCAGTTATTTTAAGTACCAGAATATAAACATCAGTATTTCTTTTCACTCTTAGCAAGTAGTGTTGAGCGAAATTAATTGTCTTTGATCCGAATTTCAGGAAAAACTTGATTTGCCACGGAGCCAAAGTACATATCTCATCCATTTGCCCCAGATATTAATCCTATAGACCTTCTCTGGGATGATGTACAACAAGCTGTTCAGAACATTTCAATTGCACCTTCTCATTTGAGGCAACTGCAAGAAGCTATCTTGTCCACAGGGGCCAAAAATCCTGTGGAAAGATTTCAAACCTAGTTTCCACAGAAGTAAAAAAAATAGCATGCATTATTCCTTATATTTCAATTTTTTTTATATTTCTAAAAGTACATTACAATGCATTATTCCTTATATTTAAAATACAGTATACATATTGGTGGGAACAACTGAATAGTAAGGGTACACCCTTTGTTCTTATTATGAGCTGTTCTGAGCCAAATGTAATAACTTTTTGTGAATCTTGTGACTGCAAGAAAGTGAGCTATTTGTGGCAGAGTCCCTTACTGCTAAGGCCTCCAATTTTGATGCACTGACTACCTGCAACATTATACAAGAAAGGAAAGCCCTTGTTTTAATTGTTCTCCTAGGACCTGGAATGAAAAATGACTTTTAAAAATAGATACGACTGTGCTATATTTTTGTAATGATTTCAGCAATATTTTTTTGGCAAACAAGACGAAACACATTATACAAATTGTAGAAATGCTATTTAATTATATAGAATCTGGCAGTACACCCCTCCTCATTGTCTCTTTTTATCATAAAATGCACATAAAATAGATATATGTTGTAATAATGAACATAAGAAATAAAACATAGAAGTATAAGAACTGGCACGTTATAAAAAAAGCTATTTAATGCAAAGAAAAAAATATATGTTTTCTGCAATGACTTTACTAACAATGTCAATGTTGAAAAAACAGAACATTACCATCTTAAAAATAACCCTTCATATTCCACGTCCATAATGTGTATGGCATCTGTGGATTTCAGTAGGATTCACATGAGATACATGAACCCAGTACAAAAGGGTGGGAAGCAAGTCTTTCAAGGTTATCTTGAGGTTACTATTACTATTTAATACCTATAGAAGTCCAACTCATCCATGTACAGTGACATGCAAAATGTTAAGCAAGTTGAAGATGAAATGATCTCCAAAAGGCATAACATTAAAGATGAAACATTTTAAGCAATATCTATGTATTATTTTGGTTTTGTATATTTTAGAGTGAAAAAAGGAAAGGAGTACTGTACCTTGCAAAAGTATGGGAACCCAAGGTGATTTGAGCACTCAGATAACATTGAACGAGGTCTCAAAACTTAAATAGCCTGTTAAGGTTAAGAGTTGTTCACAATCTTCGTTAGGGTAGGCCAAGTGATGCAAATTTCAAATATTTATAAATACCCAGACTTCTCTAATTTTGTCCCCAAAAAAACAGCTGCTTAACACACTGAAAATGAAAAATTTAATTATGAAATGGCCATCAACAGGAACAGTATAGGTCAAGAGAAGGTCTGGATAACCAAGACAAATTTCAGAGACAGCTGCTCATAGAATTGCTAGAAAGGCAAATCAGAACCCCCGCTTGCCTGCAAAAGACCTCCAGTAAGATTTAGCAGACTCTGAAGTTGTGATACATTGTTCTACTGTTAAGAAGCACCCACACATATATGACCTTCATGAAAGAGTGATCATAAAAAAAACCTCTCCTGCGTACTCACTGCAAAATTCATTGTCAAAAGATTGCAAAAGAACATCCAAATAAGCCTGATTCATTTTGTATACAAGTTCTGTGGCTGATGAGGTTAAAATAGAACTATTTGGCCACTATTAGCAAAGGCATGTTTAGGAAAAAAAGGGCACATAATATCATGAAAAGAGCACCTTTCCAAAAATTAAGCATGAAGGTGAATCAATCGAGCGGTAGCTCGACTATTTCCGTCTGCCCCATAGAAATGTATGGGAGCAGGGGCCGTGCGTGCACGGTGCGCTCCCATTCACTTCTATGGGAGCGGCGGGGAGCAGTGCTTGGTGGTGGATGGACACCGGGAAATCCAGGGTCCTCCAGCCACAGCTATCCCCGCTCCGTTCTCGTTGTAGGTGCTGGTCCCAGAGGTGAGACCCTCACCTATTAGACAATGGGGGCATAGCCTAGCGATTTGCCCCCATTGTATGTGATGGGAATACCCCTTTAACTGTTCACAGTATCAGTAACTTTGACCAGGGTTGCCCAAACTTTTGAATGCTACTTCATAATGAGCCATTCATTTGACTGACCAGCATTAAAGATAAGCAAATCAGTTCTTGCAATAGGTGTTCTTCACCTATATGAGGCTGTCTCCATTGCTGAAGAAGCTTCCCCCTGCTGATTGATTGCCAGGCCTTGACATTCTCCCACCTGTGCTGCTGCGCTAAGTAGTGGAGCGAGCATAGAGGTTTATGTACTGCTAGCTATACAACCACAGTCACTGCCATGAAAGCGGAGTCTCTGTGCTTGTGCCATTACCTGAAGCCACAATGTAGGCCAGGTGGATACTTCCCATGGCAATTATGACTGAGCCAGGACAAGATGGCTACCGTATTTTTCGCCATATAATAATATCTCAAATGACCCACTGAACCCAGGAGGTCAATAATAATGATTCAATAGTCAGAGACTATAAATTCCTGTTTCTGGTCTTTAGTTTTAAATATAACTTTTATTCCTTATTTTCTAAACAATAAACAAACCACAAAAAACAAAAAGTGAGAATTTAAAAATACATATGGAGGGCTACTGTATAGGGGCTAGATGTATAGTGTGCCACTGCTTCGTTAGTAAATCAGGAGGATATTATGTGCATATCCACCTGAAGATAGTGTGTGGTCTGTATCATTCTAGTTTCTTATGTCTGCAATGTCATTCAACACCAGCCACTCTATCACATAGACCACACTCTATTAGCTAATTAACCTTCGGGGAGTGCTCTTTACGATTTGTATTTTAGACCTTTCTAGGAGTCCCCCAGTCATAAGCTACTGGCACCTCGATTTCTATCTATACTGCCGCTATCATATGATCATATGTGCTCGGCGTCTGCAGGTCGCCGTGCTAATGTTCAATTGTTTGCCCTGCCATAATTTTTTAAAAACATTAAAGACGCAGCTCCCCCGACATGTTTCAATGCTATAAGCAGCGTCTTCAGGGGAAATGGAGCTACAATCAACACAAATGTTTTCTATGGGAGGTCCTTTATACCCATAAGGCGGATCTCTCCTATTGGTAACCTATGAAAGTTACCATCTCGTGTTGAACGGCATCTTTTCAGGCCAATCATATCCATTTCTTAGATAGGGGATCTGTGGATGGTGCTGTTATGGGGGGGATCTGTGGATGGCACTGTTATGTGGGGGAAGTGTGGATGGCAATGAGGGGATCTGTCGATAGCACTTTTATGGGGAGGGGCATCTGTGGATGGCACTGTTATGGGGTGGGGGATCTGTGGATGGCACTGTAATGGGGTGGGAGAACTGTGGATGGCACTGTTATGGGGTGGGGGATCTGTGGATGGCACTATTGTGGGGTGGAGGATCTGTGGATGACACTGTTTTGGGGGAGATCTGTTGATGACACTGCTATATATGTCACAGATCCCTTCCATAACAGTGTTCCCCCGCCGCTCACAGCAGTATTTCTAGTAATCACTACTCTAGTAACAGTATTCCTTAACCTGTTAATAAATTTAACTAAAGTTGTGCTCTCCCCTGTATCACAGCACTTACTAACAAGCATCCGGAGCAGGCAGAGCGACTGAAAGTGTTACATCACTCACTGACGTCGCACGCCTGCTTCATTAATAAAGTGGGAGTAGCAGGCTCGCAACGTCAGTGAGTAAAGTAACGCTGCCAGCTGCTCTGCCTGCTCCGGATGCTTGTTAGTAAGTGCTGATACAGGGGAGAGCGCAACTTTAGTTAAATTTATTTAGGATTACTGTTACCAGAGTAGTGATTACTAGAAATACTGCTGTGAGCGGCGGGGCCCGGTGTAAGAGTACAGTGACTTCACCGGGCCCCGCCGCAAGTTCCCGAAATCCAGTCCCTTCTCCCTCCCCGCTGATACATCGCTGCGATGTAAAATGGCAGCATTTGCCCCATAAGACGCAGGGGCATTTCCCCCCCACTTTTGGGGCGAAAAATACTGTATATACTTAGGATTGCTATTTTAGACTAATTTTAAAAACCGCAATGTGATTACCAAATTAATTTACTAAAGTCTCGCATGACTTTGGGTGAAATAAATTTTGTCTACACGGAGGCAATACATTTTAATGCTGTAACTTTGATTCTCTGATGCGAAGCTCGTCTTGCTCAACACTAATAATCATGATTGTATAGCTTTGAGGAAAGATGATAAAGTGGCGACATGATAGATAGTGATGGACGAACATCGGCCGGGCGGTTCACTATCAAGTGTTCGCGAACCGCACTTTTGCGGTGGCCCCATTGACTTTAATGGCAGGTGAACCTGAAAAACCTTCAGGTCATATTTTCAGCCACCAAAAACTTACTATAAGTGCACAAATAGTCCCACAACATGGACAGTGACATACCAGAGGGGAACCATTGGCAACAATTACCACAAATAATATGTATTTTAATCAGGGGCCATTTTTATGCATCTTAAAGGGAAATTCTTAAAAATGTGCCTATATGGAGCCTATAAAAAAATTATTTTAGTCCACGGGAGTACAGGTCCCAAAAATTAGGCATTCACCTGACAGAAAAGAACTTGTATTTATGTGGCTGGAGGTACATTAGGCGGTCACTGGCTAAAAATGTTACTGTCGGCCAGTACAGGCCCCATAAATTAGGCATTCACCTGACAGAAAAGAACTTGTGATGATGTGGCTGGAGGTACATTAAGCGGTCGCTGGTTACAAATTTTAATGTAGGCTAGTACAGGCCCCAAAAATTAGGCATTCACCTGACAGAAAAGGACTTTTATGCCGCTATATATGCATAAGACAAGGACAATTCTTTGCTCTGGGTGGTGGCAGATATATGTGGGCTGGCATGAGGAAATCCAATTACAAATGGTCGTCACAGGTGTTGAATTCCTCCGAGATCCATGCCTTATTAATTTTTAGAAATGTAAGGTGGTCCACACTGTCGTGAGCTAAATGAGTGCGCTTATCGGTCACGATCCTCCCTGCTGCGCTGAATGTCCTTTCGGACAGGACATTGGACAAGGGGCAAGCCAAGAGTTCCATGGCAAATTGTGCCAGCTCTGGCTACAGTTCAAGCCTGCACACCCAGTAGCCCAGGGTTTCCTCGCTTCTCAGAGCGTCCACATCAGCCGTTAACCCGATGTGGTCGGACACCTGTCGGTCTAGGTGTTCCCTGAGGCTGGATCCGGAGGGCAGCTGTCGATGGGTTTGCTGCAAGAATGATCTCATAGCCAAAGTGACCAACACATCTTTAAACCGCCCTCTTCTGGCAGGTGTGGTAGGATTGGTACCCGCACCTGTTTCGCTAAGGGTGGAAATTCCTCTGCCAACGCCCGCAACAGCAGAATGCAGCATATCTTGCAGAAAGGCCTTGAAATACTGCATTCTGCTAGTCCTCTGTGATGCTGGTAACATGCCCGCCATTTTGTGTCTGTACCGTGGGTCTAAGTACGTTGCCACCCAGTACTGGTCCTTGCTCTTTATGCTTTTTATACGGGTTCCTCTTAAAACACTAGACCATGAAAGCCCCCATTTGCACTAAATTGTAAGCGGTGGAGCGCCCTGGCTCCTGCTCATCGCCCAGGAGAATGTCGTCCTCGTTCTCCTCTCCCCATCCACGGACAACACCAGGGATACCCGAAAAGTCCCCCTAAAAGCCTGCTCTTCTTGATCCTCCTGCTCCTCCCCCCAGCCACCATCCTCCTCTGACTCCTCTTCAAACTCCTGCTGACTTGTCTCAGATGGAGTATCCACCCTGGGAATCCATTGAGCATTGCAACTTTCTCATCTTCCTGCTTATGCTCCTCGACGGTTTGATCAATGATGCAATGCACATTCCAGAAAGAAGCCTTAAGGTACGATGTCACTGATGGCACCCTGGCTGCGACTGGTGATCTCATCAAATGGCAGCAGAAGTCTGCATGCATTGCGTATAAGCAGCCACTGGCGCGGTGAAAAGAAATCAAGCTCCCAGAACCTGTCCTGCTGCAGAGTACGTACAGGTAGTCATTAATGGCACATTGCTGCTGGAGCAGCCTATCAAGCATATACAAGGTGGAGTTCCAGCGCGTGGGGCTGTTAAAACCTCAGCAAGGCGAGCCATGGCCGTGTAAGATCTTCTAAAATGACTAGAGATTTTCCTGGCCTGCCGCAAGACATCCTGGACCCCGGGGTATTTGGCAATCAATCGATGCACGACTAAGTTCAGGACGTATGTCATACATGGCACGTGTGTCATTTTGCCCTGTTTCAGCGTGCTAAGCAGATTGGCACCATTGTCGCAACCCACTTTACTAACTGTGAAATTGAGCAGGATTAGCCACTGATCAGCCTGTGACCGCAGAGCTGAAAGCAGTGCAGGATCGTGTGGCTCTTGGCGCTAGGTTATGGGGAGCTTGGGGGGCACAGCGGAAGAGGCGGTAGCAGTGGAAAAAGAGGAGTCAGCCGAGTGAGGAGACGGAGGATGGAGTAGGAGGAGGAGAAGAAGAGGCAGGCCTGCATGCAATCCATGGCGGTAACACCAAATCCACACGGGAGCCACAGGTTACAGGCTTGAAGGCCGTCAGAAGGTTCACCCAGTAGGCAGTAAAGGTAATGAACCTTCCCTGCCCGTGTTTGCTAGACCACGTGTCTGTGGTCAGATGTATCTTGGTACCGACACTGTGTGCCGGAGATATTTTTACTTGCCGCTGAACATGGCCGTATAGCTCTGGGATGCCCTTCTGGGAGAAATATTCACTTCCGGGGACCTTCCATTGCAGTGTGCCAATGGCCATGAGTTTTCTAAAGGCCTCCAAGTCCAACGGAGTTGGCGGGCTAGCAGTTCCGACAAGCCAGCGGTCAGCCGTTGGGCAAGAGGGTTATCCGGCGTCATCAACTTTTTATGCTCAAACATTTGGGCCATGAAAGCTAGCCTTCTGCCAGATGAACGCAACGGCACAGTGCAAGGTGGAGTGGAGGACAGTAATTGAAGGAGAGAGGAGAAGGAAAAGAGGCAGGACTTGGAGCGCCAGGAGTGTGGCTTTGTGGGTTCTGACAGCATTGCACCCACTGGGCTCGGTGATGGAAGGCCAGGTGCCTTCTTGAGTCGGTCGTCCCTAAGTGAGTGTTGGGCTTTCTGCGACTTATGCGTTGACAGCAGAGGCTGCAGATGGCAACACTATTGTCAGCAGCTGACATGTAAAAAAAAGCCCACAATGCGGAGCCATGTGCCGGCGTCCTGGGAGCACCAGAAGTGACCGTGCATTGTGGATGGCTCGCTCAAGATACATTTGCAGTCTGCTTTTTGCCTCCTGTGCCCTGAGAGCTCTGCCTGCTTCTGCTCCATCTCCTCCCTCTTTGCTGCTCAGTCTCTCCCTCCGTACTCCCCTCCTCTTCCTCTCTTGTGGGCACCCACGTGACGTCCATGGACACGTCATCATCGTCACCTTCACCACCACTAACATTTGAGATCTCAGAGTATGCAGAAACAGCGGGAACCTCCCTCCTTGGGCTGATCTGGGTACTGTTGTCAGACCGCTGGGTGGCGGCCATTGCTACCTCCTCTTCCTCATCTGATGCCAAGAATGGCTGTGCATCGGTAAGGTCTGGGAATACATGAGAAAATAATTGGTGGTGGTGGTGTATTTGGGGGTGCACACAGCAGAGCGTGAGGAGGGTGCAGATACAGAGGATGAGGAGGGTGCAGAAGCAGAAGGGTGAGTGAGCCACTCAACCAACTCTGATGCACCCTTTGAAGTAATCATACGAGCCTTCTCCAACTTCCCACTTAGGCTCCGGCCTGTTGCACCTGCCTGACCCCTAACACCCCTGCAGAACGGCCTGCCTCTTCCTCTGCCTGTCATTTAAAAAATTACCATGTGCCTAAGTCCCTAGAGAAGAGCACCATTCAAGGAAGCAGGTACATTGCAGCCCTCAATCAGTATTTTGTGGAAGCAGGTATATCAAACCCCTTAATCAGACTTTTGTGGAAGCAGGTATATCGTAGGCCTCAATCAATATTTGGTGGAAACAGGTATATCAAACCCCTTAATCAGTATTTTGTGGAAGCAGGTATATATCGCAGGACTCATTTAATATTTGGTGAAAACAGGTATATCAAACCAATTAATCAGTATTTTGTGGAAGCAGGTATATCGTAGACCTCAATCAATATTTGGTGGAAACAGGTATATTGAACCCTTTAATCAGTATTTTGTGGAAGTAGGTGTATCGCAGCCCTCAATCAGTATTTTGTGGAATCGTGTATATCAAACCCCTTAATCAGTATTTTGTGGAAGCAGGTATATCGCAGCCCTCAATCAGTATTTTGTTGAAGCAGGTATATCAAACCCCTTAAGCAATATTTTGTGGAAGCAGGTATATCGTAGGCCTCAATCAATATTTGGTAGAAACAGGTATATCGAACTCCTTAATCAGTATTTTTTGTGGAAACAGGTTTATCGTAGCCCTCAATCAGTATTTTGTGGATGCAGGTATATCAAACCCCTTAATCAGTATTTCGTGGAAGCAGGTATGTCGCAGGCCTCAATCAATATTTGGTGGTAACAGGTATATCAAACCCCTTAATCAGTATTTTGTGGAAGCAGGTATATCGCAACTCTCAATCAGTATTTTCAGGAAGCAGGTATATCACACCCCTCAACAATTTTTTTTGTCACAACAGTTATATCACACCACCCTGTTTATTTGGGGCAACAGGTATATTGTAGCCCTCAATCAGTATTTTGTGGAAGAAGGTATATCACACCCCTCAATCAGTTTTTTTGGGGGCAACAGGTATATCACTTACGTTGCAATTAGTTGTTCCAATAGCGTTTGTCCCTCTATATAGCTGCGGTATTGCAGCAGAATTTACACAACTGCTGCACAATAAAAAATGCACTATAATATACTTTCTATGTTAGAAAGTATATTATAAGTATATCACACCCCTCAGTATATCACACCCATCTATAGCACACCTATACCAGTCCTTAAAAGGACTTTTGTGACCCTATTAGCTACCGATTGGTGTCCCTAACAGCCTGTCCTGGCTCCACAAAGCAACCTCTCCCTACACTGGCAAAACACAGAATGTAAAATCAGATCGGGTTCTTTGATAGGGTGAGGGTGTGTCCATGTGCTGAAACGTCTCAATTGGCTGTCTTGTCCCACCTGATGGGTGTGTGATGGGTCAAAGTTCAGCGCAATGCAAAAGAATATGGCGCCGGCGGACATCGCCATATGTTTGCATGTTCGGCGAATCGCGGACGCACAAAGTTCACCGCAAAACGACCGCAAGGCCATCTCTAATGATAGAAAACTTTAAGGAAGTTAAAGATATAAAAAAAAGTTCAGGCTAGAAGTGTTTTCAATACAAAATTCAACACAAGGACAAGGGGACACAGTCAAAATTAGTTGGGGGGAGAATCAGAACCAATGTCAGGAAAAAATTTTACACCAAAAGGGTAGTTATGGTTTTTAAAAACTACCAGCAGAGGTGGTCGGGAACTGTACACTAAGGGAATTTAAACATGCCTGGGAGAAGCACATATCTATCCAAAGAAAATGATATAAGGGCAGACTAGATGGACCATGTGGTCTTTTTCTGCTGTCAGACTTTTGTTTCTTTGATTATTATTACTATGAATTGCTGTCTTCCTTCATATTACATGCCTATTCTCATTTGCAGTGAAGTATCATGAATATTAGTATATACTTTATGGGTGGTATAAAGTCTGGGTACTTAAAGGATAACTGTCACACTTAGACCCTAATTTAAATTTTCATATATGTAGTTACTAATAACCTGATATTCCAGAATCAGTTACTATTAGACTGACTTACCCCATATTTAATAAGATTCAGCCCTTAGCAACCAGTCTGCATAAAACTGCAATTTCACTATTCAGTTAAGATGGCCGTCACTGCCTCCCCCTGAGGCTAATCCCGCCTGCCCTCACTAGCCAGTAACAAAAGCCCCCCAAAAGTGTCAGTAACCAGAGCCCTCCCCCTAAAGGGTTAATCTCCTGCAGCACAAAGGGGTCCTCTTACCACATGTTGCTTTAATTTATACACTGAGCATATGGCAGATCTCCCTTCCCTGGTCTGCGCTGCTTCAACTCTACTTCTCCAGCTCTGCTGAGTGAGGGAGCGTCTGCCAAGTGCAGGGACAGGGAGAAGTGCACACAGCCCAGGCACTGTTATCAGCTGCTGGGGAGGACCTGGCTTTAATCATTTACCTACAGTCCCTGGCTGTCAGTAATCTGACCTTGCAGGCAGCCTGCTTCTGCGTCCTCCATCCTTCAACAGATAGACGGACCATGCCTAGCAACCCTATTTTAAGCACAGGTAAAAGTAGGCACTACAGGGAACAAAACTGTGGAATTAAGGGGTAATTGAATACACAGTGAAAAGTTGAAATAGGGCCACCAAGGAGATATTAATCACCACAATCCAATACTCCAAAAAAATTATAATATGACAGTTATACTTTAACCTCTGGTATGTGTAATTAGAGGGGGGGTACACTAGATATCTCTATATGTATTTGTACTATCATTAGGGATGAGCAAAATGAGCTTTGGATCCTAGATCTATTTCTGTACAGCATTAAAATGTATGTTATCAACCCAGTTTCGTGAGACTTCTGTGAATAACTTAGGCATTTGATTATTAATCCCTTAGTGACCACCCATGCGCCTTTTTACCACAGTCACTAAGGGGCCTTAGGCTGTCTAAGCGCTGCTTTGGTCCCCTGTGCAGCGGGAAGCGGTGGCTCGGCTCTCACATGAGAGCAGCGGCCCTGCTCTAACAGCCCGGACTGGCAGAAGTGCCGATCCAGGCTGTTTAACACCTTACATGCCGTGGGCAATGCCGCAGACTCTTTTTGCCTTCCTTAGGCACCCCGCAAATGCGATCGCGGGGTGCCGATGTGTGTGAAGGTTGGATGGGGTCTCGTTTAGGCCCCAGACCAGCCTTGAGTCATTTTCAGCAGGCTGCACTACTCTGGCGCAGCCTGCTGGTCAATGTTAGTATAGCACTGATATTAAAATGCAATGCTCTATAGGGATAATGCATTGCATTTCAAAATCAATCAGAATGTTGTCTGCTGACTATTAAGTGGTAAAAAAAGTTTAAAAAAAACACATTTATTCAATAAAAAATCCCATAAAAAAATTAACCTGTTTATTTATTGAAAATACGCTTTTCAGTGAAAAAAAATAGCAAAATAAATCTTCCCCATATGTTTGGTATTGCCCCATTCGTAACTACCCGTACTATATAAATATCATGTAAATTATCGCCTACGGTGAACGCAGCAAAAAAAAAAAAAAAAAGACTGAATTGCTAATTTATTCTTAGCTGCCACCAAAAAAACTTAGAGCTTAAAGCATAAAGCGTTATTTACTCCAAAATGATATAAATGAAAAATACAAGTCGTTCCACAAATATCAAACTCTCACACAACTCCATAGAAAGAAAAATAAAAAAGTTATTGGTTTAAAAAAAAGGGGTTTAATTGAAAATATTTTGTAAAACGGAAAAACAAATGTATTTGGTATCACTGTAATCGTAGTGACCCAGAGAATAAAGATATTATGTTATTTATACCGAAAAATTAACACTATAAAACTTATAACGTAAAAACACAGTGGCAGTATTGCTGTTTTTCCCATCTCCCTCCCAGAAAGAGTTAAAAAAGTTAATCAGAAAGTTATGTGTACCCCAAAATTGTGCCATTAAAAACTATAACTTGTCCCGCAAAAAAAAAGCCCTCATAAAGCTATATAGACGGAAAAATAAAAAAGTTATAGCTCTTGGAACGCGACGATGAAAAAAGGAAGAAAAACGCTTGGTCAGTAAGGCCCAAAACAGACTGGTCACTAAGGGGTAAAACTTTAAAACAGTTTTAAAACAGGTACCCATGGTCGGGTCGAATTTTGATACTGACTGGTACCTCTGTACCAAAACCGATTTTGGAGCCAAGTTTTAAAATGGTTTTGAAGTTCAAAGATCAAATCCCGAAGTTATTATTATATCTTGCGAGACTTCAGTGATAATGAATTTGCCTCCCGAAGCCCATACATTTTGATGTTGTACGGAAACGAATCTCAGTACAGCATTAAAATTACATTTGGAGCAAACCGATCTAGTATCCGAAGCTCGCTTCGCTCATCCCTAATTATCACCATACTGTGATTTTAAGGTATAGAACAGTGTATCATCATAGACTTGGGGTACTTTGACTTACATTATTTGAAGGTAGATCAACCCTTTTGATTATTGTGAGTAGATTATACAAATCATTCAGTATTGAGATAAAATGAAATGCTATGTATTTTCCTCTGTTGATGAAGGGCATGACAATTTTTTTTTTCAAACTTTAGAGTCAATCATTCCATTATAATTTATCTAATCTCTAATGATAGTAAATGTCCCATCTCATTTATACTAGTGCACCTGTGAGAGCTTGTTGTCTTAGTTCTTATTTTTGGAAGCATTTCATGGTTTAATTCTGAATAAATAAGCAGAGTGCTGCCAAGTCAAATTTTGGAACCAATACCATAAATCATTAGACAGTTACAAAATGACAAGAGTAATGAATGCCCCAGTATTACACTTCTCTGAGTGAGATGTGAAAGACAGTTCTCCTTCCAAAAGATAAAGAGTACTGAGTCTCTCAAGAGAAGATTACCTTGGTTAGCTGAGTGGCCTTCGGGGTGCTGTTGGGGTGCCCATTCTTATTAGGGAGACCATTTAGTATGCATGATAAGTATTGTAGTCCTGCTCTGTATTTTTGGGAAACTGCTGGCAACAGATAAGATTAGTGTTTCTTTTGTCCCTGAAGCTAAGGACACTCCCCCTGCCACTTGATTGACAGGGCTGGACATCTTGGCCACCCAGACAATCTTGCACCTGCAACGCTGCTCCAAGTTGCAGTGTAAACACAAAGGTTCTGCTTCTGCTACAGGAGAAGCAACTGCACATGCTCCCCTACATTTAGGAAGAGTCAATATCACCGTTAATATCATTTTCCATTATTCTGAAGAAAAAAAAATAGGATTCTGTAAAAAAATGAATCTTGTAAAAAAAAAAAAAAAAGATCATTAAAAAAACAGGATCCGGTAAAAAAAACTTGATCCCTTTTGGTGTGTAATTCAGGAGGCTCCTTGATGTTGTAGCCATTGTTTTGGACAGATAATAGGGTTTATGAGGAAATAAATAGATTTGGAGTCAATCTAATGGGGAGGGGGGAGGAAGGGTTATGTGGATGGTGTCTGTTGTTAAGAAGTGGGTATAGATTTTGCAATAAGGGAATGTGCCCATCTCTGATGGTGGTGATAGGGCATTTCTGACCACAAGGCTTCTTAAGTTTGGTGGTTGTTTGTAGGAGAGGAGTAGTACATCTTGGCAAACATGTTTTGGTCTATTACCTTTGTGGAAGTATAGGTTAGAGGTTTTCAGTAATTCTCCACACATTTTGGGATTGTAGGTGACTACAAGGGGGTTCCTTGCTGTTGATCCATTTTGGTGTGTAATTCAGGAGGCTCCATGATGTTGTAGTCATTGTTTTGGGTATGTGGATGGTGTCGGTTGATACGATGTGGGTACAGATTTCAGTCATTGTAAAGAGGACTCAATCTAACATCTGGATTTATGACCCACTACATAGACACACTCCTTACCCCCTTTAGAGTGACTCCAGATCTCCTTAATGGCTAAGTCTTAACCCCTATTGTCTGTCCATCTGTAACAATGATTTAGGATTATTGGTCTGCCATATCACCTAGTGCATGCTGTACATTATCTGTGTAACATTTTTTAAGAGTTGTGCCTTTTTCACAGTCATTCATGTATATATAGCCTGATGAAGGAGTCACTGTGCTCTGAAAGCTTTCAAACCAAATGTTTCTGGTTAGCCAATGAAAGTATCACTGCTATAATACTTTTGTCTTTTAAGGCAATGGTATTTAAAGGGCTTATCTGGTTATATTATTTTCATCTCATTTCACCCACAGTGGCAAGTCTTAGGCTACTTTCACACTGGCATTTCTGGCTCTGCTTGTGAGATCCGTTTTCAGGGCTGTTACAAGCGGCCCAAAACGGATCAGTTCAGCCCCAATGCATTCTGAATGGATAAGGATCCGTTCAGAATGCATCAGTTTGGCTCCGTTCAGCCTCCATTCCGCTCGGGAGGCGGACACCAAAACGCTGCTCGCCTGACGATGCGGAGCCAAACGGATCCGTCCAGACTTACAATGTAAGTCAATGGGGATGGATCCATTTTCACTGACACAATATGGTGCAATTGAAAACGGATCCGTTCCCCATTGACGTTTTGACTTAGACTTTTTTTTTTAAGAATAATGCAAAAGGATCCTTTCTGAACGGATACAAGCGTTTGCATCATCGGTGCGGATCCGTCTGTGCAGATACAAGACAGATCCGCACCGAACACAGGTGTGAAAGTAGCCTTACAAGAAAAGGATGACCTTAATTTTTTTTTTATCCTTACCGGGTGCACTTTGCGCTTCCGGTGTATTTTAATTCTGTAGCAGGCACTTCGAAGGTCACGTGCCTTACATCCGAGATTTCCTGATAGTGCGTGTGCAACCCTTAAGCAATGTGGGTTGAAATGGGACCGATGTATGGTACATGCCCACTACAGAATTACATTAGATGTGCAGCTCTTGCTAGGTAACAATAAAATAGATTATAGTTATTATATTCTTGTAAGACTTGCCACTGTAGGTGAGATGAGATTAGAAAAACATAACAGACAATACCACAACATACTGTATAATTTGCAACAAATAAAGGTCTTTCACGTGCTCTATGAATAACGTAAGATGGCTAACATTACATTCTGGATAGTTCTATCATTGGGTTACTAGTGCCTATTTATACCTTTAGGCTTCATGTGTGATACTAAGGCCTCCTTCACACAACCGTTTTTTTTTTTCAGTTTTGCGGGCCGTTTTTTGCGTTCCATATACGGTCCGTATACGGAACCATTCATTTCAATGGTTCCGCAAAAAAAACGGAATGTACTCCGTATGCATTCCGTTTCCGTATTTCCGTTTTTCCGTTCCGTTGAAAGATAGAACATGTCCTATATTTGGCCGCAAATGACGTTCCGTGGCTCCATTATAGTCATTGGGTCCGCAAAAAAAACGGAATGCATACGGAAATGCATCTGTATGTCTTCCGTATCCGTTCCGTTTTTTGCGGAACCATCTAGTGAAAATGTTATGCCCAGACCAATTTTCTCTATGTAATTACTGTATACTGCATATGCCATACGGAAAAACGGAACGGAAAAACGGAACAGAAATGGAAACACAACGGAAACAAAAAAACGGAACAACAGATCCGTGAAAAACGGAACGCAAAACACTGAAATCGACATACTGTAGTGTGAAAGAGGCCTAATAGTGATTCTCTTTTGAGAAATCAGATACTACAAGGAAAAGTCTGCTTTCATAAAGAACTTCTCATGCACACAAAAAGTAATGAAGCCATAGAACAGTATGACACTGAAAATGAAATGTGGTAAGACCTTGGCCTTTAGTGAATTGACAGCCTGGTATCAGAGAACAAATCACTTGTATCATAAAAGAAAATGTGCTATGGGAGAGACTTCTCCAAGAAGGTGATTTAATCTTTTATAATGTTCTACAGATACACAGAACTTCATAGATTTCAGAAATCACAGGCAGAAACAATTATAGCACAGGGAGAGTTTACCGCACAGATCTTTGCGCTGCAATAGGTTGCATGATTGTGGTGTCTTACAAATATTGCTGCTCCAGGAAGGTGACACCTATACTTCTACATGTGTAGCGAAATAAAGTATAATGCTGTGCAACAAAAATTAGAGTCTGGCTAAATGTTTCCCTATAATGCTGAGAAATTTGCCATTTATAGATTTGTTCAAGAGTTTGTAATTTAAGGAACACTAGATGAGAAAATACATACAAAATATAAATGTCTCTTGATCCTATTCTGTCTCCAGCTATAACATCTATACAGTAAACATAAAGAAAAATCAGCCATGCTCTATTTTCTTCCTCACAATCTTGTTTCTGGGTGTTAGGCAGCTGGCTGTACTAGCAGCCCTCCCCCACTTCTTGAAGGCTTGGAAAGCCAAGATCTGGGAAAGGGAATTTTTGGTTAAAAAAAAAAAAAAAAAAAAAATGGGGGGTCATTTATGATTTAAGGTTGTTTTTGCTTTGTGTGCCTGAACCAAATGTATAAACTGGTGCACTTTAATAATATTTGGCATGAGTGTAATGTGGTTTACACATTGAGGTTCAAAGTAGACTGGAGGTTGCCTGGTGTGGGTTGTGACTTTTTTTGCACTTTTGCCACACATAGTAAATAAACCATTATCCAGGTCTAATCTCACTTTTAGCTCTTAAACATAGACCAACATTGCCGCAAAATGTTGCCATGGAAATGTTGCAGTTGCAGTTGCCATAACTTGCAACTTTTTTTATGCCAGAAACCTGACATATCTGATTTCATAAATGACCCCTCCCCCCCTATTGTTTAAATCTTGTTTATATATTAAATATCGTTTAAAAAAAATATTTGGTGACTTTTATATATACACTGCTCAAAAAAATAAAGGGAACACTTAAACAACACAATGTAACTCCAAGTCAATCACACTTCTGTGAAATCAAACTGTCCACTTAGGAAGCAACACTGAGTGACAATCAATTTCACATGCTGTTGTGCAAATGGGATAGACAACAGGTGTAAATTATAGGCAATTAGCAAGACACCCCCAATAAAGGAGTGGTTCTGCACGTGGTGACCTGACCACTTCTCAGTTCCTATGCTTCCTGGCTGATGTTTTGGTCACTTTTGAATGCTGCCGGTGCTTTCACTCTAGTGGTAGCATGAGACGGAGTCTACAACACACACAAGTGGCTCAGGTAGTGCAGATTATCCAGGATGGCATATCAATGCGAGCTGTGGCAAGAAGGTTTGCTGTGTCTGTCAGCGTAGTGTCTAGAGCATGGAGGCGCTACCAGGAGACAGGCCAGTACATCAGGAGACGTGGAGGAGGCCGTAGGAGGGCAACAACCCTGCAGCAGGACCGCTACCTCCGCCTTTGTGCAAGGGGGAACATGATGAGCACTGCCAGAGCCCTGCAAAATGACCTCCAGCAGGCCAAAAATGTGCATGTCTGCTCAAACGGTCAGAAACAGACTCCATGAGGGTGATATGAGGGCCCAATGTCCACAGGTGGGGGTTGTGCTTACAGCCCAACACCGTGCAGGACGTTTGGCATTTGCCAGAAAACACCAAGATTGGCAAATTCGCCACTGGCCTCCTGTGCTCTTCACAGATGAAAGCAGGTTCACACTGAGCACATGTGACAGACGTGACAGAGTCTGGAGACGCCGCGGAGAACGTTCTGCTGCCTACAACATCCTCCAGCATGACCGGTTTGGCATTGGGTCAGTAATGGTGTGAGGTGGCATTTCTTTGGAGGGCCGCACAGCCCTCCATGTGCTCGCCAGAGGTAGCCCTGGGTTCCTCCTAATGCAAGACAATGCTAGACCTCATGTGGCTGGAGAGTGTCAGCAGTTCCTGCAAGACGAAGGCATTGATGCTATGGACTGGCCCGCCTATTCCCCAGACCTGAATCCAATTGAGCACATCTGGGACATCACGTCTCGCTCTATCCACCAACGTCACGTTGCACCACAGACTGTCCAGGAGTTGGCAGATGCTTTAGTCCAGGTCTGGGAGGAGATCCCTCAGGAGACCGTCTGCCACCTCATCAGGAGCATGCACAGGCGTTGTAGGGAGGTCATACAGGCACGTGGAGGCCACACACACTACTGAGCCTCATTTTGACTTGTTTTAAGGACATTACATCAAAGTTGGATCAGCCTGTAGTGTGTTTTTCCACTTAAATTTTTAGGGTGACTCCAAATCCAGAGTCACCCAGAGTCAGCACATTCAACTATGTAAAGAACAAAGTATTTCAGAACAATATTTAATTAATTCAGATCTAGGATGTGTTATTTTTGTGTTCCCTTTATTTTTTTGAGCAGCGTATATTTATATATCTTAAGTAAATAAAATCCTGCAGTTTTTACACTTGCCTCTAGAACTAAAATACTTTGTCTGTCCAAAAAATAAGTCGCCACCTGGATTTAACTAAGCAAATAGGTATGAGCCTCCTATTGGATAAATACTGCATGGGCGATTATCTTTCAGCTGGCAATAATTTATTTAACCCCAACTGGTGCAATGAGTTGCTTCTCATTTCTTAAACAACCATGACAAAAGACACATCTCGTGGTCGTGGAAAAGATGTTAGTCTGTTTGAGAAGGGTCAAATCATTGGCATGCATCTAGCAGAGAAAACATCTAAGGAGATTGCAGAAACTACTAAAATTAGGTTAAGAGCTGTCCAACACATTATTAAAACCTGGAAGGATAGTGGTGACCTATCGTATTCGAGGAAGAAATGTGTCGGGAAAAAAATCCAGAATGATCGTGATCGGAGATCACTTAAACATTTGGTGAAATCAAATCGAAGAAAAACAACAGTAGAACTCAGGGCTATGTTTAATAGTGAAAGTAAGAGCAATTCCACATGCACAATGCGAAGGGAACTCAAGGGATTGGGAAACCAGAAAAAAGGGCTTCAATTTGCTAGGGAGCATAAAGATTGGACTCTGGAGCAATGGAAGAAGGTCATGTGGTCTGATGAGTCCACATTTACCCTGTTACAGAGTAATGGCGCATCAGGATAAGAAGAGAGGCAGATGAAGTGATGCACCCATCATGCCTAGTGCCTACTGTACAAGCCTGTGGGGGCAGTGCTATGATCTGGGGTTGCTGCAGTTGGTCAGGTTTAGGTTCAGCAACAGTATGTGCTCAAAGAATAAGGTCAGCTGACTACCTGAACATACTGAAGGACCAGGTTATTCCATCAATTGATTTTTTTCTTCCCTGATGGCACAGGCATATTCCAAGATGACAATGCCTGGATTCATCGGGCTCAAATTGTGAAAGAGTGGTTCAGGGAGCATGAGACATCATTTTCACACATGGATTGGCCACCACAGAGTCCAAACCTTAACCCCATTGAGGATGTGCTGGAGAAGGCTTTGCACAGCAGTCAGACTCTACCATCATCAATGCAAGATCTTGGTGAAAAATTAATGCAACACTGGATGGAAATAAATCGTGTGACATTGCTGAAGCTTACCGAAACAATGCCACAGAGAATGTGTGCCGTAATCAAAGCTAAAGGCGGTCCAACAAAATATTAGAGTGTGTGACCTTTTTTTTTTTGGTTGCAAGTTTTTTTTTTGGACAGGCAGTGTATGTTAAGACTTACTGTCTTTTGAGAACATCTACATGGGCCATGGACACAATGGACAGGAGTGGACCCCACTGATTTATATGGGAGAGTTTTCTAGGCATGCTTTGTGACCTGTGCAGAGGCCAGAATGGATTAAATAAGCTATGATATCATCTAAAGTGAATGGTGGATCCTGTGTTATCTATATAAAGGTGTTACTTGTCATTGTAATTCGGCTTGTTGTGATAATGATAATAGCTAGTGAAAAGTTACTTGTACAGAACGGGAAAATGTGACCAATTATTTAATGGCTAGAGTGAAAATTGCAGGATTATATAAATAAATAAAAATATATATAGTTTGGTATAGATTGCTTGGTATCATGCTCAGCTCTATTCCCTTAAATGGGGCTGGGCTGCGCTTAGGCCATGTGACCGATGAATGTATTCACTGGCTTAAAAAAGCTAAGAGAAGGCCACGGTGCTACTGTGAGTGCCGCTACCATCTCGAACAGCTGATCGGTGGGGGTCTCGTGTGTTGAACCCCCACCGATCAGATACTGATGAACTATCCTGAGTATTAAAATCTCGGATAACCCCTTTAACACAAAAATAAGATTTAAACAATCGGTCATTGTTTGATGACACATTCCCTTTAACAACTGTGTTTTCTGTACAATCTTACTGGAGTAACATCTCTAGACAAATGTCCTATTTTTTTTAAAGGTGTGCTAAAATTATTACTCCAATGCAGTGTTAAGAAAAACTGACTTTAAAGATTCCCCTCATGTTAAATGTACCCTCTTGGGTTAGTACATTTGCATGACCCTGACATACAGTATGCAACTGCATGGCTATATGCAAATATGTATATGCCAAAGGACACTAGTTTTTATACTTCTTACTAATATAAGTCTATAAGTCTGTCATTTAATTTTCACCACAAAAATGGCAAAAAAAGTTGCCATTCTTGCACAAAAATATTCCATGACTTTACACTGTCCTTGCTACTTTTGAAAAGTGAGTTGGAAAGTGGGGATGGTTAGTATTTGTAGGCTAAATTTATCATAGCGACTTTATAAAAAGGTGAAAAGTTGCTGGAAATTCTCTCCAGCAGGGGGCGGCAAAAATAGGAATATTTCTGGGCAAAAGTGTTATTTTTAAAGAGGACCTAAACCTTTGCAGAAACCACAAATGTGCAATAGCACTTCTCCAGTAATAATCAAATTTCTGAAAAGTTCGTCCAAATAGGGCACCTGATTTTATTCTACCCGAATCAAAAGTTTTCCCTGAAAGGCCTCACATCAGCGCCAGACGAAGATGTTGGTGTGTGTCTGAGCTCCGGCTAGCCAACATTCTATACCTCAGCTTACGTTAGCTCCAACGGCCTGAGAATGGTGAAAATAGGCAACCCGAGACAAGGGGAACCTTCACATCACCCGAAATCATCTGTCGCAACGGGCGACATGGACAAATTCATAAAAAAAGCGTCGGCTATACATGTCGCTAAAGATTCTAAAATGGCGCCGGCAGTCAATCCGGATGATGAAATCCAGGACACCGCTGAAAAAGACAGCGACTCGGACGACACTGGAGGTCGCTCAAATCTCCCTATATCCAGAAAATACCTCAAGTCAGTCCTAACTAAAGCCTTGGAACCGCTGGTAAGCGAAGTTTCTTCCTTGCGTCAAGATATTAGGCACATCGGGGGAAGGGTGGAAGATTTGGAAACCGCACATACCGCTATGCTCGATTTTCAGGCCGCGGCCTCCAACAACTTACAAGCGGTACAGTCCCACTTAAACTCCGTTTATGCGGCCCTGGAAGATCAGGAGAATCAGGGGCAGGAGAAATAATTTGAGATTTCGAGGCCTACCTTAATCGATTATTAACTCAGAAGTACCGGAAGCAATAATGGCTCTCTGTGAACAGCTCTTGGGTCCGGATCACCCCAGCCCGATCATAGAAAGGGCTCATAGGGCCCTTCGCCCTAAACCTAAACCTGCTGAACCGCCTAGAGACATAATATGTCGTCTACTAAATTTCCAAGACAAGGAAGCTATTTTGGAAAGTGCAAGGAAAAAATCGGAAGTTCTGTTTAGAGAACACCGCATCCATGTATATCAGGACTTAGCTCCGATTACCTTGAAGAAACGCAAGTCACTTAAACCCCTGACTGAGTGGCTTATCCAGTGGAAAATCATCTATAGGTGGACTTTCCCTTTCGGCATCTCATTCCTTTACAAGGAGAGCAGGATCAAGATTAGAACATACGCTGACCTACAACAAGCGCTACAGCATCTGGAGATCCCTAACATGGAGATTGAAAACTGGGACTTCATCCAAGATGTCGCCTCCCTACCTGAAGTCCCTAAACCGCAACTCTTCGAGCCCAGGAGGACCCCCAAAGCCCATCGTCAGAGGAAGAAAGCCAACTTGATCTCTCCTAGACGTCTTTCCACAGACTCTTTTTGAACCTTTCTCCTGGTTCTGTATTGAGTCGCCGAAGAGAAGACCTCACTTGGATGAGGTTGAAATAATCGGGTTTCCATTCCCTTCCACTCATATGTAACTACTGTTATGTTTTTTTGTTCCTTCCCCTTGCGCTCTCCTTCCTTCTCCCGTTTCCTCCCCCTCCTCATCCCCCCCCTCTTCTCTCCCCCCCCTCCCTAGCCTTCCCCTTTTATTGTATTTTCTTTTCTTCTTCCCTTCCTTTCTATTTCTTTAGAGGGGCCTATTCTAGTGGAGAGTTGATCCTATCATTTCTCTATTCAATTTTGATGTAGACGCCTCTCCTCTGGTATTATCTCCTTCGTCTCACTACTCCCCTTCTGGTTCTGTCCAATAACCCAGAGCTAGAGGGGATTTATTGGCCCACCCTTAGGTTCGGGAAATATATCATTTGCTTTCTCGGTAATGGAATGCAAGTATAAGGGTCACTACCCATACTTCCCCCTATGTACATGATATTTTAGATATACTGCTTATGTTTCTTGTTTTCTTTTCATTATTTTAGTTATTTGGTTCGTTATGTTACCTCGTCACCAGAAAATTCCGGAAGGATGGTAATGGTGTGGGATGCGCAATTAAGGTTTGACCTATCTATAATGCTGGATGTTACATCTTTCCCCCTGGAGCCTACAGATCACTACACTCCTATACCTTTCAGGGAGATTCTCTCTTCCCCTCACGTGCAGGATGGCTGACCTCAAATTAGCCTCTTACAACGTCAGGGGCTTTAACTCCCATTCCAAAAGAAGGCAGGTGTTCGGGATGTTGAGGAAGGAGCGTGCCACAGTAGTGTTCCTTCAGGAAACGCACTTAAAGATAGGCCATTTGCCTAACCTCACTTATTCCTACTTTTCTCATTGGTTCCACAGTGGTTCTAATTCTTCCAACTCTAGAGGTGTGAGTATAGGGATGCATAAGGGAGTTCAGTTTCAACTTCTGGACCAATGCCTGGATCCAGAAGGAAGATACATAATGCTGAAGGGGACAATCCTTCAACACTTATATACATTTGTTAATGTATACGTCCCTAATAAGAAACAAATTCCCTGGTTAAAAAATATCCTGGACAAAATTAACATTTTTAGGGAAGGTACATTAGTACTAGGGGGGGATTTTAACTTGGTTTTAAATCCTCTTTTAGACTCCTCATCAGGAAAGTCTCCTCACTCTCAGTCAGCAATTCGCTCCTTAACTTCTAAACTCTAGAAAGCCCAACTCATTGATATTTGGCGTACCTTCCACCCTGATACTAAGGATTATTCCTACTATTCAACTGTCCACGGCTCTTATCAGCGTTTGGATTATTTCTTTATCTCTAAAAATCACCTCCAGTATTGTAAGGAACCATCCATAGGAAACATTCTCCTTTCTGACCACTCCCCTATTTATATATCTATTAATTTGCCAAAGAAAAGTAGAGCCTATACATCTTGGAGATTGAATGAGCAAATACTAGGAAACACAGAGTCTATTGCAAAAATTCAAAAAACTTTGACAGAGTATTTCCTCTTAAACTCCACCTCAGAAATATCTCCCCAGACATTATGGGATGCTCATAAGGCTGTGGTGAGAGGACAGTGCAATAGTATTGGTGCCCATCTCAAAAAAACTCGAAATCAAAAAATAAACGATCTCCATGAAAAAATTTCTCTTAGAAAAATCCCATAAAGTGTCTACTAAAAGCCCACTTGGAGGAGTTAAATAGCTATAGACGTTCCCTTAGAGACCTTTTAAATACTCTTTCAGCAAAATATTACCTTAATTCGCAATATAAGATATACGCTCATGGAAACAAAGCCTCTAGGTTCGTCATGAATAGGGTTAAACAGAGGAAATCAAACAACTTCGTACATAAACTAACTAATGCCTCAGGTTCACACATTTTTGATTCAGATCAAATTGCAATGCAATTTAGAAACTATTATGAATCCCTATATAACCTAGAGGGACTTACCCCTTTTCCTCCATCTCCTGAGCTATTATCATCCTTTTCCGAGTATTTGGGGAAATTACATCTTCCCTCCTTATCGGAAGAGAATAAATCACTGCTGGCCTCCCCCTTCTCTCCTACTGAACTTCTAGAGGTTATCCGTAATTCTCCTAAAGGGAAAAGTCCAGGCCCGGACGGCCTTCCTATTTCTTATTACTCTACATTCCATGATATTCTTATTCCCCATCTCATTCCGCTTTATAACCAAACCCTAACCAATATTCCCTTATCCAAGGACATGACCAAAGCCCATATTGTCCTAATTCCTAAGGAGGGTAAGGATCCCTCACTATGTCCTAGTTATAGGCCCATCTCTCTCCTTAACATCGACCTTAAATTACTAGCTAAAATGCTGGCGAATCGTTTAGCTTCTATACTAGCTTCTTTGATCCACATAGATCAAACTGGCTTTGTTAAGGGGAGAGAGGGTAAGGACAATACGGCTAAGGTCCTTAATATCCTCTTTCACGCCAAAAAAAAAAGCTGTTCCATTGGTCCTTCTCAGCACAGATGCTGAGAAGGCATTTGATAGGGTTAAATGGTCCTTTATGAACTTTGTCCTCTCCTCTCAAAAATTCCCATTACCTTTCCTATCAGCCATAGAAGCCATTTATTCAAAGGCCTCCGCCTTAATCTCCATTAATAATACCTTATCCTCCCCATTCATGATATTTAACCACTTCCCATCTGGGCCCTTTGCCCCCTTCCTGACCAGGCCAAATTTTGCAAAACTGACATATCTCACTTTATGTGGTAATAACTTTGGAACGCCTTTATTTATCCAAGTCATTCAGAGATTGTTTTCTCATGACACATTGTACTTCATGATAGTCATAAATTTGAGTCAAAATATTTCACCTTTATTTATGAAAAAAATCCCAAATTTACCCAAAAATTTGAAAAATTTGCAATTTTCTAAATTTCAATTTCTCTGCTTTTAAAACAGAAAGTGATACCTCATAAAATATTTATTATTTAACATTCCCCATATGTCTACTTTATGTTGGCATCATTTTGGAAATGTCATTTTATTTTTTTAGGACGTTAGAAGGCTTAGAAGTTTAGAAGCAATTCTTCAAATTTTTAAGAAAATTGCCAAAACCCACTTTATAAGGACCAGTTCAGGTCTGAAGTCACTTTGTGGGGCTTACATAGTGGATACCCCCATAAATGACCCCATTGTAGAAACTACACCCCTCAAGGTATTCAAAACCGATTTTACAAACTTTGTTAACCCTTTAGGCGTTCCACAAGAATTAAAGGAAAATGGAGATCAAATTTTTAAATTTCACTTTTTTGGCAGATTTTCCATTTTAATCAATTTTTTTCTTTAACACATCGATGGTTAACAGCCAAACAAAACTCAATATTTATTACCCAGATTCTGCGGTTTACAGAAACACCCCACATGTGGTCGTAAACTGCTGTATGGGCACACGGCAGGGCGCAGAAGGAAAGGAACTCCACATGGTTTTTAGATGCCATGTCCCATTTGAAGCCCCCTGATGCACCCTTACAGTAGAAACTCCCAAGAAGTGACCCCATTTTGGAAACTAGGGGATAAGGTGCCAGTTTTATTAGTACTATTTTTGGGTACATATGATTTTTTGATCATTCATTATAACACTTTATGGGGCAAGGTGACCAAAAAATTGGTTGTTTTAGCACAGTTTCTATTTATTTATTTTTACAGCGTTCACCTGAGGGGTTCAGTCAAGTGACATTTTTATAGAGCAGATTGTTACGGACGTGGCGATACCTAATATGTATACTTTTTCTCATTTATTAAAGTTTTACACAATAATAGCATTTTTGAAACCAAAAAATTATGTTTTAATGCGTCCATGTTCTGAGAGCTATAGTTTTTTTTATTTTTTGAGAGATTTTCTTATGTAGGGGCTAATTTTTTGCGGGATGAGGTGACGGTTTTATTGATACCATTTTGTGGGACATACGCGTTTTTGATCACTTGGTGTTGCACCTTTTGTGATGCAAGGTGACAAAAATTGCTTGTTTTGACAGTTTTTTTTTTTTTTTTACGGTGTTCACCCGAGGGGTTAGGTCATGTGATATTTTTATAGAGCTGGTTTTTACGGACACGGCAATACCTAATATGTATACTTTTTTTTATTTGTTTCACTTTAACACAATAATAGCATTTTTGAAACCAAAAAAATGATGTTTTAGTGTCTCCATGTTCTAAGAGCTATAGTTTTTTTATTTTTTGAGAGATTTTCTTATGTAGGGGCTCATTTTTTGCGGGATGAGGTGACGGTTTTATTGGTACCATTTTGTGGGACATACGCGTTTTTGATCACTTGGTGTTGCACCTTTTGTGATGCAAGGTGACAAAAATTGCTTGTTTTGACAGTTTTTTTTTTTTTTTTTTTACGGTGTTCACCCGAGGGGTTAGGTCATGTGATATTTTTATAGAGCTGGTTTTTACGGACACGGCAATACCTAATATGTATACTTTTTTTTATTTGTTTCACTTTAACACAATAATAGCATTTTTGAAACCCAAAAAATGATGTTTTAGTGTCTCCATGTTCTAAGAGCTATAGTTTTTTTATTTTTTGAGAGATTTTCTTATGTAGGGGCTCATTTTTTGCGGGATGAGGTGACGGTTTTATTGGTACCATTTTGTGGGATATACGCCTTTTTTGATCACTTGTAGTTGCACTTTTTGTGATGAAAGGTGAAAAAAAAAACTGTGTCAAAACAAGCAATTTTTATTTATTTTTTACGGTGTTCACCCGAGGGGTTAGGTCATGTGATATTTTTATAGAGCTGGTTTTTACGCGGCAATACTAAATATGTCTATTTTATTTTATTTTTTCTATTTTTAATTTTTTTTTTTTATTCCTTACTTGGGATTTTTTTTTTTTTACATGTGAAACTTTTTTTTATTTTATTTTTTCAACCCTTTATTTTATTTTTATTTTATTTTACACTTTTCGTCCCCCATAAGGTCATACAAGACCTCTGGGGGACATTTACTTCACTTTTAATTTTTTTTTACACTGTTGATTTCTCCTGTAACTGGGGCTGACATAGTAGCCCCAGTTACAGGACAAATGCACCCCTAGAGAGGCTGTACAGCAGCAATCCAGCGCTGTACAGCCTCACAGCAGGGCTGATCGAGGTCTCTGAGAGACCTCACACAGCTCCTGCACACTCCGGTCACGGCGGTCACATGACCGCCGGGCCGGAACAGGAAGCGCATAGTGCTTCCTTCTCTGCATACACAGCGCTCGGTGAGCGCTGTGTCTGCAGCGATTGTGAAGGCAGGGACACCTGGGCACTGTCCCTGCCTTGTCTTAGGGTTGCCCTGCTGTCACTGACAGCAGGCAACCCGATCAGCAGCTGCACGATTAGTGTGCAGCTGCTATTTCTGACAGGACGTTTTAAAACGTGCTGTCAGAAATAGACGTCCACCCATAGGACATTTATATCCTATGGGCGGACGTGAGGCGGTTAATGGTACCCGTAAGGGTTGCCCCCTCTCCCCTCTCCTTTTTGTATTGATTATGGAGCCCCTTTTGCAGTCCATTAGAACTGACAAGGATATTAAGGGTGTGTGCCTTGGGGACCAGGAACATAAGACAGCGGCCTTTGCCGACGATCTGTTGATCATGATTAGTAACCCAAGTGTTGCTCTCCCCAGAGTTTATCATCACTTAAAAAATTTTAGTAAACTTTCTAATTTTAAAATTAACCACAGCAAATCCTTAATCATTCATTCTGGTCTTTCTAACTCCATGAAAAATCGTCTAAAACTGAACTCACCCTTTAACTGGACGGCCCCGCATTTAACCTATCTTGGCATTAAAATAAGTAATGATCCCTCCCAACTTTTTGCCTTAAATTATACCCCCCTTTTGAGCCACATATCCACCACCTTGAAAAACCTAGACCTGCCAATATTTTCTTGGTTTGGTAGGAAAAACCTTCTTATGTCTTTAGTATTACCCAAACTGTCTTACTTACTTCAGGTCCTCCCTATCCCTATTCCCTCCTCCTATTATGCTTCGCTTAGATCACTTTTTAGCTCATTCATCTGGAACAGAGGGAAGGCCCGACTCTCATACAAATCCCTAAACAGACCCAAAGCTCTTGGTGGTATTGCACTACCGAATCCTGAATTGTATGGAAGGGCCATCCTCCTTTCCAGAATTGTAGACTGGTTGAGATCTCCCCCCCATAAATCCTGGGTCCAAATTGAACAATCTTTAGCCAAAACATCCTTTAAAGCTCTCCTACTGGGCCATAAATGCCCCCCCCCCTGTCTCACCAGACGTAACCCCTTTAATTAAAGCTACTTACAATACTTGGAAATGGCTTCAAGCCACTCATCTCCATATCCCCTTCCCTTCTCCACTTCTCCAAATAAGAGATATTTTACAAATCGCTCCCAAGGTTTTCCAAGATAGCTTACCCACTAACCTAAGAGATTCTGTAGTTAAGTTGAGAGATCTATACCAAGATAACAGGTCCATATCTCTAAATAGTTTAAAAGAAAGCCTTTTAATCCCACCATCTCTTCCACTCAGCAATCCCATCTATTTTATTAAGGCCTACTTATCTCAACATATCTCTTACAGCGACCTTATAAGACCGTTGAACTGGTTCGAGAGCTTGGTAGAGAGCTCGCAAGACCCTATAAAAATGATATCGCAATTTTACAGCAGAATAAGAACCCATACAACTTCTATTTTACCCTCCTTCATTGGTTTATGGGAGAAAGATTTAAAACGCACTTTTTCAGCTAAAGAAATTCATATTATTTTGAACTCTCCTCACAAAGCATCTAGATGTGTACGCATTCAAGAAAATGGGTTCAAGATAATCACTAGGTGGTATAAAACCCCTGACGTGGTCTCTCGATACTCATCATCTGGTTGTGACAAATGTTGGAGATGTCTTGCTGATAGAGGTTCTTACTTACATATTTGGTGGGAGTGTCCGAAATTACTATCTTGGTGGAACAAAATATTCCAAATAAGCAACCACATCTGTGGTGGGGATCTCTCCCCCTCCCCCGAGATAGCTCTTCTGAACATTTTCCCTTCTAATCATAAAATCCCAAACCTAGGTCTTTTTAAACATCTGATTGCAGCAGCCAAATTGCTTATCCCTAGACTCTGGCTCTCCACAGAAATCCCTCCTATAAAGCAATGGCTTTTGAAGGTTGACCAGATCCACAGATTTGAGGAACTTTCCTCCTGGGAACTGAGAAACTTCCAAAAGTTTTCAAAAATGTGGGAGGCTTGGAAAACATTTAGGAACTCCAACGATTTGCCAAACAGTTTTAGCTGAATTAAGTGGGGACTAATACATGCTCTAAACAGGTCTAAACCTGAGGGTTTATACCCTCCATTATCACATTTCATTATCAATGTGCTTTTGCGCCCACACCTTACCATCTCTCTCTTGTATGCCGGCTCCCTGGAAAGGGAGGCTTCATTATACGATGATATCCTTGCATTTATATATGTCTAAGTTATGTGACGTTAAAGTTGTTTGTTACTTGACGCTACAGACAGGAGGTTACACCCTCCATATTGTATTGAAGGCTGAAGTTTCTTAATAAAAAATTTATAAACAAAAAAAAAAAAAAAAAGTTCTTCCTGAAAAGCTGTTAATGGCATTCTGGTATTCTCTATCTCGCTCTTTCATCCTCTCTTTGCAAAATTCTTCGAATCCTAATC
The DNA here is from genome assembly GCF_905171765.1 of Bufo bufo. Lineage (NCBI taxonomy): Eukaryota > Metazoa > Chordata > Amphibia > Anura > Bufonidae > Bufo > Bufo bufo. Next base: position 74,967,313 of record NC_053391.1, on the reverse strand, counting down.
GTAATGAGATTCGGATTTCATTGAATCTGAATTTTTGAAAAAATGTATAGAATATTTTTCCTCATATCTACTCTGCACCTTTGGGTTTCATCAGTGATGCTCAGCGTTTCCAGTGTGTGCAGTTTGGATCCCATATACTTGCTAGGAATTAAAGCAGAGCAGAATCATTGAAACATGAAGGTGCAACATGCTCTGTTAAGCTCTACTGCATGTTCATGGCTTCAGCAAAGGTTTAAAGGGAACCTGTCACCAGTTTTATGGTGTCCTAACTAAGGGCAACATAAATAAGTGACTGATTCTCTTAGCAAAATGCTGGGTCACTTTCTTTATTGACCCAGTCAATCTGCCAACATCTTGTATTGAAAAGCTCCAGCTCATAATGATGAGTCCTGAATATTTATGAGCTCCTGACTCTCCCCGCCTACCTGCTGCTGATTGACAGTTATTTTCCATATGAATCAGCAGCAGGTGGGCAGGGGAGTGGCTATAGCTCTGAATAAAAAAAAAAACGCTGGACTCACTAGCTGGACTCAAATCAGCTCATTAGCATGCTGCATGTGGCATCTTTGTGTGTATATTATGAGGTAACCATCTGTCACACCAGTAAGTGAATACATCTAAGGCACTTTTTAGTAGTTAATGATTCTATATAATTAGTTTGATTATAATCAAATATCCACATGACAGGTTCCCTTTAAGTCCCTTTTAAAGATGCACAGAATTTATCAAACAATTTACAATGGGTTTGGCACAAATCATAGCATCACACGCTCAAGATAAACTGACTTTAAAAAGTCCCCTCATAACACATCTCACCCATTTGTACTCAAATCCAATGTTACCTTTGCAGTTGAGCGAACCTGCCTTTTGGCGGGTTTGGGGTTTTCACGGAATCCATAATGGAAATCAATGCCGGCATGTCAAATGGAATGACTTTAGAGGCATTCTATTTTGCATGTCGTCATAATACAAGCATATGGCTAGCAGAATGGAACCCTCAGAGCTGACCATACACTTTTGTATTATGCGGCATGACGGCATTGAATTACGTTGCATAATTCACTTAAACCCCGAACCCGCAGACGGGTTCACTCAACTATAATTACCTTATCATGAGAGTCACTGAGGGGCAGAGGTCCCATTGCCATTTAATTGCTACTTTATTTTGGCCCCTCAATAGGTAGGTTAGCCGTTTAGTGGGTATGCGTATTCCACTACCTACTAAATAGTCCTTTAGTAGTAAATTCCCTTTCAATTAATGTACATTACAGTATATATATATATATATATATATATATATATATATATAAAATGCACTAATACCTAAAATGCACTAACCTTTACAGGTGAACTTATTGTCACCTTCTCTAAACTTTTAAATGCATATGTCCAACTTTTCAGTGATTTAGTCCTTTTTGAAGAACTTCCTGTTCTCTAAATAGGAGCTTAATGGCAGAATTCACAACAGGTATCTGATTCATGAATCGCCCAATAAATATCCTGGTTCATTTAGAATTTGTATTTAAAAAGTCCTCCTCATTATGCTGTTCACATTTTGACATCATGAGACCAAGACGACACCTAACAATTGATCAACAGTACCTCGCCATTGCGAGGCTTCAAGAAGGATGTTCTCAGATGGAAGTAGCCATTAAGCTTAGAATGTCACAGAGTATCATCAGCAGGTTGTAACAGACATACAGAGAGACTGGAAGAGTCACAGAAAGGCATAGAAGGGCCGTCCTTTAGGCACATCCCACACTGATGTCTGCTTTATTGTAAACAATGCTCTTCCGAACCAGATGATGAATGCCACAACACTCTAGACACATTTAAGTGAGGTGAGAGGCACCCAAGTGTCATGCCAGATCCTTTAAAATTGTTTTCAACAGCGTGGTCTGCATGCTAGATGCCCTGCAAGGGTACCTGACCACTTATGTCATCATCTTTCATGGGTCAGGGAGGATTTTCTACACTGGACGAGGGACCAATGGGCCTCAGTGCTACTCATTGATGAAAATCCATTCACGCCCCCCCCATGTTGTTCTTTGCCCCCCCCCCCCCCCGGGTGCACCCCCGCTGATTCCCCCAGGTGAATACTAATGAGCGCTTCCATCATTATAATGAGCGCTCATTAGTACCGAAGGACCAGGAAGTGGTGAACGCTCTGTACTTACCACTTCCTGGTCCTCGGCTGTCGGCTGTGCAGGGCTGCGCACAGCGTGAGGGCGCTGTGTGACCTCATGCTGTGCGCGCCAGTTCAGAGCACAGTCGACTGAGGAGAAAGAAAATTGCAGGCGGCGTCCAGGAGCAGGAGAGGTAAGTGTTTTTTTATTTTATAAAAAATGAGGCTGCTGGGGGCATAATGGGGGCTAATGAGGCATATGGGGGCTAATGAGATGCATTATGGGGGCTAATGAGAGGCATCATTGGGGCTAATTAGAGACACAATGGGGGCTAATTAGACTATTAGAGGCATAATGGGGGCTAATGAGGCATAATGGGGGCTAATGAGGCATATGGGGGCTAATGAGAGGCATAATGGGGGCTAATGAGAGGCATCATGGGGGCTAATTAGAGACACAATGGGGGCTAATTAGACTATTAGAGGCATAATGAGGCATAATGGGGCTAATGAGGCATAAGGGGGCTAATGAGGCATATGGGGGCTAATGAGGCATATGGGCGCTAATGAGAGGCATAATAGGGGCTAATGAGAGGCATAATGGGGGCTAATGAGAGGCATCATGGGGGCTAATTAGAGATACAATGGGGGCTAATGAGGCATATGTGAGCTAATTAGGCATATGGGGGCTAATAAGAGGCATAATGTGGGCTAATGAGGCATAATGGTTCATAATGGGGGCTAATGAGGCATCAGGGCTGATATGGGGGCTAATGAGAGGCATGGGGGCTGATATGGGGGTGATGAGAGGCATAATGGGGACTAATAAGAGGCATAATGGGCATAATGAGGCATAAGGGCTGATATGGGGGCTAATGAGAGGCATGGGGCTGATATGGGGGTGATAAGAGGCATGATGGGGGCTAATGAGGCATAAGGGCTTATAATGGGGCTGATGAGGCATAAGGGCTGATATGGGGGCTAATGAGAGGCATGGGGGCTGATATGGGGGTGATAAGAGGCATAATGGGGGCTAATAAGAGGAATAATAGGGGCTAATGAGGCATAAGGGCTTATAATGGGGGCTAATGACTCTGAGGCATAAGGGCTTATAATGGGGCTGATGAGGCATAAGGGCTGATATGGGGGCTAATGAGAGGCATGGGGGCTGATATGGGGGTGATAAGAGGCATAATGGGCGCTAATAAGAGGAATAATAGGGGCTAATGAGACATAAGGGCTTATAATGGGGGCTAATGAGGCATAAGGGCTTATAATGGGGCTGATGAGGCATAAGGGCTGATATGGGGGCTAATGAGAGGCATGGGGGCTGATATGGGGGTGATAAGAGGCATAATGGGGGCTAATAAGAGGAATAATAGGGGCTAATGAGACATAAGGGCTTATAATGGGGGCTAATGAGGCATAAGGGCTTATAATGGGGGCTAATGAGAGGCATGGGGGCTGATATGGGAGTGATGAGAGGCATAATGGGGGCTAATGAGAGGCATAATAACAGTGTCATCCACAGATGCCCCCATAACAGTGTGTCTTCCACAGATCCACCATAACAGTGTGTCTTCCACAGATCCACCATAACAGTGCGCCTGCGCACTGACGAAAGACAGAAAGAATCAGAGGAAGCAAGCAGAGGACGGTGCAGCAGACGACTGAATAGCTTCTTTTGTAAGTAAATTGTTTATTATAAATGTATCCCTGCATATCGCAATTCTCTCGTATTTTGTAATCTTATTTATATATACTTATTTTGTTTTTGCCCCCCCATTTTTGACTGTGGTATCTTTGTGCCCCCCCTATATATTGTTCCTAGAGTCGCCACTGTCCAGACCTGAATCCCTCTTAAAACCTATAGGCTCAGCTGAGTTTCCATGTAGAGGCTCGAAACTCTGTACCACAGAACTTTAATGACCTGAGGGCTGCCCTTCAAGAAGAGTGGGATGCCATGCCTCAGCAGACAATAAGTAGACTTTGAACAGCATGAGACATTGTCAAGCTATAATTAATGCTCAAGGCTACATGACGTGTTTTTGAGACACTGATATTTTTTGTGGGGATATACCCACCACTGTTGTTTTCAATAAGTTGTTTGAGATGAGGAAATCACCATTGCACGTGTCTACCTAAATGCCCTACTTTCATGATATAATATCACTGTAGGGTGAACTTTTTACGTTTTCCGTAAATTTCAACCGAAAGCCAAATATCCCTAACTTTTTGCTGTATATATATATATATATATATATATAAGAAAATTCCACGGCACTCCCAGCGCTGGTGAATAAAGAACACTAATTTTAATCACAACCCCAGGAGTGCCATGGAATTTTCTTCTTTATGCAACTTTTGGATACGGGATTGTCTCCATAGCCGCAGCACACCGTTTACTTTTTTTCTGCTGTGCTGCTTTTATTTGTTTTTGTGTGTATATATATATATATATATATACAGTATATATACAGTCAAGTCCATAAATATTGGGACATCGACACTATTCTAACATTTTTGGCTCTATACACCACCACAATGGATTTGAAATGAAACAAACAAGATGTGCTTTAACTACAGACTGTCAGCTTTAATTTGAGGGTATTTACATCCAAATCAGGTGAGCGGGGTAGGAATTACAACAGCGTGCATATGCGCCTCACACTTGTTAAGGAACCAAAAGTAATGGGACAAAAGTGAATACAGAGGGTTCACCACAATGTAAACCATTGGTGAGCCTCAAAAACAGGAAGGCCAGATTAGAGTTTGCCATACGACATCTAAAAAAGCCTTCACAGTTCTGGAACAACATCCTATGGACAGATGAGACCAAGATCAACTTGTACCAGAGTGATGGGAAGAGAAGAGTATGGAGAAGGAAAGGAACTGCTCCTGATCCTAAGCATACCACCTCATCAGTGAAGCATGGTGCTGGTAGTGTCATGGCGTGGGCATGTATGGCTGCCAATGGTACTGGTTCTCTTGTATTTATTGATGATGTGACTGCTGACAAAAGCAGCAGGATGAATTCTGAAGTGTTTCGGGCAATATTATCTTCTCATATTCAGCCAAATGCTTCCGAACTTATTGGATGGCGCTTCACAGTGCAGATGGACAATGACCCAAAGCATACTGCAAAAGCAACCAAAGAGTTTTTTAAGGAAAAGAAGTGGACTGTTATGGAATGGCCAAGTCAATCACCTGACCTGAATCCGATTGAGCATGCATTTCACTTGCTGAAGACAAAACTAAAGGGAAAATGCCCCAAGAACAAGCAGGAACTGAAGACAGTTGCAGTAGAGGCCTGGCAGAGCATCACCAGGGATGAAACCCAGTGTCTGGTGATGTCTATGCGTTCCAGACTTCAGGCTAATTGACTGCAAAGGATTTGCAACCAAGTATTAAAAAGTGAAAGTTTGATTTATGATTATTATTCTGTCCCATTACTTTTGGTCCCTTGACCAGTGGGAGGCACATATGCAAACTGTTGTAATTCCTACACCGTTCACCTGATTTGGATGTAAATACCCTCAAATTAAATCTGACAGTCTGCAGTTAAAGCACATCTCGTTCGTTTAATTTCAAATCCATTGTGGTGGTGTATAGAGCCAAAAATGATAGAATTGTGTCAATGTCCCAATATTTATGGACCTGACTGTGTGTGTGTGTGTGTGTATATATATATATATATATATATATATATATATATATATATATATTTGTGCGTGTATTATTCTCTTTTATTATTCCTTAACAGTTTTTTTCTGGATAGACTCAACAAAGTCAAATAGAAATATTGGTTTAAGTAATGTGATTCTGAGTTTATGACATAGCCAACTGAATCTGATTTTAATTTCCTATCATAAAAACATAGAACTGCAGGGTAAGCAAGATATTGTTTATAATTATATTCTTCCTTGCTGTCATAACAACGCTATAAAGACAGATTTTTTATTTTATTTATTTTTTTCTACGTGCACAAGGATTCTGAAAAAAAAAGGAAAAATACAGAATACATACTTCTTCTTAATATATGTGCATATTTTGTGGCCACCACTTGCACAGCCTGCCTACCGTCAGCTTAAATAAAAATAGAAATACCAAAAAAAAATAATCAATTAAATCAGAAGTATACAGATAAAAATGAAAAGCATTGATGCATCTGTAGAATTATTCTGTGTGTTTTATCTTTTTCAGTGTAGTTATAGCTACTGCCCCTATATGACATCTTAAATAAACCCATATTCATTGAATGATTAGGCCAAAATGGGCTATAGAGAAGCAATGGCATTTAGAGTAGTTTATGTTATTTGCCTGGGGCAAACATGTCAAACCACCTTTCACTTTTACTTCTCATTTTAAAATCAGGTCATTTTTCTCGCCAGTAATACGCAACATGTTATCATTGGCCACAATACTGACTAATACCAGCATAGCCCTAATGCTCAGTAATATGACAAGTACACAGAAATGTCCAGTATTAAAAGCACTTTTTATTGTATGCCAACAGTATTATAGAGTGTGACAGAAGAAAACTAATAATCCACTAACAAAGATGGAAGCTTATCCTCAGGATAGCTTATCAGTATCTGATCGGTGAGGGACTGCCTCTCAGCACCCCAACTGATCAGCCTCTACCTCCTATAATGGTGATGTCATACTTAATGGTCACATGGCCTAGATGCAGCTCAGTCCCATTCAAGTGGATCGGACTGAGCTGTGATACCAAGCACAGCTGCTATGTAGGGAATGGCACTGTGCTTGATAAGCTGCAAGAAGGCGCTGGTGGGAGGTTCAAAGTTTGGAACATTATTTAGAACATAATATTGTTCCGCGGGGTCTACGCATTAACCTCACTCCTGCAATTCGTTGTAGAAATACCACCTTAATGAATAAATGGGAGTCTGAGGCCACCAGTAGCTCATTAAGATTTATGAGATTATTAATAGAACAGGAACGACTGACCCTGGCAGGACTTGATACCAAATTACGAGATCAAATAGCAATCACGCAATCTTTTTCACAGGAGACGGATTTTGGGACAAAGGAGAAACAGCTTCAGACCTCCTTAGATAAGTTTCAATACCATCTTAAGGAGCGTAAACATAAACAGTTTACACGGGACCTAGCCGATTTTAAAGAAAATAAGGTATATGTACAAATATTAGAAAGGAGAAGGGTGATAGAGAGAGACACTGATATCTCATCAACAGAGACAGATCTTTCAGGATCAGAGAAAGAACAATACACAGGTAATCGAAAAAATCCAACTAAAGGTAGAGGACGTGGGAAGAAAAACTACCGGGGGGGATATTACAACAAGGGTGGACAAGGTTTTTTAGATCAGAACTCGCCATACCCCCTACGGAATCGAGCACCACAACAACCTCAGGGAACAGCAACAGTGCTGGCCCCAAAATAATTAATCTGTCAGATCATAACCTTACAAAGATAGAAACGCAGGTCCTTGAGAAGGGTCTCTCCTTTGTCCCTACGTCTAAATATAATCCGTTTAAAACGATTGTGGATCTGCAATTGTTTGCGCGTAAATTGCGTTGGTATAAGTACTTTTGCAACATTGAGAAAAAACAAAGTGCAGAGATGGGTGTCCCCAGAGAGATGGTACCTGATGTAAAACTTTTAGAAAGTCTAACAGGGACTAATGAACCGTCATTGGGTGAAGGGCCCTTTACAGCTCTTAAAATAAAGAGCAGGAGGACACCCCCGGTAGGTGAGACAAACTGCGTGGATGTATTTCTCAAATTGGTCAGCACTGACCTGGAGACCACCCACCTGCATTCATCACCTCATAATTGTACCCAGGATGAACTGTGTGCCTTGGAGGAATTGTCCAAGAACAAAAGTATTGTCATCAAGCCATCAGACAAAGGTGGCAACACAGTCATCCTGGGTACAAAGAACTATGAGGTGATGTGCGAGAAACTGCTAGCTCCACGGGATTGCTATGAAATCCTAAAAAGTGATCCAACCATAGCTTATCAAAAAGAGTTAAAAAATATTTTGATCAAAGCAAAACTCAATAAACTAATCAGCCAGGAAGAAATGGATTTTCTATACCCAGAATGCCCACAAATCGCCACATTTTACAGTCTGCCAAAAGTACATAAGGGCTATGACCCTTTAAAAGGGCGTCCGATTGTATCGGGCATTGATAGCCTGAATCAAAACCTAGGAGTGTACATTGACAAGATCTTGGCACCCTTCGTCCTTTCCTTATCATCCCATGTAAAAGATACGGGGGATTTACTTAGACAGATGGAGGGTATTCATCTGGATGCAGGCTGTATATTGGGGAGTGTAGATGTGGAAGCACTATACTCATCCATACCACACAAGTGGGGCTTGCATGCAGTGGCCTACTTTCTATCGTCTAGAGGCAAACATTTTGGGGCACACAATGCTTTTGTGTTGGAATTATTGGAATTCACATTGAAAAGGAATTATTTCCTGTTTAGTGGGCGTTTCTTCCACCAGCTCAGGGGCACTGCGATGGGGAGCCCCTGTGCCCCATCGTATGCTAATCTGTTCCTGGGCTGGTGGGAGAACACCATAGTATTTGGGGATGAGTCCACAATGGAATTACAGTGTGTCCAAAAGTGGGCGCGATTTATAGATGACGTTTTCGTCATCTGGAAGGGGAGCAAGGAGACGTTCTCTGCCTGGGTTCAAGAATTGAACCAGAACGAGATAGGCCTCCATTTTACATCAGAATGCGATCCATCTAAACTCCCCTTTCTGGATATTTGCGTCAGTATAAACGGGATGGGCTGCCTGGAGACAACCATCTATCGGAAACCGACCTCCACAAATTCACTCCTGAGATGGGAAAGTAGCCATCCATATCCCCTCAGGAAGGGAATACCGAGAGGGCAATACCTACGTCTAAGGAGGAATTGCTCCAGACGCTCTGAGTTCATTAAACAGGCTGATGACCTCAAAACCCGCTTCTTAGATCGTGGATACCCAGGAGGTGTACTTACCCCAGTGTACCAAATGGCCCTAAACAAGGACAGGGGGTCTTTATTGGCCCCAAAAATTGATATCCCCAGGATTAGTGGGGCCAGTGAAAACAGAGAAATCCGACTCATTAGCACATACAATGGCTGTTCCTCGGCAATAAGAGATATTATATCAAGACATTGGCATGTGCTCCAGATGGACCCGGACATTTGCAGGGTCATAAAGGGGCACCCCAGCATCACGTACAGACGTGGTAAAAGCATCCGTGATATGATGGTGCATAGCCACTATACACCAGTGCCTCATAAAAAAACATGGCTTGAGAGAGGCATCAGTGGTAATTTCAGGTGCGGAGGATGTGTGGCGTGCCCCTTTATGGCCAAGGCAAAGTCATTTAGGAGCAATAACACTGGCAAAATGTATACAGTTAATGATATGATTAACTGTAAAAGCATGGGATTGGTGTACAAAATGACATGCAAATGTGGAAAGGAATACGTGGGGAAGACAGGGAGAGAACTGAGGAGAAGGATAGGAGAACACGTGAGCGACATCAGAAATGGCAGAGATACGTCGGTGGCACGACACGTGAATACTGAACATGATGGCAGGCCTGATTGTCTCTCCTTTATGGGGATCGAAAAAATCAAGCCAGGAATAAGAAGGGGCGACTTTGATAGAAGGATCCTTCAATGTGAAGCAAAATGGATCTTCTATTTGAAGACAGTTCACCCTTTCGGCCTAAATGAACAACAAAATTACTGCTGCTTTATATGAATAATCCTGACTCCTAGGAGCGGTTTAGTGTTGTAAAATGGCCAGATCTCCCTCCCACTCACAGTAGCTCATCCACAGTGATGGGCATGTGAGATGTAATGGATGATCTGACCAGAATACTGAAGATCTTCTGGGATAGAGTGGAAACATCATCGCTCATAATAAAAATGTGAGATGTGATGGCCTATTCGGTATGAATATGGATCCACTTGCTCCCCTTCCAGATGGAATTCTGATATCATATGTCCCCCAGGCCTATTTGGTAAAGGCTGTGAAGAGTGGGAGATCGAGTTTGGCAATCCTGCCTAATAAATCTAGTTTGCGATTGTGCATATAGAAAAGAGCAGGCAAATTATCATATGCCTGGGAACTGGCCGTGCGTCTGGAGGTTGCTATGTTACCAGCGACGCCTAGATGCAGGTCTTTACGTCACTTCCGGTCAGCCCGACCCATGTGATTACAACTTCCGGTCCGGTGGAACGCATGGGAGCGGCGTGCGTTCCATTTGCAGCAACATGCACCACAATGGATACGGACAGGTGAGGTAGGTAATTAGGGGGGGGGGGGTACACTAACCGGAAGGTGAGGTATATAAGGATGAGGATAACAACTGTTGAGTGCTCACCCAAATCATTGCTGTTTGTGGTGAGACACTAGCTGCCATGGGACACTTCCCATTGTACAGCATGGATAGGAACAACTGAATATCCTGAGTGAAGACACGAGGCCAAAACCACCTTGATCTTTAGTAAGTAACCTGAGCCTGCTGATGATTATTTCATATGCGGTACTCAGTAATATATGTGACCTGTACTTAGTGTATGTTTGTGATTTTATTTCCAGCTGCCCTTGAATACATGTGTGAAGTCCCCTGATGATGTCTCAAAAGAAAGACAGAAACATGGCATGTAGGGCTTTGTAATTAGGGCCATATAGAACACTAGACCCATACTGAGGGAAAGGTTCGGTGTGGGGTCGCCCCTGTCGGGGCGGGTGCTCCATGTGTGATAGGTAGGCGCTGCTTGTAGCCCCTGACCCCTAATGAGGTAGGAAAGGCAGAATAGGGCCTATTAGGAGTTATCTGCAGTGCCAATACGGACGCAAGCACCCTGGTCACACCGGTTCCTGGTACTATTCAAGACCAGGAAATTTCTCCATTGAATGTGGATCCCACAGAATGGGGTAAGATCCACCCTCTTTTCATGCATTTGAAGTGGTATATTGGAGATATTGTTGTTGTCCATCACCTTACAGAAACCATTATTTTAAATGATTTAGTAAATGTTATGTTTTAAAGTAATCCCAGTTTACAAAACGAATCTGATAATTATTTGGGTGTAATCAGATATCGCCACAGATTTATCCAGTGTGGTGATATAATTAATTTTATTCATTTTTCTCGCCAGTAATACGCAACATGTTATCATTGGCCACAATACTGACTAATACCAGCATAGCCCTAATGCTCAGTAATATGACAAGTACACAGAAATGTCCAGTATTAAAAGCACTTTTTATTGTATGCCAACAGTATTATAGAGTGTGACAGAAGAAAACTAATAATCCACTAACAAAGATGGAAGCTTATCCTCAGGATAGCTTATCAGTATCTGATCGGTGAGGGACTGCCTCTCAGCACCCCAACTGATCAGCCTCTACCTCCTATAATGGTGATGTCATACTTAATGGTCACATGGCCTAGATGCAGCTCAGTCCCATTCAAGTGGATCGGACTGAGCTGTGATACCAAGCACAGCTGCTATGTAGGGAATGGCACTGTGCTTGATAAGCTGCAAGAAGGCGCTGCAGTCTCCTGAGGGGGTTCGGTGGTTAGACCCCAACTGATCACAATATGATGATTAGTGCTGAGCGAATCAAAGAATCTTAAGTGGAATTCGAATCGAAGGTTAGGAAAAATTCAATTTGCCACAAATCCGAATTTCCTTGCGCTTCATGGTCACAAATCTTTTTTTTTTTTTTTAAATGGCTGTTGCACGTGTTACAAAGTGAAAGTAAAAAGACTGGGAAAGCGATATGACCCGTAATGCTGTGCAGCCAATCCACAGATAGCCACCCCCTGTGATGTCACAGCCCTATAAAAGCCTCATCCTTGTGCGGTCTCAGTCTTTTCACTGTGATCTCAGCTTAGGGAGAGATGTGAAAAACGCTTATGCATGAGGGACAGTGTTTTAGAAAGCTATTAATAGAAGGATATTGGAGAGGGAGAGGAGAGGGAGAGGGAGAGGAGAGGGAGAGGAGAGGGAGAGGAGAGGGAGAGGAGAGGGAGAGGAGAGGGAGAGGAGAGGGAGAGGAGAGGGAGAGGAGAGGGAGAGGAGAGGGAGAGGAGAGGGAGAGGAGAGGGAGAGGAGAGGGAGAGGAGAGGGAGAGGAGAGGGAGAGGAGAGGGAGAGGAGAGGGAGAGGAGAGGGAGAGTGCAAGAATATAGGGAGATCATAGGAAGACTTTTTGGAGACTGTAGGGAGAGCATAGGGAGACGGCAGGGACACTGCAAGTTGAGTGCAATCGTGTAATCACCATGGGCATCTTGTTCAACTGCTGCAACATTCATAGTTAATCTGTTAGTTTATACATAAACTTACTGTGCCTCAGTATTAATAGGCCTTCTGCATCTTGTTCAACTGCTGCCACATTCATAGTTAACCTGTTAGTTTTTACATTTACTTATTTTGCCTCAGTATTAAAGGTTGGTCCAATATATTGCCGTGTCCATCTTGTTCAACTGCTGCCACATTCTTAGTTAATCCATTACATTACTGATACAGTTACAGACAGTTGCCTTGGCCCTCCAAAGGAACAGAGAGTGGCAAAAATTCTGCTGTAGCTGGCACAAGAAGCAGCAGAAGAAGTGGGGTTGGTAGCAGCCCCTGCAACTGGTCAGACCTGCCACAGTCCAGCTGTACTGTCCAGTTTTGCCTCTAAAACTGACCAGGAACTTCCTCTGTACCATCACCTGTCCCAAACCTGCCTCTTGCTTTTGCTGCTCCTTCTGCTAGCTAAGTAATGAAAGCCATCGGCTCTGCTCCACTTTTCAGTGAGGATGAGCTTTGTGAGGCAGCAGTTACAGGTTAGCACAGACTTGGAGTAGAGGTCTGCTGCGGACTTCTCTAGGCATGCAACTACTGATGATGACAGTTGGATGGGAGCACATGAGGTCAGGGATGTGTGCAAGAGAAAGGTGAGGGTGACACAAGTGACTACCAAACAGATGTAGATGATGATTTAGCCAATCACACATGGGAGCCCGATGCAGAGGGGGCATCGTCATCATCAGGAGGAGAGGTTGGCAGCTTGCCCGTGAGACTTCAGGGTGGAAGCATGCCTGTGAGACAGCAGGGTGGAAGCAATGGAAGCCAAATGTGGGAGGGGTACACCGTCTGCTACTCAGAAGACCTGTGAGGAATACACTAGCAGTGCACAGGGTCACAAAAGTAGCAGCAGGCAGGCATCAAGCAGTGGTGGAGGGAAAATGCCGTACTCACCAGGCTTTTTTCACCAAGCCTCTGGGGGATGCAGGATGCAGGATGTGTGGGCAGAAGGCAAGGTGCAGCCAGGGTGCAAATGTTGGCACGACAGTCATTCATCAACACATGAAGCATTACCATAAAGTGGCGTGGGAAAACCGTGCCACTCATTTAGTGTTACAGCAAGATGCAACAACCGTTGCATCTGCCACAGGCCTTCACCCCCTCTCCAGCACTCAGGGCTTGCCAACATCAGCAGAAAGAAGTGGTCATTCCTTCCTATCAACTTCAATGACATCTATTGCTCCTGATGCTCCTCCTACTCTTACTCCTCATCACTTCATTCGACCCCAATCGATCACCTAGGAGATTGCAAAAAGACAACAATATGCGTGCACTCATACAACGGTGAAGAATCTGAACGTGCACCTGGCCAAGTTGCTCGTACTATATATAGTTTATCCCTTTCCATGTAGTTGACGCTGGACATTTCATAGAACTGATGGCTTGTGCCCACCCTGAAAAGTCATGAGGTCTCATAGGACTGTATCCAATCCTTTTCAATCTCTTTAATGCCATAACAGTATTAGTAATGCCAAAGAGACAGCAACATATATGGTTATGGGTAAAGGGATGTTAGCTGGTGGTAACAAACAACCGACTTAATAGCACACTGCCCTGTCAATTTTCTTTTTAATTAAAAAGGGTCCATAAATGTTCCCTTTTTGGTGGTAGATCCCTTCTTCTCTGACTTCTGATCTGTAAAATGTTTGTCGCCATTTTGAGTGATTATTGTATGATGAATCACAAAAGTTTCTGATCCAGTGCAGCACAAAATACTGTATCTCCAACACCAAATACAACAGTGCAGTAGAAAATATTACATCCGCAAAACCAAATACCACATTGCAGCAGAGAATATTGTCGCCATGTCACAGTATGAAACTGTATCATCGTCCTTAGGATACAGTTAAATTCAGGAGGGCACCTGCAGCCAATGGCCAGGTGCATAAGTGCTTGATACTCCTAAATTAATTAGAGCATCAGATCGTTATGTACCTGGCTGGCGACCATGAGGAGTTCTTGGGTGGACCCTTAGGCATGGGCCCCCCAGGAGATTTTCCTGTGGGGTCTATGGCCAGTCTGTCCCTGATCTCTAGTGCTGACCCATTCTTCTAGTCATCAAAATTTGTCCCTTGTCAAAATTGCTTAGATCCTTACATGTGCCCAGTAGGGATGAGCAAAGCTAGCTTCGGTTACTAGATCCGAAGTCGCTTTGCTCAAAACTTCGGATTAATGCTGTACGGCGTTCCATCTCCATACAGCATTAAAATGTATGGCCTCTGATGAGGCGGAGTAAGTTATTCCCGAAGCCTCGAGAGACTTTGGTGAATAACTTCGGTATTTCATTTTTAAGCTGGAAAACCACTTTAAAACTTGGCTGTGAAGCTGGCTTCGATTCTTAGGTACCAGTTGGAACTGAAGCCGACTTCGGATCCAAGTTTTAAAATAGTTTTGCAGTTTAAAAATCTAATATCAAAGTTATTCACCAAAGTCTCACAAGCAGCATTAAACCTAGCTCATCCCTAGTGCTCAGTTTTACTTCTTCCAGCACATCAACTTAAGGAAATGACTCTTTGCTTACTGCCTATAATATCGCATCCTTTGACAAATGCCTTTGTCATGAGATAATCAATGTGTTCACTTAATCTGCCAATGTCTTGTGGTTAATTTCAGCACGCGGTGCTGCATCTGTGCCCATGATCTTCTTGGACAGCTTTTTAATCCACATTACTAGAGTTAAGAAATGGTTTATGTCTAGCAATGACAATAACACCTCTATCACAAATGTGTTACATAACACTGCTACACCTCAGTCCAAGCCTTCCTTCGAATATGTTGAGTTCAACATTACCTCTCATCTCACCTACCAGACTTAGTGTTGATTATGCTGTTTTGTGTATTCCTGCTTCTATAATCCAATGTTGTGATGAATATTTAAACTAGAAACCATATGTGCAATGGTAGGTGTTATGTTTGCGCCATGCGCTATGGTATAATGTCAGTCCTTGCTAATATATAGTACAAATATCAGGTAGAGACGTACATGTCACCTTTTTTCCTGACTCTGCGAATTGAAATCGGAAAATGGCACACAATTCAAAAGACTATCGTCATGCAACAATAGCGTCGTTATAGACATATGTCATCCTACTAAGGCTACTTTCACACTACCGTTCGGGGCTCCGCTTGTGAGCTCCGTTTGAAGGGGCTCACAAGCGGCCCCGAACGCATCCGTCCAGCCCTAATGCATTCTGAGTGGACGCGGATCCGCTCAGAATGCATCAGTCTGGCAGCGTTCAGCCTCCGCTCCGCTCAGCGAGCGGACACCTGAACGCTGCTTGCAGCGTTCGGGTGTCCGCCTGGCCGTGCGGAGGCAAATGGATCCGTCCAGACTTACAATGTAAGTCAATGGGGACAGATCCGTTTGAAGTTGACACTATATGGCTCAATTTTCAAACGGATCCGTCCCCCATTGACTTTCAATGTAAAGTCTGGACAGATCCGTCTGAAGCTACTTTCAGACTTAGAATTTTTTCTACAATATAATGCAGACGGATCCGTTCTGAACGGATCCCAAGTCTGCATTATATGAGCGGATCCGTCTGGGCAGACTCCAGACGGATCCACTCTGAACGGTAGTGTGAAAGTAGCCTAAGCTGAATCAAAGCTGGAGGTGTGACCGTCATTTGACCTGACAATATTTCAGTGTTGGTTTTACAAGTATTTTATTATTATTTTATGGCTATCTATTACCCTTTCCTCATACTATCTCTATGTCTTCTCAATCGTCTGGCTTTGCTGCTCTGCACCTTCACATTTCACGACTACAGGATCAACCTAACTTTCGAGTCGACCTTGACGTTTGTACCGCAAAACCTTCCATAATTATATTATAGTACATTAGTCAGCCACAATTGGAAATATTCTGTTCAGTGGTGAATCCTATAATGTCCTTATTGGTGTAGACGTTTTTTTTTTTACTTTTAGATAGTAATTCAGATTCGATTTGGGTCCAAATAAATTTCACCTAAATCGACAGTGCTCCAATTGCCCTGAAAAGCTGTGTATGAAACTTTGACGTCTCATTGACATATATGGCTATGGGTGGCTGCTGGTGCTAAAAACGCACTGCACTGTCAATTTGGATACACACACCCTCTTGGGTCACATGATCCTCCTTCATCTTTTATGTCATCAGATCTAAAAAATGTCTGGAGTGATTTTGAGGAATTTGCCCAAAACTTTGGATTTGAATTTTACCCAAATATTTGGAAAATTAATGTCAAATTTGATTTGCTTATTATCTATTTTAAATCTAGCAGTTTTGCTCATGAAGATAACTACTGGCCCTGGAACCCCTGCAGTCAGCTGATATTGCGGGGGGAAGTTAGTTCAACTTGCTTCAGGGAAAATAGCATATCACTATACATTCTGGCCATTCAGATGCTCACCTAGCTGATTCCCAGCAATAATGAGTTGACATGGCATGTGATAACTTTAGCCAATCCTCTGGCTGCAGTGGTGGCCTCACTGGTGATTGACTGCAGCACTGAAATGTTGTGATGACACATCATCGCTGGAGGTAGAATAGAGACTGATAGAAGATCCAAGAAGCACCACCATGAGGTGTGGGAATTGGTAAGGTAAATAGTACTATTACCACATGGCCATGTTTCCTGATGAAGTGTTCTTTTTATAATTAGTACTAGCAGAAGGACCCGGCTTCGCACGGGTATATTTAATCTATTTAATTTAATGTTTGTGTGTGTCATTAAAAGATATCGACAGTATCCCCCTTAACAGTGACCTCTACAGCACCCCGCCCCTTAACTCTGACCTATATAGTGGACCGTCCCCTTAACTTCACAGTTCCTTGTCCCGTTAACAGAGACCTCCACAGCAGCCCGCCCCTTTAACAGTGATATCGAGAAAATTCTGCCCCCTTAACAGTGACCTCCACAACAGCCTTCCCCTTTAACAGTGACCTCCACAGCGGCTGCCCCTTCATTAGTGACCTCTACAGTACCCCATCTCCTTAAGGCCTATTGCACACGACCGTATGGCTTTTTCAGTGTTTTGCGATCCGTTTTTCACGGATCCGTTGTTCCGTTTTTTGTTTCCGTTGTGTTTCAGTTTCTGTTCCGTTTTTCCGTTCCGTTTTTCCGTATGGCATATACAGTATACAGTAATTACATAGATAAAATTGGGCTGGGCATAACATTTTCAATAGATGGTTCAGCAAAAAACGGAACGGAAACGGAAGACATACGGATGCATTTCCGTATGTGTTCCGTTTTTTTGCGGACCCATTGACTTGAATGGAGCCACGGACTGTGATTTGCGGGCAATAATAGGACATGTTCTATGTTAAAACGGAACGGAAAAACGGAAAAACGGAAACGGAATGCATACGGAGTACATTCCGTTTTTTTTGCGGACCCATTGAAATGAATGGTTCCGTATACGGAACGCAAAAAACGTCCAGTAAACGGGAAAAAAAAACGTCCGTGTGCAATAGGCCTAACAGTGATTTCCACAAAACTACGACCCTTAACAGTGGCCTTTACAGCGATCTGCCCATTAACACTGACCTCCATAGCGGACAGTCCCCTTAACTGTGAACTCTACAGCATCCTGCCCCTTGGGTGGCCAGAGGTCTGGTTTTAGGCCGGACAGTCCGGCTTTCAGACTCCCTGTTCTCTGTCTGGCTCAGGGCCTAGACAGACCCAGGGATTTTATATTGAACAGCTCACTCTGAGACAGCAGCACTGTGCTGTCTAAGCATGAGCTGCAGGGAGAAAGTCACCCTCCCTCGATCCCCTGCAGCTGACAGAAGTTGATTTTTACCTTCATTTTTTCAATCCTGAGGAGTGGGAGGGGGCATGGCTTAGTGGGACCTGGGGGCGGGATTTTTAAGTCCGTCTTTTGAGGGTGGCCTGAATGGCCACCCTACCTTTTCCTGAACTGTGACCTCCACAGCACTCCGCTCCCTTAACAGTCATCCACAGTGCCATGCCCCTTTAATGCTGAACTACAGAAGTGAAGAAAAATGGCTGGGTTGTTATGGAAACCTGGAGTAAAACTGTGTGTATGTGGAGACTAATGGCCTGCGAGCTTCTATTGGCTGATAAGGGTCATGTGACCAGGCTTCTATTGGCTAATGCATTTTTGGGAATATCTCATGCAGGGAAGTCCATTTCAGCAGCTCACTGTCAGACAGCAGCACTGTGCTGTCTGAGCGTGAGTTGCAGGGAGAAAGTCACCGTCCCTCCCACCCCTGCAGCTGACAGAAGTAGATTTTTACCTTTATTTTTTTAATCCCTGTCAGCTGCGAAGTGGGAGGGAGCGTGGCCTAACTGGGTTAGGGGCGTGGCTTAGTGGGACCTGGGGGTGGGGTTTTCAAATCCTACCCCCAGAACTGTCACCTCCACAGCACTCCGCTCCCTTAACAGTGTCATCCACAGCACCCTGCCCCTGACCAGCAGCAGTGAAGAAAAATGGCTTGGTTGCTATGGAAACCTGGTGTAAAACTGTGTGTATGTGGAGACTAAGGACCTGTGAGCTTCTACTGGCTGATAAGGGACATGTGACCATGTGTAGGGCAGTTGGGATATAAAGAAAAAAACCTGCAGGCTTCTCTTGGCTAATGTAGGTCATGTGATGTGCCTTATTTTAATTTTTTGAGAATATCTCAGGAACGGTACATGCTAGATTTCTTTCCAGGTAGCAAGGGATGTGTATACCAAGTTTTGTTGAAATCGATGGTTGCGTTTTTGAGTGATCGCTGAACATACATACATACATACATACACACATACATACATACATACATACACACATACGTCCTTCTTTATATATACGTAGATATAGATATAGGATATTGTATATTGGATCAAGTTGTGTGTTAGTTGCAAATGACTACTAGACTATATGGAAGCATATATAGTACCATTTTATAATGGATCCAAATCGCGGAGATTAAAATAATACACCGGTGCCCCATCAAGTCAAGGCACCTACAGAAAACCCAAGGTTTTAAATTCAGCATTTAAACCCCTCGGATGTATGGTATTAAAATCAAAAATCCGTCTAGATTCCTGACGGGACATTTTTGCTACATGATTTCCACCCCTCCAATCCCTCTCGACCTTTTCAAAGGCCGCAAAGGACATTCTTGAGGTATCTTGGGCATGGAACTTCTTAAAATGTATTGATAAAGGGTGTTTCTCATAGCCCTTCTTTATATTAGCCATATGCTCCGAGATTCCATTCTTTAGAGTTTGTTTAGTCCTACCAATGTACTGCTTGCCACAAGGGCATTGGATTATGTACAGTACATTGGTAGAACAACAGGTGAGTGTATCGCTGATTGTGAATTTAAAATCATTTTGTGTAGAATTAATCACCAATGTTTTCCTATCAAATGAGGTATTGGTGCAATTAGAGCACCTCCCGCATCTGTAGAATCCTTTTAGGCCGCTCCATTGTTAAATTCCTATTTTTTTCTTTTTGTTCCTAATTGTTGGTGCTATTTTTGAACTTAAATTTGATGTATTTGTATATACAAATTTAGGACTATCGACCAACAGGGAGCCTATAATTTTATCCTTTTTAATATGAAACCAATATTTTTTAAAAATAAATTCTATTTTTTTATGGTTAGTACTATACGGCAGAACAATGTATGGAGTATCATCCTCATTCACTGTATTGTCCACAATCTGTGTTTCTTCCTGAGTATCAAAGAAGGTTTGTCTATTCATCAGTAGAGATGTCCCGAACTATTCGCTGGCGAACAGTTCCCGGCGAACATAGCTTGTTCGCGTTCGCCGCGGCGGGCGAACATATATCGCATATGTTCGCCCGCCGCGGCGAACGCGAACAAGCTATGTTCGCCGGGAACTGTTCGCCAGCGAATAGTTCGGGACATCTCTACTGATGAATAGACAAACCTTCTTTGATACTCAGGAAGAAACACAGATTGGCCTCTGTGCTCCCAATGGGAGTTGTGAGTGCTCCCTGTGCCTCCTGTGTCCCTCATGTGTGCTCCCTGTGTCTCCTCTGATCCCGGTGTGTGCCCCCTCTGTGAGCTGTGTGTGAGCTTCTTGTGTCTGGTGTGCTCCCTGTGACTCCAGTGTGAGCTAGGTCTGCAGCACTTTTAGGACACCACCAAACAGCGTGCTTGTGACGTGGCTTGTGGTGCTTGTAATATGGTCGTTCTGAGTTAAATTACCACATGGCTGTCAGGGCCATAGAGGGCTCTAGTTAAACTATTGAAGAGAGCATTGTTTAGGTGGTCTTCATTGTTAATTTGGGGGGGGTGGCGGAGGCATTGGATTATAGATCTGATGTCCAAATTAGCAGATATATATATATATTTTTTTCAGTAATTGGGGGGAGCAGACCAGGGCTGCTAAAAAAGGAATCTGTAAAGCTATGTCACACATTATAACAGTGTTATTCACAGATCCCCCATAAGTGTCATCCACAGATGCCCCCATAAGTGTCATTCATAGAACCCCCATAACAGTGTGTCATCCACAGATCCCCCATAACAGTGTGTCACTCACAGATCCCCCATAACAGTGTGTCACTCACAGATCCCCATAACAGTGTGTCACCCACAGATTCCCCATAACAGTGTGTCACCCACAGATTCCCCATAACAGTGTGTCACCCACAGATCCCCCATAACAGTGTGTCATCCACAGATCCCCCATAACAGTGTGTCATCCACAGATCCCCCATAACAGTATGTCACCCACAGATTCCCCATAACAGTGTGTCACCCACAGATTCCCCATAACAGTGTGTCACCCACAGATCCCCCATAACAGTGTGTCATCCACAGATCCCCCATAACAGTGTGTCACCCACAGATCCCCCATAACAGTGTGTCACCCACAGATCCCCCAGAACAGTGTGTCATCCACAGATCCCCCATAACAGTGTGTCATCCACAGATCCCCCATAACAGTGTGTCATCCACAGATCCCCCATAACAGTGTGTCATCCACAGATCCCCTATAACAGAGTATCATGCACAGATCCCCATAACAGTGTGTCATACACAGATCCCCATAACAGTGTGTCATCCACAGATCCCCCATAACAGAGTATCATGCACAGATCCCCCATAACAGTGTGTAATCCACAGATCCCCCATAACAGCGTGTCATCCACAGATCCCCATAACAGAGTATCATGCACAGATACCCCATAACAGAGTATCATGCACAGATACCCCATAACAGTGTGTAATCCACAGATCCCCCATAACAGTGTGTAATCCACAGATCCCCAATAACAGTGTGTCATCCACAGATCCTCCAAAACATTGTGCATTTGCAGCATTATCTGCATTCACTGCTATGGAATTGCTTGTGATCAGCTATTTTCAGAACACTATTAGCATAATTGAGAATGACCATGCATGCACATTGTGCTCTCCCTTCACTTCAGGGGCCCGAATAGGACAACCCCTTTTTTTCTGCTTATAAACTGCACCATGAAAAAAAATGAAGTGTCCTGGCCATTCTTCATGCGGGTTTCATGTCCAGAATTTCCTTTGAAAATGGACATTAATGAAAATCCACAGCAAAGCTGCATCAAAAAGTTATAAAAGGCATCAGAAAAAAAAAACACATCCAAAAAAAACTGATGCAGATTCTGCATTAGGTTTTTTTAAGCACAGAAAATATTCTGTGTGAACATACCCAAAGAGGCTGCAGGATCAGCAGTTTACAGTGGAAAGGCTAAAGAGAGATAATGTGGCAGTCTATACTCAGCTGCTGTGGTTGCAACCGCTGTCTGTGCCTACAAAGTCCTGTCAGACTTCTGGTCCAATATTTCAGGATTTGGGGCCCCACATTAAATTTTGCCCAGGGCCACACTTTGTCTGAAACAGGCCCTGCCTATCCCACTGCCTAACACCCTGCACTGGAACCTCTGCACTGGAACCTATCAGCTACACTACAGGGTGGGCCATTTATATGGATACACCTTAATAAAATGGGAATGGTTGGTGATATTAACTTCCTGTTTGTGGCACATTAGTATATGTGAGGGGGGAAACTTTTCAAGATGGGTGGTGACCATGGCGGCCATTTTGAAGTCGGACATTTTAAATCCAACTTTTGTTTTTTCAATAGGAAGAGGGTCATGTGACACATGTCATGTGACACATCAAACTTATTAGGAATTTCACACGGAAAACATTGGTGTGCTTGGTTTTAACGTAACTTTATTCTTTCATGAGTTATTTACAAGTTTCTGACCACTTATAAAATGTGTTCAATGTGCTGCCCAATATGTTGGATTGTCAATGCAACCCTCTTCTCCCACTCTTCATACACTGATAGCAACACCGCAGGAGAAATGCTAGCACAGGCTTCCAGTATCCATAGTTTCAGGTGTTGCACATCTCGTATCTTCACAGCATAGACAATTGCCTTCAGATGACCCCAAAGATAAAAGTCTAAGGGGGTCAGATCGGGAGACCTTGGGGGCCATTCAACTGGCCCACGATGACCAATCCACTTTCCAGGAAACTGTTCATCTAGGAATGCTCGGACCTGACACCCATAATGTGGTGGTGCACCATCTTGCTGGAAAAACTCAGGGAACGTGCCAGCTTCAGTGCATAAAGAGGGAAACACATCATCATGTAGTAATTTCGCATATCCAGTGACCCCCTTAGACTTTTATCTTTGGGGTCATCTGAAGGCAATTGTCTATGCTGTGAAGATACGAGATGTGCAGCACCTGAAACTACGGATACTGGAAGCCTGCGCTAGCATTTCTCCTGCGGTGTTGCTATCAGTGTGTGAAGAGTGGGAGAAGAGGGTTGCATTGACAATCCAACACAATGGGCAGCACATTGAACACATTTTATAAGTGGTCAGAAACTTGTAAATAACTCATGAAAGAATAAAGTTACGTTAAAACCAAGCACACCATTGTTTTTCTTGTGAAATTCCCAATAAGTTTGATGTGTCACATGACCCTCTTCCTATTGAAAAACAAAAGTTGGATTCAAAATGTCCGACTTCAAAATGGCCGCCATGGTCACCACCCATCTTGAAAAGTTTCCCCCCTCACATATACTATTGTGCCACAAACAGGAAGTTAATATCACCAACCATTCCCATTTTATTAAGGTGTATCCATATAAATGGCCCACCCTGCATATCTAATGCAATTAAACAGTAAAGCACAGACCACAGCAATGTCACTGATCTTTCTCTCAAAACTCCATAAAACTTCAGAAAATGTCTGCTGGGGAAGTTCTTATAAAGTAAGGGGTAGGCAACTTTCCTATTGGTTGCTAGGGATATTGCTAAGCTCAGACAAAGACATTGCAGCCTTCTCATTGGCCCACAAGCAAGAAGGGAGGTTACTGATGACAAAATTAAAATCTGGAATATTCGCAAATACAAATATATATCACTATATTCTAAATATTTGCAAATTCTCGAAGTGGCGATATTTGCGATTAATATTTGCTATTCGAATATTTGTGCCCAACACTGGTCCTGAGGAGGTCAATTCCATAGATTCACAGTTCTTACAGTATAGAAGCTTTGGCGCTTCTGGAGACTGAACTTTTTCTTCTCCAGTCGGAGGGAGTGCCCCCTTGTTTTTTTTAGAGGATTTTACATGGAACAGTTTTTCACCATACAGTTGCAAGAAAAGGTATGTTAATCTTTCGGAATGATATGGATTTCTGCACAAATTGGTCATAAAATGTGATCTGATCTTCATCTAAATCACAACAATAGACAATCACAGTCTGCTTAAACTAATAACACACAAAGAATTAAATGTCACCATGTTTTTATTGAACACACCATGTAAACATTCACAGTGCAGGTGGAAAAAGTATGTGAACCCCTAGACTAATGACATCTCCAAGAGCTAATTGGAGTGAGGTGTCAGCCAACTGGAGTCCAATCAATGAGATGAGATTGGAGGTGTTGGTTTCAGCTGCCCTGCCCTATAAAAAACACACACCAGTTCTGGGTTTGCTTTTCACAAGAAGCATTGCCTGATATGAATGATGCCTCGCACAAAATAGCTCTCAGAAGAACTGCGATTAAGAATTGTTGACTTGCATAAAGCTGGAAAGGGTTATAAAAGTATCTCCAAAAGCCTTGCTGTTCATCAGTCCATGGTAAGACAAATTGTCTATAGATGGAGAAAGTTCAGCACTGCTGCTACTGTCCCCAGGAGTGGCCGTCCTGTAAAGATGACTGCAAGAGAACAGCGCAGACTGCTCAATGAGGTGAGGAAGAATCCTAGAGTGTCAGCTAAAGAGTTACAAAAGTCTCTGGCATATGCTAACATCCCTGTTAGCGAATCTACAATACGTAAAACACTAAACAAGAATGGATTTCATGGGAGGATACCACAGAGGAAGCCACTGCTTTACAAAAAAAACATTGCTGCACGTTTACAGTTTGAACAAGAGCACCTGGATGTTCCACAGCGGTACTGGCAACATATTCTGTGGACAGATGAAACCAAAGTTGAGTTGTTTGGAAGAAACACATAACACTATGTGTGGAGAAAAAGAGGCACAGCACACCAACATCAAAACCTGATCCCAACTGTGAAGTATGGTGGTGGGGGCATCATGGTTTGGGGCTGCTTTGCTGCGTCAGTGCCTGGACGGATTGCTATCATCGAAGAAAAAATGAATTCCCAAGTTTATCAAGACATTTTGGAGGAGAACTTAAGGCCATCTGTCAACCAGCTGAAGCTCAACAGAAGATGGGTGTTGCAACAGGACAACGACCCAAAGCATAGAAGTAAATCAACAACAGAATGGCTTAAACAGAAGAAAATATGCCTTCTAGAGTGGCCCAGTCAGAGTCCTGACCTCAACCCAATTGAGCTGCTGTGGCATGACCTCAAGAAAGAGATTCACACCAGACATCCCAAGAATATTGCTGAACTGAAACAGTTCTGTAAAGAGGAATGGTCAAGAATTACTCCTGACCGTTGTGCACGTCTGATCTGCAACTACAGGAAACGTTTGGTTGAAGTTATTGCTGCCAAAGGAGGTTCAACCAGTTATTAAATCCAAGGGTTCACATACTTTTTCCACCTGCACTGTGAATGTTTACATGGTGTGTTCAATAAAAACATGGTAACATTTAATTATTTGTGCGTTATTTAGTTTAAGTAGACTGTGATTGTCTATTGTTGTGACTTAGATGAAGATCAGATCACATTTTATGACCAATTTGTGCAGAAATCCATATAATTCCAAAGGGTTTACATACTTTTTCTTGCAACTGAATATTTTCCTACGGCCCATTTATATGTTTGTGTAGGTTAATCATGTCCCCCCTTAGATGTCTTTTCTCAAGACTAACTAAATTCAATTATTTTAATCTTTCTTCATAACTAAGACCCTCCATGTCCCTTATCAGTTAAGGCTACTTTCATACTAGCGTTCTCAATTCCGCTATTGAGATCCGTCATAGGATCTCAATAGCGGAAGAAAATGCTTCAGTTTTGTCCCCATTCATTGTCAATGGGGACAAAACTGAACGAAATGGAATGCACTAAAATGCATTCCGTTCCGTTTGGTTGAACTCCCATCGCGGACAGAATAACGCTGCAAGCAGCGTTTTTCTGTCCGCGATGTGTTGCGGAGCAAGACGGATCCGTCCTGACACAAAATGTAAGTCAATGGGGACAGATCAGTTTTCTCTGACACAATGAAAAACAGATCCATCCCCCATGGACTTTCAATGGTGTTTAAGACAGATCCGTCATGGCTATATGCTAACATAATACAACCGGATCCGTTCATGACGGATGCATGTGGCTGTATTATTGTAACGGAAGCATTTTTGCAGATCCATGACGGATCCGCAAAAAACGCTAATGTGAAAGTAGCCTTAGTCGCTCTCCTCTGTACTTTTTCCAGCTGCAGAGCATCCTTTCTATGGACTGGTGCCCAGAACTAAACTACATATTCCAGATGAGGCCGCACCAGCGCTTTGTAAAGTGGTAGTATTACATCTTTGCCCCGCTAGTCCATGGCTCGTTTAATGCATGACAATATCCTGGTGGCTTTAGAAGCAGCTGATTGACATTGTATGCTGTAATTTAATCTACCATTCACAAGGACACCCAAATCCTTCTCTATAATTGACTCTCCCAGTGTTACATCACCTAGGACATATGAAGCACAGAGATTATTACTACTAAGATACATAACTTTACATTTATCCACATTGAACCTCATTTGCCAAGTTGATGCCCAGTCATTCAGACTGTTCAAGTCATATTGTAGTTTATGTACATCTTCCATAGACTGCACAGTACTACATCACTTAGTGTCATCTGCAAACATAGAAATGGTGCTATTAATCTCGTCCTCAATATTATTAATAAATAAATAAATAAAACAATAGAGGACCCAGCACTGAACCTTGGGGTACACCACTTATAACCCGGGACCATACTTTCCAAGCCTATAGGTCTATAATTATCTGTGGAGGACCTAGATCCTTTTTTTTAATATGGCCACCACATTTGCCTTGCGCCAATCACTTGGCACTGTACCAGTTCCTAGAGAATCTTTAAGAATTATAAACAGGGGTACATCAATGACTGAACTGAGCTCTTTAAGCACTTTTGGGTGTAATCCCTCTGGACCCAGAGCCTTGTTCACATTTATCTTATTCAACTTAGCTTGGACCATATCTACAGTTAGCTAATTGAGATATCAGCTCCCAGCACCACAGAGATCATCTCCTTTCTCTTCTTTTGTATATACAGAGCTGTGTTGTGACATTCCCCTATTATTCCTAATAGTAACGTGAGAATGAACTGCCAGCAGTTTGCAATAAAGGTCAAAAGGAGAGTAAATGCCATGACACTAGCAGCACTGACTGAATGGTGTCAGACTGTGTAGGGACTCTCCCCCAACTGCTCGCACCCAGTTTGACCTTTTATTGCAGACTGTTGACTATTCATTCATAACTTCTAGAAGGAATAATAGAGGAATGGTACAATTTCAAATCATGACAATAGAGGCTTCAGAAATATCCCATGAGGAATGCAAGTAGTTACTAAAACAGACATGTCAGGAGAAGTTACAGGTAGAGATGAGCGAAGTTCTTAAAAATTTTCTTTGTGGTGAATTACTTTGTCACAAAGTGCTTTTTTTTGTAAATAGCGGGCGCTTTGATGGGAAAAAGCAATTGGGCCACATCCCCCATCATTAAACCCCCTCAGATGCCATGTTCATCACGCCATCTGAGATGAATATTAAGGCCTTTCAAGGGTTAATCAATACAAAAATTGAATTGTACTTATCTTATTCATTTGATCGTGAAGAGGCGCTACGGCCATCTTGCTTGAAAATCCTGCTCGAAATCTCACGGGGTGCATGATAAAGTCATCATGCTGGCTGGAGGTGTGATGTCATATGTCACTGTGCACGAGATTTCACGTAGGATCTTCAAGCAAGATGGCCGCTGAGGCCTCTTCGCACTCAAATGGATGAGGTTAGTATGATCTCTTGAAATTTTTGCTGCCATTTCAGGGAAACTGGATTCGGTACCACGAAGCACAAGGAAATCCAACTTTGCGGCAAATTTAATTTTCCCGGATATTCAGATCGAAGTCCACTTCGTAGGCTTCGATTCGCCCAACACTAGCTACAGGTCTTCTTTACAACTTCACAAAAATTGTCACAATCTTACTCCAGTAAAGGGTGGCATACAATGCAGAATTTCGAGACATAAGTATTAAACTTTAAGAAGTTCAAAATGTATCAAACATCATGTGACTTTGGATAAATTTGGTGAAAATTACGGCAACACAGACGCCTAAAAAATTGACTCAATCATTCCCCTCATGATAAATCTCCCCCATATGTCAAATACTGTAAATAATGTTTTATTTTCCCCCTGGTTAATATGCTGTAGGTCAAGTCACGATAGTTTGTTACTGGATTCAAAATGTTTGTTACGCACATAAACTATTATATCGCTTCGCACATAAAATGTATCTGCCATCGACAGCACTAAACACTTTTTGCTTATCAAATGGCAAAGAAAATCCATCCCAGCCCCTTCCAGGAGAAACCCAGGTGAATTATTATGCACTTTTTTTTTTTTTTTTTTCGAGAGAGAGCTGCTTAGTGTGACAACGGCACTGAGACACGGTAATGTTCCCTTTGTGAGGGATGTTGCAGGAAAATTAAATAGCACAATTTATGCTGAGTTGCAATTTCCCCTTTAACCTCTCTTTCGAGATGTCTTCCCAAACTACAGAAAACTTTTGGCCAACTCCTAAGACTCTTCAGTGTGATCGTGCAGAATGGTAATTAGCAACTCATTGTACCCTTTCTTCTTGGGAGAAAAAGTACAAAAAAATTAAAATAAAATAATCTTAATGTCAACAGCATTAGTCCTCGGCTTAGCAGACGAGTAGTTCTACCAAATATGTTCTTGAAATTACTTAGCGTGTTAATTGTAAAAAGATTATTGCTGTTTTGCGATAATGCACCGGATAGCATTTTAATAAGCTTGGCAACGTAAAGCGGAAACATATGGATGTTCACTTCTAGACGAGCAACAAAAGTTACAATGAATAGACCTAATGAAGAGGAAATCCCATGGTACAGCAGCAGAGGGCCTGCCGAAGTGCTAAAGATGTTGTCGCATTTCTTTTTATGTACAGTACGTGAAAAAGGTGCGATAACCACCAAATATTCTTTATCTGTATTACAATACTCTTTAATCTTGCTTTATTATGTCAATCATATTTTATAATTTTTTTTTTTTTTTATAAAACTAACATTTTATTTTAATTTTTTTTTGCACAGGAAACGCTGCCTAAAAATGGCTTGACTGTCTCATAAATGTTCATTTTCTTGCTGTTGCTATTAGTGTTGAGCGAATCGAAGTTCATAAAGTGGACTTTGATACGAATTTCAGCAAAAAACTGATTTGACTCAAAGCAGAATTTTCCCGTGCTTCATGGTTTCAGAGAGATTTTCCTTGAAATGGCAGAAAAATTAAAAAAAAATCATACTTACCTCATGCATTTGAGCACAAAGAGGTCGCGTGGGCACCTTGCTTGAAGATCACATGCGAAATCTCGTGCGCGGTGACTTATATCGTCATTTTGCAATGGATCTTCAATCAAGTTGGACCATTTATTTTATTTTTTTAATTTTGCAAACCCTGAAATGCTTTAATATGGATCTCAGGTGCCGTGATCAGCGATGAACGCGGCATATGAGGGGTTCAATGACGGGGGATGGAGCGATGCGCTTAATGACAAAGTAATTCATTACAAAGTGAATTGTTTTGTAAGATTCGTGGAAGCAGCTGAATTGAACTTTAGAGAACTTCGCTCATCTCTAGTTGCTATCATTATATATAAGGTGATTACTGTAAAGTGAAAGGTTTTATGAAAACTACTGCTCTCAGAGGTCTCCGTAATGTCTGTCCAAGAGTCATAGACACCCATACAGGTCATTTTACTCTCTAAAGTAAAAAGGCTTGTGCGTATTAATATGCAGAATACTGTACTTTCCCTGCAATTCCTTTATTACTCTATTACGCTACTACTATTATAGTGCACTGCGTGCTGTAAAGGGCACAGGCGGTACAGCAATACTGCTGGTGCCTGATATATCCAATAACAAAGCTCCGTTCAGTAAGGAGCTTTGGTATTTGTAAGGAAGCTGCTGATTGGTCAGTGTGTGGGGGCTGCCGGACTATTTGGCGCACCGTTTTGAGACTGCTGTGGAGGGAGACATGCTGCTGTATCTTTACGGACCGCAAAACACATACGGTCGTGTTGAGGGGCTGACTGGAAGAGCGAGATGTTATTTACATAGGACTGAATGATGGAGGGGCTGAAGGGATGGGAGATATGTTATTTACTTGGGACTGTATGATGGAGTGGCAGTGGCTAAAGGGAGGAGAGAGATGGTATTTACATGGGACTTCAATAGAAAGAGAGAATCCAGCTTCTTGTGGAGTAAAAAATAGTTGTCACGGCTAAGGATAGGGAAAACCCTCAGCCGCGCGGTGCCAGAAGATGGAAAGGTTGCTACTTGGCCAGAACCACAGAATTAGGGAGCAGGTCACCTCCTAGAGCTTCCCTAATCTGACCCTGACTCCTAGCTGCATAAGCCGCCCTTGAAGGTAGGAGGGCTCATGCTCAGGAACCTCGGATCCCTTCTGACCCTCCGTCGATCCCTGAACTAGGAGCTGGGTAGACAGCCCGTTCCTCCTGGACGCGGAGAAACAGGAGTCTAAAGTGGCCAAGCTACAAGGGGAACAGAAACAACTTATGGCAATGGCAGGTAAATGCAACAAACACCACACTCACCTGCCACAGACAACAAAGCCTGGAACCCATGTGCAAGTGCTGCTGTCCAGAACACAAACGAAGACAGCACACACCACACATCACACAGGAACCCAGGACCATAAGCTGCAATAACAATGAGACCAGACACACACCTTCATAACACCATGTAACGTAATTTATGACCACAAGGGTGGCCCTCACTGACAGATGGTATTAGCCAGGAGGATGACTTCAGCTAACCATGGCTGAAGTACCCCTCAGAGTCTGGCATCCAGCAGGAGCTAAATAGCCCCAAGTGGCCACACCCACACACACACCCAGTGTTCACAGACTAAGAAGGCAATGACATGTGTGGCAACCATGTCCTGGGAGTCAGCCAGAAGGCCGAGACACTGCCACCACATGTACACAATACCAAACGTTGCCATGGGCAGCCACAGTGAAGGGAAGTGTCACAGTGCACACCTAGATAAACCTCATGCACACCAGACATACAAAGTGCATACATACACACACACCCAACCAGGAGTTACCGCATGCACTTGACAGCAAGCTGCCTAGCAACAGCTCAGGCTGCTATACTGCCAAGTACAATCATGTTGCCAGCGGCAACCACACGTGAGGCAACATACCAGCAGCCCTCACCATGTGGTTGGCAATAAAACCAAACCGCAGGCAACTGCATGCGGATCCTGAAGTCACGATCATAACCATGGTCGTGACAATAGTTCTTTATTGGCTCATCGTATAAAATCCACCAAAATCACAGGAAAAAGGTGTACAGTAACATGTTTTGGGCTACAGAATCCAGCCCTTCATGGATTAAAGTCAGAGGTGAGAGCTGCAGCTATTTCTATCATTGTATACAACAAGTATGGGGGGGCACACTACAAAAGGGAACACCAAGCGGTATAATGATAATACACTTTATTGTGTTGATCTATTCCACTAGGATGTGGTAAAATGTTAAGAACATACCCCTAAAATACAAATAAAATATAGACCATATACAAATCTATATAATGCACACAAGGAAATACCACAATTCGAATAGCAGCTGATAGAATTAGGCGAGGGACCCCGAAACGCGTCTGGCGGTTGTTAGAGTGAGCGTTGATTTACCGCAAGTCAAAGAAAAAGAATAAAGCCGGCAAAGAAAGGAAGATAAGTGGACTAAGCAGCGCCGCTGTGAAAGCTGTCGCACAATACTGATGTCACACAAGTAAAGCATCCGGTCTCCTTGGATACCCGGTCACGTGGGACGCTACGTGTAGGCAGAAGCACACCACGTGGGACGCTGCGGGTGTGCGGCCTTTCAAACCACCGCTGCAGGACTAGCAGTGAAGACCGGTAAGACCGAGCTCAGCCTGAGCAGAGACATTACGTGTATGTATTGTGGAAGGCAGCGGTATTGAGCCGATCACCATAGGCCATACCCAGCAAGTAATTTGGCCCCACAGGTTAAGACTGTTACTGGGGGTTACTAAGTAAGAACTGTGCAGCATTAATCCGCTATTTTTGGATACTTACCGGACATTATTGTGGCTGTGGACTGTATTACAGGTGTGCTGCCTAATTCTATCAGCTGCTATTCGAATTGTGGTATTTCCTTGTGTGCATTATATAGATTTGTATATGGTCTATATTTTATTTGTATTTTAGGGGTATGTTCTTAACATTTTACCACATCCTAGTGGAATAGATCAACACAATAAAGTGTATTATCATTATACCGCTTGGTGTTCCCTTTTGTAGTGTGCCCCCCCATACTTGTTGTATACATTCTATTTCCCACTTGGTCCTGAGGGTGGGACCTGGGGGTGAGCACCATTTCCATTTAGAGAGGAGGTGAGCCGCTGTATCTTTTCTATATATTTCTATCATTGTATTTACATGGGACTGTATGATGGAGGGGCTGACAGGAAGAGCGATATGTTATTTACATAGGACTGTATGATGGAGGGAATGAAGGGAGGGGAGAGATGTTATTTACATAGGACTGTATGATGGAGGGGCTGAAGGGAGGAGAGAGATGTTATTTACATGGGACTGTATGATGGAGGGGCTGAAGGGAGGAGAGAGATGTTATTTACATGGGACTGTATGATGGAGGGGCTGAAGGGAGGACAGAGATGTTATTTACATAGGACTGTATGATGGAGGGAATGAAGGGAGGGGAGAGATGTTATTTACATAGGACTGTATGATGGAGGGGCTGAAGGGAGGAGAGAGATGTTATTTACATGGGACTGTATGATGGAGGGGCTGAAGGGAGGAGAGAGATGTTATTTACATGGGACTGTATGATGGAGGGGCTGAAGGGAGGACAGAGATGTTATTTACATAGGACTGTATGATGGAGGGAATGAAGGGAGGGGAGAGATGTTATTTACATAGGACTGTATGATGGAGGGGCTGAAGGGAGGAGAGAGATGTTATTTACATGGGACTGTATGATGGAGGGGCTGAAGGGAGGAGAGAGATGTTATTTACATGGGACTGTATGATGGAGGGGCTGAAGGGAGGACAGAGATGTTATTTACATAGGACTGTATGATGGAGGGGCTGAAGGGAGGGGGGAGATGTTTATTAGACTGGCAATGGTTCCCCTGCATTATTACCAACCTCTTGGGGCAGGTTCGCACCACCGCTATTTACTTTGGTTATTCTGCTTCGTTAGAGCAGCAGAACAATGGAAATAACTGACCTGAACAGAGTTGAACAGACTACATTGACTATAATTGAGTCTGCTCGGTTTCCATTCAAGATCCTGTCTGCAGAACTTTTTGGTCCTGTCTTTTTGACAGAATCTGTGACAGATGCCCTGAATGAAGCTTCCAACACTGATGTGAACCTGCCCAAAACCTTATGAAAGCCGATATATATTATTTATTTGAATTGCTGCAACTTTCGTACTCGTCCTCTACTAAAAATACTACTCAAAACTGTTAAGAGGAGTATTTTTACTCTCCTGAAAAAAAAAAAAAAAAAGTTGTACAACCTCTGCCAGCACTTTAATCAGGATTGGAAATCCTGGAAACAGTAAATATACATTTTGCTGACACCCAAAAACCTATGTTGCAAATCTCATAGACCCATACTTTTTTTTCATAATACATCATAGAACCCATATCAGATGTCGAAAGTGAGACATTTTACAAAAAAATGGAAAACAAAATAACATTTAAAACTTGTAACACATCTTTAAAAAGTTGGGATGATGGCAACTCACGGCTGAAAAAGTATATGCTACTAATAAAAAACAATTGGAAGAGCAATTTCTTAAGACTGGCTATTAAAAGGGCATGCTAGAGAGAGTCCCTCAGAGCCAAAGATGGGCACATCCATACTCTGCTTAGCCGAATGGGGAGAAGAGAGTAAGCCTCTGAATCTAGTGGTGGTTTATTTCCCCTGAGAACAAAAGGTTTGGGCATGTTGAAATCCAACAGCCTGTTCCTTCTTTCCCCCAGTATTTATCAGGGAAAGTCAAGACACTCTCATATGCATGAGATAGTCAGACATGCCGCCGGACTTGACAGGTTCGACAGTAGTGATGAGTGGCATAGTCAATATTAGTTTTCGTGATATTTCGCAAATTTTTCGCATAATATTCACAATAAATTTGCGAATTCTAGAATTCATGATCTCCAGTCATTATTTTCGTGATTGTGAAAATCAGCACTAATGATGCGCATATTTTTTGCACATCTTGTGCAACTTCACATTTTATCAGGTCTGAGTAGATATTACTGATTGGTGCAGTAAGTATTGTTGTGACATCACAGCACTATGTCTGTAGCATGTATGTATGGACAGCAGAACCTATCACACTACCTAACACCCTACACTATATCAGGATATAACCTACACTGACTATCTCCCACTAACTATCGGTATTATATATATGAGCTAACTAACTATCTAATTTAATTGAATAGGATCCAGATGAAAGCGCAGAGAACAGCAATGTCCCTGCGCGCGCTCTCTCTCTCTCTCTCTCTTAGAACTGCAAAAAACAGCAGAAAATGGCTGCTGGGGAGTTTCTTATATAGTAAGGGGTAGGTAACTTTCCTATTGGTTACTAAGGATGTTGCTAAGCTCAGACAAAGATATTGCAGCCTTCTTATTGGCCCACAAGCAAGAAGGTAGGTATCATGGGTTCAGATGGAGAAAAAAAATCTAGAATGTTTGTAAATACAAATATATAGCGCTATATTCTACATCTTAGCGAATTCTCGAAGTGTTGATATTTATGAAAAAATTTGCGATTAGAATATTCGAGATCAACACTATTCGACAGATAGTAATCTAATTTGTGAGGCTATCTTTGCTTAGTCATATGGATAGGGGTTGGATAACAGACATATAGATAAAGGTTTTCTGAGTTTTCTAAACTTCTGGTCAAAGAACTATTGGGTTAATAATGAAACTGGAGATCCAGAGTTTCTCTTCAACAACTAATGACTTAGTTACATGTTCTAGGTTTGCTATTTTAAAATGTGAAACATAAAATAAAGGTTATATAGCAACTGGGGCAAGGCTTGAATGGTTCATACGGGATTAAACTGGGTCACCATTGACTGGAGCTGCTAAATGCTCCACACATATTTTCTGTGTCTTGAACACACTGAGGAAAACAATATAAAACTCATAAATAATCAGGTTCCTAAACACTATACAGTAATTATAATTTTGGCCAGAACAGACTGTGTAATGCTCCTAATTTACAGTAAAGCAGTATACTTCTATAAAAAAGAAGCACATCAGCTATAAAGGGATAGAAGCAGGAGTCCTGAGGAATTCCTTTGGGCTACTTCCGACCGTGCTGATGCCATTGTAACTGCTGCTTGAATGCAAATTTAAGCACGCCAGCCACAAACTATTAATTAGTCAATACAAGAAAACCAGATACGCAATGGAGCTACAAAACAAAACAGCTTAAAACACATACATTTCGGCATAAATAATCTACTGTATGCACTAAACAAATAGTTTTGAATCAGTGACTAAAATGATTAAACAGCTCACGAATAAACAAGCTTCCCCAACCATGAAAAGACAGTGATCAGCCTTTATAAAACATCTAAAGCCATTTTTAACTCAAAAGTGTTGTATGCACAGTTTTCACCTCTTCTCGTCATCTACCAAGAAAAAAAAAAGTGACTGTGGTCTCCAAGGAGACATAGTTTAGGCCAGATTTATCATGCAGAATAGGAAATGGAAATGGCATACATTTTTCCGGAAATCTACCCCTGCAGGTGTGAATTTAATTACGTGACTGTCAATCAGGTAAAAATGAGACAACATTTTAAAAAGGTATGGAACTTTAAAGAGCATCTGTCAGCAGGTTCAACCTCATTAAACCAGGCATGCCGCTGATTCAAACAATACTTTATTTATGGTTCTACGGCATTCCCGAGAAAAGTATGTTTTTATTAATATGCAAATTAGGTCACTGGAGCACCAAGGGGCTGGCCTCGAAGCACTATACCTGCCCACAGTCCCCCTGTCCCTTTATTGACAGGGTCTGACACATCGCCTGGCACTAAATTCTTGTGACTGCAACATTGTACCAAGTATTGAAGCATGTGCAAGAATCTAGCACATTGCCCCACCAACTTTCCTTACCAACTGAGTCCTTATCAGGTGCTTTTTGACATTACTACACTCCTAATGACCTGTAACAAGGAATGTTAGTGCTCCTATTCCATTTCCATGACCCAAGTGGATAATGCATTGCCGAATGCAGTTTCAAAGGAATAATTAATATAAGAATGAGACCAACCTGAAATGAACTGCATCTCTACAGGGACCCCATAGCAGCTCCAAGGCCTGCCTTTATAATAAGTCTTTGCAATATTATTGACCATGAATCTGTGGATCTGATGAATCGAGAAGACCAATTTGCTAATCGCTAATATAAATATTGCTTTCTAAATTTAGACACATATAAGCAGCAGCCTGGCTACTAATATGGAAGCAAACAGGCAGGGGAGTGAATAATAATATAGAAGCAGATAATAGGGCTTTGACTACTAATATGAAAGCAGATAAGCAGGGATGTCAATATAAATATAGAAGCAGATAGGCAGGGGTGTGACTATAAATATAGAAGCAGATAGGCAGGGGTGTGACTATATATATAGAAGCAGATAGGCAGGGGTGTGACTATAAATATAGAAGCAGATAGGCAGGGGTGTAATACTACAAAGGAACTGTGGGAAGCCAATAAATCCTATACTATGCAATGTTATAGAAACCAAAAAATTAAAATCCCAATCAGAAAAATTAGCCTTTATGACTTTGTAGAAGCCCATCAAAACCTCAAATAATTCTTTGTGCGTTGTATCTGACAAGTACAGGCACACATATAGCACATTGACGTACAGTTTCACATATGCCCATAGGCATAGCTTTGAGCTATTAACTCTCAGTGCTATATATATATATACATGAGCCTTACACCTAAATAGCTATGAGCAATGTATAGAATATATAGACATAAAAATTTAAGTATTTGCTTCCAATGTAAGTAGGGTCAGACATGCCTGCCAGAGAATCAGTAAAGGAACAGGCAGACTGATGCTTCTACAGAATAATGGGCCCCAAAGGTCCAGCAGAAGACAACCTCATTTAGAGTCAACTTTTGGAGCCAATTACTTGATTTACAAATAGACCATTAAACCTTATTGATGATGTGTTCTGTGTGTGCAATAATAACCACAGGGTTTACAACAAGTTGTCACTTTGTCATTATTAACTAGTACGCTAACTATACTCTGAGGACTCTTAGTACTTTACTGAGTATCATATGCAACTTTTCCGAACAACTGGGGCTCTCTTGATTCGGATGGAATTACTTTAAACTGAAATGCATCTGACAGCTAATTTGACTGAATTAACCCAAAATACATTTTGGGAAATCTATGGTGTGACACGTAGTAGAATGGGGTTAATTCACGTGCGTATTCGCTACAGTTGTTAAATGCAAATCTTAGGCAGAAGTAAAATGGTCAACCTCAGATTTAGGCTGCAGATTCCTAGGTGGATCTTTCTTCTGGTGTCTGGACAAGCCCTAACATTATTGCATAAAAACAATTTATACAGGCGCTACGAAGCTAGAAAATGAGTTTAACAAATGTGAGTAGCCCCACCTTACTAACTTGAAAATAATAGTTTTTTTATAACTTTTTTTATAACTTTTTTTACATTAGCAATCTTTCCTACTTGGAGACGTAAAGTAACCTATCTCATGTAACCAAAGGATATCCATTAGTGTGTAAATGACTCAAGCCCCACTTAATAATAAACATGTTAAAGCTTAGGCATCAGTAGAAGATCATAGCCTATTACTGATTGTTTCAGACCAGCATGCTTTCGATAGAGACTGTGATATAACAGTAACTCATTTCCCTTTTAAAGCATTTCTAAGTACTAAAACAACATCATTATATTAATCAGCGTATTTATAGAGAAAAAAAACACGCTTCATAAGGAGGCGCCCTACTGATTAACATATGACAAGCTTAGCTCCAAAGTCACAGTTGTAGATAAGGAAATAATCAGTGTTATGCCGACTTTATAAAACAACTTGTTGCTCTGATTGCTTTCATTTGGACGAAAATATGGAATAAAAATCTGCTCAGCAGTTGGTTGCTGTGGAAATTCAATATACAGAAGTGGAAGTTGTACCACAAAATTAAATCCACTTAGTATCCGCTTTATACCGGTTTTAGATCTTACAAATGCTTATGCGTTTTACGCCTAAATGATCTTATTCATAGTTGGTAGTGTTGAGTGAAGCAAAGCATTTGAACCGGAATTTGGTCCGAAATTTAGGAAAAATTAAATTCATAACGAATCCGAATTTCCTCACGCTTCATGGTAACTAATCAGTTTTTCCTAAAATAGAGGGTACACATGTTTCAAAGTAGAAGTAAGAAGCCTGCGAACGAGATATGACTTATAATGCCGTGCAGCCAGCCTATCCGCAGAGAGCCATGCCCTGTGATGTCACAGCCCTGCAAAAAGCCTCATCCCATGCAGTTTCCACCATTTCACTGTGAGCTGAGCATAAGGAGAGATATGGCAGGCTTTCTTGCGCTATGGACAGTGTTGCTGAAAATGAATAATAGAACAGGGAGAGTGTAGGGAGACTGCAAGGAGACTTATGCTGTGAAAGTTTTATTTAATTATTTCAACATTTACTTATGCCTACATCAGCTGTAAATGTAATTCAATACCAATAAGGAGAAATGCTTTATTATTCCAGTGCCAGCGTGCCAACCAATACCATCCAGTCTGCACCCCTTAGGTCTCCATGTCCTAGAAAAGTCAGCAAGATGCAAAGAGAGGAGGAGCTGGATGTTCCTTAAGACATATTCTCATCAATATTAGATGATGTGGAAAAGAAGGAAAAGCAGGTGACAGAAGAAAAGTTCCCAGCTGTAGGGCAGAGAGCTGGTTTTGGAGAAGTGGATATGCTAGAGCTGATTATTAATCTGTGTGAAATAACCTACAGGAGATTGCAGTCCAGAACCACAATAATATGCATACAGGGAGTGCAGAATTATTAGGCAAGTTGTATTTTTGAGGATTAATTTTATTATTGAACAACAACCATGTTCTCAATGAACCCAAAAAACTCATTAATATCAAAGCTGAATATTTTTGGAAGTAGTTTTTAGTTTGTTTTTAGTTTTAGCTATTTTAGGGGGATATCTGTGTGTGCAGGTGACTATTACTGTGCATAATTATTAGGCAACTTAACAAAAAACAAATATATACCCATTTCAATTATTTATTTTTACCAGTGAAACCAATATAACATCTCAACATTCACAAATATACATTTCTGACATTCAAAAACAAAACAAAAACAAATCAGTGACCAATATAGCCACCTTTCTTTGCAAGGACACTCAAAAGCCTGCCATCCATGGATTCTGTCAGTGTTTTGATCTGTTCACCATCAACATTGCGTGCAGCAGCAACCACAGCCTCCCAGACACTGTTCAGAGAGGTGTACTGTTTTCCCTCCTTGTAAATCTCACATTTGATGATGGACCACAGGTTCTCAATGGGGTTCAGATCAGGTGAACAAGGAGGCCATGTCATTAGATTTTCTTCTTTTATACCCTTTCTTGCCAGCCACGCTGTGGAGTACTTGGACGCGTGTGATGGAGCATTGTCCTGCATGAAAATCATGTTTTTCTTGAAGGATGCAGACTTCTTCCTGTACCACTGCTTGAAGAAGGTGTCTTCCAGAAACTGGCAGTAGGACTGGGAGTTGAGCTTGACTCCATCCTCAACCCGAAAAGGCCCCACAAGCTCATCTTTGATGATACCAGCCCAAACCAGTACTCCACCTCCACCTTGCTGGCGTCTGAGTCGGACTGGAGCTCTCTGCCCTTTACCAATCCAGCCACGGGCCCATCCATCTGGCCCATCAAGACTCACTCTCATTTCATCAGTCCATAAAACCTTAGAAAAATCAGTCTTGAGATATTTCTTGGCCCAGTCTTGACGTTTCAGCTTGTGTGTCTTGTTCAGTGGTGGTCGTCTTTCAGCCTTTCTTACCTTGGCCATGTCTCTGAGTATTGCACACCTTGTGCTTTTGGGCACTCCAGTGATGTTGCAGCTCTGAAATATGGCCAAACTGGTGGCAAGTGGCATCTTGGCAGCTGCACGCTTGACTTTTCTCAGTTCATGGGCAGATATTTTGCGCCTTGGTTTTTCCACACGCTTCTTGCGACCCTGTTGACTATTTTGAATGAAACGCTTGATTGTTCGATGATCACGCTTCAGAAGCTTTGCAATTTTAAGAGTGCTGCATCCCTCTGCAAGATATCTCACTATTTTTGACTTTTCTGAGCCTGTCAAGTCCTTCTTTTGACCCATTTTGCCAAAGGAAAGGAAGTTGCCTAATAATTATGCACACCTAATATAGGGTGTTGATGTCATTAGACCACACCCCTTCTCATTACAGAGATGCACATCACCTAATATGCTTAATTGGTAGTAGGCTTTCGAGCCTATACAGCTTGGAGTAAGACAACATGCATAAAGAGGATGATGTGGTCAAAATACTCATTTGCCTAATAATTCTGCACGCAGTGTATTGTCCCCCCCCCAACTAACCAAACCCATACCACCAGCAGCCCCTGTTTAAATGTGCAGTAAAGGTGCCACGCGGCCATTAACAATGAAGACCGACTATACAGTGCAGTCTTTATTATTACTAGAGATGAGCAAATCGAATCCCACAAAGTGGAATTCGATCCGAATTTCAGGATAAATTTGATTCACCTCGAAGCTGAATTTCCTTATGCTTTGTGTAAGTGAATCAATTTAACAAAATAAAAGTATAAAAAAAAAAAAAATTAAATTCTTACCTCCTCCATTTACTCGCAATGGGCTGCCAGCCGCCATCTTTATTGAAGATCTCGGCCAAAATCCCATGCGTGGTAATGTATGACATCACCACGTCGGCCAGCGTAATGATGTAATCTCGCGCCAGATCTTCAAGCAAGATGGCGGCGGCAGGCCCGTTGTGAGCAAATGGATGCTGTAAGTTAGGATTTTTTTAAATGTTAATTTCACACAGTTTTTAGACTCGGATGCCGTGAACCCGTATGAACGCGGCATCTGAGGGGTACAATGGCCGGGGGCGGTGCTATCGCAGCTCTCTGGCATTGCATCCACTACTTGCAAAAAATGCACTTCGTGACAAAGTAATTCGTCACAAAGCAAATTTTTTTGCATGATACGGCGAATCAGCCGAATCGAACTTTTGAAAAATTCGCTAATTTCTAATTATTACTTGGAAAGCATCTGTAGACTAATTGGTAGCGCTTTTCTTCACAGGAGCATCGCCGCAACCCACACACAGCATGGCCACTCTGTGTGGCCATATCCATAATTCAGGTATACCCAGGCAGAGTGCCTGGGTATACCTGATTTATAGCGATTCATGATTAACTTATTTGGAATAAATCAATTTGCTTGACTAACTTTGGCAAAGTTGCTGAATAAAACTTTTTAAAACTGTGCTCATCAATAGTTGTTAATTCTAAGTGGTTGGCTATGCTTAGGTTAGGCCATGGCTATATAATTGTTGTAGCCCTTCCAGGACTCTGACCCATCAAAATAGTGACACTGCCCTTTCCTAAGTACCCAGCAGAGAAATGTTCAGAAGATTGTTGCCTAATCATGCAGCTCATCAGACACAGCCGCACTCATACCAGCATAACTGTGCTGGGGATGGGCTACAAATGATAAAGGCTTGGATTTAGGCAGATAATTACTTGCCACAGAAGCTTATTTCTCTGCAGTGGGGGTTTGATGAGAGAGTCAAGGTCAGCCAAAAACATGAACCATACTACTGTATATACACCAATACGACATAGCATTAAAACTACTGCAACCTGAACGGTAGTATCTATCAGGAGCCATGTGAACTGTTATTTTCTGCTTAAATTTGGCTTGAGACAGCACACCAGATGATCTTCAAGAAAAATGTATACTTTTAGCGATTTTTCAACATCAGTGGTACATGTTATAGCAACGTTTCGTGCCCAAATTGGTGCCCTTCATCAGGCTAAAAAATAGATCAAGACACACAGTGAAAATGCAATCCATTTTTAAGATTATACATGCTTATAAAGGGGAGGGGGAAATGGGGGGGAGGGAGAGAGAAGAGGAGCATAAGTCCAATATATGGACAAACAAGAAAGAAGCAACATTTCTATGAGCACAAATATGCACCCAGCCAACTCCGCTTTCAAGTTATAGACTGGGTGTCTCTACCAAGAAGAGGGTGGAACCGCGAGGAACTGTTACATACAAAAGAGATGCAATGGAGTCAGCGCCTGGGTACTCATTGAGTCCGGGTGGTCTGAATAAAGAGTATTGGTTCCTATAAACTCATGTCATGTATTTGTACGTTATTTACTGTATAGACCCATGTTATGTATCTATATACTATTGACTGTATTTTTATAATTCTAAATATGTCTTCTTTTCTTTCCTTCTAGGACCATAACTATGTCTAGTACTGGAAAGCCAGAAGAAGCGCATACACGCGCAAAACGGCTGTTGCTTACTTGCTGCTGTATCTGCAACCCTTGCACCCCCCTCCTGCCATGGAATAAAGTTACCTGCCTATCAACGGTGAGTGCCGCTCGTTTTGTTTTCTTTTTCTTTTTATCACATATGCTCACTGCAGCTACAAGCTGAGCACCTCCGTGAGGCACCACTCCTCGGCAGTCGCATCCTGACAATTTTAGGTTTGGTGTAGTGCCACTGGTTATCTGCTCTACATTTTACATGTCTAGTACTGGGTGGGGCACCCGAGAAGCACTAGATAGGTCCTTGGTTATACCATCAGGGTATTGTACTAAGAGAATTTTGTATTGACCTCTTTTAGCCATCTTCCTTTGAAACCTGCTCATCTTTAGTTTGTCGCCCCCCCTCACCCTTTTTTTCCCCTTTTCCTTTTTCCTTTTCCCTTTTCTGTGTCCTATCCTCCTTCTTACCCTCCTCTTCTCCCTCCCTTCCCCGCCCCCTTTATAAGCATGTATAATCTTAAATTGGATAGCATTTTCACTCTGTGTCTCTATCTTTTTTTAAAGCCTGGTGAAGGGCGCAAATTTGGGCATAAAACGCTGCTATAACATGTACTACTGATGTTGAAAAATCAATAAAAGTATCAATTTTTCTTGAAGATCATCTGGTGTGCTGTCTCAAACCAAATTTTAAGTATTTATATAGATCCCTGGGGTGGAAGAAATCAACCTGGGATGTGCACCCACGTAAGCCCTTTGGATGCGTGCTGTAGTCATACTTCTGTCGACAGTTGTTTTCTGAAGCTGATTTGTTGGAAGCAGGCAACATGGAAAAGTGTAACAACATGGATGACTTTCACAAGGACTATGTTGTGATGGGTAGATGAATTGGTCTGAGCATCTCC
This sequence comes from Bufo bufo, assembly GCF_905171765.1. Taxonomy (NCBI): domain Eukaryota; kingdom Metazoa; phylum Chordata; class Amphibia; order Anura; family Bufonidae; genus Bufo; species Bufo bufo. Next base: position 74,923,555 of record NC_053391.1, on the reverse strand, counting down.
AAAATACCAGATCTTGTTTGGATGTTTCTCATTATGTGTCCATCACCAGTGCATACAATGTGCAAATGAGCAACAGAAGAGCATTGAGTAATGGAAAAAGGTAGCATGACCTAAATTACCACATTTATTTTAAATTATGTGGATGGCCAGGCACGTGTGTCATTTACCTGTGTAACAGATGGCACCAGGATGCACTATGGAAGAACAGAAGCTGCCAAAGGCAGTATGATGTTCTGGGCATTGTTCTGCTGAGAAACCCTGGATCTTGGCATACATGTGGATTACAGATAAGCAAATTTCTTATATATATATTTTTTTATTTTGGTCCTATTCATCTAAATCGGCCAAGAAATTATGATTTTATATTTTATATTTCATATTTTATATTATATATAGTATAGATGATAAATGGGTATACAATTGTAATTGTCGGAATAATGTTTCTGTTGTTAAGTATTAAGTGTCTGGAAAAGTTCCTTGTTAGTTTCCAATAGAGATGTATAAATAGAATGGATGAAACCAAGAGAGACAGGCTTTATTGAGACAAACATTGAACTATAGATGGGTTTATTTAGCTTACAAAGAATAAAGTAGACTCTCAAGGATATGAGAATTAAAAACACAGTAAAAGTTTTTTTCTAAGTACTTGATAACCCTTGTTTCAGTCTGTAATGGACAGTGTTCCAGCCAGAGGGCCACTTACATAGAAGAGAGGAATCACTCTAGTGTCTGCTTTCTGTTGTCAGAAAATGTTTTCAGCACTTTAAATAAAGGTCTTATGTTAGCTTTTAAAGTAATAAGATAGTTTCTATATGATATCAGTCATCTAATATTAACAATAAGCCTGGTTTTATAATGCACTTTAAGAGCAAAGAGAAGCAAAGAGAAGAATTCACCATCTTCATTTACTCAGAGGACAACGTAACAGTATTAAGTGACTGTCTACGGCATTTAGTGCTATAAAAAATTGTTTGCCCCCATCCAGATGTCCTCTGTTATCACATAATTTATATAACCAAAGCCAAAGTGTTGAATTACTTTTTAGTCACTGAACAGGCCTCCAATATAAGACATCTTTAAGAGGCCCAAATAGCAAGAATCTGAAGTAATTGGTGCAATGCAAATCAGTGAATTGGAGACATGGTATTGGGAAGTGCAAGATGGATAGGAGAAGCTAATTTGACTATGGAAACAATTGCTTTACATGTTTCCTCTTCCCCAGTCAGTAAGGGTGACACAATATTTTACAGGTTCTACTTCATGTTGGCTGTGAGACAAGGAATGTGGGACTGCTGTAACTTCTACTAATTTCCAACTGTTTAAAAGGGTTGACAAGATTTAAAAAACATGGCCCCTTTGTCCTGAAAACAGTGCACGCCATATATTTCAGTAAAGTTCAGCTGCATTTACCAGCACAACCCACACAGGTCATGCACAGTTTTAGGAAGAAAGTAGCCATGCATATATCATCCTGAACAACCCTTATTAAAGGTATATCTAGCCAAACAAATCATCTGCTCACCCTGATCATCCATGTTAAAAAGTATCTACACACCTGAAACATTATACACAATGCAGAACATAAAATGGATTATGACAGGCTCCGTAAAGTCCTCCCTGAAAGACACTGGAAGAGATGTTGCATTAGGGAGCACAGTGCACTTTTATCATATTTTGTTATGTTAAGGCTTTCCAATAAAATAAAACAAAAACAAATATCAAGCATTACCCCATCAATCTACACACTATAGCCCATAATGAGAAAGTGAAAAAAGAGTCTTAGAAATTGTTATAAATTTATTGAAAAAGAAATACTGAGAATATGCATGGACATAGGTATTCAGACCTTTTGCTATAACACTCAAAGTTTAGCTCTGGAGGACTCCCATTTCTCTTGATCATCTCTGAGATATGTCTACTCCTTGAATAGAGTCTACTTGTGGTAGAATTTGTTGATTGGACATGATTTGGAAAAGTACACCCTTGTCTATATAAGGAATCACTTATGACAATGCATATCAGAGCAAAAACCAAACCATGAGGGGGAGAGAACTGCTTTTAGAGGTCAGAGACAGGATTGTGTGGAGGTAGAGATCTGGAAAAAAGTACAAAACAATTTCTGCTGTACTGAAAGTTCTCAAGAACACAGTTCCCTCCATAATTATTAAATCAAAGAAGCTTGGAACAACCAGGACTCTTTCTGTCGCTGGCCGCCCTAGCAAATGAATTAATGGAAGAAAAGGGCCTTGGTAAGATCAAGAACCCAATGGTCTCTCTGTCTGAGCTCCAGAGAACCTGAGTGACCAGAAGGAAGCCTCTCCTCTGTAAAAGACATATGAAAAAAAGCAATTAAATGACAGACTAAGAAACAAGATTCTCTGGTCCAATGGTACCAAGATTGATCTTTTTTGACTCAATTCTAAGAATCATGTCTAGAGGAAACCAGAAACTGCTCATCGCCTACTCAAAACCATCCCTACAGTGAAGCATAGTGGTGGCTGCATCAAGCTGGCATAGGGAGACTGGTCAGGGTTGAGGGAAAGCTGAATGGAGCAAAGTGCAGAGAAATTCTTAATGAAAACCTGATCCAGAGTGCTCTGTACCTTCACCTTCCAACAAAACAATAACCCTAAGCACACAGACCAAGAAAACACAGGAGTGTCTTAGGAACAACTCTGTAAATGTATTTAAAAGGCCTTGGGCTGAACCCAATCAAACATCTCTTGAGAGACCTGAAAATGGCTGTCCACCGACGATCTCCATCCCATTTGACACAGCTTGATTTAAGAATGGCGGAAAAGCCCAAATTCAGATCTGCATCATATCCAAGAAGACTGGAGGTTGTAATCACTGCATCTGAACACTTAATGCAATATTTTAGTTTTTCCTTTTCAATAAGTTAGCAAAGATTTCAAACAGTCTGTTTTTACATTGTCATTGAATGCAGCATGATGGGGAAAAGCTTAAACTTTTTTTTTTTTTTTTTTTAGCATAAGGCTGCAATTAGCGTTGGTCGAGCACCAAAGTGCTCGGGTGCTCGAGTAGAATATCTCAGGATGCTTGGGTGCTCTACCAAGCATCCGAGCACAATGGAAGTCAATGGGAGAACCCGAGCATTAAACCAGGCAGCCCCTGCTCTGAAGAGGGGAGGGTGTCTGGTTCACATGAAAAGGTCAGAAATTGATGGAAACACCACTTAAATTGTTCGGGAACCGCATGGGGAGGATGTCTGGATGCATCTTGAACTCCCAGGTCACTGCTGGGAACTATGTTATCTGAGTAGTACGCCTATATATTTACTTGTATATAAAGTGCAAGTGCTGCCAAAAATTACAAGGAAGAGGCACTCCGATACAATCTGTATATCACATAAAGGAGGGCCTCATTCACATTGTGGTAGAATTGTTCAGGTAGTCGGACTGCTACACTCATAAAAGCCTAGGCACTAAGTGAAAGGGTTGCCAAAAATTACAAGGAACCGACACTTCAATACACCCATTATTACACATAAAGGAGGGCATAATGAAAAATTAGGATTGATGGTCTGCTGGTGACCCTCAAAAACTATTGGAGCAAGGGCCTGCTGATCTGACCCTCTAAAACAATAGGGGCGAGTGCCTGCTGCTGATCTGACCATTAGTGTTGAGCGCAAATATTAGAATCGCGAATTTTAATTGCGAATATCGCAACTTCAAGAATTCGCGAATTTTCATAATATAGTGGTAAATATTCGTATTTGCGAATAGTGTTGATTGTGAATATTCTAATTGTGAATTTATCGCGAATATCGGCACTTAGCCACATCCCTAGCAACCAATAGGAAAGTTGCCTTAGTGCTGATAGCGAATATTCTAATCGTGAATTTTTATCACAAATATATTTCATTGCAGATTTTTGCAATCAAGTAAATAATGACTGGAGATCACAAATTTGCAAGTTTATGGCAAAAATTCACAAAAAATCGTGAATTTGAATATTGCCTATGCCTCTCATCACTACTGACCATCTAAAACATTAGGGGCAAGGGCCTGCTGCTGATCTGACCTTCTGACCCTGTACATTTTTTGGCACTATTATGATTCTATATTTTTTGTCACGTCAAAATCGATGATGAATATAGATTATGTATTTTATACACTTTGGGTTTTATTTTTTTAGGATGTATGTTCCATCATCATGGGTGGTCTAGTCCGCCCTTAGGTGGACAGCTTACCCATATATTTGTTATTTTTATGCGGCTGTGGTGGAGCCCACCCCCCACTGCGCACGGCGGACAGGTCAAGTCCGCCAGGTGGATTGGCTTCTCTGCTGTAGCCCACTGGGGGGTGGGTGCACCAGCAGCATTATATTCAGCACCAGGTTGGGGCATCACCAGGCATATTGTCCATCTGATGGGGGACTGAGCCATCCAACGGGTGGGTCTGTCCCATCCTCTTTTGGACATATGCCTCACTTATTTATAGTGGGGGCGGATCTGACCCACCACTGGCGGTTGCGGCGCGGCTGATTCCTAGGTTTAACCTGGGATCAGTCGCCCTGCAGCCAGCTATTGGGGGTTGGACTCGCTCACCATGTAATGCACTCTTTATATATTTGACAATTATTATAGACATGAAACATCACTGTGATTATAAAAAGTATCTTAGTACACACGCACTATATTCCTCTGCACGGAGGTTTTGGTGAACTGTAAAGATTATGCATTTATTCGGTGATTTGGATTTGTGCCTTCCCTGCATGAATGGATGAGAGGATGCCCTCCCTCCCCCTCCCCCTTCCCTCCCCCCATAACTTAATTATGGTAATGTAAATATATATTTTTCTATGAGATCTTGAGATTATATTTGTATTCTGTATTTTATAAATTGATCTATGAGCTGATATGAAGATAATTGAGAGGTGTATTGAGTTATAGATAATTAGCTATAGTCCGATTGGTGGTTGCTTATAGTAGTTGTATTCAGGACCTGGGAGCATATCAGCTATGGCTGAAGGACCTGGGAGATGGTCACATGTCCATGACATCAGGACCATGTGACCAGGTAGCGATTATGTGATTGGCTGACATATGTGCTGTGTGATTGCCACCCGGAAGTGCTGGAATCAGGTTGCATTTTAATGACCAGGGAGCACTGAAGGAGGCTGTCTCACAACATGAACACCTTTGGTACAGATGATCATGGTTAGTGATAATTAATCCCTCCTCTTTAGCCTTTATATGCCCAAATTTGTCTTAGTGTGTTTGTACCTCCTGACGAAGCCTACGTGGCGAAACACGTGTTGAGGTCGAAGCAGTGGGGGAACCGTGTCACCATTTTTCAGCAGCAACATGGGTAGGTAACATGGTATCTGGATTAGGGTGGGACTAGTGATTTACAGTTATTGTTATATGCCATCTTTATGAGTAGTATTGCACCGTCCAATTACACCCTACAGCATCCATTGTTTGGACGCTGTGAATAAGAGCTAGGTAGTTGTTCAACACTAGGGGACAGCAATTGCACACGCAACTACTCCAAAATTCACAGCTTCTGTTAATTGTCTGTTACCTGCTGTATATGGTCACATTATCCCCCATTGTGATTCTCCACATTGCAGAGCCCTTTTGTGGCCCAGTCTCCATGTTCTGTCCCTTTTGAGTTTCACCTGTAATGTTCATGTGATTTATAATTAATAAAATGAGATTTTTTTACCTTGTTAAATCCTTGCTCTTTTTTTGTACAAGCTCATCTGACCTTCTAAAACATTAGGAATGAGGGTCTGCTGCTGAGCTGACCCTCTAAAACATTAGGGGCCAGTACCTGCTGCTGATGTGACCATCTAAAACATTAAGGGTTGTAAACAAGAGACAGAGGGTGGTCAGAAGACAAGTTGCGGTCAGAAGCATAGAGGAATCAGTATGCAAATTCAGGAACAGAGAACAAGGAACCTACTGTAGCTAGTGAGCCAAACAAGACTATCCCTGGCAATGGTGTATAGCCAGGAAGGGACTTAAATAGAGCGCTAAATTCCTGGATTAGAACCTGATAGGTCCAATGACTCGGAACTCCATTAGTCAGAAACAATAGTATACAGTAATAGAACAGTTGACCTAATCACCCCATTGCTAATCTTCCCTAGCATGCGCCCCACTGTGAGGAGAAACTGAGCATTGCATCCTGTTACTAAGCATGTGGTCACACCACCAGTGGGATTGGCTCAGCAGCCGGTCTCTCCCGATGCAGCCACGCCGAGGCTAAGGATCATGCCACTAGAACACAGAAAGGTAAGTTAATTACACTACATCATCATTGGCCACTAAGTTTATTTTTTTTTTTTAAATCGGTGCCAAGGCGCATACAACCATAGCTCTACTCCCATAAGTTTCTGGACAGCCTGGACATTCTCAATCATTTGGAATGAATCATGATTGACATATTCTGGGCTGTGAAATAAACAAAACACAACAACTCACTATTGAAATATTCTCCCGTTTAGATTCTGTTCCTCCAATTTGTCAATACTGATCTAGAACAAGGCAAAACATCTCAATAAATTGTGTTTAAAAAAAAATAAGGAAAAAATCCAATTTCAATTCTAAATAATCGATTTGCTCATTTCTAGAACAGTCATTCATTATATGGCAGTAATATTATAATATATTATAATATAGAGGGTTTTATTCCTGTGACTTTTTATGCTTCTACTGAGGTCAACATCGAGAGATGGACCGATATTGGGACCTGGTGTTTAGTCTGTCCTTCAAAATAAGCATCTAAGAACAGAAATAGCTATGGAAGGATCTTACCATCTTGCAAGGTCAATAGTATTGCTGTATTGTAAATGTATTGTACAGTCTTGTAGTGTTGTTGTACTGTATTGTACTGTAGTATTGCATACTGTATTGTCTAGTAACGTATTATATCACACATTATATATGCTAAGCTGCTAATGAAACACCGCAATTTCCCTCTCAGGGATAAATGGATTTTTTTTTTACTTTCTGCACACTGTGACATTATAAAAATAAAATCCTATGGTCCATTTCAAGCTGCATGGTGCTGATTTTCATACATACAATTCAATGGAGACTCAGTACTTGTTGACCATTCAGATGAATGGCTATTCTTGTAAAACATGCAAGGAACAAGTCTATCACAAAAGAATCTCCTGATAAAAGGGGTTCCAAAGTGGAGAAGCCCACCCTATACTGTTAATATACCCAAATAGGGTATATGGACAGAGACAATCCAAAGACAATCTTTTTCATAAATTCATAAAGACTTGTATGGAAATCATATGGTACTGCACCTTTACAAAATTCAATACATAATATGGTCACATACATGAGATTTTATACAATATTGCATCTTCACTGTGTGTTTCAGTCTTCACTGTCTCTCTCCACTGTAGATATATCATCAGGTAAATAGAAAGGAGCTGCACCATTGAAGTAAGACAGTAGGAGCTGTAATTATACCTACTTACAGCACAGCAAGTAGGCAAACAGTAAGGAGAACACAGCATGCATATGAGTGCTATGTTATTTTTACACAGTTGACTGGCATTCCTGCCTTTCAAGCATTCTTATAATAGCAAAGCTAGAAAAATAGCTAAGCCAGCCTCACACCTATATCTAGCGCATTCAGGACTAAAGTCATTCATCAGAGAAAATAAAATGAGCACAGCTTCTTTTTCTTTTTTTTCTTTTTTTTTTAAGTTACAAGACCTTAGGGGGAACCTCTGGGTGGGAACTATTTCTATTATGGAGACCAGTTGATATGCATGATAATTATTGTAGGCTAGACAATGCTCCTCTTGACTTCTGGGTAAAATATTTGCAAATGATCATGTCTAACATCTGCTTGCATCAGATTTAGGAAAGCTAATTTGAATATCCATAGGAGCATCGCTTGGCCTACAATATGATATACAATCAGAAACCGTACCCCTTCGACAATGACCTCTTCAGGTCCAAGTACTTTGGGCTTCACTGCCATCTTGAACAGCTTTTAAAGACTTACAGTTTGAAAATAAATAAATAAACCAGTATTGGACAATGATTGACAGAGGAAGGGTGGGTTATTTTTTTTATGTATTTCTTGATTTCATTTATTTATTTTTTATGTTCTCTCAATCAAGCATCAGAAAGGACCATTAGGGGACTTTAATACTATTTATGACATAATGTATCCACTGTAACTGAGACTGCTATGCAAATGTGCCTAGTTAAGGTGACAGTTGTCACTGTTTGGACTATTCTGGGTCTAGATACACCAACCAGCAACCTTCTGCTAGTGGTATCCTGTGATCACATGTTCAATCATTATCCCCTGGAACAATAGAAGCAACATCAATACCACCATCTCAATTATATACATAGTGCTTATTGAGCACTATGTGTCTGAGAACAGAGAAGACATAAGTGATGAAATTATGTCTTTTTTTCAGGAGTTCACTTGGGCAGTCTGCTAAAGTTTGTGCCATAAATATACTTCAGATAGATGTTACAAGGTGGAAGAGTTTTCACTATGTCTACCGAATAAATTTGACTTGGGTCTAGTCCTTAAGGCAATATCTAAGTGAGCCCCCTTGATTTCATCCTATAACCCTACACAGGCAGAGTACAAACAAGCTAGTAGTTAGTCTGATGTCCGGACAAGAGCTCACTATCAGAACAGAGAAGAGGCAGAGATCAGATGAGGTAGCAAAGTGTCAAAATCCGTAAACTAGCAGAGGTTAATGGCACTTTTGCAAAACATTGCAAAAGAGTTCAAGAACCTTTTGTTCAGGCACCTTTTAGTAGAGGAAGGTGCCTTAAATCCCCTAGGGAGGTCTGCCACTTTCTGGAACAGATTAGTTTGTGCAAGAACTGGCCCTTTCAGAGCCCGAGAGAGCATGTGCATGCACTCTACAGGCAGAGTGAAGCAGCGCATAAGGAAGAAGGCAGCTGCCTGTAGTGTGGATGGAGCAGAGCTACTATGGCAATGGGGCTCACTGGTCAGGAGGGGATAAGTGCCAGCAGTTTTGGACTGCCATAACCCTTAAGCATAGGAATGGGGGAGCAAAGCGGCAACCATGCACATCGAAGAGAGCAAAGCTGTGGTGGGCACAGTCAACGAAACACCCATAACACAGGCATTAGGCACCTGGACAACCTGCTATATATGTAGTTAATTGATAGTTGCTTTGGTAGTGCCCAAACCATGATACTGCCACTTAAAAATGCATAGCACAGTGCCTAATGCTTTGCTTACTGCTGATAGCATCCAGCAAATAGCTAATGTGTAGACAAATCCAGCAGTAATTAAAAAAACACCTCCTTCATAAGAAATCGAGGGACATGTAAACAATGCTTCAGTGGCCTACAGACACTCGTAGACATCTTGAGGTCTACTCCTCCTAGTCAAATAAAAGTAATTATTCATAATACAAAGCATTATTCCTGCCAAGTCCTCTCCAAATGAGAAACACAGTGGGATGCATTCCTATATTTTAAAATGCCTTGTGAAATGGAGCACAGGCCTGCAGTTTAGATCTCTTTTAAAATCTAAATATTCTCTACCTACTGTAGCTCCATACATATTTTAAAGCTACAGAAAATTCTGAAATATTACTTTTCTGCAAAGCATCCTGCTAGGTGGGCAGAATCAAAAGTCAGGATAATGAGGACACCAACCCAGACATTCATGTAGAATTCAGAAGGAGAGAGGATGCGGAAGCCACTGGCATTTGAAATGGCAACAACCCCCTTTTTAATCAAGGTAAATAGTTTTCCTCTTGCATTTTAAAAATTTGGAGTCTTCGATTAGCTGAAGGTCAGTGTTTTGGTTTTGAATCCAAAACACGTTTGTGGTATGACAGAGAAAGGAATTTCCGAGGCTGAAAGCTATTTTGAGTGGCTTCCAGAGACATCTCTTTGTAAGACCGTCTTAACTGTGATTTGCTAATCACTATGCAGAAGATTTCTCCGGCTAATTAAAGGATTGGTGCAGTGATGAAGATAAAGAATACTGAACAGGCCGAGAAACTAATCTACAAGCAAAACACAGAAGCTACTTGTTAGCTGTAAGGGCATATTTTATCGACAGCTGTGACCAATATGGATGAGTTATACAGCAAAAGGCTTTATATCGCCTTTCCGGTGTCACTGTTACCTGTTATTTAGACAAATTAAGTCTTACACTGACAGCTTAAGGGAGATACATATAAAATTTGTAAACATTTTAGGACAATTTAGATTATTTTTTTTTATATTCTTTTATTCTTTTATTAAAATTCCATTTGTGTGATACCAATGGTCTATGCCGTCTCTATGGTCATGGTCTCCAGAACACTAACCTCAACTCCTACCCCACTTCTCTGTGCCTATTAGTGTATCCTTTTTCCTTCCTATGTGTACAGGGCCCCTAAAGTAGCTCCACTGGTTCTCCTTCATGCTGGCCTACTCTCCTTGTGCCTACTGTGCCTCAGTTTGCACAAAGGGCATGTGCATGGTCTGGATTTTAATGGGCCAAATTATATCACCTAAATTGTCAAGTCTATGGCTTTCCTCTTTAGGGTATTTAAGGTACCTTCCAATTTGGAAGGGTGCCTGAGCAATATCTATTCTAGCTTGCTAAGTGTCTGCCTTTTCATAACTTTGGCGGATCCTCAGTCAGTTCTAAATGTAAGACAGCTTCAGAGCTGTCTTACATTTAGACCTTTTTCTACACCTGATACAGGAATAGAAAATGGTAAATGAGATGGGCCTGCCGGCCAGTCCCCTTCGCCGCTCACACCACACCCACTTTTTGTAGACCTGGTGTGAGCAAGGAGAAGTCGCAGATGGCAACGCAACTAGCTGTTGTGCCGCAATCTGAGACTGAAATACATAGGCATATTTCAACTTAATAAATGACCCTCACAATCTTTAAGTGTTAGAGATTTGATTTACCATAAAGTCGAAAAAAATCTTTCCTAGTCCCTGATGCCAATTAGACAGATCCCTACATGATTGAATTTGTGTTAAAACTGTGCAAAAAATGTATTGTTCTCCACCATGTACTGTATTATGGAAGTATATATCAAGGGGAGAAAAACAGAACTAGATCGCACATCCGCAATGCTATTTTATGTTAATTTTGCTGAGAAGCAGTTATAGATCAAAGCTAAGCGTGTGGATGTGCGATTTAATTCTCTTTTCTCTTTTTTGAATCATATATGATTATTCTGTCCAGGATCAGCACTCCTCCCATTCGTTACAGGTGCTTTTAATTAGAAGTAGCCTGAATATAAGTGTGACATGACCACCAGCCCTCAGTCTGAGTCTCTGAGAGCAGGTAACAATGTGAGCTTTGACAACTGTTCACACGGTGCGGTGCTGGGTGGCGACTGTTGTTGCTGTGGCACTGCGCTGGTGGGTTGGTGGGACCCGGTGCCAGGGTGGCATTGCCAGGCAGCAGGGGTGCTGTTTGGCTGGCTGGATCATGCCACCTGCTGGTGCGGAGCTGTGGCGCCGGCGGTCACCAGGCAGTGCTGTGCCAAATTTAGAGTAGGTCTAACTCCAAGAGGCAACCTTGGCGCGGTGAGTGAGCGTATGCCTTTTGATCAAAAAGTACACTAATGCCTCTTATATAGCATGCAGTATAGGGGGCTGTACACTAATTATTGCGCTGAGAAGCGATGTTAATTTTGCTGAGAAGCAGTTATAGATCAAACATAAGCTTGTGGATGTGCAATCTAATTCTCTTTTCTCTTTTTTGAATCCTGTATTATGGAAGTATTGTCCCCTGTTCATAGAGATACCACACAGCAATTAATGGAGTGTCTATTAGCTTGAAATACGGACCTCAGCGCCATTTGGTTTCAAATAGAACAAGGACCCTGTGTAATGTTACAAATATTCATCTTTAGAGTCTTTATGATTTTATGGTTTGGGGTTTGTAAAAAAAAATAAAAATAAAAAAAGACCAGAAATCAAAACACTATGGAGAAAAATTATTAACATTGATATAAAATGCTGAATTTTATGAGCCCGCAACAATTGTGGAAAACTGTAGCAAATTTATCAAAGTGGCATACCAGTAAATTTATTTGTTAGATAATTTCTTCTTCCTTATGCCACCTCTTTTTAAAGATTAATGTGTGTCTTATTTCTTCTAAAATTGACTGAATACAGACTCAAGGTGACCATTCACATTAGATCAAAGTTAGTTGATGGTTAGTCATTGGTTGAACTACCATCTGGTGAATGATCGGTTTCACAGACACTGCCATATACATTCCAGTCCATATTGGCCATTACAGTTGATCAAACTAACCATAAATGCTCAATGAAGCCAAGAGATGGATGAATGATCTTTCTGGGAATGTTTTTCCAAAGAAAGGTTTTTTATCCATGAACAATTTACAATTGGACAACAATCTTAAAAAACTGTTGACTTCATTTCTAATGATAATGGCCAGTCATCATTCAACTAAAATGATCGTTCGTAGTTAACATTTTAACAATGTTTTTTGATCAACTTTATATTAATGTGTATGGCCATCTGTAGGGCTCACATGGCAGTATCATGGATTTTTGGTCATGTACATGGATCAACAATACAGTTCCCAAAGACTGATATGGGCCCATATTGCATTTCCATAGGAACTGTGAAAAAAAAAAAAGCTACATGTCCCGTCAATTTCAGTTTTCTGCCCTTGAAGCACTGCTTAGAGAGGTGAGTGCCATGCCACAAAAACTCACCACAGGGTGACAAGCAGAATTTTGTTCATGGTATTGTCTGAATAATATTTCCATTGGTGAGTGTGTAGTGATGAGCGGCAGGGGTCATATTCAAATTAGTGATATTTTACTAATATTTTGTAGAATATTCGTCATATATTAGCAATTTCGTATATTCGTTATATTCTATTTTTTTTTACATTAAAATCAGCAAAGTACTGATCGCGTAATATGCGAATATTGCACGCTCAATACAGGCGTGGGTCAAAAACGAATATATAGCACTATAGAATATAGTGCTATATATTCGTATTTAGAATAGTCATAATTTTTTCCATCTGAACACATGATTCCTTAATTTAAGCAGGGAGGAATCATGACTTCAGATGGAAAAAAAATTATGAATATTCTAAAAAACAAATATATAGCACTATATTCAATATAGTGCTATATATTCGTATTTTGGAATAGTCGTCATTTTTTTACCATCTGAAGTGAACACATGATTCCTCCCTGTTTCTTGCTTGTGGGCCAATGAAGTCATTGGCCCTCAAGCAAGAAGCAGGCAGAAATCATGTGTTCAGATGGACAAAAATGACGAATATACAGCACTATATTCTAAATATTTGCGAATTCTCAAAGTGCCGATATTCGCGATAAAAATTTGTTATTCAAATATTCGCGCTCAACACTATGAGTGTGTTATTTTTGTAGGGAGCTTTACTTATCATCTAAATGGGTATGTACTGTTTGCAATGGGCTAAAAGATTGAGCGAATAAAAATGGCTTCTCAATATAAAAAAAAAAAGATTCTGAAAGAAAATCAACCCATTTTAGTACTGTATATAACATCTGTGTTGCAAGGACACATGCTTACAATGTGTTTGAATGGTACTTTAAGAGTAATCCCTGGTCCTCTATGTTTATTTCTCACCTAAACAACACATTTAAACATGTTTGCTCAGTAGACTTTATATCTGTTTCCTGGACCATCTGTATTTTTCCTGAATAATGTAACACTGCAATAAACCTATATCGCATTTTACACCTGCACTTTTACACATATTTCTAAATTACCTGCTTTGTTTAAGGGTGGTGAGGGCCAATTTACACATCTGTTATCTCTCAGCTGTAATCTTGCTTCTGGAATGTGTTTTTGTCATTTAAACCAAGTGATGTTTGGCCAATTTGGGGATCTATAACGTTTTTGATGTAGAAAATTCCTGTGTTGTTTGTTTATAGAGGAAACAGAAGCTTATTTTAGAAGAAGGCAAATAGGCTGTCAAAACACACTTGTTCAAATTGTGTAAAAATCCTAAAATAATTCCGGATTGTGCTAAAATCAATAACAAATCAGTTTATTGGGTAGCATTACGGGTATGTTGGCATACATTGGGAAAGACATATCAATGTCACCGCACCTTAAAAGTGCCTTGATTTGCGCCAGAATTTGTTGTGCACACTTTCTGTGTCAAATATATGAAGCGTATATGCCATCATTTTGTTTGATTTACGACATGCAATGCACAATTTTTTTTTACCACAATGCAGTATTTGACCCAACTTTTGTATAATATATAAAAAGTGGTGTAAGATTCGGATAGTGTAAAGCCCTATGGTGCATTGTGTTACAAATAAGGGATTTTTGTGCCCCATTATGATGCATTTTCAGTTTGCTACTTTCTAAAACAATATCACAAATCAAAATACATTCATAACATACTATGCAGCAGGCACAATATTCTGCAGCAAAATAAACTTTAATCTCAATATGTCTTCCCCAGCGTTATCTTTTTTTTTTTTTTGCATAGTTTACTAAACTGTAGGATAAACAAAAAAGAAACAAACATCAACGGCTATTAATTAAAAAAGACTGAACTACTGAATATTGACAAGGAAAATAATAGTTTTAGTATAGTAAGGCCCCATATACAGTATGTGGTACAGCATGGACCCTGTAGGGTGGAATCCTGAGTATGTACAGATTTATTCAAATTTGGTCAAACTACCCAATTTCTCAAAAGACCAAAGTCAATAGAACAGCACAGCATGCTAAAAATCTACATTACAACCACTGAATGGCCACAAATGGCATTCTTTTATTCTCCCCTAGAAGCATTACTAGACAATACTTCCACCATCTGACAAACTGTCATATACTTACTCTTTTGGACTCCTGTGGCGAGTCCAACCGCTGTAATGCAGCGCTGCCAGTATAACTTCATCACCTTGACAACCAATCCCATTGACATTGAGGCTGGTTGGCCTGAAAGGCAGCAGGGACACCAGGCCAATCAGGGTCAGCACTGTTGTCTTGTGCTTCCTAAAATCGGGGTACTTAAACAGACCACTGCTGGCCTCTGTTGTCTGTGCTTTTGTCTTCTTACTTGACACACTTAAATTTGTGTTTCTTTTGGATTCCTAGACTTTTAACCTTCTGCCTGTTACTGGCCACCTCTGACTGCTGATTCTGGTTTGGACTTTACCTCCTGGTTTTGATCCTGCTTGGTATATTGTTCTGAGTTTTTTTTTTTTTTTTCTTGGTTCTCAATATATAGTCTCTGGTTTGACTCAGCCTGTATGACTTCCCATTTGGTCTCTCCTAAGTAGGTCCTGTGCACGAAGACTGGGGACTGCCATTTAAGATGGATCATCCAAGTAGGTAGAGAGTGGGTGGAGGTCAGATCTGCACTGTTTCCTAACTGACATGACACACAACAACCATATACCCACAAATTCTGACTGAATCATTGAGAAAAAGCCTATATATGAACGGCTATGAACATGGACCCCAACCTCTTTCTCAAATAAAGTTGACCTGTCCACCATAGATTTAGCCTCTAAAACTAAGCAAAACATGTTACCCATTCTAATCAATTGACAGCTTTCTGATATATGGATGGGTTGAGTCTCTCCAAATTGGGAAACCCTACTAGTTAGCATCTATTAGCTCTTTTTGGGATGAACCCTGTAATAACATCCATATACCCTAATAAGACATATGGGAAAGAGTTCACTTTATGAAAAAACAGTGAGTTGCTTTGTCTTTTTACATCCATTTTAAATGTTTCATTTTTCTCACTATAAAAATAGATGTTTGTTTTGAATTCAATGATCATTTCATTTTTTTCAACAATTGTTCTTCATTACGTACCATATTCGTCAGGGTTAAACACATCTTTAAAATAATCAAAATGTAAATCTCAAAGGATTTAAAATGTTTTGTTAGAAAATCTCTTTTGTCTAGTGGCATTTTCCAATTTGAGTGCTAAACTGAAAGATACCTTCTGAAATTGTTATGGAAACAAATCATCTAGCATTAGTAACCTGGCAGAATTTCAGTATTCACAGGTGTGAACTGAACCATAAATAATGATTTACTATACTCGCCACTTCAATGCTTAATTGTGAGATTGCAAAGTATATGAGGCTTAGGCTACTTTCACACTAGCGTTTACATTTTCTGGTATTGAGATCTGTAATAGGTTCTCAATACGGCAGAAAATGCTTCCGTTTTGCCCCCATTCATTGCCAATGGGGACAAAACGTAACTGAACAGAACAGAATGCTCCAAAAAGCATTCTGTTCCGTTTGGTTGCGTTGCCATACTGGAGAGCAAACCGCAGCAAGCTGTGGTTTTCTTTCCGTCATGAGATGTGGGGCAAGACGGATCCGTCGTGACCCACAGTGCAAGTCAATGGGGATGAATCTGTTTAACTCTGGCAAAATCTGACACAATAGAAAATGAATCCGTCCCCCATTGACTTTCAATAGAGTTTATGACGTCCATAACGGATGCAGATGGTTGCATTATAAGTAATGGAAGTGTTTTTGCTGAGTCTGCCAGATTCAGCAAAAACGTGAAAGTAGCCTTATACTATATATAAATACTTTTTTTTAAATGTGTTAGAAAAGCCCATTATTACATTTTCCAACTCATTATTGCTTGCTAGATTAAAGAGTCTTATGTTCAGGGCCATAATATGGATTCATGTTGAACGAGTCTAATGTATGGCATCTAGTGTTGAGCGAAGATCCGAAGTCACTTAGTTCAAAACTTTGTTCGAATGCTGTTCAGAGACCCGTCTCCATACAGCATTCAAGAGTATGAGCTTTGATGAGGTGAAATTCATTAAATCCGAAGTCTTAAGAGATTTTGGTAAAGAACTTCGGCCTTCAATTTTAAAACTGCAATCCGAAGTCGGCTTCGACAAGTCTATGGATCTAAACTGTACCTTTTTGTGCCTCCCATTTACTTTGGAATCTATGGTACAAACAGTTGTGGCATATTTTATTATATGTCAAATTATGGGCATTGTCACCTTTAGAATCATTGCTTTTAGGTTAGAATACAAAAGGGAATTTATCAAGCCCTGAGCACCAGGATTCTAGTTTCAAAAATTAGCAAAATAAGGTTTCACATCTATTTGGGCTTATGTTTTCAGACACATTTTGTGACTTTTTCCATTTTTATACTGCTCGCTTCAGTTTTGAAAAGTGGATGGGGAAGTGGGCATGGTTGAGAAAATCTAAGCAAGATTTATTTTGAATCTTGCTCCAGTAAAGGGGATGCATAGAAAGTGGAGTGATATTTCATGGCATAAGTGGTCTCATTAATCAAACATAATGCAAAATGTAACAGTTTTGGTAAAAATTTTAGCAATGCAGACACCTGTAAAATTGACTTTAAAAATGCCCCTCTTGATAAATCACTCCCAGGAGGAGTCAAACAGCAGCATATGTTGTGCCTACATGCCTGTAATATAGAAATAGAAGGACTCAATTTGCCACTGCACAGACTTGTGCATGAGGCCACAATATGCATATGATGCTGCTTTTAGAAAATGAATTAATACTTGCCACTAGTGTTGAGCGAATCGAAGCCAAACAAATTGACTTCAATCAGAATTTCAGGAAAACTTTGATTCGCCGCAAAGCCAAATTTCCTTGCGCATCATGGTAACAAATCAATTTTT
The DNA here is from genome assembly GCF_905171765.1 of Bufo bufo. Classification (NCBI taxonomy): domain Eukaryota; kingdom Metazoa; phylum Chordata; class Amphibia; order Anura; family Bufonidae; genus Bufo; species Bufo bufo. The sequence goes on along the minus strand of NC_053391.1, from coordinate 74,905,891 downwards.
CCTGAAATGATGTTAAAAAAAAAAAAAACATAACTCATCCATTTGTGTGGGAAGAGGCCATCACGGCCATCTTGATTGCAGAAACTGTACAAAATCTCTATAATGTCACCACACCGATGCGCTATCTGGGCTTGGTGACGTCATTAGTGACGTCACCAAGCCCGGCCAGTGTGATAACGTCATCACCGCGCAAGATTTTGAACAGTGTCTTCAATCAAGATGGCTGCAATGGCCTCTATGTGAGCAGATGGGCAAGGGGAGTATTTTTTTTTTTGCTACCCTGATTTACCCCTGAAAGACCAAAATTGTAGTCTCAAATGACACATCCAGCGATAAATGCTGCATCTGAGGGGTTCAATGATGCGGGATGGCCCAATCACTGTCCCTTGTCATTGCGCCCCGTACATACAAAGGATTTCACTTCGCGACAAAGTAATTAGTCACAAATCAAATTTTTGGGTGAAATTCGGCAAAGCGGGTGTCTGTAAAATGTATCGATAATCCAAGTCCCGCATAGAAAGAGAGCTGTCCTTTGTAGAGACCCTCTTTTCTGTCCTTTCACTTTTACATGCACTCATATTCAGTATGGTGGCTTAGCACTGGTGCCTTGGAGCACTGTGGTTCTAGGTTCAAATCCAACCAATGAGACCATCTGCATGGAGTTTGTATGTTCTCCCTGTGTTTGTGTGGGTTTCCCCGAACACTCCAAACACTGACTGTGAGCTCCACTGGGAACAATGGAGCGCTATATAAGTGAGGAAAACAAAAAATAGTGAGTAGGGTAACTAACTGATTCTCTACTGGTGATACAGGTAGCTGGTACAGTATGTACATCAATATTAAAAGTTCTGTTGACTTTAAAAACTTTTATTCATGTCAGTGGGTCTCATGTACATGGTCTCCCAGTTCTTTGGGGCTCTAATGTGGTATCCTTAATCCTCAAATGGTATTTATCTTAAATTCACATGATTTACAAGAAGCATGCCAAAAGTTTGCTCTGTAGCACTGATATGGAATTTGACTAAAAATAAATCATGGCATTTTCTATTGCACGCTATCTCGGGCAGTTATTTTGTAACCCACAGGCATCATATGGCAGTCCATGTATTTCTTATGGTTACAGGGTAGAGGCCTGTTGGGACTTTGTGTTTCTCCATGATAGGCCTAAATGTATTTTTTTTACATTCGACCTTATATAACACAAGATAAAAAAAAGTTAAAGAAAGCAGCTTGTGACTTTCTGCCTTGATTATGCAAAAGACAAACTCGTTAATAGCGTGAAGCACTTTGCCATTTATTTGCATTAAGTAACGTCCACCCAAAGTGCTACAAGAGTAATTGAATAAATAAAATAATGCATTTCATGACGGGCACGGAGACCTATAAATAATTAAATGCCCCCTGGCGAAGACTCGGACCTCTGACCAGTCTGTGCTGTCTATTTTGTCCCATTATTTCTGGAGTATTATCATTATCTTGGGTTACTATTATAATTTTACGTCTCTTTTGCTTTTAATACGTATCTGTTCTGCTGAGTTTGTATTCTCAATACTTCTGCAGTAGAAGTGTGATAAAAAAACAGGGCACTCCTGGGAGATTAATGCCCTGTATTTCAGATTGCTGGATTTTCATTACTGCAATCTTTTTAGCCTTTAATGATAGTTATTACACAAAATACTTAATATATATTCAAGGACATCAGGCTCCTTCAAGAGTCTCGATGCAAATAATTAATTTTCTCTTTGCCCTTCTGATGAAAATATTACATAAAGTAAACACTTTCTAATACTGGCCTAAAACTAAAAATATCAACATTATAATAAACAACAGGTTTTTTTTCCCCATCAATTCTCCGGCAGTGCACAGTTATCATTGTAATGACCACAGCGGACTATGTAATATTGTCTTATGATAAAATGGCTATTTAGTAGGGATGGTATTGGTTAGAGCAGGGTCTCCAACTGTTGCAGAAGTCCAACTTCTACTATTCTGGAAGTTACCGCTTTACAATGGCTGAAGAGCTGCAGGTTAGAGACTCCAGTTGGATGGATTATTGTATAGTTTCATTATATTAATGTTGTTGAAAGTAAGGCAGTTATATAGCTTGAAGTTTCTGGACCCTGGTTCAAAAGAATATACACACAGTCACTAAATGGAATAGTGTCATGTCACACAAAGGTGGCATAAAACTAGGATATGCCATCAATGTCAGATACAGTATGAGCAGGTCCCAAAAAAGGAAGACCCTCAACTATCTCTAGAACGGGGCTCAAAGTGAATGAGACTGTAATGTACCATGCATGAACCATGTGCTCTGCATTCACTTCTATGGAAGCATGCTTGGCTATTTTCTAAACTACCATAGAAAAGAATGGACAACAGTCTCGCATGCATCGTGCTCTTTCATTCACTTTGGGGGTTCTGTTCCAGAGAGAGGTACGGGATACGCACTTATCTGACATTGGTGGCATATCCTGCCAATATACCACCAATGTGCAAGTTGAGACATCCCCTTTAAAAGGGGTAGGAACATTGCTATACATTGCTATACTGTTAAATTGCCTGTTGGTGCATGCTCCCATGGTTATTGCTGGTCTACGTCTACAATTTACAGGCTGCATGCTGCTCCCCTTCCAGTCACCCCTCTCCTCCTCTACACAGGCTAAAGTGAGAGCGGCAAGTACAGTATATGTAACTTTCACTTGCACCTGTTCTAATTTAGGCTAGACTGTGGCTAGAGCTGCTACTAGATTGTTGGCCATTTTCTGGTGGCTTTTGACCAATGTATTTGTAAGATGGCTATATGGCACTTACTAACATAGTCTTTATTGAAAATCTGCACCATTTTCTATATTTCATAAGGTATACCCCTTGTTTGCCAAGTCTTTTGTGCTGTCTACCATAAAATGGCTGCTAATGAAGGGTCTTGTAACCAAGAAAATCATCTCCATGTGATGCCTTCTCCTTTAAATAGACAACACCTGCCATCTGCACCTACATTGCTAGGAGTTTAGGGAAGGTGCAGTGTGTTTGAATGGAGGAGACTGAGTGAAGTGTCTGGTCTCATGACCGTCCATCAGTGGCCATCTTATGGACACAACCTCTATGTGGACAGTACAGAAGATTTTGCCCAACATGGGGGGCATGACTTAAAAATGATAGCAAACGGCACAGAAGATCAACAAAGGCTATATTAGTGAGTGCCATATAGTCACCTTACATACACATTGGTCACAATTATCCAGAAAGTGGCCAACCCATTTAAACCAAGACCAAGAACTTTGACTGCATTCTAGCATGGAAAAATCGCTCTCAGACTCAGCCCCCACTGCATACACAGAGCCCGAGCTGGACTATCAAGAAACAGAATTGTCCTTTACTGCTTGAACAAACCGAGCTCAGACTGATCACTGGGGGTTGACGTCTCATTGATATAACTGATATCTGAGCTTCCATTTATTATATATATATATTTAAATGATATGAATAAATACATAAAGATATAATTGCTTAGTAAAAAATAAATATTGTCCTAACATAACAGCATTTCCTTTTGTAAACCACAAGCCGAGATGACTTTGAATCACAGTAGAACAGAAAGATAACTTTTGGTGCCTGTAGCACAGGGAGATAAATTGACTTTCAAAGGGTCACATAAGGAAAGGACCCCAGAAGAGTATAAAAACCAGGCTTTATCATCTCAGACTCATTGTATAGCGGCTGTTTTCAGGGTCAGTGATTATGCCGCCGGTGTCTCCTCTCTATTTACATTACAGTAAAATGCTATCTTCTACCTGCAACAGTTTATCGAGTTTAAGTTTAATTGTTCTTATCCAATAATCATAATAATTATATATTTTTTTAGTAAAGGCAAGTGTCCTAGAAGATTATTGATCTGAATATCATACATATGCTTGTAGTCAGACACCTTTATGTATGAAGTGTATGGACACCCAGACAAACCAGTGGGTCTGGCCATTTCAGCCACATGTTAATGCCTACAAAGTGCAAGGGAGAAAATGCCAAAAAAAACAGCTATGCGATCTTTACAGTCGCTCAATAGTAATAGGTTATGCTTAAAGGGGACATTTGTTATGCTAACTGCTCCCACAATGAACTGCTGATCACAGGGCATCTCAGCTGATGGGGTACAGTATATGTCAAGTGTCAATTTTCCTGTGGAGCATTAAACAGAAATCATGGAACTTGATGAGATTATCAGCTTATCCAGGGTGAGAGACGATCATTATAATTAGTGTTGAGCAAAGCCAGCTTTGGACGCTTCATCCGAAGTCTTTTAGTTCAAAACTTCAGAATCCGTGTATTAGAATGTATGGGCTCCGATGAGCTGAAGTTAGTTATTCACAATGTTGTGCGTGACTTTATTGAATAACTTTGTAGTTGATTTTTAAAATGGAAAAAACACTTTAGAACTTGAAACCAAACTCGGCTTCGGTTCTGAGGTTCTGTGTAGAATCATTCATAAAAGTTTTAAATTTGGCAAAATGTGTCAAAAAGCCATATAGTCAACTTTGCTATGCTGGATGTAATGATGTCTGGTGTTTTTGGTTGGATTTTTACACTTATCAACCTGCCTATGCAATACTAGGATGTGCATCATCTATCACCCAGTCTGTCAGGATATATATATATATATATATATATATATATATTTATTTATTTATTTTTTCATTGTTTCCCTGACTGTTTTTATGTAACTATACTAGATGTCAACATATGACACTAGCTTCAATAAGGATAAGGGGTTAAATGCATATTGCACCTTAATTGATGTAGGCACAGAATAGACAGACAGTGTTTATATGCACAAGTACATATTTCTGAAATTTAGAAATGTATTGTGAAACGTCTTACTATTACTTGGAAACACCAAAACATCATAGACGTTACCTGAAAATAAAACAACAGTATATTAATATTACTAACCAATTGTATAAGAACATAAGTGTTGGTAATGGGACAAGGATTAGTTTAAAACATATGTGAATTATACATTACAAGTAACATTTTCTGCTGTATTGCTAGAATCTGTGTCATTTATAGGGAGAGATCTGCATCAGAAAGGGCATGCCCTATGAAAAATGACAGGCACCCTGAGCTGTGACAAGGCGAGAGCTGAAGCACAGGACAGTCCCCCCAAACCATCAGCTTGAAATAAAACGAGCAGGACAATTGAAGCAATCAATGAAGGGATAGTTATAGCCTTGGTCTGGCTTTGTTTGAAAGAGCTTGTAATGCACTACGTATACGGTGTCTGATTTTCATTTGGGATAACCTCTTTAGTTACAACGGGGCATGAGCGAACCCGTGGAAGTTCGGATTCACCGGTTTCGGCCGAACTTCAGATCAAAATTTGAGTTTGGGACCCGAACTTGAACCCGAACCCTATTGAAGTCAATGGGGTCCTGAACTTCACTTTATTATTTTCCGTTATAACATGGTTATATGGGACAATGACATAATACTTAAGACGGTATGCAAAAGGGAAACATTTACAGGCATTCCATTTTGCATTCCGTCATAATAGAAGTCTATGGGAGCATAACGGATCCGTCCTGGTTTCTGTAATGCAGGAGAGGAGATATGCAAAATAAATAATCAAATAATTGCAACAGTTAAAAAATAACTGACCGTACAGATAGCTGCAGGTGGGTGATATATTACTGCACACAATGAAAAGTCATTTACAAACAATAAAGTGCATTGACTTATTGGATTAAGTTGCTTTGTATTAAACCTTCCACCTTTGTGAAAACTATTAAGCAATAGGAGCTTGGTCAAAAGATAGATATAAAATAGAGAAAGATAGATTGATAGATATATTGATATTAGATAGATAGATAGATAGATAGATAGATAGATAGATAGATAGACAATATATATTGGAGAGATAGATATTGGATAGAGAGATAGTGGTAAAGTGTACGGTAAAGTTCTGGAAGGGGTGTATATCCCACCCAAGTTCCTCAACTGGGTGAGGTAAGTAAAATCCAGGAAGATGGCGTATCCCAGGCTATCAGTCTGGGAAGGAGTTATGCCTGGAAAAAGCCTAGTAAGCTGGCTGCCTTGCTGGCTAGTGAAGCCTGATTCCCCACGTGTGACATGAACTCAATAGGTGAGCTAGAAACGAATTTGTATGAGTTAGAGCCCAGACGGGCAGAAGTTGATTTTGTTTGGTTTATGTTTTGGTGATGCTGGAACCTCACCTTACCCAGTGAGTTATAACTGGGTTCACCTGTAATTGCTGAAGTGCCATAAAATAAAGCATTGTTTGGACTTTAATCCTGTTGTCTGCGAAGGAATGTTTCATTGTCGCCCTGCTTGAGAGAGCAATCCCTAACAATAGATATTGGATAGATAATAGATAGATATACGTGAGAAGTTAAACATTGTTTTACTAAGTTCTAAACACAAGCAATAACTCTGGCATAACTGCCCGTTCTATTTAAGTGGCGGCTCTCTGCACAAGATGAAGCATGTTAGCAGTGTGAAATCCAAGAGCTTCTTTCCTTCTGCCTGCTTCATACTTGCCATTTAACAATACATTAGCAGGGTTGTCTGGAGAATGGGGATTGATAGGTTACAATGTGACTGGGCTTTTTGCCCACGGACTCGTTCTAGTCTATGTTTACTGTAATGAGTTTAAATATTGACTCTAGACCAATATTCATTTCCAAATCATCCTTAAACATTTCGAACATTCAGAACAAATGCCATCCTGCTCATTCAGGAAGAAGGAGCGCTGCTTTTCAGGCACTTTCTGTAGAAATGCAAATGGCTCACATCCAAAGTGCCAGTGTAAAGTCCAAGCGTAATGATCATGGATCCTTATGATTATGGATGATGTCATTAAATGGTGCACTATCTGTTCATCCATAATCCATTATGCAAACAAGGAACTAAGACATTTTATAACCAAATAAAGCAAAATTTTCATTTAGAAGGGTTATTTTTATCACAAATTACGTCTCTAATACCAGATTTATCAATGCAGTGGCTGATTCCTCTGAGACACCTGAAAAACAGCTAGGGTAAACTGCGCCCAGGCAAAAAGCAATATGGCATTCCAGGCTGACCATGTAAACAAAAGGACATTGATGCCAAAAAAGAGGGCTATTCCAAGCAAGGACTCAACTTGCCATGTGGACAGGGGTTATATCTTGATGAAACCACAAATTAAAGGGAATGTCTAGGATTTTGATATTGATAGCCATCTTTATCAGATCAGCGATAGTCTATCCATTCACACCTCTGACAATCAGCTTTTGACTTCTCCAGGACTACCCAGGTCCATCCAGTGCACAGTGAAAGGAGTTGGTAACTGCAGCACTGCTCCCACAGGTGAATGGAAATAGGGCTGTTGCTTTAATCAGCAGCTTCCTGCCAGCCAAATAGATTGGATTACCGAGAGACATGCCTCCTCACTCTGAAGCCTGAAAGGGATAAGGGAAGTTAAAGGGATTATCTTCTTTTTACATCAACGTCAGATCGGCGGGGTCCAAATCCTGGTACCTCAGAGAAGATAGTGCTTGTATGAGCGCTGAGTTCTCTTCAAACAGCTGATTGGCGGGAGTGCCAGGAGTCTGACCCCCGCAAATCTGAGGATATGTCATTAATAGTAAAAAGCAGACAACCTCTTTAATGAAAGCTGTTACTATAAGGTAATTACAGAACTTTTGACAATCAGGTATACATGCCTAGCTCTAATAAACTAGCTAATATCAAGATATATGACAGTTGCACTTTAAAGCTCATGGGATTGAGTAGCTGGCATGCCCTATTACAGATGTGTTTGTCATTTACTTTCTTCCTAGGTCAACATATCTAGAGATGCATCATGTGAGATGACCAGCTAATTTTATTTTTATTATTATTATTTTTTTTATAAACACATGATTTTTCTCTAATGTGTAAGGAGATGTTTATGCTATAAGTTTGGCCGCCCAGTGGTTATATTGTGAATTGCAGCCTGTCAAGGGTCCTGCTAACATGTTATAATATATTGTATAATGGTAGTAACTGTATCAGTATAGTGCAATCATTTAGAAGAGCCAGGCCTTCTGAAAGGCTCCTGTTCACCAAATGTTATGTTCTCAACTGATATGTTAAATACATTTTTAGCTTTTAATGAAAATGTACAGCAAATTATTTTTCGTATAAACTTTTCTCCGATCTACAGAACTTTTGGTGGTTAAAAGTAGTGATGAGATAAATTTAGTCAAAATTACTCACAGCCTTCTTTAAGCCTTAAAGCCTGCTGTCATTTTATGGTAAATGCTCGTCAAGGCTTTAACATAATCAGAGGAAAAATGCTGCCACCTGTCTTTTGTACTGTCACAATGAAATTGATGATATTATATATATATATATATATATATATATATATACTGAACAAAAATATAAAAGCAACACTTTCGGTTTTGCTCCCATTTTGCATGAGCAGAACTCAAAGATCTGAAACATTTTCTACATACACAAAAGGCCCATTACTCTCAAATATCATTCACAAATCTGTGTAAATCTGTGTTAGTGAGCACTTCTCATTTGCCGAGATAATCCATCCCACCTCACAGGTGTGGCATATCAAGGTGCTGATTAGACGGCATGAATATTGCACAGGTGTGCCTTAGACTGCCCACAATAAAAGACCACTCTAAAATGTGCAGTTTGATCACACAACACAATGCCACAGATGTTGCAACGTGTGAGGGAGCTTGCAATTGGCATGCTGACTGCAGAAATGTCTACGAGAGCTGTTGCCCGTGCAATGAATGTTCATTTCTCTACCATAAGCCGTCTCCAAAGGCGTTTCAGAGAATTTGGCAGTACATCCAACCGGCCTCATAACCGCAGACCACGTGTAACCATGCCTGCCCAGGACCTCCACATCAGCATGTTCACCTCCATGATCGTCTGAGACCAGCCACCCGGACAGCTGCAGCAACAATCGGTTTGCATAACCAAAGAATTTCTGCACAAACTGTCAGAAACCGTCTCAGGGAAGCTCATCTGCATGCTCGTCGTCCTCATCGGGGCCTGGATCTGACTGCAGTTCGTTGTCGTAACCGACTTGAGTGGGCAAATGCTCACATTCGATTGAGTCTGGCACATTGGAGAGGTGTTCTGTTCACGGATGAGTCCCGGTTTTCACTGTTCAGGGCAAATGGCAGACAGCGTGTGTGGCGTCGTGTGGGTTAGCAGTGTGCTGACGTCAACATTGTGGATTGAGTGGCCCATGGTGGCGGTGGGGTTATGGTATGGACAGGCGTATGTTATGGACAACGAACACTGATGCATTTTATTGATGGCATATTGAATACACAGAAATACTGTGACGAGATCCTGTGGCCCATTGTTGTGTCATTCATCCACGACCATCCCCTCATGTTGCAGCATGATAATGCATGGCCCCATATTGCAAGGATCTGTACACAATTCCTGGTAACTGAAAACATCCCAGTTCTTGTATGGCCAGCATACTTACCGGACATGTCACCCATTGAGCATGTTTGGGATGCTCTGGATCGGCGTATACGACAGCGTTTTCCAGTTCCTGCCAATATTCTGCAACTTCGCATAGCAATTGAAGAGGAGTGGACCAACATTCCACAGGCCACAATCAACAACCTGATCCTCTGTATGCGACGTAGATGTGTTGCACTGCGTAAAGCAAATGGTGGCCACACCAGATACTGACTGGTTTTCTGACGCCCCCCCCCCCATAAGGCAAAACTGTGTACATTTCAGAGTGGCCTTTTATTGTGGGCAGACTAAGGCACAGCTGTGCAATATTCATGCTGTCTAATCAGCACCTTGATATGCCACACCTGTGAGGTTGGATGGATTATCTCGGCAAAGCAGAAGTGCTCACTAACACAGATTTAGACAGATTTGTGAACAATATTTGAGAGTAATGGGCCTTTTGTGTATGTACAAAATGTTTCAGATCTTTGAGTTCAGCTCATGCAAAATGGGAGCAAAACACAAAATTTTTGTTCAGTGTGTATATATATATATATATTCTTTTTTTCCTGTAACCCATTTTGGCGACTTCAAAATCTGACAGGCTGGCAACACTCAGAAAATAGATTCCATGTAACAGATGTAACTTCTAAAAAGTACTTAATGGTGTGGAAGAGCAACCAAAACAAGTGGTGCATGCAAAATACAGCAGGATGCAAACCACTTAAGCAAATACAAGTCTTCGTACTTTCCTGATTGAAATGCAAAAGTCATGAAGGAAATATAAAAAAAAAAAAAGACCTTATTTTTAATGTTTTTCCCATTGTAAAGACGACATAAGGCGCAAACAAACATCAAGTGAGATTAACGTTACACGCAACTGGCTTTTCACAAATGCATAAAATTCTATGAATAAACCATTAGAAAAATGATTGCAAATATTCCATCAACATTTTCAATTTCCTTGTATTTTTAGGTTTTCATAGTTATTGCCATAATCTAAGAGATTATGCAAAGATTGCAACAACCTGTCACAAATTAACAACATGGCAGTGTGCGAAAGCGCCAGAAACCAATTTTTTATTGTTGCAATGCATATAAAACTTTGAAAACCATCTTAATGAAAACTATCCTATAATATTTTGCATACAGCTCCAATGCCTTTCCATTTATTTCCATAGTAACAGAATACATACATACTTCTCTCCGTCAACTATTGATAATCATACATTTGCTAGTTTAGCAAGTACTAGGTGACAAATGGAAAAGCGTATGACTGCAGGATATGGAGGCATCTGGGTCTACATAGGATGTCTACATTGGATCATCATCGGTTAGCCAAGCAGAATGCAACTTTGAAAAGCTGGCCCTTTGGAGAACATAGACAGTCTATTGGTTTCAAAGGCCACCATTACTGATTTGTCCCCCTGTGGTATAACTCCAGGGGAATTGAGCACTTAATGTCAGGGTCAAGTACAGATTATAGCTCATAGTTGGTGGCCTGACTAGTGGAAGCCTCTAGGAGCAATGGGGGCATTGCCGTTATACTTAGAGGCTCAGTTCTCTCTGCAACTGCTGCACCCTCTGCACTTTGATTGACAGGGCCAGGCGTGATGAAGTTTTTACTGCCTGGCCCTGTCAATCAAAGTGCAGAGGACGAGGCAGTTGCAGAGAGAGCTGAGCCTCTAAGTGTAATGGCAACGCCCCCTTTACTCCTAGAAGCTCATTTGCATATATTAAAACATAATTTTTATCAGCAATGCGGACACATATGAACATAGGACCAACAGAGATGTCTTCAGCTGCCAAGTGCACATGTAACAGGTCAGACAGTGTCATCGGCACAAATCTGCTGACAGATGTCCTTCAATAAGACCTTTTTGACAAGGCAATCATCAAAGAACCAAAATATAAGTAGAGAAGAGCGAATTGTTTCTAACCTAATCAAAATCAACCCCAATTTTCCAACAATTCAGGTCAGATCGGAATTTTCAGAGATTCATTTCATGTAAATTTCTCAAAATGGTTTCAGGAAGACAGGAAAGATGAAGAAGTAGGATCCAATAGACAGGGTGTGAGTATGCTCACCAGCAGAAAAAAATGCGTATAGCAGCACAATGAAAAATTAAAGTCTTATCTTGTGGTGGTGCCAGCCGTGTTGGGAGCCAGTCAGAAGTTCCCCCTTGGATGCGTCATATAGAAGAAACCGCAGCACTCTCCTGTCTTCAATTCAGTGGAATTTATTTCACCAGCAAAAAAAAATGCGACGTTTCGACCGTAAAGGTCTTTCTCAAGCAACATGTTGCTTGAGAAAGACCTTTACGGTCGAAACGTCGCATTTTTTTTGCTGGTGAAATAAATTCCACTGAATTGAAGACAGGAGAGTGCTGCGGTTTCTTCTATATGACGTATGCTCACCAGCAGGCCTTTACTGTCAAAAAACGGAAATCCTATAGTGAAGTATGTAATCGGGCTGTTTTTTTTTTAATCACCAGCAGCCACGTATTCACCCACAGCCATATATGCCACTGTCACATTGACATTACTAATGCGCTCTTGCCAATAAAGAGCTTGAAATGAGTTGCATACAGTCCTAGGAGACCCCAAGTGTCATCCACAACTTTTCAGGGGCAGTTGAAGAATTTATTTGAACCCCAATTGAATCGCTAAGCTGATTACAATAGAATTTCAAGAAATTCGCTCAACACTCATAATAAGTTAAACAGTACATACATAATACCCAATTATGCAAAAAATTATCTACATTATAGCTATCAACTATAGATACCAATAGCACATTTATCCAGACAGTAAGAGTGCAGTCAATAACATGCACAAAATCACCAGTAAAATATCACTTACAATGGGATTATAATATTCAATTCACACCTGCCAGGGCACATTGTAAACCTACCACTGAAATTCTATGTCTCCATAGTATTAATGCTGACACTTTTCTTCAGTATCACAAGTTACCACCGCACATACAGTAATCCTCTGCCTGATAGAAGCAGACACAGATTTGAAAAATGACCAAAACCTGGGCCCAAAAGTCATTCCTTTATAGGAAATATAGGAAGAACATCTCTTATGTCAAGGATCACTGCAAAAGTCATTGAGCCACAATAAAGCTGCTTTTATGTCTAGAGAAAGAGAGAACCAGACGGAGAAACAGACAGCAGCGCTCGGCTCAGTTTATATAACGTGAAGAACATATAACCGCTGGCCATGGTGCTGAAATGCCGCAGTCTACACCCCAGCAAGAAGCCCTGCATAGCATAAAAGTACACACATTAATATTCCTGTTTATATAATCTTTATCAGTGAATACTCATATATATTGAAAGTTTTACACCTAAATATACCCGTCTTTTGTTCCAGCTACAGGTAAGCTCTGTTATATTGCATTGCTGCCTGCTGCAATCTACAGACACCACACAGCACAGTACAGAAACTAGACTTCTGGATGCCTAATTGCCCACTAAGGGCAGGAAAGAGCACTGGGAGGATTTACTACACGAAATGCACCAGGATTGTGATGCAATTTGTAAAAAAAAAAGTGCTTACTTGTGTTCCTCCAGATTTATTATACATTTTAGATACTTTTGCTCCTCACTAGAATTTTTTTTTAAAGTATTTAGAAGAGGTGGAAATGGCAAGTCAAGATCGAGTGTACAGTCGTGGCCAAAAGTTTAGAGAATTTCATAAATATTGGAAATTGGAAAAGTTACTGCTTAAGTTTTTATAATAGCAATTTGCATATACTCCAGAATGTTATGAAGAGTGATCAGATGAATTGCATAGTCCTTTTTTGCCATGAAAATTAACTTAATCCCAAAAAAAATCTTTCCACTGCATTTCATTGCTGTCATTAAAGGACCTGCTGAGATCATTTCAGTAATCGTCTTGTTAACTCAGGTGAGAATGTTGAAGAGCACAAGGCTGGAGATCATTATGTCAGGCTGATTGGGTTAAAATGGCAGACTTGACATGTTAAAAGGAGGGTGATGCTTGAAATCATTGTTCTTCCATTGTTAACCATGGTGACCTGCAGAGAAACGCGTGCAGCAATCATTGCGTTGCATAAAAATGGCTTCACAGGCAAGGATATTGTGGATACTAAGATTGCACCTCAATCAACAATTTATAGGATCATCAAGAACTTCAAGGAAAGAGGTTAAATTCTTGTTAAGAAGCCTTCAGGGCGTCCAAGAAAGTCCAGCAAGCGCCAGGATAGTCTCCTAAAGAGGATTCAGCTGCGGGATCGGAGTGCCACCAGTGCAGAGCTTGCTCAGGAATGGCAGCAGGCAGGTGTGAGCGCATCTGCACGCACAGTGAGGTGAAGACTTTTGGAAGATGGCCTGGTGTCAAGTAGGGCAGCAAAGAAGCCACTTCTCTCCAAAAAAAACATCAGGGACAGATTGATCTTCTGCAGAAAGTATGGTGAATGGACTGCTGAGGACTGGGGCAAAGTCATATTCTCCGATGAAGCCTCTTTCCGATTGTTTGGGGCATCTGGAAAAAGGCTTGTCCGGAGAAGAAAAGGTGAGCGCTACCATCAGTCCTGTGTCATGCCAACAGTAAAGCATCCTGAGACCATTCATGTGTAGGGTTGCTTCTCATCCAAGGGAGTGGGCTCACTCACAATTTTGCCCATAAACACAGCCATGAATAAAGAATGGTACCAAAACACCCTCCAACAGCAACTTCTTCCAACAATCCGACAACAGTTTGGTGAAGAACAATGCATTTTCCAGCACGATGGAGCACCGTGCCATAAGGCAAAAGTGATAACTAAGTGGCTCGGGGACCAAAACGTTGACATTTGGGAAACTCCCCAGATCTTAATCCCATGGAGAACTTGTGGTCAATCCTCAAGAGGCGGGTGGACAAACAAAAACCAACTAATTCTGACAAACTCCAAGAAGTGATTATGAAAGAATGGGTTGCTATCAGTCAGGAATTGGCCCAGAAGTTGATTGAGAGCATGCCCAGTCGAATTGCAGAGGGCCTGAAAAAGAAGGGCCAACACTGCAAATACTGACTCTTTGCATAAATGTCATGTAATTGTCGATAAAAGCCTTTAAAACATATGAAGTGCGTGTAATTATATTTCACTACATCACAGAAACAACTGAAACAAAGATCTAAAAGCAGTTTAGCAGCAAACTTTGGGAAAACTAATATTTGTGTCATTCTCAAAACTTTTAGCCACGACTGTATATATATTCCCTGTGTTCAATAAGGAACATTTTGAGCGTTGTGCATCTCTTTTCCACTAATATGCTTAATGCTGATGATGTCAATATACTGTACTCTGTTATCTTTACTGTATGAACAGATCACAGTTATACCGGCTCCAAAGCAAATCTTGCTCCAAACAGTTTATTTCAGCAGGTTCTGTACATCCACCACAAGATCTTTTTGTGGTGGATGTACCTGCTGAAATAAACAGTTTGGAGCCAGTAATGCTGTGATCTGTTCATACACTTGGATTATCTGGATGGGTTATCTGGTGGTCAGGGGCACAGCGGGTAGAAGTCCTGTTTTGCTGATCCCTACCTTACTCTATTGTTATGCTCTGTATATACTCACTGCTCTCAGTATTACATTGTTTGAGAAAGGTCCTGTGATAAGACTGATATGGATGAATAAACTACTGAGTGCTACAGAATTTTCCTTTACCCTAAACCAGTGAAAGGCAAACTGCTGCTCTCCACCTGCTGTAAAACTACAAATCCCATCATGCCCTGCTGTAGGCTGATAGCTGTAGGCAGACTGGGCATACTGGGAGTTGTCGTTTTACAACAGCTGGAGAGCCGCAGTTTGCCCATCCCTGACCTAAACTATTTGGACCCTGGATAAAGGTTTGGTATGTTGGCACCATCAACCTGGTCATTAGGAGTTGCTGCTTTATTCCTTCATCATTCCCTAGATAGAAGATACATGAAAGATAGATAGATACTAGATAGATTGGTATGAGATAGATAGATAGATAGATAGATAGATAGATAGATAGATAGATTCCCATTAATTTTGCATGAGCTGAACTCAAAGATCTGAAACATTTTCTACATACACAAAAGACCCATTACTCTCAAATATTGTTCACAAATCTGTCTAAATCTGTGTTAGTGAGCACTTCTCCTTTGCCGAGATAATCCATCCCACCTCACAGGTGTGGCATATCAAGGTGCTGATTAGACAGCATGAATATTGCACAGGTGTGCCTGAGACTGCCCACAATAAAAGGACACTCTGAAATGTGCAGTTTGCTCACACAGCACAATGCCACAGATGACGCAACGTTTGAGGGAGTGTGCAATTGGCATGCTGACTGCAGGACTGTCTACCAGAGCTGTTGCCCATGCAATGAATGTTCATTTCTTTACCATAAGCTGTCTCCAAAGGCGTTTCAGAGAATTTGGCAGTACATCCAACCGGCCTCACAACCGCAGACCACGTGTAACCACACCAGCCCAGGACCTCCACATCCAGCATGTTCACCTCCATGATCATCTGAGATCAGCCACCTGGACAGCTGCAGCAACAATCGGTTTGCATAACCAAAGAATTTCTGCACAAACTGTCAGAAACCGTCTCAGGGAAGCTCATCTGCATTCTCATCGTCCTCATCGGGGTCTGGATCTGACTGCAGTTTGTCGTCGTAACCGACTTGAGTGGGCAAATGCTCACATTCGATTGAGTCTGGCACATTGGAGAGGCGTTCTGTTCACGGATAAGTCACGGTTTTCACTGTTCAGGGCAAATGGCAGACAGTGTGTGTGGCATCGTGTGGGTTAGCGGTTTGCTGACGTCAACGTTGTGGATCGAGTGGCCCATGGTGGCGGTGGGGTTATGGTATGGGCAGGCATATGTTATGGACAATGAACACAGGTGCATTTTATTGATGGCATTTTGAATGCACAGAGATACTGTGACGAGATCCTAAAGCCCATTGTTGTGCCATTCATCCACGACCATCACCTCATGTTGCAGCATGATAATGCATGGCCCCATATTGCAAGGATCTGTACACAATTCCTGGAAGCTGAAAACATCCCAGTTCTTGCATGGCCAACATACTCACCGGACATGTCACCCATTGAGTATGTTTTGGGTGCTCTGGATCGGCGTATACGACAGCGTGTTCCAATTCCTGCCAATATTCTGCAACTTCGCATAGCAATTGAAGAGGAGTGGACCAACAATCCACAGGCCACAATCAACAACCTGATCAACTCTATGCGACGGAGATGTGTTGCACTGCGTGAGGAAAATGGTGGCCACACCAGATACTGACTGGTTTTATGACCCCCCGCCTCCACCCCAGTAAGGCAAAATTGTGCACATTTTAGAGTGGTCTTTTATTGTGGGCAGTCTAAGGCACACCTGTGCAATATTCATGCTGTCTAATCAGCACCTTGATATGCCACACCTGTGAGGTGGGATGAATTATCTCGGCAAAGGAGAAGTTCTCACTAACACGGATTTAGACAGATTTGTGAACGATATTTGAGAGTAATAGGTCTTTTGTGTATGTAGAAAAATTTTCTGAGCAAAACCGAAAATGTAGCGCTTATATTTTTGTTCAGTGTAGATAGATAGATATGGAGTAGATAGATAATATATTTTCCTTTACAAATTCCTTCATGTCACATACTGTATACTGTAGGTACTGTACCACCATAATTACCACAGAAAGATGCCTCGCAGACACATCTGTAGATTGAAATGCGTTTCTGCATTGAGAAATTTTTAACCAATCCCTGAATATTCACTGATATTTCATTTTGTAGGCTCCTCATAGCTGGTATTCTCCTAAACTGAGTTTAATATAAGTTAACCTCAGCAATAACCTTATGACCTCTATATGCCCAAAATTCTCTCCTACAGCTCAACTTTCCTTCTGTGACTTTTATACTCTGTGACTTCGAGCACACGCTCGGCTGATCTTAATGATCTCCTATCTTTTTTCTCCTTCTCCAGGGATTTTTTCTATCTCCGAGCAAATAATCCTGAACAGCTTTGGTTCAGGATAGGAAGTAACACCTTCATTTCTGTACAGCACATTGAACCTGCAGATTACACACCATTGATTCATTTATACTAAACACATTCCAAAGAAGCTAAAAAGAGCTAAAGCTCTAAAAAAAAAAACATATGTACCTTAAAAAAAGTTCTGACTGCATTAAAGCCTGTATTGTACAGTACTAGAAGATTGAGAAATATATAGAAATATAACAAGGTGGCATCCTATACTAACCTGACCCTTGTAGATGCAAGTAAAACAGACTACAGCAATTGCTCTCAACTAAAAGGCAGAAAACTATCTAAAGTAGCAGTGATATGCAAAGACATGAGTGAAACCGAAATCATAGACAGTAAATGCAATCATTTCAATACAGATAGTCTAGCGAGTTCATGACTGAGATATTTGGGAAACTACAAGATTGGACCCGTCAACCTACTTTAGATATACATTGATTTAATGAGATTATTATTTTTTATTTTGAATCAGACCAGTCAGCTAATTCTACAGTAGATGATGTTACTAAATTTTATTACAGGTTTTAAATTGATCATGTGATCACTGGCAGTAATATAAGAGGAGCTGCTGCTACATTGTTAGGCTGGCAGTCCATGTTCATCTCTGTCCTGCTTTCCCGGGTAAATCCAGCCGTTGCTCCACTCACCCTGTGCGTATTGGGGCTAGTGGTCTGTGAACTTCCTTACAGTGCTGCTGGAGTTAATCCATCCCTCTTCCTCTCTGTTCAGCTGCTAATTTAGATGCTGATCAGCCTTCCTATTTAGCTGGGCTGGTGGTTCCACTCTCTTGCCTGAGCTTTGGGTTTTCTTTCTTTTGTCTGACTACTCATGAACAGTACCTAGCCTGACTACCGATTCTGATCCTTGCTGCCTTCCCTAACCTTGGAATTGCTACCTAGATTACACACATACTCAGTCCGCCTCGACCATTGCATTGATATCTAGAATAAGCACATACTCAGTCTGTCCTGACTATGGACTGTATTTGCCTGATCTCTTGGTGCTTTAAGCTAGTGTCTCTGACCCCTATGGTTCAACATCCAACTACACCAGGACTACTCCATCAGCCTGGTTGGTTCCCGGCAGCAAAGTCCTGATCCCTGTGTAAAGGTTAAAAGGTAAATATCAGGGAACCACCAGGACACTGCCCTTAGGTGTAGCTAGTTAGTTGGCACAGTGGGTGCACACCCACTGCCAGTTACACGCATCCTTTTTATATGCCCAGCTGTCACTGAGGACAGTGTATTCAGACATTGTGAATACAGTTGTACTTACCATCTCTCCCTACCATTATATCCACTGATCCTAAGAATGAAGGTTCTGCGGTGCTTATTCAGTGCTGTGGTCCCTTCACTGTTTTCCCCTGTATATCAATACTTCAGGGAAATGACCCCAGCACCATTCATTTGAATGAAGGAAGCTATGCAGCCATTTGCTTTGCACGGAAAGACTGCAAAGGGGTAGCAGTGCCTACAACGGTTATAAAGTAATGCCAGGGGTCAACTTCTGTCACTCCAGCAATTGGGAAACTTCAACTCAGGCTCCATTTACTTCTATGCGAGTTCTTAGAACACCCAAGCAAATGTGCATGCTCTTTTAGGTTAAATATAAAATCAGATCTAGGATGTGTTATTTTTGTGTTCCCTTTATTTTTTTGAGCAGTGTAGATGGCACCCATATTTAGTTTTTAGGGTGTCCTCAATAAAATATAAAAGAGCAGTGTAGCACAAAGGATTACCATTTGCGCTTTATGTTGAACTAGCTGAAGGACCCGGCTTTGCTCCTGTATATTTAATCTATTTCATGTAATGTTTGTGTGTGTTGTTAAAAGATATCAACACTATCCACTATAACAGTGACCTCCACAGCCCCCCAACCCTTAACACTGACCCCCCACAGTGCCCCGTCCCCTAAAATTGAACCTTCACAGCAGCCCACCCCCTAACTTTGACCTTTACAGCAGCCTTCCCCTTTAACAGTGACTTTCACAGCATACCACCCCCTTGACAGTGACCTCCACAGGGGCACGCCCCCTTAACAGTAGCCTTTACTGGATCGGGGGCGTGTCCTTTTGAACAGCTCACTCTAAGACAGCAGCACTGTACTGTCTGAGTGTAATCTGCAGGAATAAAGTCACTGTCCCTCCCACCTCTACAGCTGACAAAAGTTGATTTTTACTTTCGGCTAAGGAGTTGAGGGGCGTGGTCTAACCAGATATGGGCGTAGCTTAGCGGGACCTAGAAGTTGATTTTTAACTTCATTTTTTCAATCTCAGTCTGCTGAGGAGTGGGAGGGGGCGTGGCATAACCGGATCGGAGGTGTGTCCTTTTGAACAGTTCACTCTAAGGGTCCATTCACATGTTTGTAGAATGGGTCCGCATCCATTCCGCAATTATGCGGAACTGGTGTGGACACATTCATTCTCTATGGGGCCGGAAGAGATGCGGACAGCGCACACACACACACATACAGTCGTGGCCAAAAGTTTTGAGAATGACACAAATATTAGTTTTCACAAAGTTTGCTGCTAAACTGCTTTTAGATCTTTGTTTCAGTTGTTTCTGTGATGTAGTGAAATATAATTACACGCACTTCATACGTTTCAAAGGCTTTTATCGACAATTACATGACATTTATGCAAAGAGTCAGTATTTGCAGTGTTAGCCCTTCTTTTTCAGGACCTCTGCAATTCGACTGGGCATGCTCTCAATCAACTTCTGGGCCAATTCCTGACTGATAGCAACCCATTCTTTCATAATCACTTCTTGGAGTTTGTCAGAATTAGTGGGTTTTTGTTTGTCCACCCGCCTCTTGAGGATTGACCACAAGTTCTCAATGGGATTAAGATCTAGGGAGTTTCCAGGCCATGGACCCAAAATGTCAACGTTTTGGTCCCCGAGCCACTTAGTTATCACTTTTGCCTTATGGCACGGTGCTCCATCGTGCTGGAAAATGCATTGTTCTTCACCAAACTGTTGTCGGATTGTTGGAAGAAGTTGCTGTTGGAGGGTGTTTTGGTACCATTCTTTATTCATGGCTGTGTTTTTGGGCAAAATTGTGAGTGAGCCCACTCCCTTCGATGAGAAGCAACCCCACACATGAATGGTCTCAGGATGCTTTACTGTTGGCATGACACAGGACTGATGGTAGCGCTCACCTTTGCTTCTCCGGACAAGCCTTTTTCCAGATGCCCCAAACAATCGGAAAGAGGCTTCATCGGAGAATATAACTTTGCCCCAGTCCTCAGCAGTCCATTCACCATACTTTCTGCAGAAGATCAATCTGCCCCTGATGGTTTTTTTGGAGAGAAGTGGCTTCTTTGCTGCCCTTCTTGACACCAGGCATCTTCCAAAAGTCTTCGCCTCACTGTGCGTGCAGATGCGCTCACACCTGCCTGCTGCCATTCCTGAGCAAGCTCTGCACTGGTGGCACTCCAATCCCGCAGCTGAATCCTCTTTAGGAGACAATCCTGGCGCTTGCTGGACTTTCTTGGACGCCCTGAAGCCTTCTTAACAAGAATTGAACCTCTTTCCTTGAAGTTCTTGATGATCCTATAAATTGTTGATTGAGGTGCAATCTTAGTAGCCACAATATCCTTGCCTGTGAAGCCATTTTTATGCAACGCAATGATGGCTGCACGCGTTTCTTTGCAGGTCACCATGGTTAACAATGGAAGAACAATGATTTCAAGCATCACCCTCCTTTTAACATGTCAAGTCTGCCATTTTAACCCAATCAGCCTGACATAATGATCTCCAGCCTTGTGCTCGTCAACATTCTCACCTGAGTTAACAAGACGATTACTGAAATGATCTCAGCAGGTCCTTTAATGACAGCAATGAAATGCAGTGGAAAGGTTTTTTTGGGATTAAGTTAATTTGCATGGCAAAGAAGGACTATGCAATTCATCTGATCACTCTTCATAACATTCTGGAGTATATACAAATTGCTATTATAAAAACTTAAGTTTTTATAAACAATATTTATGTAATTCTCAAAACTTTTGGCCACGACTGTACACTCAGCTTTATATATTAGATAGAAATGTATCTCCCACCCTAACAGCACAGTCCAAAACAATAAATGCAATTATTACATTATTTAGTAAATGCGGCCTTTTTGACTATAAAACAGGTGTTGTGGTAATGATGGTAATTTAATTAGGTTTTAATGAGGATTTTGTGTAATTAGAAGTCATGAAGTCTTTTATAAGAGCAAGCACTTTAACAGAATAATAAGCATGGGATTTAATTCTATGCGGCGCCGTATTATATACATTGCGCTTTAAGCTAAATGGAAATGGGAAACCTGAAATGACTGGCTCTAAGCCAACGGATTTGGAGAAAACGGATTTATACATGATCTCTATGTAAAGTATTGCTTTTAATAGATGTTAGAACACTTTATCTGTACAAAGAAACTATGGTGAGCAGCTAATATTTGTACAAAAAGGATTCATGCCGTTACGATTTACAAACACAGTCAACCATAGGCACACAAAAGACTTTCATCATTGCTGGGTTGAAGGAAAAAACTCCTACCATAGCAGTAAAAGCTAAAGCCACCCATACACGTTCAATAGCTGCTGGCTGACTGATTACTCAGCCATCATCTATTTCTCTTGACTCTTTCCTGGCTCCCCCATACACATAAAGGTTCGGTCCTACCAAACGTGTACATGTTGTAAATGCGTAGAAAGGAGAAAGCCACCTCTGGTGCTGACTTATCTCCGGATAGAACAAAAGGATTGGGTGAAAATATTCAGGTCACCCCAATCCTATTCTCTCTTGACATCATTTATTGGTGAAAAGTCGGGAGCTCCCCATATACATTAGACAGTCGTCCAAAACTGCTGCTGCTGGTGGATTTGGTCTACAATACACTATGTCTATGGTGACTTATAACTGGCCGTCAAGGGACCAAAAGTGGCCTTCACATCCCTGCTGTGTGGCCTTCATGTGCCTACACCTTCCTCAGGTTAGTAATCAGCCAGGTGTGTACAGTATGTGTAGTGGGACTGTTTACATTTCTGTATAGGAGATTTGTATTGAAAAAATGTATTCAACTTTTTTTTTTAGACAAATTATGTCCACGACAATTTTAGCAGAGAAAGTAAGTTACTGCATTAGGCCTCAGGCACACAAGTGCATTTTTATCTGCATTTTTTGAGGATAGCACACTGACTAATATTTTTTTGTAGATCCGTGTAGCCTTTCCTCATAGTATAGAGCATTCCCTATTCGGGTTCACATTGTTGGCAAGAATAGTCCTTTCTATTGATGGGACTAAGAGAAATGTGGATCCGTATTTTGTGGATTCATAGTTTGTCAGACTCGTATACAGACACAGTCATGTGTATGAAGCCTTGTTTTATTTCAGTAATGTAATGAATTTAGCATACAGCTTTCACCCACATGCATACAGTATCTGTCAGCAAGTTTGCTAGTTATTACCTATCCCTATTCTGCTTATAGGACAGCAAATACAGGCTTCTTCCACTGAAAAAATACAGTAAACTTTTTAGAACATTTTTTTCAAAGAAATTTTTCTAACAATCTTTTTAAAGAAAAATATATTTCTTAAGAATGTATTTTTTTCCCCCCAGAAACAGCTGTATAATAGCTCAGCCACAGTCATGTTTATAGAGCTGAGCTGCTATGCCAGGCATAGCCCATGAGTGGCGCTGTCCCTAGAAGAAAAAAATATATATACAGTGGATATAAAAAGTCTACACACTACTGTTAAAATGTCTGGTTTCTGTGATGTAAAAAAATGAGACAAAGATAAATAATTCAGAACTTTTTCCACCTTTAATGTGACCTATAAACTGTACCACTCAATTGAAAAACAAACTGAAATCTTTTAGGTGGAGGGAAGAAAACAAAAAAAAACTAAAATAATGTGGTTGCATAAGTGTGCACACCCTTTTATAACTGGGGATGTAGCTGTGTTCAGAATTAAGCAATCACATTCAAAATCCTGTTAAATAGGAGTCAGCATACACCTGCCATCATTTAAAGTGCCTCCATAAACCCCAAATAAAGTTTAGCTGTTCTAGTTGGTCTTTCCTGAAATTTTCTTAGTCACATCTCACAGCAAAAGCCATGGTCCACAGAGAGCTTCGAAAGCATCAGAGGGATCTCATTGTTAGAAGGTATCAGTCAGGAGAAGGGTACAAAAGAATTTCCAAGGCATTAGATATACCATGGAACACAGTGAAGACAGTCAGCATCAAGTGGAGAATATATGGCACAACAGTGACATTACCAAGAACTGGACATCCCTCCAAAATTGATAAAAACATGAGAAGAAAACTGGTCTGGGAGGCTACCAAGAGGCCTACAGCAACATTAAAGGAGCTGCAGGAATATCTGGCAAGTACTGGCTGTGTGGTACATGTGACAACAACAATCTCCCATATTCTTCATATGTCTGGGCTATGGGGTAGAGTGGCAAGACGAAAGCCTTTTCTTACGAAGAAAAACATCCAAGCCAGGCTACATTTTGCAAAAACACATCTGAAGTCTCCCAAAAGCATGTGGGAAAAGGTTTTATGGTCTGATGAAACCAAGGTTGAACTTTTTGGCCATAATTCCAAAAGATATGTTTGGCGCCAAAAACAACATTGCACATCACCAAAAGAACACCATACCCACAGTGAAGCATGGTGGTGGCAGCATCATGCCAAGGGGCTGTTTTTCTTTAGCTGGAACTGGGGCTTTAGTTAAGCTAGAGGGAATTTTGAACAGTTCCAAATGCCAGTCAATATTGGCACAAAACCTTCAGGCTTCTGCTAGAAAGCGGAACATGAAGAGGGACTTCATCTTTCAGCATGACAAGGACCCAAAGCCAGGGCCGGATTAAGAGCATCATGGGCCTGGTGCTGAGCATTTTGCTGGGCCTTTTTATGGAACTGCACTCAGTGTCTTAATTACATATATATTTTATCGATACCATTAAAGTATTTTGTTCCTGCAACTACCCCTTCATTTGGCGTCTATCTTGGCAACATGGAGGGGGACCACGGGAGGGGGACCCTCAGGGCACTATAGTGTCAGGAAAACCGCTTTGTTTTCCTGACACTATAGTGATCATTTAACATGACTATGAAGATTACTGTTTTCTAGCTGCTGTGGACTGTGGACAACAGCAGCTAGAAACTGTAATTTTCATAGAGCTGTGTTATGATTTATGGACACAGCACTCAGCATGCTTAGCCAGTCAGATAGAAGGCTGTGTCTAAATAACATAACACATTAAAGGGTTTCTATCACTTGGTATCACATATTTAGGTGTCAGACACTAGCGATCCGCTAGTGTCAGCTCTAACAAACCATCCTAATATGATAGGTTTTGGGGCAGCCGTTTTGCTAAAATAACAACTTATATCTATATGCTAATGAGCCTCTAGGTGCTATGGGGGCGTCATTAGCACCTAGAAGCTCCGTCTACCTTCCTAAACTGTCGCCGCCCAGCGCGTCCCTCCAGCCCGCCCATCTCCTGCTGAATGCGATCCTCTCCGTGCGCGTCTCTGTTCTGCGCATGCGCAGTGAATGTCTGACCGCTTCCCTGCTCAGACATCTCCACTGCGCCTGCGCCGATGACATCATAGTGCTCCGAGGAACAGGCGCAGTGGAGATGTCTGAGCAGGGAAGCGGTCAGACATTCACTGCGCATGCGCAGAACAGAGACGCGCACGGAGAGGATCGCATTCAGCAGGAGATGGGCGGGCTGGAGGGACGCGCTGGGCGGCGACAGTTTATGAAGGTAGACGGAGACTCTAGGTGCTAATGACGCCCCCATAGCACCTAGAGGCTCATTAGCATATAGATATAAGTTGTTATTTTAGCAAAACGGCTGCCCCAAAACCTATCATATTAGGATGGTTTGTTAGAGCAGACACTAGCGGATCGCTAGTGTCTGACACCTAAATATGTGATACCAAGTGATAGAAACCCTTTAAAGGGATTCTGTCACCAGGTTTGACCCCTGTCAGCTAAAAATATGCTGATGTTCAGGGCGTCTTCACGATTCCTAATGTGGGCTGATAAATGTCATCTGTGGGCTTATTTAGCTAAAAAACAGCTATTACTAACCTGTCAGTCAAACAAATAAGGTGCCCAAGGGGATGTTAATGAATGCAAGGTGTCGGCCGCACCCACCGCCGTTCGTGCCCAGCGCCGCCTTTCCGGACTTCTGCGCCGCCTCCTAATCCTCTGTGCCGCCTCTCGCTCTCCCTCCCTCCCCCCTCCTCCTGCTGTAAGATCTCGCGCATACAGGGGTTGAGCGAAGTGCCGGCGCATGCGCTGTAAGAAGCCAAATGGAGAAGTCTGCACGGGCGCATCAGGCAGAGCCCTGTGCGCAAGCGCGAGATCTTACAGCAGAAGGGGGGGGGAGGGAGAGCGAGAGGCGGCACAGAGGATTAGGAGGCGGTGCAGAAGTCCAGAAAGGCGGCGCTGGGCACGAACGGCGGCGGGTGCGGCGGGCATCTTGCACCCATTAACATCCCCTTGGGCACCTTATTTGTTTGACTGACAGGTTAGTAATAGCTGTTTTTTAGCTAAATAAGCCCACAGATGACATTTATAAGCCCACATTAGGAATCGTGAAGACGCCCTGAACATCAGCATATGTTTAGCTGACAGGGGTCAAACCTGGTGACAGAATCCCTTTAAAGAAATTACTGTTTCTAGCTGCTGTGGACTAGCAGCTAGAAACAGTAATTTCTTTAATGTGTTATGTTATAGAGACTGAGCCCTCAGCATGCTTAGCCAGTCAGTAATTTTCATAGTGCTGTTATGATTTATGGAGACAGCTCTCAGCATGCTTAGCCAGCCTTCTATCTGGCTGTGCTTCTTGAGAGTCACAGTCCACAGGCTCAGAAACAGCCAGATAGAAGGCTGGCTAAGCATGCTGAGAGCTGTCTCCATAAATCATAACAGCACTATGATTGCCCTCCCTTCCAACTGGATGAGTTTATCTGATACCTGCCCTGCTCCAGAAGCTCCTGCTGTCTCACGGGCTGGTGTGGCTGAGCGCTGTGGGCCGTGTGCTGGTCGAAACTGCTGAGTAGGTTGTACACAGCGCAGCGTGCAGGAGGGATAACCACGGGCGCACTGAAGTCATATCCGGCAGGCCGGCATTACAGGAACCGCACCAGCTGCTCTGACGTCCTGCCGCCGGATATCCTGTGACGTATATCCGGCGGCAGGACGTCAGAGCAGCTGGTGCTGTTCCTGTAATGCTGCGGCCCGCCGGATATGGCCTCTGTAGTGATGGGAAGTTCGGATCTTTCAGATGAATCACTTAATTTGAACCAGCTCATTCAAATGAACCGATTCATGAATCGGATCTTGGGTTCACTTGCTGAGTCACTGACTGCTGAGCTGACTCGCAAGTGAACCGAAGACTCTAGGTACCGGTGCGCATGCGCAGATGCTATCCATTCGATTCACTTGCTGCTGCTGACTCAGTCAGCTCTTCAGCTCTCTAATGAGTGAGTCAGGATCAGGAAGAGTGATTGATTATAGTGATAGTGAAGGGAAGCTGAGGCTGACGCCGGACAGGAGGACTCAGGAGCTGTCACTGTGGTGTGCATTGTTGTCTGTTGTGCATTGTTACCCACAGTGACAACAGTCTGACACTGACAGTAGTACAACGAACCAAGTGAAGTGAAATGTGAATGCACAGGGAAAACTATGTGCTGAATTGATAACAGTATTACAGTCACTGGCTGATAATAAAATAGTCCCCACAGTCCCCACTTAACGGAATCCATAAAGGAGATGTGAACCCACCCTTAGTTATATAGCTACTGAATGAGATGCCTTTAACATATATATCTCCTGAGAAGCCAATTTGATCCTAAAGGGTTAATTCAACCTGTAATCTAAACTCTGTGTCATCTGTCACTTCTCTTATCTCTCTGCTCCTGTCAAAGGCGTACAAGGAAATCACTGGGCCCCATAGCAAGAATCTAAATTGGGCCCCCATTCCCCTTTCATAGCCCCTCCCACTACCCATTCCAGGCCTCTCTCTTTGTTCCATGAACTATGTTTGCTGCTGTTTTATAATTTATGCCATCAGGGCCGGATTGGGATTACAAAACAGGCCTGGCACACAAAAGAGGCATAATAGATACAGTGTGTACAGATGTATAGTGTATACAGCAGTGTACTGATATGTGAGGAACTTGGTATAATATATGCAGTGTGTTCAGGTATATAGTATACACAGCAGTGTACTGATATGTGAGGTACGAGGTATAATAGATGCAGTGTACAGATATATAGTATATACAGCAGTGTACTGATAAGTGAGGTACGAGGTATAATAGATGCAGTGTACAGATATATAGTATATACAGCAGTGTACTGATATATGAGGTATAAATTACAGCTCGTACCTCACATATCAATCCAATACTGTATATACAATATACCTGTACACACCATCTATTATACCTCGTACCTAACATATCAGTACACTGCTGTATATACAATATATCTATACACACTGCATATATTATACCTTGTACCTCACATATCAGTACACTGCTGTATATATTATATATCTGTACATATTGCATCTATAATACTGTGCAATATATGCAGTGTGTGTATATATATAGATGTGAGGCATACAAGGTATAATACTGTAGATGCAGTGTTTACAGAAATATGTGGTCAGTTATGCATGTGTGTGTGAAGTACATGAGGTTGTGGTCACTGTACCTGTCTGAAGTATTATACATGAGTGAGCAATGAGTAAAAACAGGGCATGGAGGGGGGGTAAATGATGAAAATTGGTGGACCTCCTCTTACCACTCCATTCCAGTCTGTATGGATCAATGCAGAGCTGCTTGTGAACTTCTAATACTTGCTGTTAGGGGTTGAAGGACCTGTGATGATGTCATCACAGGTCCTGGCAGATGTACCTTTCAAACCTAGGAACTACACCATTTTTGGTCAGTTCCTTTGCTAGATTCTGCAGGACCTGTGATGCTGAAGATGATGTCATCACAGGTCCTGGCAGATGCACTGTTCTAACCTGAGAACTACACTTTACACTGTGCAGTTCCCTTACAGGACCTGTGAAGACTCCCTGTACTACTCAGACGACTCAGAGCTGCTAGGGCTTGCCTTGCCTCAGCTCTGATTGGTTGGTGGGCGGGGAGGGGAGGGGCTGGCAGAAGCAGCATCCACTCTAGGCTCATATTACCTCCTCCCGAGTCCCTCCCTCAGGCTCCCTGCTGCCAGGTCATTGTCTGTGTGCTGCTATGTGACGCTGCGCTGAGTACAACAGAGGACTTTTAACCCTCCCGACGGCCTTTTGGCTGGCAGATGGGCCTATTTTATGGTAGGGGCCTGGAGCTGCAGCTCCATCAGCCCCTACGTTAATCCGGCCCTGCCCAAAGCATACATCCAAATCAACAAAGGAATGGCTTCACCAGAAGAAGACTAAAGTTTTTGAATGGCCCAGCCAGAGCCCAGACCTGAATCCGATTGAAAATCTGTGGGGTGATCTGAAGAGTGCTGTGCACAGGAGATGCCCTCGCAATCTGACAGATTTGGAGTGTTTTTGCAAAGAGTGGGCAAATCTTGCCAAGTCAAAATGTGCCATGCTGATAGACTTATACCCAAAAAGATAGAGTGCTGTAATAAAATCAAAAGGTGCTTCAACAAAGTATTAGTTTAAGGCTGTGCACACTTATGCAACCATATTATTTTATATTTTTTCTTCCCTCTACCTAAAAGATTTCAGTTTGTTTTTCAATTGAGTGGTACTGTTTAAAGGTCACATTAATGTGGGAAAAGTTTTGAGATGATTTATCTTTGTCTCTTTTTTTTTTTTACATCACAGAAACCTGACATTTTAACAGTAGTGTGTAGACTTTTAGATCCACTGTATATAATATATCTTATATATATAAAAAATAATTTCTCTTTGTCTAGACGTCTGTCTGTCTGTCTGGATGCTCTTTATGCGCGACCAAACGACTGGACCGATCTTCACCAAATGTGGTACACAGGTACATCAGGTGTCTGGGAAGGTTTTAGACTGGGTCTCATCTCTCTAGGATGTACTGTTCCTGAGATATTCCCCAAAAATAACCCACATTAACCAATACAAGTCTGCAAGTCTTTCTCTTCAAATCCCAACTGCCATAAACACAGTTTTACTCCAGGTTTCCATAACAACCCAGCCATTTTTCTTTACTGCTTAAAGGGGCGGGCACTGTGGACTTCACTGTTTTTAAAGGGGCGGGCACAGTGGAGCTCACGGTTATTAAAATAACTAAACTTTCCCTTTAAGTACAAGGATAAGGTGTATTGTGCAACAATTTATTACTTTTAATGCCTGTTAGGGCTAGATTACACCTATTGATCCTGTACCTACCAATAGCTAAAACATAACTTTTAATTGATACTGCTGCTAATACTTGAATAAGTGACTAACTAAACTAAATGGTTAAAACTTCCAGCGCCCGCTGGCCTTTCAATATCAGTTTCAAGTGCACTGTCAGGATGTCACCTGACCAGGGTTGTATGCTACTGTGTGATTCCACACTAGTGTCTAACTGGCTGCTCGCTGCCAGTGTAACTTGTGGACACTGTGTGACTACTGAACACAGTAGTAAGAGGCTTCAGCGGTATGCTGAGTTAAGATTAGAGGCTCACACTGCCCCTCGACATGTTTCGCCGTGTACCGGCGTCTTCAGGGGTAAGGGCAGAGTGTGATACCCCAAACTGATATTGAAAGGCCAGCGGGCGCTGGAAGTTTTAACCATTTAGTTTAGTTAGTCACTTATTCAAGTATTAGCAGCAGTATCAATTAAAAGTTATGTTTTAGCTATTGGTAGGTACAGGATCAATAGGTGTAATCTAGCCCTAACAGGCACGGTTATTAAAGGGGCAGGCACTGTGGAGGTCACTTGTATTAAAGGGGCAGGCACTGTGGAGGTCACTGTTATTAAAAGGGTGGGCACTATGAAGGTCACTGTTATTAAAGGGGTGGGCGCTATGAAGGTCCCGGTTAAAGGGGCGGGCACTATGAAAGTCAGTGTTAAAGGGGCGGTTTATGTAAAAGTCACTATTAAAAGGGCGGTCGCTGTGAAAGTCATTGTTAAAGGGGCGGTCACTGTTAAAGGGGCGGTCACTGTGAAAGTCACTGTTAAAAGGGAGATCACTGTGAAAGTCACTGTTAAAGGGGCGGTCACTGTGAAAGTCACTGTTAAAGTTGCGGTCACTGTGAAAGTCACTGTTAAAGGGGCGGTCATTGTAAAAATCACTGTTAAAGGGGTGGTCACTGTTAAAGTCGCTGTTAAAGGGGCGGTCACTGTGAAAGTCACTGTTAAAGGGGCGGTCACTGTAAAAGTCAATGTTAAAGGGGCGGCCACTGAGAAAGTCACTGTTAAAGGGGCGGTCACTTTGAAAGTCACTGTTAAAGGGGAGGTCACTGTGAAAGTCACAGTTAAAGATGAGGTCACTGTGAAAGTTACTTTTAAAGGGGCAGACACTGTGGAGGTATCTGTTAAAGTGGCAGGCACTGTGTAAGTCACTGTTAAAGGGGCGGTCATTGTTAAAGTCACTGTTAAAGGGGCAGTCACTGTGAAAGTCACTGTTAAAGGGGCGGTCATTGTAAAAATCACTGTTAAAGGGGTGGTCACTGTGAAAGTTACTGTTAAAGGGGCAGGCACTATGGAGGTCACTGTTAAAGGGGTGGCCACTATGAAGGTCACTGTTAAAGGGGCGGTCACTGTGAAAGTCACTTTTAAAGGGTCAGGCACTGTGGAGGTTTCTGTTAAAGGGGCGGGCACTGTGTAAGTCAATGTTAAAGGGGCGGGTACTGTGAATGTCACTGTTAAAGAGGTGTTCAATGCTAAAGGGGTGGTCACTGTTAAAGGGGCGTGCACTGTGGACGTCACTGTTAAAAAGACAGGCACTCTTAAAGGGGCAGGCACTCTGAAGGTCTTTGTTAAAAAAGGGGGCACTGTGGGGGTCAATGTTAAAGGGGCGGGCACTGTGGAGGTCATTGTTAAAGGGGCGGATACTGTAGAGGTAACTGTTATGGGGGAAACTGTCGATATCTTTTTACGACACATGGAAACATGAAATGAAATAGATGAAATATACCCGTGCAAAGCCAGGTCCTTCTGCTAGTATACATATATAAATGAGTTTCTGTCTGTCTACGTTCTTTATGCGCGACCAAACGACTGGACCGATCTTCACCAAATTTGGAGCACAGATACATCAGGTGTCCGGGGAGGTTTTAGACCGGGTCTCAGCTCTCTAGGACGTACCGTTCCTGAGATATTCCCCATAAAATGACTGTCATTAGCCAATAGAAGACAGCAAGCCTTTCACTTAAATCCCAACTGCCATTTACACGGTCACATGTCCCTTATTAGCCAATAGACGCTCACAGGTCCTACTCCAGGTTGCCATAACAACTGATCAAAGGTTTTAGCAGTTCACAGGTCCTTAAATATTCAGTCATATGACGTATGATGGCACAACTACACTGCTACATGCATGGGGGAAGGGGCCACAATTAAACGGACGGCCACTGTGGAGTTCACTGTTAAAGGGGCAGGCACTGTGGAGGTCACTGTTAAGGGGGCGGGCACTGTGGAGGTCACTGTTAAAGGGGCGGTCACTGTTAAAGGGGCGGGCATTGTGCAAGTCACAATGGAGGTCACTATTAAAATGGCAGACACTGTGGAGATCACTATTTAAGGGGCAGGCACTGTGGAGGTCACTGTTAAAGGGGTGGGCACTGTGGAGGTCACTGTTAAAGGGGCGGGCACTGTAGAAGTCACTGTTAAAGGGGCGGGCACTGTGGATATCACTGTTAAAGGGGCAGCCATTATAAAGGTCACTGTTAAAGGGGTGGTCAATGTTAAAGGGGCAGACACTGTGGACGTCATTGTTAAAGGGCAGGGCACTGTGGAGGTCACTGTTAAGGGGGTGGGCACTGTGGAGGTCATTGTTAAAGGGGCGGGCACTGTTAAAGGGGCGGGCATTGTGCAGGTCACAATGGAGGTCACTGTTAAAATGGCAGACACTGTGGAGATCACTATTTAAGGGGCGGGCACTGTGGAGGTCACTGTTAAAGAGGCGGGCACTGTAGAAGTCACTGTTAAAGGGGCGGGCACTGTGGATATCACTGTTAAAGGGGCAGCCATTATAAAGGTCACTGTTAAAGGGGTGGTCAATGTTAAAGGGGCAGGCACTTTGGACATCATTGTTAAAGGGGCGGGCTCTGTGGAGGTCACTGTTAAAGGGTCAGGCACTGTGCGTGGAGGTCACTGTTAAAGGTGCGGGCATTGTGGAGGTCACTGTGAAGGTCATTGTTAAAGGGACAGACAATGTGGAGATCACTATTAAAAGGACGGGCACTGTGGAGGTCACTATTAAAGGGGCGGGCACTGTGGAGGTCTTTTTTTAAGGGGAGGCCATTATGAAGGTCACTGTTAAAGGGGTGGTCAACGTTAAAGGGGCGGGCACTGTGGAGATCATTGTTAAAGGGGCGGGCACTGTGGAGGTCACTGTTAAAGGGGCAGGTACTGTGAAGGTCACTTTTAAAAGGGCAGACACTGTGGAGGACACTGTTAAATAAGCGGGCACTGTGAAAGTCACTGGTAAAGGGGTGGGTACTGTGGAAGTCACTGTTAAAGGGGCGGGCACTGCAGAGGTCACTGTGGAAGTCACTGTTAAAGGGGTGGTCAATTTTAGAGGGGTGGGCACTGTGGAGGTCACTGTTAAAGGGGCAGGCAATGCGGAAGTCACTGTTAAAGGGCCGGGCACTGTGAAGGTCACTGTATAAGGGTCGGCCACTATGAAGGTCACAGTTAAAGGGGTGGTCAATGTTAAACGGATGGGCACTGTGGAGGTCACTGTTATTGGGGCAGATACTGTGGAGGTCACTGTTAAAGGGGCAGACACTGTAAATGTCACTGTTAAAGGGGCAGGCACTGTGGAGTTCACTGTTAAAGGGTCGGTCACTATTAAAGGGACAGGCAATGTGGAGGTCACTGTTAAAGGGGCAGGCACTGTGGAGGTCACTGTTAAAGGGGCAGACAGTGTGGAGGTCACTATTAAAAAGGTGGGCACTGTGGAGGTCACTGTTAACGGGGCCGGCACTGTGGAGGTCACTGTTAAAAGGGCGGTCACTGTTAAAGGGGCAGGAACTGTGGAGGTTACTGTTAAAGGGCGGGCACTGTGAAGGTCACTGTTAAAGGAGTGCCCACTATGAAGGTCATTGTTAAAGGGGAGGTCACTATTAAAGGGACAGGCAATGTGGAAATCACTGTTAAAGGGGCGGTCACTGTGGAGGTCACTGTTAAAGGGGCAGACAGTGTGGAGGTCACTATTAAAGGGTTGGGCACTGTGGAGGTTACTGTTAATGGGGCGGGCACTGTGGAGGTCACTGTTAAAAGGGCGGTCACTGTTAAAGGGGCGGGCACTGGGGAGGTGACTGTTAAAGGGGCGGGCACTGTGAAGGTCACTGTTAAAGGGGTGGCCACTATGAAGGTCATTGTTAAAGGGGTGGTCAATGTTAAAGGGGCAGGCACTGTGGGGGTCACTGTTAAAGGGGCGGTCATTATTAAAAGGACGGGCAATGTGGAATTCACTGTTAAAGGGGTGGGCACTGTGGAGGTCATTGTAAAAGGGGCGGTCACTGTTAAAGGGGCAGGCACTGTGTAGGTCACTGTTAAAGGGGCGGGCACTGTGGAGGTCTTTTTTAAAGGGGTGGGCACTGTGGAAGTCACTGTTAAAGGGGCGGGTACTGTGGAGGTCACTGTTAAAGGGGCGGGCAATGTGGAGGTCACTGTTAAAAAGGCAGGCACTGTGGAGGTCAATGTTAAAGGGGCGGCCACTGTGAAGGTCACTGTTAAAGGGGCGGGCACTGTGGAGGTCATTGTTAAAGGGGCAGGTACTGTTGAGGTCACTGTTATGGGGGAAACTGTTGATATCTTTTTACGACATACGGAAACATAAAATGAAATAGATGAAATATTCCTGTGCAAAGCCAGGTCTTTCTGCTAGTCTAATATAAAGCTAAGTGTATATATGTATGTATGTATGTGCGCTTAAGCAATCCGCACCTTCACATTTACAATCAGGACTGTCTTTAATATTGATTGGACCCTGGATCCCGCCTTCCCACACCTTAGCAGGCAATCACGCCCTCCACCACCACACACACACAAAAAATCCACACCCCTGGTAGAGTTCAGTGAATGACTGTAAATACTTCCAGTTCTAAAGTCTCCAGCGGCTCAGGATCAGTGCTCTGGGCAGCTGGGCTCAGGCTGGAAGTGGGCACCGCTCTGCAGGAAGGAGACCAGGGCTCGGCTCACCCTAGTGTTACAGTGCACCCCAGCACCCCACAGTATGCAGTATAGCACCCTATAGTATACAGCAACCCACAGTATGCAGTATAACACCCCACACTATACAGTACCCCACAGTATATAGTAGAGCAGTATAGCAGCCCACAGTATACAGCACCTCACAGTATACAGTAGAGCAGTATAGCACCTCACCGTATACAGCACCCCAAACTATACACGATACTGCACCCCACACTATACAGCCCCCCACACTATACAGTACAGCAGTATAGCACTCCACAATATACAATATACAGTGTACAGCCACCCACAGTATACAGCCCCCCACAGTATACAGTACAGCAGTATAGCACTCCACAATATGCAGCCCCCCACAGTATACATCCCCCCACAGTATACAGAACAGCAGTATAGCACTCAACAATATACAGCACCCACAGTGTACAGTATACAGCCACCCACACAATACAGTACAGCAGTATAGCACTCCACAATATACAGCACCCACAGTATACAGTATACAGCCCCTCACAGTATACAGCCCCCCACAGTATACAGGCCCCCACACTATACAGCACCCCACTATACAGTAGTTTACAGTATATTAGCATAACAGCCCCTGTCACCTTTTTCTGATGTAATCTTCACAAAAAAAGCTCCACAGTTAAGGCAAACTTCTACAGCAACACTCCTGGTAGAAAGGATCTTGATGACCTCATAGCCATGTGACCAGTAATATTGCTAGGTTACTGGTCACATGGTGATGATGTCATCTAAGGTCCTAGAGAATCACAGCTCTCACAGTACGCTGCCTAGAGTGCCGGCAGGCATGGCATGGCAGCACCCCCTGTGTAGCTGACAGCCTGACACCCGGGGCAGTGGCTAGCAGGGCTCAAGAGGAAGCTGCCTTGGGCCCCCCTGGGCAACTTGCCCCTTGTTAAAGACGGCCCTGCTTACAATCATGAAATTTTGCACAGCCTCCTCCTGTGACTCGGGGAACATCATACACTATGTTTTGAGTGGAAATTTTTACCTTGCACTTTCTGATTATATGCCAAAAAATACGCTTAGTAACCTAACCATCAAACTACAGGAGCCATTGTCTGTTGGCTTTTGTGGCAGTTAACCTGGATATTCATCAGGTTGCATATAGCAACCAATCACAGCTCAGCTTCTATTTTGCTACAGGTCATTAATATGAGCTCCGATTGGTTGCTATAGGTAACAAAGGACATTCTTAGTATAAGACAGCTTATGTGTGAGTTAATATGATTTTGATTGCGATGCATAGCCAACGTAAGAAAAGGAATTGGTTCATATATATATATATATATATATATATATATATATATATATACACTCACCTAAAGAATTATTAGGAACACCTGTTCTATTTCTCATTAATGCGTTTATCTAGTCAACCAATCACATGGCAGTTGCTTCAATGCATTTAGGGGGGTGGTCCTGGTCAAGACAATCTCCTGAACTCCAAACTGAATGTCAGAATGGGAAAGAAAGGTGATTTAAGCAATTTTGAGCATGGCATGGTTGTTGGTGCCAGACGGGCCGGTCTGAGTATTTCACAATCTGCTTAGTTACTGGGATTTTCACGCACAACCATTTCTAGGGCTTACAAAGAATGGTGTGAAAAGGGAAAAACATCCAGTATGCGGCAGTCCTGTGTGCAAAAACGCCTTGTGGATGCTAGAAGTCAGAGGAGAATGGGCCGACTGATTCAAGCTGATAGAAGAGCAACGTTGACTGAAATAACCACTCGTTACAACCGAGGTATGCAGCAAAGCATTTGTGAAGCCACAACACGCACAACCTTGAGGTGGATGGGCTGCAACAGCAGAAGACCCCACCGGGTACCACTCATCTCCACTACAAATAGGAAAAAGCGGCTATAATTTGCACGAGCTCACCAAAATTGGACTGTTGAAGACTGGAAATATGTTGCCTGGTCTGATGAGTCTCGATTTCTGTTGAGACATTCAAATGGTAGAGTCCGAATTTGGCGTAAACAGAATGAGAACATGTATCCATCCTCTGATGGCTACTTCTAGCAGGATAATGCACCATGTCACAAAGCTCGAATCATTTCAAATTGGTTTCTTGAACATGACAATGAGTTCACTGTACTAAAATGGCCCCCACAGTCACCAGATCTCAACCCAATAGAGCATCTTTGGGGTGTGGTGGAACGGGAGCTTCGTGCCCTGGATGTGCATCCCTCAAATCTCCATTAACTGCAAGATGCTATCCTATCAATATGGGCCAACATTTCTAAAGAATGCTATCAGCACCTTGTTGAATCGATGCCACGTAGAATTAAGGCAGTTCTGAAGGCAAAAGGGGGTCCAAGTATGGTGTTCCTAATAATTCTTTAGGTGAGTGTATATATACAGTACAGACCAAAAGTTTGGACACACCTTCTCATTCAAAGAGTTTTCTTTATTTTCATGACTATGAAGGCATCAAAACTATGAATTATTACATGTGGAATTATATACATAACAAACAAGTGTGAAACAACTGAAAATATGTCATATTCTAGGTTCTTCAAAGTAGCCACCTTTTGCTTGGATTGCTGCTTTGCACACTCTTGGCATTCTCTTGATGAGCTTCAAGAGGTAGTCCCCTGAAATGGTTTTCACTTCACAGGTGTGCCCTGTCCGGTTTAATAAGTGGGATTTCTTGCCTTATAAATGGGGTTGGGACCATCAGTTGCGTTGAGGAGAATTCAGGTGGATACACAGCTGATAGTCCTACTGAATAGACTGTTAGAATTTGTATTATGGCAAGAAAAAAGCAGCTAAGTAAAGAAAAACGAATGGCCATCATTACTTTAAGAAATGAAGGTCAGTCAGTCAGCCGAAAAATTGGGAAAACTTTGAAAGTAAGGGCTATTTGACCATGAAGGAGAGTGATGGGGTGCTGCGCCAGATGATCTTGCCTCCACAGTCCCTGGACCTGAACCCAATCGAGATGGTTTGGGGTGAGCTGGACCGCAGAGTGAAGGCAAAAGAGCCAACAAGTGCTAAGCATCTCTGGGAACTCCTTCAAGACTGTTGGAAGACCATTTCAGGTGACTACTTCTTGAAGCTCATCAAGAGAATGCCAAGAGTGTGCAAAGCAGTAATCAAAGCAAAAGGTGGATACTTTGAAGAACCTAGAATATGACATATTTTCAGTTGTTTCACACTTGTTTGTTATGTATATAATTCCACATGTGTTAATTCATAGTTTTGATGCCTTCATAGTCATGAAAATAAAGAAAACTCTTTGAATGAGAAGGTGTGTCCAAACTTTTGGTCCTTACTGTATATATATATATATATATATATATACACTGCTCAAAAAAATAAAGGGAACACAAAAACAACACATCTTAGATCTGAATTAATTAAATATTCTTCTGAAATACTTTGTTCTTTACATAGTTGAATGTGCTGACAACAAAATCACACAAAAATTAAAAAATAGAAATCAAATTTCTCAACCCATGGAGGTCTGGATTTGGAGTCACACTCAAAATTAAAGTGGAAAAACACACTACAGGCTGATCCAACTTTGATGTAATGTCCTTAAAACAAGTCAAAATGAGGCTCAGTAGTGTGTGTGGCCTCCACGTGCCTGTATGACCTCCCTACAACGCCTGTGCATGCTCCTGATGAGGTGGCGGATGGTCTCCTGAGGGATCTCCTCCCAGACCTGGACTAAAGCATCTGCCAACTCCTGGACAGTCTGTTGGTGGATAAAGCGAGACATGATGTCCCAGATGTGCTCAATTGGATTCAGGTCTGGGGAACGGGCGGGCCAGTCCATAGCATCAATGCCTTCATCTTGCAGGAACTGCTGACACACTCCAGCCACATGAGGTCTAGCATTGTCTTGCATTAGGAGGAACCCAGGGCCAACCGCACCAGCATATGGTCTCACAAGGGGTCTGAGGATCTCATCTCGGTACCTAATGGCAGTCAGGCTACCTCTGGCGAGCACATGGAGGGCTGTGCGGCCCTCCAAAGAAATGCCACCCCACACCATTACTGACCCAATGCCAAACCGGTCATGCTGTAGGATGTTGCAGGCAGCAAAACGTTCTCCACGGCGTCTCCAGACTCTGTCACCTCTGTCACATGTGCTCTGTGTGAACCTGCTTTCATCTGTGAAGAGCACAGGGTGCCAGTGGCAAATTTGCCAATCTTGGTGTTCTCTGGCAAATGCCAAACGTCCTGCACGGTGTTGGGCTGTAAGCCCAACCCCCACCTGTGGACGTCGGGCCCTCATATCACCCTCATGGAGTCTGTTTCTGACCGTTTGAGTAGACACATGCACATTTGTGGCCTGCTGGAGGTCATTTTGCAGGGCTCTGGCAGTGCTCCTCCTGTTCCTCCTTGCACAAAGGCGGAGGTAGCGGTCCTGCAGCTGGGTTGTTGCCCTCCAACGGCCTCCTCCACGTCTCCTGATGT
The DNA here is from genome assembly GCF_905171765.1 of Bufo bufo. Taxonomy (NCBI): domain Eukaryota; kingdom Metazoa; phylum Chordata; class Amphibia; order Anura; family Bufonidae; genus Bufo; species Bufo bufo. The sequence goes on along the minus strand of NC_053391.1, from coordinate 74,866,525 downwards.
ACTGGCCGGTCTCTTGGTAGCGCCTCCATGCTCTGGACACTACGCTGACAGACACAGCAAACCTTCTTGCCACAGCTCGCATTGATGTGCCATCCTGGATAAGCTGCACTACCTGAGCCACTTGTGTGGGTTGTAGACTCCGTCTCATGCTACCACTAGAGTGAAAGCACCGCCAGCATGCAAAAGTGACCAAAACATCAGCCAGGAAGCATAGGAACTGAGAAGTGGTCTGTGGTCTGGGGGTGTCTTGCTAATTGCCTATAATTTCCACCTGTTGTATATCCCATTTGCACAACAGCATGTGAAATTGATTGTCACTCAGTGTTGCTTCCTAAGTGGACAGTTTGATTTCACAGAAGTGTGATTGACTTGGAGTTACATTGTGTTGTTTAAGTGTTTCCTTTATTTTTTTGAGCAGTGTATATAGATATAGAAAAATAAGGCAGCACAGAGGACTAAATCAGTGGAAGGGTGCACGGCCTAAAGGATAAGCAGTCCTTTCAATACAAAAATATCAAAAATAGGCAGCACTTCAGGAAATAATTGAATAAACAATCACCTTTTATTCACCCTATTTCTAAAATTTTTATATATATATATATATATATATATATATATATATATATAAATTTCTGTCTGTCTGTTCTTTATTCAAGGCCAAACAACGGAACCAATCTGCACCAAATTTGGCACACAGGTACATTGGGTGTACGGGAAGGTTTTAGACCGGGTCTCAGATCTTTATTACGTATTGTTCCTGAAATATTCCCCAAAAAATGCAAATGTGACACCATCACATAACCTGTATTAACCAATAGTAGCCCACAGGTCTTTCACTCATACTCCAACACACACGGTCACATGACCCTTATCATCAACAAAGAGAAGCTCACAGGTCCTTCAGTCTCGACATACACACAGTTTTACACCAGGTTTCCATAACAATACAGCTGTTTTTCTTCACTGCTGTAGGTCAGCTTTAAAGGGGCAGGGTGCTGTGGATGACACTGTTAAGGGAGCGGAGTGCTGTGGAGGTCACAGTTAAGGGGGGAGGCTGCTTTGGAGGTCACAATTAAGGGGACAGTCCGCTATGGAGGTCAGTGTTAAGGGGGGAGGGGAGCTGTAGAGGTCACTGTTAAGGTGGCGGGTGTTGTGGAGGTCACATTTTAAGGGGGTGGGTTATTATGGAAATCGCTGTTAAGGAGACGGGGTACTGTGGAAGTCACTTATAAAGGGGCGGTCACTGTGGAGGTTACTGTAAGGGGGCAGGGCACTGTGAAGGTTACTGTTAAGGGGGCAGGGCACTGTAGGAAGTCACTGTTAAGGAAGCGGGGTACTGTGGAGGTCACTGTTGAGTGAGCAAGGTACTGTGAAAATCACTGTTAAAATAGCAGCCGCTGTGGAGGTCTCTGTTAAGGAGGCAGAGAATGGTGGAGGTCACTGTTAAGGGGGAGAGGTGCTCTTGAGGTCATAGTTAAGTAGGCGGTCTGCTGTGGAGGTCTTTGTTAGGGGGCGGGTGGGGTGCTGTGAAGGTCACAATTTAAAGGGGTGGGCACTGTGGTGGGTCAGTGTTAAGGGATGCTCTGCTGCGGAGGTCACTGTGGATATCTTTTAACGACACACACAAACATTAAATGAAATAGTGGAAATATACACGTGCTAAGCCGGGTCCTTCTGCTAACTTTAACCATCCCTTTAGCATTACATCCATCAAGGATGAATCCCACTTTCATCCTAGCTTAGCTGATCAGAAGGTTGAAGTCAAACTTCAATGACCTAAACGACCATAGAACAAGGTTTACTTCAGCTTTTGCTTGCATTGTCTTATCGACAAATTTGTTTCAGCATCGAATCACTGCAGATTGGTGTCTGGCTCCGTGTATAATACATAATTGTTTGGGAAAAAAAAAAAAAAGTGGCAGACTCTGCAGAGTTGTTCTTTCTGCCTCAACAAGCATTGTCGGAAAGGTAACAAATGAAGCAAATCATAATGCAGCTGCTGGAAAATCAGTCTTGATTTTTTTTTTTCTCCCAGAGAAATGGTGCCACCTGGAGAGATGCTGACTTGTTTGAAGTCTTCTGGACCTCAAGAAATGTCAATGAGCATTAAATGGAAATATAATGTTGAGACGGTAAATTGTGAATTCATAAAACGTTGTCGCTCTAGCTAGATCAAACGTACAAATATGATGGAAAGTGCTGAAGTCACCTTACATTACAGCAGGCTGTTGTTTTCAGAACAATTCAACTTCTGTCTTGATGGTACCAGGATTGACTACAGGGCTCACCGAAAATGTATGGCACAACGTAACATAAAAGGTAAAACAGAAAAGAAACAGAAACCCTGCTGTCATAAATCTTACTACAAGAAGAATGCTCACAGTAGTCTAAAGGAAAAAAAGAGTTTTCTAATGGTGGGATGTGAGACTCTGCACATTATACTGGAGAAAAGTCATTAAAAAGGTTTGTCCCATCTGAATATTTATGGCATACTGCTAGGATATGCAACAAATGTCAGATAGTCTGGGACCAACTCCATTATCCAGCATTTAGTACCTGAAGTGAAGGGAGAGCAGCTGCGCATGCTCAGCCACTCTATATTCACCAATATGGGAGTTTCAAAAATGGCTGGGCCAAGCAGTCTCATAACGGTGAATGGAGAGGTGGCCACACTTGCACAGTTTGATCTTCATTCACTGCTATGGGATGGCTATTTTTGGAATCTCCATAGTAGTGAATGGAGAGGAACTTGAGCCTGCTGAGTTTGCTCTCCTTCACTTAATGGTTCCAGAGATGGCAGCAGGTCACACAGGTGGGATCCTCACCTATTTGGTATGTGTGGCACATCCTAGCAATGTGAAATAAATGTTGAGGTGGGAAAATCTTTAATTCCATCGGAGTAGCAAAATCTGCAAAATCTAACGTTGCAGTCTTTATAGAGTAACTTTCTGTTTTTGATATAGTTACATATCAAAGGTTTTGATCGGTGGGGGACTGAGCATTGAGACCCCAGCCAAATGCTAGAAAGAGGAGTTAGATGTGCTCAACCAAGCTCTTCTTCTTCTCACTGCTGAACATGGAAGAAAGACAGACTCAAGAGAATGTCTATGTGGCCGTCTTCACTAAGCAGCGAGGAGAAGAGCTTTGCTGAGCTCTTCTAAATCTTCTTTCTAGAGATCAAAAGTGGTCTCAGTGCTCAGACCCCCACCAATCAAAACTTTTGATATGTCACTGTGACATAATGTATCAAAAGTTTCAAAAAAGTGCAACTACTCTTTAACACGTATGCCTTTCTAGGTAACAGAGACGCTTTTTGGGTAGTACTTATAATTCTAGTCTCAGCACTCAGACCTCCACCAATCTACACTTTTTATATATCAAAAGGTTTTAGTGACCCTTTAATGGGATTGTCTGGTTTCAGGAGGAGACCAGACAACACAGTTGATCCACCAACAATTAAAAAAGTGATCATTACTCACCTGGCAGATCCTACAGTTGTCCCAGGTAGGATCTATTTACCTGGCTGTAACGGTGATGTCACAAGAACGCTACAGCCAATCACCAGCCTCAGCCAGTGTTCTTGATATGATATCACCACTGACAGGTGAGCCAGATTGGTGATGTGGGATCATGTAGATAAGTAATGATCACTGTTTTGTTGTAGGTGGGTCCCTATGTTGTCTGGTTTCTACCTAAAACAACCCCTTCAACTCAGACAACCCACTTTTAATACATCTTTTGGCACAGCTTATTTCTGACATAATGTGCTAGGGAAAGAGAAGCATGGCATATGCCTCGAGTGCTGGGTGCCAGAGTAGCAGCACAAGCCCCGCTTGGACCAGGGTATTTAGATATGCTGCTAGGGAAGCAAACTGAATATCTGCCCCAGTTGATGGAAAGCTTAGATACAGCACCCCAAAGGACTGTGTCTAAGTGTAGTCTATTTATATATGTATATTGTGCCATTTTATGGTCTTGAAATTCTGATTAACTGGTACCCAACAAAAACAGTCCTATCCTAGATTAACAGGATTTATATTAGATTATTTTTAGCAAAATGTGTTGATACATGTGCAGTACAGAAGGTATACGATGCAATACCGAAGTTAATAGGTCAATATAAATTGTCTTTCTTGTCTTCCTCTCATCTAGAATACATAAATGATGAGATTTCTGAAGAGGCAATAGTAGAAGCTATCGTGCTTGTGAATCTTAATACATCTCCTGAGCTAAATGGCCTCTTGGTGATAAATTATAAAAGTTTTCTCCACTATGAGCTCCATGTCTAGTTAAATTATATTCGCCTATTATATCCTGTAAACCAATTCTACAGAGTACAGACCTATCACTTCTAGCTGATATTTAAAGACTCACTTTTGTCTAATAACAACAGGTCAAGTTCACTTTTTAATGTGCTTATAAAATACTTATTTATGCTGCATGTGCAGCTCTTGCAAAAGTGTAAATTTATACTCTTGAATATAATTTCACCGAACAGTATGTCAGGCTCCATTTTAGCATAAGAAGTTTAATACATCTGTTATATTGTGAAAGTAATCACAACCTACTATACTTTGTTTCCAGCTCTTAAAAGGAATGTGTTCCCAGAAAATGGCGTCAATATTTCAAGGAATATTTGGTGATATATTTATTCTCCATGTCACTATCTGCTGTATATTAAAAAGTAAACCATGTAATCTTGCATTTTTTACTGAGCCTCATATAACACCTTAATTACACCTTCTATTCTGTGAAGATGACTTTTCAGCAGTCATCTCAGGAATGATTACAATGACAGATATCTCCTATGTATAGATGACACCTGATCCACCATTCACAATAAGTGAAGGTGGAAGTTCACCTTGGTCTCATTCATGGATGGAGACCTCTGCATAGATCACATAGTATGCCCACAGCACTCCCCCATAGAAGTCAGTGAGTCATCTCAATGCAGGTCTGATAGGTGCAGGTCCCACCTTTGTGATCAACATCTGTCTCTAGAATGGAGCCAGCAAAGTGAAGCAGAGCGGACCGCGCATGAGCAGCCACCTTACTTTTATTCTTATTGGAATGTCGAGAAGAGATAGGTATGAAAGATGGCTATCCCCATAATTATGTACAGCTAATATAAACTAAAATAAAACTACAATAAAAAAATAAAAAAAATGTATCACTATCTCACTTTATTTAGTAAAATAAAATAAAAAAAATAGGATAAATTACATCCGCTGACCAGATTTACATTTTTATATATTTACAACTAGCAGAAGGACCCAGCTTTGCACAGGTATATTTCATCTATTTAATTTAATGTTTGGGTGTGTCGTCAAAGATATCAACAGTATCCCCCACAACAGTGACCTCTACAGCACCCCGCCCCTTTAACAGTGAACTCAACAGGCTCCCACCCCTTAACACTGACCCCCCACAGTGCCCTGCCACTTTAAAATGGGACCTCCACAGCAGCCCATCCCCTTAACGTTGACCTTCACAGCAGCCTGCCTCTTTAACAGTGAGTTTCACAGCACCCCACTTCCTTAACAGTGACCTCACAGTACCCTGCTGCCTTAACAGTGACCTCCATAGCAGTTGCCCCTTAAGGTGGCAGGGGCCACTATTTAACAGTGACCTCCACAGCGACCTGCCCCCTTAAAAGTAACATCCACAATGAACGCACCCTGCCCCTTTAACAGTGACCTCCTCATTACCCGCCCCTTTAACAGTGACCTCCACAGTGCCCACCCCTTTAACAGTGACCTCCACAGTGCCTGCCCCTTTATAAGTGACCTCCACAGCACCCTGCCCCTTTAACAGTGACCTCCTCATTACCCGCCCCTTTAACAATGACCTCCACAGTGCCCGCCTCTTTAACAATGACCTCCACAGTGCCCGCCTCTTTAACAGTGACCTCCTCATTACCCGCCCCTTTAACAATGACCTCCACAGTGCCCGCCCCTTTAACAGTGACCTCCACAGTGTACGACCCTTTAACAAGGACCTCCACAGCTCTTTGACCCTTTAATGCTAGGGCTACACAATGACAATTTTGTCTCAACAATTTTTATAATGATAGGCTATGGTGTTGCACTGCGGAATGTGACATGCTGCGTCTGCGACACGACAGTTGCAAAAAATTCATCCAAGATGGATTTTTCTGTGACTGCCGTGTCGCAGTCGTAGCATGTCACATGTCACAGTGCGACACCATAGAATATCATTATAAAAATTGTCGCGCTACATTGGTGTGACATCAATGTCGCGCGACGCATGTAGCAGTGTAGTTGTGCCCTATGTGTCATGCAACCTATTGTCACGTGACACATGTCGTCGTGTAGCCCTAGCCTAAAGCTGACCTACAGCAGTGAAGAAAAATGGCAGGGTTGTTATGGAAACCTGGTGTAAAACTGTGTGTATGTGGAGATTAAGGGCCTGTGACCTTCTATTGGCTGATAAGGGACATGTGACCATGTGTATGGCAGATGGGATATGAAGAGAAAGACTTTCAGGCTTGTATTGGCTAATGCAGGTCAATTTTTGGGGAATATCTCAGGAACGGTACATACTAGAAAGCTGAGACCCCCAGAAGATTTCTTTCCAGGTAGCAAGAGATGTGTATACCAAGTTTCGTTGAAATCGATGGTTGCGTGTTTGAGTGATCGCGGGACATACACATATATATATATATATATATATATATATATACACACTCACATTTTTTAGACTTCATTAACAGGAAAGAAAACAGGGTAATTGAATGATTCTTTTTATATGCATTTTCCCTCATCACACACGTTTGATATTTTCCTAATCTCTGGAGTTCACTATCAGGTCTTCTACATACAGTATTATTCTATAAGATTGTTAAATGTCATATTGATCTGAATATTTAATCCTGACCCTCATCATGTACCATTCTGTGCACTGGATGTCTTCAGTGAAAAAAAAAAAAACTGCTAGAATGACTGTTACAATCTATTATTTAAGGAGTATTTTAAGTAAAAAAATAAAAAAAAGTTGTCCACTATGCCTTGGGTCAGAGCCTGTATTTTGGCAGTAAAACAGTATGTGGTTTTAATCTGTTTTAATTAGTAAAACAACATAGCAGATTCATTCCATGTAAGTACGTAATAGCATTTAAAGGAATATCTGCAAATTAAGTGTGTGTTTCAGGTGCGGAAAAAGGGAATGGCCATTTAGGAACAGGATTAGAATTATGAAATCACAATTTGAATTCATTGTCCAGGTTCTAGATAATGATGACCTGTCCTTAGGATAGGCAATCAATCTGAGATTGTTGAAGGTTTGACATCCGGCAATGCACCAATCTGATACTCTCTGCAACCAATGATGATTTATGCTTTAAGAACCATCCACTGTGTTGTTTTTCTTTTTTTTTTTTTAACAGGGCCACTCCTGAATACAGCTGACTGGTGTCCAACCCCCACCATGACCCTTACAGAGGAACAGGTCCTCTATAGCTACAATTCAGACAATCCCTTTAACAAATGCACAATTTTTATATATTTATTTATTTTTATTTTGACTCATTTTGAGGTAAGGAAATAAATACTACTGTATTGTTACATTACAAACATCTGAGTAGTCTACAGTCGGTAGATCAGATGTCAATCACAGTTCCACAACCATTATAATGTAAGTTTTAGTGATAAGTTAAAATAATAAGTAACCCCCTACGGTGATCATTAATATGTAAGATTAGGGTACTTTTACACTAGCGTTGTTAGAATCCGGCATGCACTTACGGCAATCCGTATGCAAACCGATATCTTTTTTTCCCGGATCTGGTAGACTTATTCTTAGAAATACCGTATCCGTCTTTCTGGTATCATCCGGTATTAATTTTTTTCTAATCTAGAAAGAACTGCGCATGCGCAGACCGGAAAACCGGATCTGACGATGCAGCAATTTCCGGAACACTTGGTACAGGATCCGGCATTAATACATTTAAATGGAAATTAATGCCGGATCCGGCAATTGCGGTAGTGTTCCGGGATTTTGACCGTAAAAAATACTGCAGCATGCTGCGGTACTTTGTCAGGTCAAATACCGTACAAGGGACGGAACGTAAGACATCCTGATGCAAACTGAACGGATTGCTTTCCATTCAGAATGCATTGGGAAAAAAACTGATGCGTTTTTTCCGGAATTAAGACGCTTTACCGGATTTCAATACCGGAAAATAATAACACTAGGGTGAAAGTATCCTAAGGCAGATATGACTAAACAAGGAAACAAGCCTAACCCTATTGTTTGTCGCTAGGCTATTGAACCCTGCCTAAAAAAAAACTGAATGGACACCCTGATAGGGGGCGTTCCCATGCCAGAAACCTCCTAGAGTCCATAGAATTGTCTTGATAAAGGAATAGAACCACCACTTTTTGATATTAATGAGTGTCAACAAATGTCAATTTGTCAATAACTACAGTATCAAATAGAGCATTGATCTGTAATAATCAATACACACAAGGCTGAGAGATGTACAACCTATTGGTAATAATACCATACATGAATTCCAAGATATTTGTCTGCTTGTGGATAATACTGTAGGGTAAGTAACAGTAGGGTCAGACTTACCAGATGACCATGTGTGCAGTGTGTGCTTACTGCTGTGTAAAATACAGATAGCAGGTTCTGGCTGTCTACTGAAGTAAATATTAATAAAAGGACATGGTTTCGCTATATTGTGTCTTTGTCTGTGTGGCCACCTAATAGTTAGTGGGGAGACACATCTGTAACCTTTAGCTCCTACAGCCATCTTCATATGAAGCAGAGGTACTTTTGGGGCCCCCATAAGACCTTTGAGTCCCTGTGCAACCACAACACTTGCGCCACCTATAGCTACATACCCATTGAGCTAAATACTTTTGTTTTCTTGCTTTTATTGGTGGAACATTAGAGATATATAAGGGAGTTTCCGTAAGATGAAAGGCCAATATGTACATAGGTCATTTTTCTATGTGTCAAACCGTGCGGTACTCTACGAGCTACGAGAATCTTATGATCACTGTTAGGATTTCTTGGGGCGAAAAAAGATATGACAAAATAAAGGTCTAAAAAAAAGTCCTGTTTGATTTTAGGTCTAAATACTGCTTAAGGTGAAGAAACATCAAATTTATCAAAAACTTTAAAAAAAAGTGTTGACATTTTTACACTTTGTCAATGATTTTAAGTTTTCCTTTCAGACTGCTTGAATATATACCTAGAAACCTTTTCCTGAAATTGCAGTTTAAAAGTAAAAGATGGTCAAGAGGGGTTTGGAGGCAAGACATGTGATTTCATCACACTTTGATTCCTAGAAATATGTACATTTCAAAAAAAAAAAAAAAGTTTTTATTCTTTCTTAACAGTCAAAGCAGATGAAAAAGGCATTTCTTGTTTTATACTACAAAGAAAAAAATAAGGGGTTGGGTCAGCACAACCTGCCTGTAGGTGCAGATCGCTATGGCGAAATACATATACAAACGGAAAATGCAAATGTGATCGCACACTACATCCAGCATTCCTACCTGTTCATGGGCCACGGGGTTACAAGCAAAGTGTACTTGGCTTGCATGCTGACCTGCATTCCCTGGATTTTATGTGGCTGTCATGGCCCATGAACAGGTAGGAACAAGAGTTAGGGACCACTCATGAGACAGCCTTGACGCGGTGAGTGGCTTACTATGCTTTGGCCAAAATATAAACCAATGTCTCATCCAGCATGGAGGGCAGAGTGCTGGATGTAGTGTGCGATCACATTTGCATTTTCCATTTCTTGTTTTATGTATCAAATTTACACCTGAGATTAAAGAATCCCATTCAAGGATGAAAAACCTGAAAATAAAGCTTTGAGCTTGCTTTCCTATAATGCATGTACAAACATACTAGCACTGTAATAAAAGAACTCAAAGCCGTTAGTAAACTGCATTTTATATATATATATATATATATATATATATATATTTTTATTATTATTTTTCTTTTATAATAGGAGTCAATAGTAGATATATGCTTATAGTTGTATACACATACATCTATGGCATCCATTCAGTGGGACTGTGAAAAAAAAAATTCACGCGGAATGCATAATTTAACCCTTTCAGCACTGGCAATTTTCCATTTTTTTTTTCTCATATTTTTTTTTTTTACTCCCAGCCTTTCCAAAGCCATATCTTTTTTATTTTTCCATTCACATAGTAGTGTGAGAGTGTGGGTTTTGCAGGAACAGTTGTAATTTTTAATTACACCATTTATAGTTGCATACAGTGTAGTGTGAAGTTGGGAAAAAATTCCAAATGGGGTGAAATTATAAAAAAATAATAATAATTCTGCCACAGTGGTTTGGTTTTGTATTTACAGTGTTTCCTATGCTAAAACTGACCTGTTACTTTCATTCTCAGTGTCAGTATGATTACAACGATACCACATATACATACAGTTTTTTTTTGCATTTTAATCCAAAAAATTTTTTTTTGCCATCGCCATATTCTGACCCCCATAACCTTATTAATTTTATGTGTATGGAGATGTGTGAGGGCTCAATTTTTGTGGGGCAATCTGTACATTTCTTTGATATCATTTTGCGGAGTGTTTGACTTTTTGATCACTTTTTATTCAATTTTAAGAGGGTGGTGAAGTGACCACTAAACAGTGAATCGGCCTTTTAGACTTTTTTTTTTCAATTTTGCCGTTTGACATAAAGGATAAATATTTGAGTATAATTATAGGTAGGGACGTTTTCACACATGTAGATGACCAGGATGTTTATTTTTTTTAATTGTTTAGGTATTTAAATTAAAATTTTAGGGAAAGGCGGATGATTTTATTTTTTTTTTTTTTTACTTTTCCTAGTTTTCCTAGGGAACTTTAACAAGCAATCATTAGATTGCTTCTCTCATAGACCTCAATGCATTATCATTGGAGTCTATGGGGATTACACTATGTTCCATTTTTTTTATTTTTTTATTTTTTATTAAATCTTTTTATTTTTATTTTGAAAATACGTAAAGTTAATACATAGACCAATTTAAAACAAATCAGTGTATATAGTATAACAATCATACATATCCTTATATCCCTCCCCCCCCCATTGGCTGTCGTTCCCCTCAATTCTTACAAATACAACAAAACAGTAAATACTTAGAAATATCTACGTGGCTCTGCGTGCTACTCTCCGCTTCCTTTCCATATCCTCATAAATTTTAATTTGTTGAAGGTATAGATCCCACTCCCTTGAAGAGGGCTGGGAGGCAGAGCCCCAGTACTTCACCAATATAGCTTTCGCCACCATCAAACCTCTCATCCAAATCCGTCTAACCTGGGGGGGGACTTCTGTTTCTGAACCATAATCTCCTAAAATCACTATCAAGATCCCCGGGTTATAATTCATTGAAGATTATTTTTGTAGAGCAGAGAAGACCTCATCCCAATATTTTCTTATTTTATTGCAACTCCAAAGCAAGTGGACATAGTTTGCATTAACATATCCACATTTAGGGCAACAGCAGTCCCGACCCCTATTTTGGGGAAATTTTCCTTGAATTTGGGGCGTATAATACAACCTATGGAGGATCTTAAATTGAATTAGTCTATGTGCACTGGAAACTGTCGCCCTTCTCACGTTCCTATAAATAGTAGACCAATGTAAAGGAGGGCAATTCAACTCTTGCTCCTATTTACTTGGGCTTTTAAAAGGCGTTACAGTTGCCAGTGCCATTCGGAGTTTAGAATATAATCTAGATATTTTCACCTTCTCATCCTTCTGGGCGTAACAGTAATCAAAAAATATATTCTCTCGTGGGAAAATACGACCCCTATTCCTAGAGGCTTCAAATAAGTGTTTCAAACGTGCATACATAAATACATCTAATGGTGAACAATAATTAAATCCGAGTTCCAAAAGTGATTTAAAGCGACCTAAGTAAAAAAGGTGAGACACCGTATAGATGCCATTTCGTGTCCAGTAACCAAAGTCTATAATTTTGAAGAACTCCTCCAGCGCCCCGTTCCCCCACAGAGGAGTGAAACCAAACGGACCGGAGAATTTAAGGATCTCCTTCAGCCTGTTCCACACCCTCTGCAGTGAGCAAGGGACCAGCAAGGACCTCCTCATTCCCATAGTACCAGTTTTCAAACATACAAAAATGTTCTCTATTGGTGTGTCAGTAACTTTATTCAAGTATTGTGATAGTAAACTCTCTTTCCAATGACAACACCGCTGAATCTAGGCACAAAAATAATAACCTTGAAAAAAAGGTAGTGACAGCCCACCATCTGCCTCCGACAACCATAGATATCTCTGCTTTATACGCACCCTCTTCCTACCCCAGATTAGGTCGTTAATAAGAGTCTCCAATCTATGAAAGAAGATATCGTCAATCCAAATAGGGGAAGCACACATCGGGAACAAGACTATAGGTAAAATAATCATCCTGATCAATGCAATTCGATCTGTCTGTGCCAATATTAGTTTCCGCCAAGCGCCAACTTTGGTCCTAACTTTATTCAAAACTGGGGCCAGATTCAGGTCGTAAAACCTACTTATTGGAACCCCAATCTTAACTCCCAGATAGTTCAAGGAATCATTAGGGGCCAAGACACAGACTCGGCTCCCCACATCTACAGCTTTCCGGTTCAGCGGGAGGAGCGATGACTTTGTCCAGTTGATCATATAACCTGATAATTTACCGTAGGATTCTATTACCTCTATGACAAACGGAAGGATTTTCCATCCCTGATCCAGGAACAGAATCACATCATCTGCATATAGACCTATTTTATCGCTCACTCCCGCCACCCCGAAGCCTTCTATACGATTCTCTTCTACGTCTGTATTTGGCGGCCCGGGATAAAGCCCGTCTGGTCAGGGTGGACCAGACCAGCTATAACCCTCTTCAAGCGGTTAGCCAAATTTTTTGCGAAGATCTTATAGTCCGTATTTAAGAGCGATATGGGTCTATATGACCCCACATCGCATGGGTCCTTCTCCTTTTTCAGGACCAAGATAATCACTGCCTCTCTAAATGATGGTGGTAAAGAGCCAAATGCGCAGGATTCATTAAAGACTTGAAGTAGAATCGGCAAAAGAGATTTGGCATGGTACCTATAGATTTCAAACGGCAGCCCATCTGGGCCGGGGGATGAACTATACTTTAATAACGGAAGAGTCGCTTGAAGTTCCTCCAAAAGAATAGGGGAGTCCAACATCCCTCTCTCCTGGGTAGATAACTGGGGGAGCGCCAATTGTTGGAGGTATTGATCCATGTCCGTACGTCTAAACATAGACTCAGATTTATAGAGGGTAGAATAATATTTCACTAATTCCTCTCTTATCTCCTCTACGGATCTCACCCCAATTCCTTGAGAGTTCCTGACTTCTTTTATAATGGTAACCTCTCTCTGGTTGGCAACCAGACGGGCCAAAAACCTGCCCGTTTTACCAGATTCACAAAATCGGTTCTGACCTTGGAAAAAGAGCTTATGTTGTGCTTTTTTATACAGAAGTGTCTTAAGCTGAGAATTAATGACATGACAGTCAATTAATACGGCACGCAAACTCCTTATTGAGTCTGTCAGCTGTTTTTCCCTACGACGTATTTCCGTTCTAAATCTATGGATTTTATTAAAGTACAGACCCCTAATATGTGCCTTCAACGCGTCCCACACATAATGAATATGTGTTGAGCCTACGTTGAAGCCCCAGAATTCCTGAATATCATGATCTACATGGGGTTGCTCCCCTATCACCTCAAACCAGTGCGAGTTCAATTTAAAGGTTCTACCTGAAGTTGGGGCCTCCACAAACACGATCAAGACTGGAGAATGATCCGAGATTCCATGAGGCTCGTACCTCATTCTCAGGACATGACCGCACAGATCCTGACTAGCAAATGCCAGATCAATACGGGACATAGACCCGTATGACTGGCTAAAGCATGAAAATTTTTTTTTATTGCCATAGAGGTGGCGCCAGATATCAACCAGCGCCAGCTCCTGGCACACAGCGGTCAAAGGGGACCCGCTGCGACCGCGCCCAGAGAGTGAAGAGAACCGGTCCAACTCAGGGTCTGGTACCGCATTAAAGTCGCCTGCCACCAATAAGGCACATTGATTTTTAGTAGATATATATTGAGATAAATGTGAAAAAAACGTTGATTTAAATGGAGGGGGGATATATATAAAAGCCAATATCACCTCCTGCCCTTTCCAAAACCCATGAAGAAATACATATCGCCCCTCTTTATCGATGGCACTGTCTAACGGTTGGAACTCTATCCCTCTATGAATGTATACACTGATACCTCTTGCATAAGAAGAGTAGCAAGCGTGATACTCCAGAGAGGCCCATTTCCTTTTCAGTGTGTAAATCCTATCTTCTGTTGCGTGAGTCTCTAATAGTGCGACAATCGCGGGCAAATGACGGATCACAAGGTCAAATACTACCGTCCTCTTCACTCTGTCTCCCAACCCTCTCACATTCCAACATAAGATATTACACGGCATATCATATGAGTAAAGGTATCTACAATCTCAGCGGAGAGGCACGCATGACCACGAGACGGAGAACGGCAGCCAATCCCTCCCTAAAACCCACCCCCAAAACCCCCCCCTGTATGGTTGACAGGGCATTTTACAATACCCATCAACCTCTCACCTTCCACCAAACCTCCCCCCGCCACCTCCCCTCACCCACCCCCCTCCCCACCTCCTCTTCATAGTATTTCATAAACCCCTGGAATCCAACCATTGTGCCGCCTCCTCATGTCTAGAAAAGAATCGGACAGTATCTTTGTCTACCACTCTTAATTTAGCGGGATATAACATTGAATACTTAATCTTAGCTGAGATCAATCTTTTCTTAACATCAAAAAAGGATCTTCTTTGGTTTTGCGTCTCTCGAGAGAAGTCAGGAAATATCGATATCAGGTTATTATCAAAATATGTTTCTAATACTTCTCTTTTGCGTTTAAAAACCCAATCCTGATCCTTTAAGCAGACAAATTTAGCTAAAATTGCCCAAGGAGGGGCACCTGGAGGCGGTTTTTTAAAAGGGATCCTATGGGCCCTTTCCACACAGAAGGTAGACACATCGTACTCTGGCCCCAAATTTTCTACCAGCCACTTCTGGATAAATTTTGGCGTATCATCCTGTTCTGCCCCCTCTGGGAACCCTACTAATCGCAGATTGTACCTACGCGATCTGTCCTCCAGTTCTACCACTTTCCTTCTTAACCATGTACGGTCTTCATCTACTTCTTTTAGTCTGTTCTTTAATACACCGTTCTCTACACTGACAGAGTTAACTGTAGTTTCCAATTCCTTCACCTTTAGTCTCAGCTTCGTCATTTCGTCTCTTATTATGGTGACGTCCCCCTGTACTACTGCAAGGGAAGAAGCCAACTCTGCGACCGAAGTGCTGGTAGCATTTACTACTCCCAGTATATCCTGCAATTTTTTATTAATGCTCTCAAAACCTTCACTATGAGATGAACTGTTCTTTAATACCCCCTGCTCTGACCGATCCACATTGTCCAGTCCTATCTCAGCCTGAAAAGCAGATCTCTGAACCCCTCCTCTAGTTTTGGGGCGTGGTGATTTCAAGAATTTATCTAATCGAGCCTGTGGGCTCCCCCCTGATCCACCTTTTGGAGAGGACAGACCACCTGATTTACGATATTTTGGCGGCATTTTTATAAAGTTCGATATATTGCGTCTATGAACACAATTCCCAGACAACTATATCTCATATACAAATATGTACAGGGCACCACTCATCTATTTTAGCCAGGCACATAAGAAAAAGAAGCTAATACACATCAGAGAAAAGAGTAGTCACTGACTAGATGTAAATACAAAGGGCCCAGGATATGTGCAAGTTAATTGGCTACCACCCCCAATTGAGAAACTTAATAGAGTTGCCCTGGGGTTTATATAACGATGATATAGATAGGCGAGATAAGCCGCTAACCGGCTGAAATAAGGTGATCGGCAGTTATATAACGGTCATGAGAATATGAATGAAGCGAACCCAATTAGTATCAAAGCAGATTATCAAATTATCAAAAGCAAAGTAAAACAAAGTATCAAAGCAAAGCAAAGTATCAGAGCCGGTTTTGAGAAATATGTCCCATAAACAGTATGCAGGAGCAGGGTACCCAGTGGGGGCACCCTCTTACGTTCAAGGTGCAGACACCAAAGTTTGGCTTTTCAGCTACACAGTTGCGGAATCAAATTACCCCTAGCAACTGGGTTTGTCAGGGGGGCGCCAGTCCATCCAGAAGAAAACAGGCAAAATCCAGAAATCTGTGAGTTAAAGAGGGTACTTTATGGGCCTTGCTGCCTTTACTGTTCGTTAGTTCCACTAGTTAGTTCCACTAGTTCCACTAAGGCTTTATGGGCCTTTACGTTCGTTAGTTCCACTAATATCGCAGCCCCAGACCCTAACAACCACACATCTGACAGCCCCAGGGCCCGCAGCCAGCCGCCGCAATCAGCCGGGCTCCCCAACAGGGACAGAAATGATGGCACAGAAGGCTGAGAACACCACGCCACCACCGTCGCCCGGCCGCACCGGGGGTCAGCACACTCCTCAGCCCTCAATATTAGGGTCGGGACATCCAATTCACCCGCAGGGTGCCTGGCACCGAGCCCCTACTTCGCCCACGAGGGCTGTAGCCCAGTTTACCTAGTAGCTTTACCAGCTCCAACACCTAGCTCCCCCCAGGCAGCAGGGCAACATGGAACAAGTCGCGGCAAGTCACGGCAGGGAGCGGGTATCGGGCACCCATATGTCGGATTAAGGCGGGCGTTATATAATAGGTGGCTGGTGGCTGCAGGTAACTGATAAAACAGCAAGGAGCGAGATATAACAGGGGCCCAGTCCAGCGTATCAGAGGCTTACCACCGCCGGCACACGGCACCTCGGCAGGAGCAGGAACGAACCATCATGCCGCTGGTCACAACAGGCAGGCGGGATCAGATGACGGGCCAAAACAGTCAGCTCGCAGCTTACGGTGGATCACAGCGGGCAGCAGGCAGGTAACTCGAGCTCCCATCTAGGATCGGCTAGCCAGGCCTGGCCAGAGGGCGGTGTTCCATCGGGATGCACATCAGGGAGCAAAGCTAGGCGAGGTGGAGAGAGGTGAGAGAGCGGAGACGGCAGCCGGAGGAGGAGCGCGGCTCACCTACGTCATGCCGCTAGCTAGTCCACTACTCTCTTGATTGAAAAAGACCTGCCAAAGGACCTGCGCTGTGTGAGTCTATGTTCCATCTTTAAACCTCTATCACCGATATAATTTTACATTGGAGCGCTGAGAAGGGGTTAATTGAAATATAGGAACAGAACATAAGCTAAAATGTTTCCATTCTGTGTTTGATATCAATTATACACTCGTGTTTTTGCCTTTGCAAAAAATGATGCAAAATACCAGCCTGTGTGCATGAGACCTTACTCTGCAGACCCTGCTTTGAAATGCCACTTTATAGATTGCTCTCAAAAAAGATCTCCAGTATGATTGTTTTTTCTTGTAAAGTTTGCAAACCAAAAGGTATTCCCATCGAATGATGTTATTCATAATCACTAAGCTATTCCATTGCATGATCGGCTTGGATCCACCCTCCTAGGCTGATACCAGAGAACCTACTGTGCAAGGAGCTGCAAGGTTCATCCCAGCAGTAAACACCTATGATCAGTAATTGGCTACATTTCTATGTGCTATGTCATCTATTAGGGAAGCCCATAGAAGCCTATTTAATTAAAGGGAGTGTGTCACCTCCAAGTATGCATACCTGCATGTGAGGTAGGTGCCCCAAACCTAACCATGCCTCTCATGAAAATCCTCTAATCCTAGGAAATGGTTCTATTATATTCATATACAAATAAGGTTTTTGGTGCACCATTGGTAGGGCTGTTTCATTTGGTGGCTTGTCCATCAGCAAAGATGTCCAATGCCTCCCCTATCCTTTGACTGATTTCAGAGGTGGTAATGAAGCATTTCTCAAGATTAGAGGACCAGATTTTCCCATGAAGGGTATTGTTATGTTTTGGGGCATCTACCCTACCTAGCAGTATGCTTACTTTGAAACTGATTTTGGAGGTGACAGACTCCCTTTAAATGACTTCAGTTTTAAAGGCTGGTTGATCTTCTAGACCTTCTAGGTTTTCTGTAGCTTTACATAGCTATATTCCTGGCAAGGCAATCCCAGAAAGTTACCTTTTCTATATGGCTCTCAAAGTAATCTTGTAAAAATATAGTATGTCTTCGTAAGGCTATTTGAGGATAGAGTTAAACCATTGTAAGTAATCAGGTTCAGTTAAATGCTTGCCAATTAAGCACTGCAACCGGCTTATCTTGTGCTTGATTTTCAATTGTCTGTCTTCAAGGTTATCAGTCTCAATTCTAATTCCCTAATTTAAAGAACACGACTATGATATCTTGTATAATGACTTCTACGTTTGGGAACCAAAGGTCGAGAATAGTTCTATAGCTTTTGACTGGTTCAAAAAGTCATTAATTCTCTGACTGGAAACTTTTTGGAAACATATCTCACAATATGCTACCTTCATCTTTATGTTTACTGAGGAAACCAAGTGTTCTTTTTAAAATTAATTATCATGACCATCTGGGAAGGTTTGCTGTCAGAAGTGTTCCGCTATAGAATTAGAGATTCTGTCAGAAAAGATAATAGGAAAAAGCAAAATAAAGCAAGTACTATAAAGTGATCATAACCCATATTACTTCTTCGGTTTCAGTTTTATAAAATATCATCCCTTTCATGGGCCTTTCTTCAAACCATGTTGTCAGAACAAGAATGGATTTTGTATTATAGGACTATAAACTGGCTGGGCCTTGCCCTTGGGAAATATACAGAGAGCTTAAAAACCCAACGTTTATTGAAGGATAAAAGTAGGTGAAAGGAGACAGAAGTGAGCACTTTCTGAGTGGCTCTACCGGCATCATTGTCCCTCCTAAAGTCCCTATGGTGCTACATTGGAATATGGTTCAAAAAGCAGAGGAAGCAGAGCAGAACTTCCTGTTTTCATCACTTCCTGCTGGGATTGCTTCCCAAGCCCAGCATGCTTTTCTCTGTAATGCTACACAGGCAGGGATGGACTGGCCATAGACCCTACAAGGAAATTTCACAGTGGGCCGCCCAAGCCCTCCTCATGGCTGCAGGCCTGGTACATAATGATCTGATGCTCTAAGCATTAATTAATGCTGGGAGCATCAGGCACTGATGCACCTGGCCAACGGCTGCAGGTGTCCTCCTGAATTCAAATGTATCCCCGTCCACAGGGTTGTGATACAGTTGAACACAGTGATGAAGGCGGCAGTATTGTGTAATGCACAGTGGTATTTGTTTCTGCTGAGGCAGTATTTTGTGCAGCACTGTCCTATTTGGTTCTGTTGGGGTGCTGTTATGTGCTACACTACAGTATTGCAGGCCCCATCTACCTCTTTTGTGCCTGCCGACTTTGATGCCCTGTCTTCTGTCAATTTGGACCTGCCTACAAGGGGCCACTTTTAGTTTTTTTTCCAGGAGTATTTCAAGTGGCCAAACCGCCCATGTACACAGGGCTTGCCTGACTAAAATGGGGCGAGGAGGTGTAGGGGGGCTGACCACTGCAGAGGCAAGAGTGTGGCAGATGGAGCAATCCCGTGATACATTATAGAATTTCAGTTATAGAGAAAACCATGCTGAGTTTGGTTAGGTAGCTCAGTAAAGCAGGAAGTTCTGAGACAGAACTTTATGCCAGAACTGTCGTGCAATTTTGGTGCCTCTCGGGCCTCGTCTCTTTCCCATGAAGCCACATCCTACCTGCCAAGCATTAACCCTTTTCGAGTGAGTTGTAAAAAATTTGAGAAACTCTAATGGCACCGAATTTGCGACACTTTTTGAAAAAACTTTAGGCATAGACACATTAGTAAATCTGTTATCACAAAGAGTTGCCCATAGCATGGAGTCAAAAATCTACCTTCCATTTTATTAAAAATGTGATAATTTCTACGGAAGATTCCATTTTATTATTGTAACTTTAGCCCCCATTCATACCATGAAACCTATTTTACTGTGATAAGCTGCATTCCACAATTTCGCTGCTAACACACAACACATATTGTTGTAGGCAATGTCAATATTGTAGATATTTATGCTGTTTTCTATGATTTTGTTGTTAACAATTTGTTTACTCCGTCGCGCACATTATTCAGAAAAGCGCGCTTGTTTGCTTGTTGGCATGACAGGAGAAATGATGATGGTTCACAATGCTGTCTTGACAGGTGCTGTGCAGCTCATTCAGTCTGACCTCATGACCTTACATGCACCGAGCTAAGGGCCTGTTGCTATAGATTATATTCTCTTAGCTAGGCTGACATCTGGCTTTTTCCATTAGCAGACTGGGGGTCTTGCTAAGCCTGTCTATGAGCTGCACGCACTGTGGGACTGTTCTGTGAGTAAGAAAGAGTGAAGCCGTAATTATTATCTTCTCCAAAGACCATGTTGGTGGCCATGTCAAGATCAGCACTGCTCGTCTGTACCATACAGAGCATATGCTTACCCATGCTTGCTCTTTTGCCCACCATGATACCATAAGATTATATGCATGCTGACTCTCACACTGGGTCTAATTGATACTCAGAACTGTATTTCGCTACCATCCCGCTAGCTCAGAAAACCACTACATTACCAGTTTATGCTATGTTATAATCTGTACAACAGTCAATGTGCAGTGGGAGAAGCTTTTCTTTAACTTAAACTTGCAAAAGTTTAGATAATAATTTTGTAGCATCAATGAATTAAAAAGTAATAGAGTTTGAAGAGGAATTACAATGTAAATATAACTCTATCTTGATATATATATATATATATATATATATATATATATATATATTTATAATCAGGTGCCCTTCCAATGGCATAGGTTGGAAACCTATGTATTAAGCCTTTCCAGACCTCCGCTGTACATGTCTTTATTTATGGTGCCCGCTCGCGAGTGCAGCGAGCACCATAACTACAAGGTTTCTGATGTTTTACGCTGCAGAGGCTATAGTCTGTAATCTGCAGTAATACTGATCACAGCCATTTAACCCCTCAGATGCCGTGGTTAAATGTGACCATGGCATCTTGGAGCACTAAAACCAGTAGCGGCATGCTTCCCTGGGCCACCGTTTGTTGGCTGAGATCGGGGAAGGCGGCCTGTAATAGTAATAGGCCTGTACAAGGCTTCCAATCTGATTACTAGTATATTCCAATACAGGCCTGTCGGTGGCAGCACTGCATTGGAATATACTGAATTAAGTATTCTGTAATAGATAAGCACACAATACAAAAAAACAAGATGCAATCTAATGATTGCATGCTATAGTCACCTAGGGTGACTTAAAATAAGTTTAACCAGCTCCCGACCGCCTAACGCAGGGATGCATCCTGCGGGCGGTCGGGTTATTCCTCGTTGACACATCGGCGCGTCATCTCGCGAGACACGATATTTCCTGTGAACGCGCGCACACAGAAGCGCGCGTTCACAGGATCGGAAGGTAAACGAGCTGATCTACAGCCTGCCAGCGGCGATCATTCGCTGGCAGGCTGTAGATCAGATTTTTTTAACCCCAGAAAGGTATATCAGACGCTGTTTTGTTAACAGCGTCTGATATACCTGCTACCTGGTCCTCTGGTGGTCCCTTTTGCTTGGATCGACCACCAGAGGACACAGGCAGCTCTGTAAGTAGCACCAAGAACCACACTACACTACACCCCCCCCTGTCACTTATTAACCGCTTATTAACCCCTGATCACCCCATATAGACTCCCGGATCACCCTCCTGTCATTGATCACCCCCCTGTAAGGCTCCATTCAGACGTCCGTATGTTTTTTGCGGATCCGCGGATCCGCAAAACACGGACACCGGTAATGTGCTTTCCGCATTTTGCGGATCCGCACATTGCCAGAACTATATAGAAAATGCCTTTTCTTGTCCGCAATTGCGGACAAGAATAGGACATGTACTATATTTTTGCGAAACGGAAGTGTGGACCCGGAAGTGCAGATCTGCAATTCCGTATCCGAGCGGGACAAAGTCTGTCCCCATAGAAATGAATGGGTCCGCAATTCCGTTCTGCAAAATGCGGAACAGAATTGCGGACGTGTGAATGGGGCCTAAGGGTCCCTTATCACCGCCAGTTAGTTAGCCACTTGTTAGGTAGTTAGCGCCCACCGCACCGCAGTCACTGATTAGTCGCTGATTAGCGTCATCGCTGTCGCTAATCAGCACTAGTACTATATAGTATCTGTAAGTGATCAAGACTGATCGCAATCAGATCTATATCAGTACATTAGGGTCACCTTAGGCTCTACAAAAAACGCAGTGTTCGCCCGATCAGGCCTGATCTTGTGTGCACACTTGCGTTCAGTCCACCCCACCGCAGTGACAGAAGTTTTTTTTTTCCTGATCACTGCAAAAACACCGTAAAATCGCTGCGGCGCTATAAAGATCACTTTTGAGCTTTTTGTATCTTTATTAGCGATCGCAGCTTCTTTTTTTTTTTTGCACATTTTTTGGCAGAGATTTTTGCATCCACATTGATCGATGCGAATGAAGAAATCTGTGCCGTTCATTTTTTCTTTCAGCCCAGAGGCTAAACGAAAAAAAAAAATATCTCATTACCCGTATGCTCAATATAAGGCCTCATGCACACGACCGTGCCGTTTTCTGCGGTCCGCAAACCGCGGATGCGCAAAAAACGGAAGGCACCCGTGTTAACTTCCGCAATTTGCGGAACGGAATGGGCGCCGGCAATATAAATGCAAAGCGCGGACAAGAATAGGACATGTTATATTTTTTTAGCGGGGCCGCGGAACGGAGCCACGGAGTGCTGTCCGCATCTTTTGCGGCCCCATTGAAATGAATGGGTCCGCATCCGAGCCGCCAAAACAGAGGCTCGGATGCGGACCCAAACAACGGTCGTGTGCATGAGGCCTAAGGAGAATAGCAGAAACTCCTAATGCTGGCCATACATGTAATGATTGCGGAGACCCTCAAATGGCAGGGCAGTACAAACACCCCACAAATGACCCCATTTTGGAAAGAAGACACCCCAAGGTATTCGCTGAGGGGCATATTGAGTCCATGAAAGATTGAACTTTTTGTCACAAGTTAGCGGAAAGGGAGACTTTGTGAGAAAAAAACAAAAAAATCAATTTCCGCTAACTTGGGCCAAAAAACAATATCTTCTATGAACTCGCCATGCCCCTCACGGAATACGTTGGGGTGTCTTCTTTCCAAAATGGGGTCACATGTGGGGTATTTATACTGCCCTGGCATTTTAGGGGCCCTAAAGCGTGAGAAGAAGTCTGGAATCCAAATGCCTAAAAATGCCCTCCTAAAAGGTACTCGTTGGACTTTCGGCCCCTTTGCGCATCTTGGCTGCAAAAAAGTGTCACACATGTGGTATCGCCGTACTCAGGAGAAGTAGGGCAATGTGTTTTGCGGTGTCTTTTTACATATACCCATGCTGGATGAGAGAAATATCTCTGTAAATTGACAACTTTGTATAAAGAAATTAGAAAAGTTGTCATTTACAGAGATATTTCTCTCACCCAGCATAAGTATATGTAAAAAGACATCGCAAAACACATTGCCCTACTTCTCCTGAGTATGGCGATACCACATGTCTGACACTTTTTTGCAGCCTAGGTGCGCAAAGGGGCCCAAATTCCAATGAGTACTTTTAGGATTTCACAGGGAATTTTTTACGCATTTGGACTCCAAACTACTTCTCACGCTTTAGGGCCCCTAAAATACCAGGGCAGTATAAATACCCCACAAGTGACCCCATTTTGGAAAGAAGACACCCCAAGGTTTTTCGTGAGGGGCATGGCGAGTTCATGTAAAATTTTATTTTATGTCACAAGTTAGTGGAATATGAGACTTTGCAAGAAAAGAGATAACTATAAAAATGTTATGGGGGTTAGAATATGGCAATTAATGTTGAGCAAAGTGAAGCATCTTTGATTCTAAACAAATCTGAATTTCTTCATGCTTTGTGGTAACTTATCATTTTTCCTAAAATGGCGGCTGCACGTGTTAGAAACTGAAAGTAAGTGTAGAGGAGATAAGCTTGGGAAAGCGAGATCACCTATATTGCCATGCAGCCAGCCTATCCTCAGGAAGCCATAGCTAGGCAAAGCCCATAGTGAGAGATGTGACAAGATGCTCATGCACTAGGGACAGTTTTTTCTGCAAACTGTTAACAGTGAGTGTAGGATAATATTGTACAGGAAGAATGTAGGGAGACTGCAGGGAGACTGCAGGGAGAGCATAGGAAACTGCTGAATTACAGACTCTGCAACAATTTATCATTGCTTAATTTACTGTGCAGTGCACCATGAGTGCTAGTCCTTTCTGTTAGCTATAGAGTTACTGTGCATCAGTATTACAGGCCACTGTTATTTTTAGGCAGATTAGTCTTAGTACACCTCATATATATCGATTTGTGACAAATGAATTCATCATGAATCAAATTTGTTGTTGAACTTCGGTGATGCTGTCAAATCGAATTGTTCAAAACTTCGATCATCTCCAATGGCAATAAAAAGAAAAAACAGAATTTTTTCCAAAGTTTTTCTTTTTTCAGCATTAAAAAACAAGAAAAATTAGTAATATCAGCATAATTGTATTAACCTGGAGAATGAAAGTACCTGGTCAGTTTTACCACATAGGGAACATGGCAAAAACAAAACCCATAAAACTTTGGTGGAATTGCGTTTTTTTTCCCAATACCACCCCATTTAGATTTTTTTTCCAGCTTTCTACTAAATTGTATGACAAGGCAAATGGTGTCATTAAAAAGTACAACTTATCCTGTGAGAAACAAGCCCTCATACAGCTATTAAAAGAATAAAATAAAAATTATATATATATATATATATATAAAAATATATATATATATATATATATATATATATATATATATATATATACAGAAAACCGCAATGTCCTGAAGGGATTAAAAAAAATTATGATTTTGTGATATTTTGTGGTTGTGAAGAGAACTGCAGCCTCTCGAGGCTTTTGCAAGTATCTGATAATGTACTCAATTTGCATTGGAAGAGAGAGGAGTTTTTAGCACAATTTTTGGACAGTTAAGGGTGGACAATTCTGTATATCTAAACTTGTGGCTGACTCCACATTGCTGGTTGCTGGTCTTTCTACCAAGTCTTGTTGTCATTGTAACATCGTGGCAAGTGGATGCGATGTCATATGAAGGTGACAATCATTGTCCACACCTTTATCTGTGGTCACTGCTATGCCAGTGATTGGTGGCTGTGGTCATGTATACCTTAGTTAGTCTGTTAATGATTGTCAAAAGATCTGTAATTACCTTATAATAACAGCTTTCATTAATGTCCTCTGTCCCTTTCCACTGCTCCCTTAAAAGACCATTGCTAGGGCTTGTCTGCCTCCCAACTTAATGTAAACAGAAGACAGAGGGGCGGTCCTTCACACTGCATGCCTGCATTAGGCCTCATAGTGAGGAGGCGTGTCTCTCAGTAATCCAATCTGATTGGCTGGCAGGGAGCTGCTGGATACAGCAAGTGTGTATGGGAAGTGAGGGAAATCAGTTTTGGCCTCAAAGAACTGGCAAAGGAGCCATCTTGAGAAGGTCCTCATATTGTAAATGTTTAAATAGCTGTAGCTAAGGGAAAAACTCAAAGAAAACAGTGGTATGTGAAGAAACTAAGGATTGCTTTATGCATAATGCTGCAGCACCAGTAACATATTTTAAAATAGATTTTTTGATGAAAACATGGCAGTTACCATTTGAACTTGATACTTAGGGTCTGAAGAACCTTGTTAACATCTACTTGTATTTTTGCCATATATGATTTCAAAATCATGTTTTGTCCACTAATCAAAGAGCATTCCAAAAACAAAACAAAGCAAAAAAAATTAAAAACTGTCATACGCCTAGTGCAAGACCTGGAAAGGTGAATGACTTCTATCTGTTGTGGTGTTCTCTGGATCATGGACCACCCCCTTGGGCCCTGCACTAGGTACAATGCAATGCATCAGGTTTTTTTTTCTAGAACATTCCTTTAACTTGGTAAATTGCACAATTATTTAATTTTCGTATGGCACAATGTTGTTGTATAGGTGCAATACTCTCCTAATATTAGCCTTGTTAAACTAATTGATAGGAAGATAATCAGTGTTATTTTTCAGGATCTGCTATATGTAATATAGAAAGTAATGGACCAATGTTTGCTATAGTATGTATTTAAATTTTTTCATTTTTTTCCGCAGTGCTTTTATTCCAATAACATTACATGATCGGTCTCTGAAAGCATTCAAAAAGATATGTCCAGTCATATAATGTGTGCATATAATTCGGATGGATTAGCTGGCTGCAATGTGCTTCTCTGAAAAATACATGGACTAATACAATTTATGGTCAATTAAACTCAAGCAAACTCAAGAATTTCAAAAGGAAACCCAAGGTTATGCAACAGTAATCGTAACAAATGTATCTTTATTTATCAATATAGTGGAAAATTAGTCATTTTTGCATGAATAATCTCGGAAAAAATTATTTTCTCTGAATGAGGTGACCAAGGCTGCTTGACAGCCGCTGGAAGCAGCAGGCACTGGTTCATTGGCAAGATTTAGGTGCCATGGCTGCATCCCCGTTGGACAGGAGGAGTAGTGACACAGCTGTTTGAAAGCTAAGGACCACAATAGACAAAAAAAAATATGTTTATAAAATGCACTAAAACCACAACACAAGAGCAATCAAAAGTTTCTACACATGGTAGAAAAGTATTTTAGCTGGAAACACATGCCATACTGGAATAAAAGAGTATGCAAATTGTATCCGGAATAGCCTGTGAGGCTATATTCTAGTGTAATGTGTTGTAGACCAGGCAGGGAAAAATATCTTGTACTGATAACAAAACTTACATTGTGCCGCCAGAGCTGCAGAGTAGGATAGATCCCGACTGTGAAACTACATCATAACCCTATCACCCCAGGCATGATTATATACATAAGATAACTGGATGATACAGTTATCTGCGGTTACATTGCATTGAATCAATTTAAACCATGAACAAGTAATTTGATATTTCTAGTGCAAGGTTCTTGGAAGGAGAAAAAGATGAAGGCAAAGGAAAAGATGAAGAGGATGAATAATAGAAAAATTAAGAAAGGGAAAACTCTGGAATTAAAGGGGATTTGTCAGCACTTTGGCTATGCTATTCTGCTGACAGCAACATACCATTTGTGGAGCTTTTCTTATCAGGAGTAGTATGAATATAAAGTTTTGTTCTGCCAGATTCTGTTCTTACAAGTGCCCAGGAGGTGAAGCTTCATTGAGAAGTGTTTTCTGCACTGAGCTGCTTAACCGCCCCTCCCTTCTCCTTGGAGTGACAGCTGTAGCATCCAATTGGAAGACCAGTATATAGGACAACCAGTATATGGGAAACAGCCCAATGCAGAGAACACTACCCATTGATTGATGCTCCTCCTCCTTGGTACTAGCAGAATTTAGCAGAATAAAACTTCTTATTCACACTACTTTTGATGAGATAGCTAAACAAAAGGTATATTTGCAAGGCTGGCGACCGCTACTTAATGCTGACAAATCTCTTACCAGCCAGTCACTTTACACATTATACACTTAGTTTAGGTAAATACATTGTCTGTGTAGCATTATTACACACATTCTTGCAAATCCTGACTTTAAAGGGGTTTCCCGGGATAATTATAGTTTTAACAGATATGTTAATGTGGTTTCTATCTAGTTTCTATCTCTTATCTAACTATCTATTTCATATGTATCTATTTATCTCTCTATCCATCTTTATATCTGTATTCTATCTATTTTTTTTATATTATATCTATCTTTCTATCTATCATCTATCAATTGAATTCCAAATAGAGAGATATTTTAATGATGATTAAATCCCATGAATCAAAGAAGCTGGGAATCAATACAAAACCTCTCTGTCCTCACATGATAGAATTGGCAAATATACACACACCATGTGGTTACATGTGGTATTGCAAGCAAGCCTACAATGCTAAACTAAAAAGACTTTAATTTGTCATAGACACAATGTAATACTATTCTTTCCCAGTGGCGGCGCTACAAAGCAGTTGAACACTGAATGTCTGCTACCTACATAGATTACAACTAATCACTGATGGAAATAGCAACGAATTATCCTATAATGAGATTATTTACAGTGAATGCTTCTACAAAAAAAAAGTATTTTGAAAAAAGTCTTTTATTAAAACCAAACTACCTGCAATTAATCCAGTACATTAAAATGTGAATCTCACAATTATCTCACAGTTTTAAAGCTTTTTGACTTCTACCTTGTGACCTGATTTGTACAGGAATATTAATAAATAAGCCCCAAGAGTGAAATAATATATTTCGATATGTTTCCCATGTCCCACCTCTTCATAGTGAACTTACGTGGACATTACTTCTTTCACCTGAGATGCAATTTTTCATTAACGTATATAGCAAATTGAAGCTGTTTGTGATGTGTTTTAGAGGGAAAGGCAATCAGACTGAGTCTAAGGGACGTGTTATAATTAGCGTATAGATCATTTGCCAGATTTCTCTTGGAAAACACTGCCAATACACGGCTATTAGTTCTCTTTGTGAAATGCTTTTTTGTTGATAAAACAGAATAAAAGGCGCATCGCCTCTGTGCTGTCGGCATTTTATGGTATGCCATATGGTAGACAAGTAATGTCAAGACTGGAGACACTAAAAGAAAACTGACACTTACAATGCCAATACTATAGAATAGATTCTTATTCATGCACCCATCTTAACATATTAGAATTTTTAAAGAGAGAGTTTATGAAATATGACCTGGTAATGCTATGCCCACATCTCCGTTTAGGCACTCCAGTAGTCTGTTTAGGAAGAGGAACAGACAACTGAAATTACTGTATCCAGCATAGCTGGACTACTGGATCCCCATTGTCTATAATGGTATCTGGCGAGTATCTGGTGGCTTTCTAGCATAAATGCTAGCTATTGGTGGGACAAATACTGCTGCGTCCAGGAGTATTTGTCAGGTAGAAAGCTGGTATTTATGCTGGTAACCCACCAGATCCCCATCAGATCCCATTATAGTCAATGTGGATCTGGCAGTTCACGGCATGTATGAGGCTGCATCCAGCCATGCCAGATACAGCAATTCTGGTAGTCAGTTTAACAGAGATATGAATGTAGCCTAAAACTTTTAATACAAACCATAAGATGTCTAGATTTCTGACTGGGTGTGATGAAACCAAGATTGACATTTTCAGCATAAGACTCATGTGTGGGGAAAACCAGGAACTGCTCATCACCTGCCCAATACCATACCTACAGTGAAGCATGATGGTGGCAGTATCATCCTGTGGGGGATTTTTTCAGCAGCTAGGACATGAAGACTAGTCAGTGTTAGGGTTGAGCGAACTTCAGGTCAAAGTTCCGGTTCGGCACCCGAACTTGACCCAACCTTAACCCCAAACCCGGACCCCATTTAAGTCAATGTGGACCCGAACTTCACTTTATTATTTTCCGTTTATAACATGGTTATAACAGAAAATAATAGCATTCTTAAAACAGAATGCTAAATAAAATGTCTATTGAGGGGTTAAAAAAAACAAAAAACTCACCTCATCCACTGGATCGCGCAGCTGGTATCTTCTTTTCTTCAGGACCTGCAAAAGTCACCGCGTGGTCCTGCTGAATGGTTCTAATGAACTCCTAGCATTCCCCAACAGCTGCAGATAATCAGGGTATGCTGATGGTTTTAGTTTTGGAACATATGGAGACCCACAGGTTGGAGATGATTGTTGTAGTCTTTAAACATATGTTTAGAGGTGAATGCAGTTGTGCTAATGGTAAAATTGATTGCTGCCAGAAAATGTGAGGAGAATTTTACATTTTTAGTGCCATGCTCATCTTAGAGAGTTTATAAATCTTCACAATTATGGGAAATACGTTTTCATTTTTAATAGTCCTTTTGGTCTCCATTATGAAATTAGCTGTTAACAGGTTGGAGAATGATGTTTGTAGCTGGAAAGCATTGAGTAACATAATTGCTCAGTACTTTCAATAATTGCATGCCTGTCTACAAGAGGATTGTAGCACATTTCTCCCTTAAATGAAAAAATAAAATAAAAAAATTGTAATTTTCTGCCGATGTGCTTTCTTACCATTTGAGGACTGGAACTAAAAGCTGTTATGGCAGACACATTGCTACCAATCTCTTCTTATATATTCTTGACTTTTAGGTAGTCTACCACAACCAGAAGATTAAGATTTATCTTATGCATATGATGGTTTCATGATAAGCAATGTAACGCAGTGAGTGTGGAACCACTGTCAACCAACAGATTTGACTTGGGGCTACTCTGAAGGGCATTATCCTGGCAGTTGCCTGTTTTTCACTCTTTAACCCATGTACAAGGGTCTGGATTTCAATGCAAGGGAACCACCAGGTATCCACACCCTTGAGAAGTCTCTGTATGATTGCCAGCTGACCCAGAGGGATCAAGAGAAACACAACTATAGAGTACCAACGGATCAAAAACAAACTGTAGTCAGGGACAGGCCAATGTAAGATCAGGCAGAGTAGGAGCTATACAGTAAACTGTTCAAACTCAGGGAAAGTAGAATAGGGCAATACAGTGTATAGGCATGGGTCTGACATGGAGTGGACAGTCAATATCCAGAAAACAGGCAAAAGTTGGTATACAAGCAGACAAACAAAAACATCACAAATAGCACAATGCTATTTGGAAAAAAACCTATTACTCAGGCACACTCCCATAGGAGAAGGTGCCATAAGTACCCCATTGGCTGGTAAATACTAGGGTGAATGCATACCGGCCCTTTAATAGTCAGAGGGAGCATGTGCCCCATACAGGCCGACTGAGAGAGGCTGAGTTGGCAAGCAGGTCGCAGACTGCATGGAGGGTCAGAAATAGAGGAGAGCAGAAGGCAGAACTGTACGACTGGGACAGAGGCAGGTGATCAAAGCAGCAGGGTCCATTAGCCACCACTGTACCAAGATCTAGAACAGGGATCAGCAAACTTCGGCACTCCAGTTGCTGTGAAACTACAATTCCCAGCATACTCCTTTCTATAGGAGTTCAGAGAAGAGCAGAGTAAGTATGCATGCTGGGAGTTGTAGTTTCACAACAGCTGGAGTGCCGGAGGTTGCCTAACCCTGGTCTAGAATACGGATCAAATGTGTATTTTATGCAGGTGTGCATGACATACTGATGTGTTTCCACATGTTCAAATGCGTTCACCATTACCTTAGCTTGAATAATCTCAAGAAACCATATCAAATCTATATTGCAACATTTTAGCAAAACCCTTAATGGACTACAATTCATAGCACAACCAGTGGGTGGCTACATATAAACAGATATATGTGTATATGGTAGACTTCTCGTGACACAATATCACAAAATCATATTGTTTTGAAAGCTGGTCATCTCGTGATACACATGTGAGGATCTACTTAGCCTTGAGGAAAGGTAAGCAAGAACACCTCAGTAGCTGTATGTAGGAAACAGAAGTGAGTATAGACACATGGCTGTCAATCAGAGCTAGCCACTAGCTAATGATCTAGCTGCAGTTCATATATGGTAATTATGGTCAAATTACCTACCGTGGATAATGTACAAATATATGTATTCATTTGCAGGAAGTGGTTAAATGTAAACCTAAAATATGTGATAAACTAGACAATGGATTGTACATCTAACTATAGTTTCAAGTTCATTGCTGTGTTATTTCCATCCTCCAGCAAAGCATATGGACGTCATAGAGGAAAAGGCAAAGTATGATGATCAAGTCTGACAGCAACAGGAATTAGGCAGATGGATCTCGTACAGTAATCATACAGATATCAGATAGAAAAGACTGACCTGACATGTAATGAAGATGTGATCTAGCAGACATCAGCATATATAGAGCAGAATAACCTTAGCAGAACGTGATGTTTGCATTAATCATCCATTATCCACTTCATTTGTCACATAGTAAACCAGCTTATAATAGGGGTGATTACAGCATTATATTCACCCAATGACTAGGTTTCAAATTGTAGACACAGCCCTGTTCATCTGGGGTTGATGTCCGTATTATACCACCTCAATGAATACTCTCTTTCTTTTGAAATCTCTCTCACGCAAAGTTGGCCTACACAGAGCCAATACATTTTAATGCTGTATGAAAACAGCATTAAAAATGAAGTTTTTGAACATATCAACTTTGGATCTATGACTCGAAGCTCAATTTGTTAAAGACTAGCTATAACCTCCCTTCTGATCCTCAGCTGAGTCATGTGACCAACACTCTACCTCTCCAACTGACTTAGAAAGTCAGTTACTTCTCTATTCATTCCTATGAGACTGATATTGAGGCTCCCATAGGATTGCATAGAGAAACTGGCTTCCTGTCCACACATAAGATGCTGCATTATTTGGAAAGTGGAGTGCTGGTCACATGACACAGCTGAGGAGCATAAGGGAGGGGATAACTCAGAAATACAATCACTGGTAAGAATATTACCTTCACTACAGTTTACATCATGGACATGTCTAACAGGTTAGAGAATATAATTTTTTGTGGGAGTGCTTCTTTGAATTAAGGCCAATTAAAAAATCTTTTTGATTTTCATTTTGCATACATTTGGACAGCAAATAATGGTTGTAATGGTGGACTTAGGGTACTTATGTGTATGGTTAAGTGATATGTAATGAGAGAGTTAAATCTCTCCAGGTATTCCAGTTTATCAATGATGTAATATTATTTTGTATTAAACTCACTACATACATGTTTAGATAGAAAAACTGTTAAATAGTCAAAACTTGATTCAAAACGCATTTACTCACGACTAAGCATTTTATCTATAGAGTGCTCTTGATACAGTACTTTATAAATCCATAAGAAAGCATATAACATAATAAGATGAAAAGGTTATATATTTAATTTCATATTTTTTACTTGAAGGCTGTAAATGTGTCCTTTCATACCTTTTCTCTTGCTCAACATATTTTGAGATATGTGGCAGATGACAAGCTTTTAAAGAAACATGCTTTCGGGATACTCTGTTGGGAGTTGTTTGCGTCATGTGACCACCCGGAGGTTGTGGTGTGCATTATTGCCTGTTGAGGGTATTGCTGGCATATGTGTATCTATATAGTGAGAATTCAGAGTCATTAAAGGGGACCTAAACCTTTTCTGAAACCACTTCTGAGAGTGCTCTGCACCTTCAGCTTTCATGGCCTCTGCTCAGCTCTTCCAGCTCGCAGAGTATGGATCCATAGAAAGTATATGAGATCTGTACTCCACATGCTGGGAAAGCCGAGCCGAGTTGATGAAAGTGGAACATGCAGAGCACTCTCAGAAGTGATGCTGCACCTCCACTGCTGTGATAGACAGGACAGGAGGTTCCTAAAATCTCCCAGGATCACATTCTGTAAATGAGCAGTAAAAGGATGGAGACCACCGTGCAGATAGACAATCTCCGTCTCTTTATTGTGCATGTACAGACTACAATCCTGTGAGACTTCAGGAAGTGTCTGTCCATCTCAGTGATGTGGGCATGATATAAAAGACAGAGAGGGGAGTCTGTGGATGCAACCAGGTGCAATGGAACCACCCTTGTTGCACCTAGGGGGTAATTTGTATATTATTAAAAGCCTTTTTTTGACAAAACAAATAGAGATGACAGAGACATCATGGGACTCTGCTTACAAGCACAGATGGACAGCTGCCGGCCATTTGACATAGTGGTATGTGGCAACAGATGCCCTTTATGAAACTTGGCAAATAGTCCTTTTTAAAAATGCCTTATTTTGGAAAATGAATGGATGGAGCTTATTCAAGGGATAGGGTTTAGCAATTTTTGTATACGATTGTAGATAGGACAGACGGGGAGGCTCCTGCTGTAGCCAGTTATCTCACAATCAGAAACAGGATAGTGAAGAGGAAGGAGAAGTGGAAATGGCACAGAATATTTCATTATATTTTTCTAAGTTTTAAATGAAATATGAGACAAAATAGCAACAACAGAAAGGAGGAGATCGGGGATGGGGCTTTAGTGATATTTTTCATTTGTTTGGGAGTTTTCTATTTAGTGTCCCTTGAAATAAATGGTCAAACCTTAGCTTCCTCCT
The DNA here is from genome assembly GCF_905171765.1 of Bufo bufo. NCBI lineage: Eukaryota > Metazoa > Chordata > Amphibia > Anura > Bufonidae > Bufo > Bufo bufo. The sequence continues at coordinate 74,832,317 of NC_053391.1, read as the reverse complement.
CTCCATATATTTACCATTTACACACTGCATTAAATGCTCAGCAGCTACCTCTATGATCAAATAATTACCTATGTTTAATTATTTTCGCAGGCCATTTTGTATTGCCAAGGACAAGGTCTCTCTTTGAATACATTTAAGCTAAACTTGCTGGCTGATGTGACAGTGAGGAGTGGATGGGATGTACTTGTATAAAGTCATAACTGTTTTAATTAACTTTAGCCTGCTTGGTACTTAAGAAGGATAAATTAGTTAAACCATTATGCAATTTTGTATTGTAAATATTACTGTGTCGTGTGTCAAGCTTAATAGTCCTTAATGAGTCTAACAATATTAATTTTGGCTGTTTCTCGTAGTCTTAATTGACCAAGTTAACCCATTCTGCATTTTACTCTATTGATTTTCTATGTGTCCTTTCTTCGTCCTCAATAATCTGTTCTTACTTTTATTGAATCCAGAGTCTCACAATGAGAATTTATTTATAATCGGTCAGTCATGGGTGGACTGTAGAAATGGTAAATTTACGGCGTGTGTGAGCTCAGTTACCAAGCGGATCATCTTAATTCCCTAAATTCTATAGTTTACTAGTGTTGATCAAGAATATTCAAATTGAGAATTTTTATCGCGAATATCGGCACTTCGAGCATTCACAAATATTTAGAATATAGTGATATATATTCGTAATTTCGAATATTTAGAATATAGTTATATATATTCATAATTTTAAGATTTATTTTTAATCAGTACACATGATCCCTCCTTGCTTCTAGCTTGTGGGCCAATGAGAAGGCTGCAATATCTTTGACTTTAGGAGTAGTGTTGATTGCAAATTTTCGTAATGCAAATTTTGATCGCAAATTTTTCAATTGCCGATTTCAGAAATATCACAAATTCGAATATTGGCCCTGCCGCTCATCACTATAGTTTACGCATGTAGATATAGAAAGTGAATTTCTTTAACAGATTTGTCCTTCCTTAAAGGGGTTGTCTCACTTCAGCAAGTGGTATTTATAATCTAGAGAAAGTTTATATAAGTCACTTTCAAATGTATTGTGATTGCCCATATTGCATCCTTAGCTGGCAGCTCCAAATGTTTTTCTTTTCCTGTGGACCTTTGGGGCCCACTATGGTATCAGAACATGAACCCATCTGAGGACCCTCTTGTACTCTGGTAGGCCAGTTCGGCACTGCATATGGTACAATCCTTTTGGATACATACTTGTTATGGTGGCTCTCCATGTCCACTGCCAGCTTGCTATTCAGTGCGGGCCGGGGCACCTCATCACTCACTCAGCTTCTGCCAGCCATCAGACCCCTGTGTTCCACGAGGCAGGCTTCAGCCTGGCTGCAATGCCTGTTTCTGTGTGCATTATTGAGACTGCTGCCTATCTACTGGATCCCTGGATCCTGAGCTGCCTGCCTGACCTTTGGAGTGTTTTAGGGATTTTCACAAACTATGCCAACCTTGACCTCTGCTTGTTTCCTGACTATGTGGATTACCTGATCCCCCTGGTGCCATGCACCAGTGTCTCTGGTCCCCATGGGACTGTAACTAATCACACCAGAACTATAAGAGGTAGTGGCCTGGCAGCTCTCCTGACGCCAATGCCATATCCCTGTATAGAGGTTTAAAGTAAAAACCAGGGGACCACAGGGATAATGCACTCAGTACTAGGCCAAAGTGAAACAGTTTTTTGGCATAGTATCCATATCCACGGCCCATAACAATATGTAATTGGACTTTTAAAAAAAAGGATACTTCTGTATGAAATGGTGGTATGGCAGGTTTCATTGACTTCCTAGAACCATATTACAGTATCCATACAACTAGGATGTTATATGGGGTTGTCATACCATGCTTGTACCATAAGGAATTTCATCCTAATACCAATAAGTTATCTGAAAATGACTAAAGATGCAAAGTTTCAACTATTTTGAAAATTAAAATAACATAATGATAGCTTCCTATTAAAACTGAATAGTCACCTAGACCCAGACAGGCAACGATTCATCCTTGATTAATGAGTAACTTGTCACAATAAAAATGGTATTAAACATGACCATACACTTCTGTCTTATTAGATGTACCAGCTCCTGCTGATTGTCCCTCATGTTATTTAACTCTTGCCAAAATCTGATAGAGAAATCTTTTTGCATGGAACAACTGACTAAGATAAATTGGCAGGTGAATGACCGAAAACAGCGGGGGTGAACTATTAGGGATTATGTTAAAACTTTTGCATGCTGCATTAACCATCTTATACATCCAAGTCTGGCTTATGGCAACTATGGTAGAAAGCCAATTATGAGACAGCCTTTTTATCCTGTTGGACAAACCTGACTCCAGAAATTTAGAATACAGAGATCAAAACAATGCAGAAAAGAACAAATTGCTGAATTTTAATTGGTAGCTGGGTTTATTTTAAATTTTTATTTTTGAAAATCAATGCAGATGGATGACTCAAAGATAACTCCTGTTTAATGAATATGAATCAGCATAGAGTATATTCACTAAGGAATTTCATATTAAACCACAGTTTATGCTGGCAATGCCTATATATATATATATATATATATATATATATATATATATATATAAAAAAATGAAATCCGCAGCACATCCAAGAGGTCAGAAAGTAAAAAGAAGCTTTATTCACCAAGCATGCGACGTTTCAATCCTCTCAATGGGATTTTTCTCAAGCAGTGAGAGGATTGAAACGTCGCATGCTTGGTGAATAAAGCTTCTTTTTACTTTCTGACCTCTTGGATGTGCTGCGGATTTCATTTTTTCTATATCATTTGGAGGTGGATCGCCTACTCAGCCGCTGGCACTCCGTTTGTACTATTCTGACAGTGGTGCTGCCCACATTTCTTCTATTTTATATATATATATATATATATATATATAGTTGCAAGGAAAAGTATGTGAACCATTTGGAATGATATGGATTTCTGCACAAATTGGTCATAAAATGTGATCTGATCTTCATCTAAGTCACAACAATAGACAATCACAGTCTGCTTAAACTAATAACACACAAAGAATTAAATGTTACCATGTTTTTATTGAACACACCATGTAAACATTCACAGTGTAAACCACTTGTTTTCAAAGTAGCGTAAGGGCTGAAAAGTCTAAATTTTGCTGCAAATACAGTGTGCAATGATATTTGCGACCTTTCCACAACAGAATTCTGGCGTAAAAGGCGTAGTAAATGCTCCTCACAGTTTTACTTTTCCTTTTTTTATTTCTATATTTTACTGGAAACGTATTTAAAAGAAATGGCATTTAATTCCTAAATAGAAATAAGTGAAATGATTCTAAACAAATCAAATTAATTTAGAATTTTCCAAAAATTTGGCTTCAAAAAGATGAATCAAGCAAAATAGTGTCTACTATTTTACATATCACAGTAGTGAGCACAGCAAGGCAGAGTTTATAAAGTTGGAGGATCACATGACCCAAAGAGGGGCCCTAGCCCATAATGCCTTGCAGTCAACCCAGGGTTTCCAACTATATTTTTTCTTTTTTCTGGCAACCTATCCCAAAATCATGGACAGATGTTATTTTTTACAGACAAATTGGAAACCCATGATGAATTATAAAGATTATAAGTAGAACATGTCTAAAACTCAATATCCTGATAAGAACTTATTACCAGTGTAATGTCTATTTTTTTTTCACGGACACAGGAAAAAAGTTGCCTTTTTTTACGGACTGTCCAGAAATTTCTAGACGGTTGGCAACCCTGAGTCAGCCTCACAGCCAATTAAGGGCGGTGTAGACATGTGTCATAGGCAGAGCAGATACATAATTCTCTGCATGTTCACTGATGTGACAGGATGTCTCTGCCACAGACACAGCAATTAGAGGGCCCCTGTAAGACCAAAACTGTTGTAAAGGAAAGCTGGCATAGTTGCCCAAAGCAACCAATCCATTTCAACCTCTCATTTTTCAGACCTCCTTTGGAAAATGAAAGAGACCACGAACAGCAAGTGCCTAAGACTGACCCTTTGATATTGAAATGCTCTATGATTTTTGGGAGATGAGACAGACATTGAGGGAACTGTTCATACATGTTTTTTTGTTGTAAACTGATAGATCCTGGCAGGTTTAAAACACCTATTTTGAGAACCTCTGTGATGTCCACCTATAAAAAGTAATTTTCTAAATTCTGTTTGGTTTAGTTTGGAACTAAAACAAGTCAATCACGAGTCTATGTTTTTATCACCTTGACTATCAGTCCCATAGAGGTCAAATGGAGGGGCATTGAGCATGGTCAACGGCCACCTCATTCAAGGTCCTCCTCACTGCACTTGGGCTTGGGAATCACATTATATTCATTTGTGGGGTTCCAGCAATGGAGCACCCAGAGAACAGATACTTTTGTAAGATAGAATTTTAAGATAGATTTTAATTGTTGGAATACCCCTTTCAATGAATAATATAACATTGCAGAGAGTCTTGTGTGGAGAAATGACAAATAACTTTCAATTTAGATAAATGTATGGACGTGCACTTGGGCCAAAGAAACAAAATGTAGAATCATGTACGAAATAGTAAAACACAGGGTAAAGCTGTCACTGAAAATGACTTTTTTTTATTACAGTGAATTATTCCATAGCATCTCTATTATGTAATATGTAAACTGCTCTATAATTACAGATTTCAGCATTCTTTTATTGCTGTATTGTTTGCAAAAAATAAATTTAGCTTTTATTAGCCAAACACAAGTTAGCTTCCAACCAGGAGGCACAGACCTCCCAAACAAAATTTAATTTTTACTGTTCTCAAAAGAAATCTTAACTATTGTTTCAACAGTGGATTTGGATTCAGTCCAAATGTGAAGCAGAAATTTCAATAAATCAAATGCCATTTACATATTCGCCCTTTCCCTTGCATTGGCATGCAGCACACAGTTCAAGCACAGTTTCTGTCTGAACAGACCTAATTGGAAGTGTGATGCAGATAATTACTGGAAATTTTCTTTACTACACTTGGAAAAGGAACTGAACTTTTCATCTTCAATGTATTTAGAATTCTGGCAATATCTACTACTTGTAATAAAATCACACCTTTCTTTATGGATCATAACTGTCCTCAAAATAAAATATCATAGCAGCTGAAAGTATAAATTGCAGCTTTCTTTTTATACAACCCCATGGTCGGTACATCACACCATACAGAATATACATAGATCAGCCATAACATTCACACCACTTGCTTAGTTTTGTGTAGGTCCCACTCATACAGCGAAAACAGCTCAAACTCAGGCCTAGTTCACACGAACGTATGGCTTTTATAGTTTTTTGCGGTCCGTTTTTCACTGATCCGTTGTTCCGTTTTTGAGTTCCGTTGTGTTTCCGTTTCTGTTCCGTTTTTCTGTTCCGTTTTTCCATATGGCATATACAGTATACTGTAATTACATAGAAAAAATTGGGCTGGGCATAACATTTTCAATAGATGGTTCAGCAAAAACGGAACAGATACGGAAGACATACGGATGCATTTCCGTATGTGTTCTGTTTTTTTGGCGGACTCATTGACTTTAATGGAGCCACGGAACGTGATTTGCAGCCAAATATAGGACATGTTCTATCTTTCAACGGAACGGAAAAACCGAAATACGGAATCGGAATGCATACGGAACACATTCCGTTTTTTTTGCAGAACCATTGAAATGAATGGTTCCGTATACGGAACACAAAAAAACGGCCCGTACACCCGCAAAAAAAACATTCGTGTGAACTAGGCCTCATTGAGACATTGATTCCAAAAGACCTTTGAAGCTGTCCTGTGGTATCTACAACCAAGACAATAGCAGAACTTTTAAGTCCTGTAAGTTAGGTGAAACCTCCATGGACTGGACTTGTTTTTCCAGCACATTCCACAGATGCTCGATCGGATTGAGAACTGGGCCATTTGGAGGCCAGGGGACTTGGAACTCTTTGTCATGTTCCTCAAAGCACTCCTGAACAATTTTACATTGTGGGAGGACATATTATCTTGCTGAAAGGCCACTGCCATTAAAGTATACCTCATCAGTGAAGGGGTGTAGTTGGTCTGTAACATATTAAGGTATGTAGGTTGTACGTGTCAAAATAACATTTACTAATGTCCTGGAACCAATGTTTCTCAGCAGAACATTGTCCCAAGCATCCTTCTGCCTCAGCCAACTTGCTTTTTATCCCTAGTGCATCAATTTGCCATCTTTTCCCCAGGTAAGCAATGCACATACCTAATCATATACAGGATGTAAAAGGAAGAATCATTCATCAGACCAAACCTTCTTCTATTGTTCTTTGGTCCATTTCTGATGCTCTGTGCCCACTGTAGACACTTTTAGCAAGTGACAGGGGTCATGATGGGCTCTCTGACCGCTCTGTGGCTAAGCAGCCCCATATACACGAAGTTGTAAAGTATAGTGTTCTGACATTCACTATCATTTCTATCATAGCCAGAATTTACTTTCTCAGCAATATGTAGCATTAGCAGCTTGCCTGTGAAATTGGAGCAGGTCGACTATTCTTGGCTCTCCATGTGCATTAATGAGCCTTGGGACCCAGGATCATATTGCCATTTCACCAGCGTAGGGACCCCCTTGAAAGAGATCACTGTGAAGTGGCAAATGGGCTTCTACAGTTTGATCAAAACATATCCAAAGAATTTATGGGGTCATTTATTAAACTGGTGTAAAGTAGAACTGGCTTAGTTGCCCATATCAACCAATTAGATTACACCTTTCATTTATGACAGCTCCTCTAGAAAATGAAAGGTGGAATCTGATTGGTTGCTATGGGAAACTAAGCCAGTTCTACTTTACACCAGTTTGATAAATTACAGCCTTAGATGGTCATTTATGAATGGATATATACCTGTTTTGGCATACATATCTGTCCCAGATGCCCTTTGTGACCGAATCTGCGACTTCTTCCCCATCCATGTCACCTACGCCAGTTCTAAAAAAAGGGGCCGTGGGGGGTTGTTTTAGGCGTAGAAAATTATCTAAATCTACGCCACCAAGGAAGCTGGCGTAGAATTAGGTTGGCAGTGGATGAACCTAAGTTATGTAGAGGCTGATATCTAATTTAGGCGCATCATGAGCCAGCGCAGGGTTATCAATAGTGTTGAGTAAAGTTATGGAAAATTCAATTCGCCTGCTTCGCTGAATTTTACAAAACAATTTGCTTAGTGACAAATTCAGATGCCGCATTCATCACTGATCGTGGCATCTGACTTTAATATTTAAGTCTGGAATATATATATTTTTTTCTATAGTTGTTTTCTAAGTGAATTGAAAACCAATTTGGGGGGTACTGTATCTCCTTATGGAGAGTGCCTTAATCACCGTGAGGAGTTGTAAAGGCCAAATATAGGCCTTGAGACCTGACTTTGTTAGGTGCTGGCTTATTTGTCATCTGCGTCATGTCTCAAGGCCTATTTAAAGGGTTACCTTACATCTGGTGGCATCAGAAGCAGAACTTGCTAAGAGCTCATTTGCATACCTTCAAAAAATCAGATCAATAATAAATCTACAGACTATTTTAATATGCATTATACTTTTTAATCTAGCCCTGTTACTTGACCAAAAAATGTTCTTCTATTATATATCACCATCTTTTATTATTTAGTAACAAGATAATTGGGAGTAATCCAGAACAATCTCATAGGTCTAAGTATAAAGCTAAATATAGAATGATTTTTTATTTTTTTTTGGGGAGGGGGTATTTAACTTCACTAAGAAAATTTTTCTGTCATCCTTAAAAATAAGTCATATTTCTCTTTCATCCACCATGATTGCCATGTATCTAAAAACATCCAGAGTTTAATGCAATTAAAGTTTTTGTCATGTTCATGTCAATTGAAGTCTCTTGCCTTAATCAGTTTTATTTTTAGTTCTCTAAAGCTGCATTTAAAGTTAACAATGGCTTGCTGTCACTTCTCTCTGCTCAGACATAACCCTTCTCTCTGATTTCTGCAGATCTCAATAGGTGCTCATGAAATATTGGTATGGAATAATAACAGCTCTAAAAGGACACCTTTATCATTCACATTCAGATAAAGCCATTATCGCACTACTAATGAAAAATTGCAAATATACTGCTTTAAAATGAACTTTCCAGATATTGAACTGCATCATCTCAAATGATGTGAAACCTTAGTCTAGTGGCTCTAATATAGCCCCATAAAGGAGACTATCACTCAGCTTTCTGTATCTTAGACAGAAATTGGGTCTGTGCAATGCATCTATCAAAAGGAAGAGTATTTTGGGGAAAAAGAATAAGAACGCATGAAATGAATATATGATTATTTGTTTTATAAATTCATTTATTTTATGACACCAATAACCATAGTGACTGTGGCTGTAAATCTACAAATATTCTGATTTCACACTGGAGCAGCCATAATAGATTGAGAGGAGTGAGTATAGCTGGCCACACACTTTAGATTTTGTCATTTAAACACTCTACAACTATCCCCCCTTCCCCCACACACATGCATGCTCTGTCATCTTGGGTAAAGGGGTGTAGTCCACTGCCATACACCTCAAACAGACCAATCCTTCTTTCTCCCAACATTTTCCATCGGAGGAGGGGTAAGGTGTCGGGACATCCCAATGTAAGTGGTTGACTGGCTCCACCAATAAAGGCAGTTTTGGCTGACATTAATGAAATACTTATTTAGATAGATAGATTATTTTTTTTTATAAAGTCATCCTGCATTACTCGAGCCAAGAGGAAAGATATGGAAGGACACATATGTATACATATTCAAATCCAATTCCACCCAAAAAAATAATAATCTATGCAGACATGCATAGGACTATAGTTCTATGGACCCAATACAGTAAATTAACTAAGCATGTCAACTTTTAACCCCTTCACCCGCAATAAATGCTTGACAGGCTGCAATACACAATACAACCACTGGGTGATCACACAAAAATAAACTGAAGAAAAACAGCTCGTGACAGTATCTCATAATCATTATTTTGAAAGGTTCATTTTTTGCAGGATATGTTTAACCAAATGGAAAAGCTTAGGAGGGACTCATCTGTGTACGGCAAGTATTGTGCAATAACTGTCAAGGCTATGTTTACATCTCTGGCACAAACTCTAGCAGTCTGTTACAGCAGAGGAACAGACTACCAGAGTTTACAATATCCAGCATAGCACTACAAAAGGTATGCCTATACTGCTGTCTAGCCCCTAGCAAGTGCTGTCAACAGCTTAGCCTTGTCAAAACTGCTGAAAGATTCCCTTTTAAAAGCAGTTACTGTGAATATCAAGTTATAGGGGAATATTTATCGAGCCCTGTACTCCAGAATTCTGGCCATAAAATAGGGCTTCATTTTGCATTTTGCACCGCTCATTCCAGTTTCAAAAACTGGGTGGGAATGCTTAGCCTGTCAATCTGATTTATCAACTGCGACCATAAAAATGGTTGCACACTTAATCAAGTAAAGATGTGGCATAGAAAGTGGAGTAATGTCTCATGACAGATGTGTTATACTTAAAGCATAGTTTCAGTTATAAAACAACTTTCCATGAATGAATAGTACATGTGAATAGAACAAACTTTGTAATATACACTCACCTAAAGAATTATTAAGAACACCATACTAATACAGTGTTGGACCCCCTTTTGCCTTCAGAACTGCCTTAATTCTATGTGGCATTAATTCAACAAGGTGCTGATAGCATTCTTTAGAAATGTTGGTCCATATTGATAGGATAGCATCTTGCAGTTGATGGAGATTTGAGGGATGCACATCCAGGGCACGAAGCTCCCGTTCCACCACATCCCAAAGATGCTCTATTGGGTTGAGATCTGGTGACTGTGGGGGCCATTTTAGTACAGTGAACTCATTGTCATGTTCAAGAAACCAATTTGAAATGATTCGAGCTTTGTGACATGGTGCATTATCCTGCTGGAAGTAGCCATCAGAGGATGGATACATGTTCTCATTCTGTTTACGCCAAATTCAGACTCTACCATTTGAATGCCTCAACAGAAATCGAGACTCATCAGACCAGGCAACATTTTTCCAGTCTTCAACAGTCCAATTTTGGTGAGCTCGTGCAAATTGTAGCCTCTTTTTCCTATTTGTAGTGGAGATGAGTGGTACCCGGTGGGGTCTTCTGCTGTTGTAGCCCACCCGCCTCAAGGTTATGCGTGTTGTGGCTTCACAAATGCTTTGCTGCATACCTAGGTTGTAACGAGTGGTTATTTCAGTCAACGTTGCTCTTCTATCAGCTTGAATCTTTCGGCCCATTCTCCTCTGACCTCTAGCATCCACAAGGCATTTTTGCCGACAGGACTGCCGCATACTGGATGTTTTTCCCTTTTCACACCATTCTTTGTAAATCCTAGAAATGGTTGTGCGTGAAAATCACAGTAACTGAGCAGATTGTGAAATACTCAGACCGGCCCGTCTGGCACCAACAACCATGCCACGCTCAAAATTGCTTAAATCACCTTTCTTTCCCATTCTGACATACAGTTTGGAGTTCAGGAGATTGTCTTGACCAGGACCACACCCTTAAATGCATTGAAGCAACTGCCATGTGATTGGTTGACTAGATAATTGCATTAATGAGAAATAGAACAGGTGTTCCTAATAATTCTTTAGGTGAGTGTATGTTGCTAAAGAAAAAAGCTTCCATCTGTCTGGCTGTTTTGCTAACATTGATGACTCTGGAGAGAGGAAGGGGCAGGCTGTTGGATGAGGGACACAAACTGCAGTTTCTTAGCTCTGCTAAGCTTAGCACATTTGACTCTAGTACATCTAGTAAGATATGGCTCTACCACTGTTCAAAGTGAGGTAAAAATTCATTAGCTAGCAGCACCCATAGACTTTTGTTGTGATTCTGGAGACAAAGTGGTAATAGAGATATGAGGCTAAGTGAAGGTAAAAGAAGGAAATCAGCCTGAGAAGCCCAGGAGAAAACATAACACGCTTATTTAATAAGATATATAATAAAGTTTCCTACAGTCACCTATACTATTCATTTCTGAAAATGTGTGTATGACTGGAGAGACAATTTAAAGATCCTCCAAATTTACTAAACAATATGTGACATTTGATAATTTTGGCATACATTATGATAATGCAACTCCTGAAAAACCAGCCTCAAAAGTACCCCTCATATTAAATCCTACGTATTTGGTCAATCTGCCCAGATGTCAAGTAGTACAGAAAATAGAGCAGCAGGGATACACAAAAGAACATGTACAGGTTAAGCCTGACTCACGTTACAGTGAAATGACAGTAAAGGAGTATCCGTAATCCTCTGTGGAGGCATTGTAATGTCCTCATTAAGAGGGAGGGTCTAGCTTGGGGGGGGGGGGGGGTTCACATAATATTGAATTCATGGAGATTATTGTTACACTCAGATTACCATCTTAATAGCAATAAGACGACACTTGAATAGCAACCTTGACAGCAGTAAAACTACAAAACTACTCTTGAGGGAGAAGCATGTATGCTAATGATTTAGCACATTTATGCAAATAATCCCACCAAGAATCAGAGCCATCAGCATATCAGTATAGTCTTATACAAGATTAGCTAAAATAAAATGGCTGGGGCTAGAAGCAGATTTCTGTCACATGGCAATAAGTGGGCCCGATAGATTTACCAAAGAAAGCTGCCACAGATTTCAATTTCATGCCTCTTAATAAATTTAGTGCATCTTACGTCAAGCATCATTTTTTATTAAGATGGACATATGAAACTCCAAGCTTAATTAATTCCCATAAATTAGCGATCCCCATCCACAGGGCTGCGGAACAGCACCAGGCTGTGGATTATCTGTTAACGGTCTGCAGGGGACACCCGAGTTCAACGTTGGGGACGGGAACTATTAGCTCCTGCTGAACAGCCTCATAGGCTGAAGGTCTCTAGGCCTGAGGCGTATGAGACAGTGGTATGGTGCAGGATGGTTCTGCGCCAGGGTTGACAGACCACCAGAAATCTGGTGCATGAGGTCACAATGACATTTGCGACCACCTGTGCCATGACGCAGGCAGCCAGGGCAGCAGGCCAGAAGCCAGGGCAGCAGGCCAGAATACGCCTGCATGGCAGAAAGCGGGAGTGAGTATTTTGCTTTGTTTATATATATTGTGACACAGTGAGAGGTTTTGTCTGGGAAAACAGGTATTTTCCTCCAAGCATGTGCTGCTGGGCTGATTTACAGCCAGGTGAGGTCAAATACGGGACTGGATTTGAAGTGCCGGTCCGGGTTTTGGCAGCACCTGGCTGTCCTTAAAGTGTGAATAAAACACTGAACTGTTTGATCCAAAGAACTTGTTGTTGCCTCTATACTGCGTCCGCTAATCCTGTCTACCAAAGCGAAACTCCACAATATATATATATATATATGTGTATATATCCCACTACTGGGGGGGGGGGCTATATGTGAAAAAGCCACTACCTGGGGCACAGTTTATGTAAAGTGGGCACTACTGGGTTGGCATTATATCTACTGGGGCCTAAATAGAAATTACTACTGTGTGGGACTGGGGCCTAAATGGTTATGATTACTACGTAAGGGTATAAAATGAAGCTTTAAGACCACTGCCCTAAATGTAGCTTTTACCAGGCTTTTTTCATATTGAATTCTGAGTATCAATTTTTTCTGTTACAATTTGCTATTGCATTGAATAATATGCTATTCTATGCAGCTAAAAACATAACTCGTAGACCAAAAGAACAAATGGGTAAATTTTGCAGAAACTCAGCTTTAATGTTCATAATGTTTTGGCTGCCTTATATAGGTTACGATGTATCAAAACACCACCCGATGAAGCACACAGGCTTGTAGCATGTTCCACTGAAACTCTCATTGTATTGATGTCAATAATAGCGCTACATGTTGGTCTAATCTTGCCACTAAAATTCTGGGTAATGTCAACAGAACCTCTAACGGATGCTCACAATGCATGAGTGAACAAATCCTTTATGGTGAGGGTATTAAAAGGTAAGACAAAAAACAGCAACCTGGAAGGGTGGATGTGGATGAGAGCAGCAGCTGGACCTCAAAAAGTTTTTTCCATCTGGGACATTTATTTCATATTGATAGGCTATGCCATAAATATCTCATTGCTGTGGGTCCCACCTCTAGGACCTGCTCCTATATCATTGGTCTCCATTCACTGTTATGGGGAAAATAGTTGAGTGAGCATGCTTGGCTATTTTTGGAAACCCTGTAGCAGTGAATGGGGAGCAACCCATGCAAGCACAGCCAACCCTCAATTCACCACTGAAAGTAGATAAGCCAGTGCTCGGCAATTTTTTGAAGTCCTATCGTGGTGAATGGAGGCTGGTTGCGCATGCACAGCTTGCTCTCCATTCTAGGCCCTGTTCTGGTGATAGGAGGAGATCCCAGAGGTGTATATAACTGTTCCATATGAGAAAATCCCTTCAAAACTACATTCACATGACTATTTTGGTCAGTATTGGTAAGCCAAAACCAATAATCAATCTGTTGATTCAGTCTGCATCTTTTTTTAAGGCGCAAGATGGTAACATGCTGAGATAAGGAAGAGAGCTTTAAACATAATATACAGTAAATTGTGTTACTATACAATAATGCAATACAAAATCAAGAGGAATATTGAAGTATCCTCCACGTTTCAGCATTCCCTGCTGATTGACAGTCTCAAAATGATAGCATGAGGATAGGCAATAAACTTGCGATGTTGTGAGGGGTCTAAAAACTATTTGCTCACCTCTTGACTCATTCTCCAATGTTATCCCTTGGGAAATTACACCAACCCATATGAGCAAAGTGAAACTTGATAAATGGTTTCAGGATCAATATATACTTTGATTATAAAATAAAAACTGATTATGACTTGACACTTTTCTTGCTCTCTCAAATTTTTGATCTATAAATGCATTTATTGGCAGCTTTATAAAAACTCTTAGAAAGTTGTGCTATATTCCATAGGTAAATGATAGAGATCAGCGAATCGAAGTTGACAAAGTGGAATTTTATCTGAATTTCAGAAAAAAATAGATTTGCGACAAATCCGAATTTCCTCACGCTTTGTGTTAATGAATCATATTTTTTCCTAAAATGGTTGCTGCACGTGTTAGGACATGGAGCAAGGAACTCTTAGAACGAGGGACCACCCACAATGCCATGCATGCAGCCAATCAGCAGCCAGCCAGCACTGTGATTTCACAACCCTATAAATAGCCTCAGCCATCTTGTATTCAGCCATTTTCCAGTGTACTTAGTGCAAGGAGAGATGTCAACAGGCACTATGGACAGTGGTAGAAAATACTTTAAAACTTTTATTTTGCTGTATAGAAGTTTAGGGAAAGGATAAGGAGGAATAATTCCACAGTATTGAAGCAGAACAGGGTTGAGTAGGGGAGTTTACAGCCTGGGTTATAGGAACAATCCTCTTACACCTTGCTGCACTGACTGCGGATCCAAATTGCCATTATACAGCTCTGTAATTCCAGAAAACCGTTCTTGTTATTGGGGTGTTACAGCCAGTAACAGGGTTTATTGCAAGGAAATATTTCTATGTCTTATTTGCTCTTGTCCGGTGCAGTTATATGTTCTAAAGTATTTTTTGGTTTGTATTAGTGGGAAAAAGGGCTTTTGTGGTGATCTGAGAAAAGTACAGCCATTTTTGGCGTGTATTAGTGGCAAAAAAATATATATTTGCTGTTAAGTGGTGCAGTTAAATGTTCTAAAGCCCTTTTTGGCCTGTATTAGTAGCAAAAAAACTAATATTATTAGCTGTTCAGCGGTGCAGTTATATGTTCTAAAACATTTTGTGGAGTGTATAAGTGGAAAAAAGTAAGGGCCTATTTGCCGTTCAGCGGTGCAGTTATATGTTCCAAAGCCATTTTTGGCATGTATTAGTGGCAAAAAATATATATTATTTGCCTTTCAGCAGTGCAGTTACCGTATTTTTTGCTTTATAAGACGGGGGAAAATGTTAGTGCGTCTTATAAAATGAATACTAGTGAGCGCTTCCATTATAGATGCGCTCACTAGTATGTATTAGGAGCGAGGAGCGAAGCGCCGCAAGCGCAGGTAATATTTACCCTCCCTGGTCTGCGCCACAGCTCCTCTTTAGCTGTCGCGCTCCCATCTTTCTGGCCTGCGCTGCACTGTCCTGACCCCGTACAGCATTAGGACATAGTGCACGCACTAAGACCTGACGCTGCATGCAGTCATGTGACAGTGCAGCGCAGGCCGGGATCATGGGAGCGCGACAGCTGAAGAGGAGCCGTGGAGCAGGACAGGTAAGATGATTTTTTATTTTAGTCTGATCTGAGGTCTGATGGGCTATTCTGAGGTCTGAGGGTACTGATGGGCTATTCGGAGGTCTGGGGGTACTGATGGGCTATTCTGAGGTCTGGGGGTACTAATGGGCTAATATGAGGTCTGGGGGTACTGATGGGCTAATCTGAGGTCTGGGAATACTGATGGGCTAATCTGAGGTCTGGGAATACTGATGGGCTAATCTGAGGTCTGGGGGTACTGATGGGCTAATCTCAGGTCTGGGGGTACTGCTGGGATAATCTCAGGTCTGGGGGTACTGCTGGGCTAATCTCAGGTCTGGGGGTACTATTGGGCTAATCTCAGGTCTGGGGGTACTGATGGGCTAGTCTGAGGTCTTATAAGGCTCTGAGTGGGCTGATATGAGGTCTGATGAAAAAAAAAAACGTATTTTTCTACTCTAAAATCTGGGGTGCGTCTTATCATCGGGTGCGTCTTATAAAGCGAAAAATCCGTTATATGTTCTTAAGCCCTTTTTGGCGTGTATTAGTGGCAAAAAATACATATATATTATTTTGCCGTTCAGCGGTGCAGTTATATGTTCTAAAGCTTTTTTTGACATGTATTAGTGGCACAAAAAAAGTATTTGCCGTAGTGTGGTGAAGTGAGAAAATTACAGCGCTTTTTAGCGTGTATTAGTGGCAAAAAATACATATATATTTTTTCCCGTTCATCGGTCCAGTTATATCTTCTAAAGCCCTTTTTGATGTGTATTAGTGGCACAAAAAAAGTATTTGCTGTAGTGTGGTGAAGTGAGAAAATTACAGCGCTTTTTAGCGTGTATTAGTGGCAAAAAATATATATATTTACTATTCAGCGGTGCAGTTATATGTTCTAAAGACCTTTTTTGGGGGTGTATTAGTGGCAAAAAAATATATTATTTGTAGCTGAGCGGTGCAGTTATATGTTATAAAACCTTTTGTGGCGTGTATAAGTGGAAAAAAATAAGGGCCTATTTGCCGTTCAGCGGTGTAGTTATACAGTCAGGTCCATAAATATTGGGACATCAAACAATTCTAACACTTTTGGCTCTATACACCACCACAATGGATTTGAAATGAAATGAACAAGATGTGCTTTAACTGCAGACTGTCAGCTTTAATTTTAGGGTATTTACATCCAAATCAGGTGAACGGCGTCGGAATTGCAACAGTTTGCATATGTGCCTCCCACTTGTTAAGGGACCAAAAGTAATGGGACGTAATAATAACCATAAATTAAACTTTCACTATTTAATACTTGGTTGCAAATCCTTTGCAGTCAATTACAGCCTGAAGTCTGGAACGCATAGACATCACCAGACACTGGGTTTCATCCCTGGCGATGCTCTGCCAGGCCTCTACTGCAACTGTCTTCAGTTCCTGCTTGTTCTTGGGGCATTTTCCCTGCAAGTGAAATGTATGCTCAATCGGATTCAGGTCAGGTGATTGACTCGGCCATTGCATAACATTCCACTTCTTTCCCTTAAAAAACTATTTGGTTGCTTTTGCAGTATGCTTTGGGTCATTGTCCATCTGTACTGTGAAGCGCCATCCAATGGGTTCTGAAGCCTTTGGCTGAATATGAGCATATAATATTGCCCGAAACACTTCAGAATTCATCCTGCTGCTTTTGTCAGCAGTCACATCATCAATAAATACAAGAGAACCAGTTC
The DNA here is from genome assembly GCF_905171765.1 of Bufo bufo. Taxonomy (NCBI): domain Eukaryota; kingdom Metazoa; phylum Chordata; class Amphibia; order Anura; family Bufonidae; genus Bufo; species Bufo bufo. The sequence continues at coordinate 74,815,354 of NC_053391.1, read as the reverse complement.
CATTGGCAGCCATACATGCCCACGCCATGACACTACTACCACCATGCTTCACTGATGAGGTGGTATGCTTAGGATCATGAGAAGTTCCTTTCCTTCTCCATACTCCTCTTCCCATCACTCTGGTACAAGTTGATCTTGGTCTCATCTGTCCATAGGATGTTGTTCGAGAACTGTGAAGGCTTTTGTAGATGTCGTTTGGCAAACTCTAATCTGGCCTTCCTGTTTTTGAGGCTCACCAATGGTTTACATCTTGTGGTGAACCCTCTGTATTCACTCTGGTGAAATCTTCTCTTGATTGTTGATTTTGACACACATACACCTACCTCCTGGAGAGTGTTCTTGATCTGGCCAACTGTTGTGAAGGGTGTTTTCTTCACCAGGGAAAGAATTCTTCGGTCATCCACCACAGTTGTTTTCCGTGGTCTTCCGGGTCTTTTGGTGTTGCTGAGCTTACCGGTGCATTCCTTCTTTTTAAGAATGTTCCAAACTGTTGTTTTGGCCACGTCTAATGTTTTTGCTATCTCTCTGATGGGTTTGTTGTGTTTTTTCAGCCTAATGATGGCTTGCTCCACTGATAGTGACAGCTCTTTGGATCTCATCTTGAGAGTTGACAGCAACAGATTCCAAATGCAAATAACACACTTGAAATGAACTCTGGACCTTTTATCTGCTCATTGTAATTGGGATAATGAGGGAATAACACACACCTGGACATGTAACAGCTAAGAAGCCAATTGTCCCATTACTTTTGGTCCCTTAACAAGTGGGAGGCACATATGCAAACTGTTGTAATCCCTACACCTTTCACCTGATTTGGATGTAAATACCCTTAAATTAAAGCTGACAGTCTGAGCAAACGGAGTCACACAGGGGAGGAACTTTTCCATGTCCTTCATCAAGAAATCGAATCCTGGCTTTCTCCGCGATAACTCAAAACCGGAACAATGGTGACCGACAACGGGAAGAACATGGTGTCGGCGCTGCATCATGGAGGGCTGAGGCATTCACCCTGAATGGCACATGTGTTCAATTTGGTTGTCAAGCGGTTTAATTAAGTATTTCACCAATCTGCAAGACATCCTAAAAATGGCCAGGAAACTTTGCATGCACTTCAGCCACTCGTACACCGCAAAGTACACCCTCCTTGAGCTGCAGCAGTGGAACAGCATCCCGCAACATAGTATGATATGCAACGTTTCCACCCATTGGAATTCCACCCTCCATATGTTGGACCGACTATACGAACAGAGAAAGGCCATCAATGATTTCTTGATGATCTAAGCAGACAGGAGTGGCAGCCAGTGGCAGCTCATGCGTGACACTTGCCGTTTGCTCAGGCCCTTTGAGGAGGTCACGTTATTTGTCAGTTGCCAAGACTACTGGATGAACGGTGTCATTCCACTGCTTCATGTCCTGGAACAGATGCTGGTAAATCTGGCTGGTTAGGGGGCGTCTAGATCTCACAGCCACATGAGCCCTGTGGGGGCTGAACTGGAGGAGGAGGACATTAGAGCACAAGCAATGTTTACCAAAATGGGTGGTTTTTCTATGCAGGTGACAGGAGAGGAGGAGTAGGAGCAGCCAGAGGAGCTACAGGGCGATGAGAAAGATGAAGCAGAGGACCTAGACACACTGTGGCAGTATGCAATGGAGATGGAGGCAGGGAGTCCCTCCAAGTCACTCGCACAAATGGCCCAATGCACGCTCGCGAAATGACAGTCGAATTGTTACTATTCGGCAGAGGGATGACTTCTGGCTCTCCACCTTGATGGACCATCGCTACCGGTCCAAAATGGGGGACTTTTTTACACCAGCTGAGAGGGAGGATAAACGGAACTAATACCGTATAAAGACATCCTATGTAGTCAGTTGCCCGGTGCCTATCTGCACCACCAGGTCTGACAAGGGGGGCCCCTCTGCGCTCACGTTCAGTTGCCATGGCTGCTGTGGCAGGGTGGGGGGGTAGGAGCAGTTCCAGGTTATCAGCAGCAACTTGAGTCTAGAGTTGCTGATGAGCAGCTTTCTTCACCCGCCTAGTGAAGTGAAGAAACTACTCGACAGCAGGAGCTAGACCTGATGCAAGACCTGAACCAGCAGGTGGTGGCATACTTAGACAGCACCCTGCAACCCCACATTAAATATCCACTGGACTACTGGGCAGCCAAATTGGATTTGTGGCCGCAACTGTCAGAGTTTGCCCTGGAAAAGCTGTCCTGCTTGGCCAGTAGTGTGGCATCAGAATGGGTGTTTAGTGCGGCGCGGGCCATAGTTACCCCAAGAAGAGCTCGCCTGTCCACCCAAAATGTGGAGAGACTGACCTTTGTTAAGATGAATCAGGAGTCGATCAGCCAGGATTTCTACCCACCAATGCCTGATGCATCAGACTAGATCTTCCATGGTGCCACACCAACACTTTAACAAAAGAGGCCGGTTTCTTCTGACTACCTTCCTTAGCTACTATTCTGATGCTCCCACCGGCCTGATACCACACATATGATGCCAAGTGCTCTTTCTTTCACCCACCATCTTCAGCTGGTACTGGTATTGCCACCCACGTCCCCATTTTGTCACAGGATCACTCTGTGTTCTCCTGAACCTGATGCCACCTCCACACGATGTCACCTTGCCACTCTGTAGTCTCCTGATGCTGCTGCCTCCTCCACACCATGTCACCTTGCTACTCTGTGGTCTCCTGATGCTGCTGCCCCCTCCACACTATGTCATCTTGCCACTCTGTGGTCTCCTGATGCTGCTGCTACCTCAACACTATGTCACCTTGCCACTCTGTGGCCTCCTAATGCTGCTGCTGCCACCTTCACACTGTCATTGTGCTACCTTGTGGCCTCCTCCTGATGCTGCTGCCACCACCACATACTTTGTCATTGTGCGACTCTTTGGCCTCCTGATGATGCTGCCACCACCTCCACACTCTGTCATTGTGTCACTCTGTCACCTCCTGATGCTTCTGCTGCCACCTCCACACTGTTATTGTGCCACCCTGTGCTCTTCTCCTGATGCTGATGCCGCCATCTCCACACTGTCATTGTGCCACTCTGTGGCCTCCTCATGCTGCTGCTTCCACCTCCACACTGTCATTGTGCCACCCTATTGTCACAGTAGGTAGGTAAGCAGGGAAATTACCAAACACAGGGAAAACAAACAGAACAATTGACTAGGCCCAAAAGCTAGGGAGAAAAGGGTCACCTCCTAGCGATCCCTAAGTCTTTCCCTATACTGCTGTGCACATGTGCATACCCTAATGGTGGATATGCACATGCCCTCGTGCCTAAGTCTATACACCCTGGAAAAACCCTGAGCAGTAGGGAAAAGGGAAGAGGCCACCTGCTTCTTCAAACAGGAGGAAGCAAGCGACCTTCTTTACCACAGTAGTAACATTGCTTATTCAGCTTCCTAAAGTTCCTATCACCTGAGCGAAAGGAAACCTGGCCCAACTGCATAGGCTCCTCTCCTGCCCCAGATTCAAATGTCATATTTCCCCGGGGAATAGGTGGGACGGATCCACTTTCAAATGGGACCCCCCGCTCGATAGGATTCTTATACCTCTCTCTAAGACGTCTATCAAGCCGCACTGCCATGATATGGCCGTCTCCAATGAATCAGGATTTTCATGAAAAGCAAGAGAATCTTTCAACCTCTCAGATAGCCCCTGACAAAACTGACTCCGGAGTGCAGGATCATTCCACTCCGAGTCAGTTCCCCATCTCCTAAATTCTGCACAATACGACTCCGCAGTACGTTCTCCCTGTAGCAAACTGTGCAACTTAGATTCAGCCATGAGACCCCGTCTGGGTCATCATAAATCAAGCCCAAGGCTCTGAAAAATTCATCCACTGACCGGAGGGATGGTGAATTGGTCGACAGAGAAAAGCCCAGGTCTGCGCGTCCCCTTTGAGCAGAGATATAATGATCCCCACTCTTTGGTTATTATCACCTGATGAAATTGACCGCAGACAAAAATACAACCTACAGGTCTCCGTGAACCCGAATAAAGTCATCACCACCCCCTGAGAACCTATCAGGGAGAGCGATTTTAGGCTCAAAGCAGACCTGATTTTCTCCAACGGCGCCAGGCGCCAGAGCATTCTGACACTGTGCAACAGAACTGCGGAGGTCAGCAACCTCCAGCGATAATCCCTGTATGCGATCAACCAAAGCATCTAAAGCCTCCATTTCGCAAACAGCAGGAAAATTACAGTTTTATGGCAGGTTATAATGTCACGGTAGGTAGGTAAGCAGGGAAATTACCAAACACAGGGAAAATAAACAAAACAATTGACTAGGCCCAAAAGCTAGGGAGAAAAGGGTCACCTCCTAGCGATCCCTAAGGCTTTCCCTATACTGCTGTGCACATGTGCATACCCTAATGGTGGATATGCACATGCCGTCGTGCCTAAGTATATACACCCTGGGAAAACCCTGAGCAGTAGGGAAAAGTCAAGAGGCGACCTGCTTCTTCAAACAGGAGAAAGCAAGCGTCTCCCTAGAGGCCTAGATAAATGACACCATGGGAAGAAAGAGAGAGGACTTATCTTGAGCTGAGCTGGAGCAGACGATCCACAACACATCCAAAGCCCACAGGAATGAACTATAACCCGCACAGGCCAATGGGAGGAGGAGGAATAAATAGCCTCGCTAACAATCAACCCAGTACAATTGAGGGAAGGTGGATCCAGCTCAAACCCAAACCAAAACAAAGAGAGGAGTCAGACATTTGCAGCCAGTCTGACAGATCTCTGCACATTCACAGGGCAAGGTGTGACACCTATGGCCTCCTCCTGATGCTGCTAGTGATGGACTAACATCTGCCGAGACGGTTCGCGAAAGCAATAAAATGTTCACGAACCACAAGTTTGTGGCGGGTCCCATTCATTTTAATCACAGGCGAACCTAAAAAACCCTCAGCTCATATTTGCAGCCAAGAAATAATTACTAGAAGTGCACAAATAGTCCCACAACATGGACAGTGACATACCAGATGTATTATTCAAATCTGCGATCTCCATTCATTATTTTTTTAAATGCTAAATATTGGCAATATAATTATTTTTTCCAATACCGTTTGTCACTGTGTGTAGCAGAGGGAACGCAGCAAAACAGCAAACAAATGCTGCAGTACCCAAATGCACTATATAGAAAGTATATTATTTGTATACACCCCGCTTCTATCAGTTTTTTTGAGGGGCGACTGGTATATCACACCAGTTATAATTATTTTTTCCAATACTGTTTGTCACTGTGTGTAGCAGAGGGAATGCAGCAAAACTGCAAACAAATGCTGCAGTACCCAAATGCACTATAAAGAAAGTATATTGGCATATAACACCCCGCTTCTCTCAGTTTTTTTGGGAGGGCGACTGGTCTATCACACCAGTTATAATTATTTTTTCTAGATGCGTTTGTCACTCACTGTGTAGCTGCAAAACCGCTCACCACTGCTGCACAATACAAATCCACTATAATATGCTTTCTTTGTTAGAAAGTATATTATAAGTGTATTGCACCCCTCTGTACTGCACACCTATCAATAGTACACCTATACCAGTCCTTAAAAGGACTTTTGTGGACCTATTTGATAGCGTTTTTGTCACTAACAGTCTGTCCCTGCTCCACACAGCAACCTTTCCCAACACTGACAAAAGACAGAATGAAAAATGGCAGCCAAATCGGGTCTATTTATAAGGTAGGGGGTATGTCCATGTGCTGAAACTTTTCAATTGGCTGTCCCATACCACCTTATGAATGTGTCATGGGTCAAAGTTCTTCACAATGTAAAAGAATATGGCGGTCGCGAATATCGCTATATGTTCGCCGAATCGCGAACGAGCAAAGTTCGCCGCAAACCGACCGCTGGGCGAACCGCAAGGCCATCACTAGCTGCTGCTGCCGCCACCTCCACATTCTGTATTTGTGCCACTCCTTGGCCTCTTTATGCTGCTGTCACCTCTACACTGTCATTGTGCCACCCTATGGCCTCCTCCTGATGCCGCTGCTGCCGCCACATCCATACTCTGTCATTGTGGCACTCTGTGGCCTCCTGATGCTGCTGCCACCTCCACACCGTCATTGTGCCGCTCTATGGCCTCCTCCTAATGCTGCTGCCTCCTTCAGACTCTGTCATTGGGCCACTCTGTGGTCTCCTCATGCTGCTTCCACCACACCACTATATCATAGGGCCACTCTGTGGACTTATGCTGTTCCCATCCTTTCCAGTTCATGACTGGGCCACTATTTTGCCTTTTGGCCTGGCTGACATAATCAGCTTTTTGACCCTTATTCTGATCTGTCAGAAGGAAGGAAAAATGAGACTCACAACGGATCCTGTCTATGTAACAGCTGTAAGGCCTGCATGACATGGTCCCTATTTTGCATCAGAATTGGCTTATGATTTGGTAGCCAAAAGCAGGAGTGGGTATAAAACACAGAAGACATGCAAATATTCTATTCACATGTCATGTCTGTTTTGGATCCATTCCTGTTTTTTGGGCTTTAGCAAAACTGATGGATTACTGACGAAATGCTGACCGAGTGAAGGTGGATGCTCCACATACAGGAACCGATTTTTGTGGGTTATTGTTCTGGCGGATCAGAGGAAGTGAAAAAATAATTAGTGAGGTCAACACAAACTTACTGCTGACACCCTCTCCACTCTGTCAGGGGGGCTCTACTTGTATAAGCGTTCAATAGAACAGGTTCTGTAGACATCTATGTGAAATAAGCTACCAACGGTGTAAAAGGAGTGCACTTCTTCTTGATGCTAACATTGACCTGTAAGACTGAGTTCAAACTTGAGTAATTTGGTCAGATTTGGCCCCCTGTAACTGCCCAAATAAGTGAAATATGCAGTGATTCTAAGAGTGATGCCTGTCATCTACATGTCATACTGACTCACAGTATTATTTCACTACCACAGCAGACTCCCTATGCATGCTACTGCAAGGCACAGTGTTCTACACCGCTATAAAGGCTCTCTGTAGCCAGGAAATAGTAGGTTTTTAACACGATTTGCCACAAATAATTTCGGATCAAACCAAATTTTTTCAAAAAGTTAGGCAAACCGGCCGAATCAATTTTTTTTGAAAATCGCTCATCTCTAGTAAATGCTATGACGTACAGACGCACAGCACTTATCACAGTATTATAGTAGATTGATTCCAGATTATTGTACCTTAAATACCTTGTGGTGGCCAATCTGATGATGATTTGGCTAAGCCAGTTGATCGCACCAATGCTGAGTTGAGCAGATGTATCAATGAACTTGTCAGCTTTGTGGCATAAATACATAAGAAATATGGTATTTGGGCTGAATGTCACCATTATGTGCCCCCCCCCCCCCCCCACTTCCCTAATTTATCAGCATAAGTTAGAAATGCTGGACCTTCTTGAGATTGGAAACTTCCTTGGTTGTATATCTTGTTATTTAGAACTATCTTTAGAGGTAGAGTTACAATCTGTAATGCTATTCTCTTTAAAAACTGATATACTGAGGGATCTCCTTCAATTTTCTTTTTGCCAATCAGCCACAAAAGCTTGCACTGAATGGTTTTTAACAATATTTTTTATCATATTCTTATACATTATCCACACAACAGTGAAAAACCTCCGTCACAAGGCAGTTTTCATAGCAATGACAGTTTATAGACGTCCGTTTTTTAAAAGGACCTTGAATAATGGCTTTCATAAAATATGACTATATTTTGTTTGTTTTCACAGCCTTACAGCCCCCATACAATTTAAGCGAGTGGTTTTAATGGCAGCTTTTCAGAAACATATCTGTGAAAAAAGTCTGTGAAATATGGACCATTTTTCCATTTTTAACAGCTGTTTTTCTCATCAATGTTGAGTGACTAAAGCCTTTATGAGGTTCCCCAGGAATAATTAGTTTTTCGCAGGTGCCTGCAGTCTGCCTCTCTAAACAGAGGATTCATACTTACCTGTTCTGCACTGCTTCCACCATGTCCATGCCCTGTCCCCGCGGTGTTGACATCTGGCATAGCATGGGCATGCTTACATGTTCCGTTGCAGCCAATGACTGGTTTCAGCAGTGATGTGGCCACTGGGCTCCTTTCTATCCTATATGTCTTATATTCCCCTTGTTGGTCTCCACTCCATTATTCTCAGTGTTCATTCATACTTAGGCTTATCTGACTGTGGAGCCCTAATGCAGCTAATATACCTTCTATCCTCATGGTTATTCCTATGCCAGGCCTGTCATTTGGCAAACAGACTAGTTAGATTCTATTTAAAGATTTCTGCTCTAATTGGATCCAGCATTTCAAAGCAATTTACTCCAATGACATTGTATAAGCAGCCATTTCACCACTGACATCTCAGGGACCACTTAGAGGGGTTTTCCAAATTCTTTTTTTTATATACATAGTTCAAGGGGTTTGTTAAAATAATGCAAAAATAAAACACCTCACCTTCCTGAACTCCTGAAAATCCATTGCCTCCATTCTGTCCTCTCTGCCGGGCTGCAACCATGACATATTATTTTGGCTTCAATGGGAAAGTCCTGTTTACCGCTGCAGCCAGTCACTGGCCTCGTGGGCTATGGAATGAGATTGCTGAGTTCAGTGATTGGCTGAAGCGATACACCAAGCGCTACCACTGCAGCAAAAAAAACATGTTATAGGTGCAACTCAGCAGATATGACAAAGCAATGACACTGGAATGGAAGGGACTTGTGAAGGTCAAGTAAATTTTTTCATCCATGCTTCTGGCAATCAGGAACTATAAATAAATTACTTGGACAACCCCTTTAATTTGTGTGTGGTCACTAGTGAAAGGCTATGTACACCTTCTGAGGCAATTTTTTTTATGATTGCATGTTACAGATTTTTAGCTGAAAATATTTTTTTCAATTGGCCTATATTAGAAATATTGAGCTATTCTGTCACAAATGGTTAACTGTTTTTCTACCTGTGTGACTGTTTTTTTTTCACCTTCACTTTGTGCCGGTCATCTAATTAACCTTATCTCTAAACTACTGAGAGATCATAAACACTTATTTAAGCCACAGTCTCACCAGTAAGATAAAAACTAAGCTATATTGAGTGTTTATAAGGTCAGAGAGCAGAGATAAGGAGTCTGTCTGCTCCTGGTCTAACAGAAAAGATGGAAAATCCAAAGGGGGCTACTACAGCATCTCAGCTCTGTACAGAAAAAGGATAACATATTTTTTAAGAAAAATCTATTTACTTATTTTCTATATCCTCATAACTTTTTGTTCTTCCAGCTCATTCTTCTCTAAGTTTGTGATGTATTTTTTATCTGCGTTCTCTCAACTGATGAAGCGAAAATGTTGAACATCACAAACACTAAACATACAGTATGATAAGATTTAGTTCACATAGCAATTTAAAGAGCTATGTGCACACAGTGGGAAGGCGAAATGTGAAATATGATCTGTGCCTGCTTCAATTACTGTGCTAATGGGATTTGTTCTAAAGATGACACTGAAGGCATAAATTTCCTTGGTTTACTGGTATGTTAATAGCACACGGTTTATTGCAGATTATTCTACTATAAACATCTAGTCAAATAAGAATTGACCTGTGGTATATCTCAATCTGACAGCATGATTCAGAAATCTGTATACCAGGCATAGCAAAAATGCAATGGTATTTACCGGTGTTACCTCCCTCCCAAAAACTTCACTGTTGTGTAGTCTGTATTTATGACTACAGCAGATGGTATGAAAGAAGGCTTGGATCACAATTAGAGATGAGTAACTCTCTCAAAATTCTATTCAGGTTCAATTCAGCCAAATTGATGAACTGATAATATCCGGGACCGAATTAATTTTAACCGAATAAAAAGTTCTCCAGTTGTGTTTGACACTCTGAGGTCACCTAGGACCCATGTGTTTTCTCCTTTGTTCTTACTTTTCTATTTCTCTCTCCAAACGTCTCCCGAATCGAATCAACCAAAAATTTACATTCTGATCCATTTCAAATTTTGACAGAATTTGGGTCACATTCAATTAGCTTAGTATCAATTCATAAAATTTTAGTCACAATGCAGTTTTTGATGTATTGTAGTTCTAACTGCAGTTTTTGAGCCAAATCCAGAACTAGCTCCTGTAACTCTCTCCATTATAGTTCCCATTCTTTTTGAAACCACTAATGGTTTTGGCTCCAAAATTGCATCAGAAAGTGTAGGCGATTCCAGACTAATAATCATAAAAGGCTACCTTGATGGGACAACCCTTTTTCTCAATGGAAGCTGATGCCACGCTTAGCTGATTGCTGAGTAACTTGCTTCTGTAACCCTTGGTTATCATTTATTATCCTTGGAGAATGTTTGTGTGGCCAGACATTTTTTCCCATAGTGTCCACCAATGACCATCCATGTAATACATAGACAAGATGGTCCTACAAGGAGGTGATTGTCTTTGGCTGCAAGCACACAATCATTTTTATGAGTTTTTGATTAATATAAGGTAAGTAAAAACATTGATTATTTTTTATGTTTTTCCCTCTTATAACTCAAAAAAGATCCATAAAAATTAAATGTGCGATTCCAGCTTTTATGAGAGAACCTCTTTAAGGGATGACATGCTCTCTGCATTGAGCTGCTTCACAACATCTCCCCTCTGCTGCAAAAGACAGCTGTAGCAGTCTTCGAGTTGGATGCTACAGTTGTCACTCAGAGCATAGGTAAGGAGCTATGAAGCTGCTCAATGCAGAGAGCAGACAGCATTTTACAGTGAAGCCCCTACCATAGGCATTTTCTGGGCAACGTCTGACAAAATAAAACTTTATATTCCTACTCCTGATGAGAAATGCTCAACATGCTATGTTTGTGCTGCTCTTTACAGCCCCTATCTATTGCTGTCAGTAGTTTAGCATGGTCAAAAGGGCTGATAGATCCATTTTAATGTCAGCAACCCTAGTGGTCTAGAACAGTAAAGAGATTAATGTAAGGTTCCCTGTTGGTCTAGAGTGGTTAAATTGTTAATATTAAGATCCATGATAGATGGCAGTGGAAGAGTTCATTTAACTCATGTTGTTCTGATTGGATCCACAATTGTAAGGCCTCTTTCAAACATCATATACTCATGTATATATTGATGTGTGCATTTAATGTGTGTGGTTTTCCATGGACCATGGATCTATGGTGACACCACTGAAGTGTGCCCAATTTTTATTGATCCCTCATGCACAATATAAAAACCACAGACACAACAAGTTTGGTCTGTGGTTTTCATGGATCTTTGCTAGGAAATGATGGTCTGGAAATACATTTTCACACTAGCAGTGTATGTGGAATACAAATGACACATGGAGGGAAAAAAACAGACACCTGGACCAAGCACAAATTCCTCTTAGATGAACCATTGACCATCTTGTCATCACGGACATAGGCATGTGAAAGATGCCTAAATATGTGTCAAATTCACAAAAATAGGTGAATATAATTTGGTGCAAGCATTTACCATGCTCATACCTCTCTACAACATATGACTAATCTAATCTGGTGCCAGATTTTTGTATAGAATATTTTACATGAGCTTTCTAAGGCTAGTTTCACATCTGCGGCATAGCCTCCAACGGGCTGTTCTGGTAGGCAGCAGCCTGCCAGAGTTTCCTGGATCAAGCGACTGCCCTCCGGACCCCACTTACTATGATGGGGTCTGGCAAAAATAAGGCCACTAACCAGCAAATATGGCAAGAATAGGCCAGACCAAAAACGTTGCATGCAGCAGTTTTTGTCCGGCCGATTCCCGGCATTCTCTGCAGGAACTGCCGACCAGAACACCCGGCTTCAGATGTGAAAATAGCCTAAGTTTAATTGAACCTTCCCATGTGGTACTTTCAAGTAAGATTGGGTACGATTATATTTCTCTCTTGTTTTATGGTTTGGTTTCAAAAACTGCTTTAAAACCATTATTAAAATGGCATGTATGAAATCACCATTAGGCCTAGTTTGCACTCCAAAGTTTTGATTGCTATTAGGCTCCATTCACACGTCCGTGGTGTGTTGCGGACCCGCAAATTGCGGATCCACAACACACCAGCCCGGCACCCCTATAGAAATGCCTATTCTTGTCCGCAAGCTGCGGACAAGAATAGGACATGTTCTATCTTTTGCGGAGCTGCGGAGCTGCGGACCTGAAGATCGGGCCCGCGCTTCGCAAATGCGGATGCTGACAGCACACTGTGTGCTGTCCGCATCCATTCTGTCCCCATAGAAAATTAATGGGTCCGCACCCGTTGCGCAAAATTGCGGAACGAATGCGGACCCATTTGCAGACGTGTGAATGGAGCCCAAGTCAGTGATTTCCATCAGTAATTGTGAGCCAAAACTCAGTGTGGGTCAAAAACTCAGAACAGGAGCATATTTTCATTACACATTTTCTCTTTGTAGGCTCTACTCCTCGTTTTGGCTCACAATCAGTGCTGGAAATCACTGACCAAACATTGACATGTGAACTAGGTCTGAGCCACGTGACAAACATGCACAAACTATGGAGCTTCTGCCATTTTCTATTAAATATTTGCCTAAAATGAATTTATTAGTATTTATCATGCCATGTGCTCCAGAATTCTATTTCAATAAGTCACAAAATAGAGGCAATGTGACTCTCTGGGCTCACTTGCGCAAAAGTTTTGCAACTATTTGCCGTTTTATAAATCACTGGAAAAAGTGCACCACAATGATATGAAACTGATAACACTGGCCAATCCCTCAGGCTGATGTTAAAAACTGAGACTTTAGCCATTGTATTCCTATCAGGAACACAACTGAGCCCTTTTCTAGTGACTTATGTATTTGTATATCTTCATCCACACACTATTCCATCTTGTGTAGGATGTCATTGTGGTGCATGTGGTCCGCTGCCAACATCCTCCATTGTATGCATTTTTGCTGGGGATTGCCGCTAGCAAGGGATCACATGCGGAGGAATTGCTCCCCCGGTTATAAACACGCTACAGTGTTTGGGGTTTTTGAGCATTTCCTCCCATTTAGGCCACTTTATTTTATTTGCCGTTTTACACTACTCACTCCAGTTGTGACAAGTGGATTGGAACATGGACATGGTTAGTTATGTTAATTGGTTTCACTCCAGATTTATTAGTGGGATTTTTTTACATATTCACAAAAATGTTTTGTGCACAGCTGTCATTGACCATGTTAAAAGGGTTTTTCAGAGATTTACTACCGATGACCTCTCCTCCGCCAATTGTCAATAGCACCGCAACCTTCTCTCTGCTTATCAACCACAGTTCCATCTATTTGATAGCTGCTGTGCTTGTTATCACAGCTCAGCCCCATTCACTTCAAAGAAGCTAAACGGAGTCTAGGCCATGGGACTGATGAACATGACATCACATGGCGTAAACTAAACTGAGGGCAAGTTGAGCCAGCCCCTTCTCAAACAGCTGATTAGTGGGGGTTCCGAGTGTCGGACCCCCACCGATCAGATACTGATGACCTATCTAGAGGATAGGTCATCAATCATAAAGTCTCGGAAAACCCCTTTAAAAGAGACTGTGAAGAAGGTAGTTTGGAATGGAGTAGAATAAATTATTTTACTGTTATCATAATACAGTTTTTAATTTTTTTATTTCTTGCAAATCTGTATTTTTGCTAATAAACTCAGGGTAAGCAGCTCAAACAGCACAGCAATGAGCAGAAAAGCACTAATTATAGATACCAGGGAGAAATCTATAACATACATTGCAAAATCAAATTCAATTTGAGTAGCTTATAATATAGTCAGATCCGTATAGCCTCAAGGTGTTGTCGGAATTCAATTAGTACCTGTTCAAACAACTCTGTTAACCTATTAGTCAATGAACAAGTCTATTTGGTCATTAAAAATCCCACTAATCCAAAGGGTATTTTGGTAATCTGTATTAGTGTGCTATAGATAAAAGTAATTGCCTTTACTCCTAATGATGATATTCTTAAGCTTTTTGTCATAAACACATGAAAAGAATACAGATTCTGCTTGGTGAAAACCTAATGATGTTTTAGTAAATGATGTAGTACCATATGTGGCGGTCAACAGGTAGTCAAGACATGGCCAGAATGTGGCAAGAAGCAATGTGCAAACCTTCGATAGACGAGGACCACACAGTCGCTATGGGGCCCACAATGTTTAGGAGTACCCAACCAGACTAAATGACCCCCCCTTCCAACCTGAATACACGCTGCAGGCAACCAGTAACACTAGATGATAAATGCCGGCCCCTGTCTTTAGTTCTCCTCCTCATTCCTCCCCTTTGGTGGATTCCTAATGGCGTTGACTCCTGTCTGTCAGGACAGTCAAGTAGATTTGTCCAATAAGTAGGGAGCTACTGTGCTGCTTGCGCCGCCTATTGCTAAGCTGAATTTTAGGCACCATCTGACCTCCGCCTTGGATTCTACCTCTGGTTTTACTGATGTGATGTGTTTCAGTCCAGTGTCATTACAGGAGTATTAAGAGCACTGTGAGAGGTCCCTTCCATCCTCAGTACAGCCTTTCGCAACGTATTATTGATCAAGTCCAAGTGTCTGATGTTGTGAAGAGCCTGGAGGCTGGACCCTGGAGAGAATGTATCCAAAATGTCCTACTCTCACAGCTGCAGTCAGCACATGGTATAAGTGACTGTTAGTGTACTCATTCACTCACAGCACTGCAATGTGGAGGGTAGGAATATGGGGGGGGGGGTGGCTTGTACTAAAAGCACTAGCTTATTATTGGTGCAAGCCATATAACTCCCCACCCCCAAAAACCTCAACACCCCCCTCATAGAAATGCACTCCCACACACCCAATCCCTTTATCTCATTGCCATATTAGTAATAGCCTATTTCTAACAGGGCAACAGGGCAATGAGGGACTGGGTCCCCCTCAAAACTTCAAGAATATCTGAATGTATATACTCTATATACATTTTTTAAACACTCTCTGCTTTGCTATGTACATGTAAGTGCTGTGATGATGCATGCTCAAAAGTTGAGCCTGCGCCATCGGTTGTGGGGGTCAGCTATAACTGCACTGCCGTTAGCAATAAGCAAGCAATTGACAATACATTTTAATGACCTATACAAAACAGCTGGGGTATCATGGTCACATCTATTGTCCTTGTCGGATCTGCTGTAGAGACTTGCCTATGCAACACAGAGTTGTTTAGGATCCATCCCATTCAAGTGATAGAAAGCCCTTTCAGCATTCAGAGCTCACATCATACCAACATACAGTGACCAAATAGCAGCTCAAAAATAAAGTCCAATAATAGTGTAAACCAATGAGGCAAATACACTCAGATCATGTCAAATAGTAATAGCAAAAAGTTCTGGCTTAACTAATTGAAAGTGAACACTGTCTTATAAGATAGCTACCTTACATGTGGTGGAATTAGAGGCTTATATATTTATTTTTTTCCTAGAGGAGCACTGCATGGCTCTTCATGCCTACTAGGCTCTCTCCACATGGCAAAATAGTATCCTCTGGATCTAGACCTTATCATAAAATGTATACACTTTTGTCACAAAGTAAGCCAACCAATGCTGGTATAAAGGTATACAAAAGTATCTAAATATGAACCAAATTTATCACCGACCATGAGCCACTTTGATAAGTTTGGTTACTCTCGCCTTTCTTATGCAAATCAATTGGCACAACCCTACCATTTTCTGTGAGGAGACCTGTAACCATTCAAATGAAGTAGCCTGTGTGATAGTTCCTTGCAAAGTGAGTGGTCAGGAGGGTCACTGTGTAGTCCGTTAGACCCCCATACATAATCCAAAAGTAATGGCATTTCCTAGTAAAATATTTAGTATTTAGTCTAGTACAGGCTTGCCCAACCTGCGGCCCTCCAGATGTTGCAAAACTACAACTCCCAGCATGCCCAGACAGCCTACAGCAGGGCATGGTGGGAGTTGTAGTTTTACAACAGCTGGAGGGCCGCAAGTTAAGCATCTCTGGTCGAGTAGATATTCCCTTTAAGCTTTTTTTTTTTTTTTTGGGGGAGGGCAATCAATAAATGTATATATATTTTTATTTGACAGAGTAATGTATTTCCCTAATTTCTGCTGTAGAGATATTTGTTAGGATCAAAATTCAACCCAAATGTAAAAAAACAAATGATTCAGTAAAATACGAATTTTGTTCAATCTATCTAAATAGAATTTTTCCAGAGAGAAACTTTTCCAGACATTTAAAGCATTTTTGATTTGGGTAGACTCAATCTGAACCTGAAATGAACTTCTTGTCCGATTAAGACCGGAACAAGTTTTAGGAAATTCCCTCATCTGGTTATATTACAGTTTGCTAACCATACAAAAAAAAAAGTGCAAAGCTATAGTAAATGTTCCCACTTGGCAAAATAGTTGTAGACATAATGGGCACATAATCATGGATCACACATGCCATAATTTCTTGGTAATTTCAGAAAGCTTTAAAAAAAAAAAAGGGCATTACAGTATATTAATTATCACATTGTTAGAAAAAGTGAGTTAATTTTGGTGCAATCCTGTGATACACGCAGATGGTTTCTTATAAATTATTGAGCAGTTAATTAGCATACTCACTAGATTAAATTGTTCAGTTCCATTTATCTTCCTATAATAACAATCGTATGACAAGCCATCGCTAAAATTCATTTTCACACAACAAGGAAAACAGGCTTGCAATGATATGTTATAGACCCAAAATAGAACAAGAATGCCAACATACAGAATTGATGTGCTAATAGATAATGAGAATAATGAATGCATCCAGTAGAAAACATGATCCTAATACCAGCTCAGACTGCTAGAGACAGAGTACAGCTCTCGGCTATCTCCGGCAGTCCTATAGAGATGAATATTGCAGCAGTGTACAGGCTTGACCAGCGCTCCATTCATGCAGGGTCATAGAATAATTCCATACATAACAGGCGTGAATGGTAGGTATCCCAGTGGTCAGATCGTCCCTGATCAGACACATCTTCAGTCGTGTTGACAGGGACTACGTTTAAGTCTTGGAACAACCCTTTAAAAGACTTCTTGTGCTTCATTCACATGGCTTTTCTGAGCATATGATGCCTTACAAAATTGTTGAAGGTGTCATAAGAATTGCCAGGGGCTTGACAAATATGAATAAAAAATGAATAGGGGCAGAAGACTGCTAATTACACAGCATGATCATCTACCCAGGAATGATGATATACTGGGCTGCAGGAAAGATCATTTCACCAGAAGAACAAGCATTTTACTTGTTCAGTATCGGAAGCGAGCAATTGTAGTAAGGTTCATCATGATAATCTGCCCCACTATTGTGCTGTGTAAATCCACCTTTATGCTAGAAAACTGCCACATATACACCCATTAGACAAAATGCTAAAACCACTGATTATCTTGTTACAATGGCACCTCTCAAGGGATGGAATAAATGTTCTTGAATGCAATGTGTTGGTGGCAGGAGAAATGGTCAAGTGTAAGGATCTAAGTGATAAATTGTGAAGGGTAAATAACTGGGGTCCCTTTCTATGGCATAAGCACCAGAAATAGACAAAAATGGACTATGGGCCAATGAGTTCAATGAATCATCTTTTCAGTCACATCATGTGGATGTCTGGGTACATGTATGACGTTTGCCTGGGGAAGAGAAGGCACTAAGATGCACTGTGGGAATAAGGCAAGCTGGTGGAGGCAGTGTGATGCCCTGGGCAATGTTATTCTGGGAAGCCTTGGGTCCTAAAATTCGTGTGGATGTTATATTGACATGTACCTTAACACTTTTGCAGATACACCGCTTTATGGAAGCTGTATCCCCTAATGATAGTGGCCTCTTCCAACAGGATAATTTGCACAGCTACACTGCAAAGATTGTTCAGGAATGGTTTGAAGAAAATGACAAAGAGATCAAATTGTTGACTTGGTTTCCAAATTCCAACATCTCAATCTAATCAACTAATTATGGGATGTGATAAAAAAAAAATACAAGTCCAACCCTTGTAGGTCCCATCTTGCATATTATGGAACTTGCTGCTAACATCTAGATGTCAGGTACCACAGGACACCTTCAGAGGTCTTATGGAGCCCAAGCATCAACAGGTTAGAGATACTGGGTGATACAAGTGATACCTACCCATTAATAGGTGGTTTTAATGTAATTGGGTAATTAGTGATTTCCTGAAGAAATCTTCATGCTTGCTTTTCTGGGTCTGGGCTAGTAATATGAGTGGGATAGGAGTCCCTAAATTGAATCACATTTGTTAAAGTGGACCTGTCACCTCGCCTAACATGTCAGTTTTAGTGGCTACTTGCAATCCCCATATGGGATCAATTATTGAGCATCTATTATTATTAGTGTTGATCACAAATATTCGAATTGCAAATTTAATTGCGAATATCGGCACTTCGAGAATTTGCGAATATTTAGAATATTGCAAAATATATTCGTAATCGCGAATATTCTTTTTTTTTTTAATACCAGTTTATGCGAATTTTTATGCGAATTTTCGCAATCAAGAAAATAATGCCTAGAGATCATGAATTCGCAAATTCTCAAATATATGGCGAATATTCGCCCAAATATTCGCGAAATATCGCGAATTCGAATATTGACCCTGCCGCTCATCACTAATTATTATGACTCTATGTTGTGGAATTCCTTTATGATTCCTAATGAAATATTATGAATGAATTACCAAAACCTGCAATAGCTTCAATTGGGTGTTACCAGTTGGGTGGTTGCTCATGCACAGTCTGTTAGGCTGCGTTTACATCTCTATTGGAGATTTTCTGGCAGCCTCATCTGGAATAAATGCTGGATGATGGCCGTACAAAAAACGCTGCATGCAGTGTTATTTGGATGAAACCCGGCATTTATGCCAAAAATCAGCCAGATCACCGCAGGATCCCATTATAGTCAATAGGGATTAGGCGGTGGTTTGTTGAAATCGGCAACACCGAATGGATGAACAGAGATGCTCACCAGAGATGTAAACGTACCCTTACTCTCTGATTAGAGTTGCCAATGTAAGCCTGTGCAGGACACCCCTCCACTCGTGACACCCAGTTGGACTTTTTTGAAATTCATAAACTTGAAGTAGGAACAACAAAGAGCACAACGTAGTCATAACAAAGGATGTTGCAGAATTGTTATTATGTGGGGAAATCAATTAGTTACTAATAAAGGTGACAGCTACTCTTTGAAGGCTTGTGCTCCCCCATAGCAGATCACTGAGTGTACTTCAATTTTTTTTCTCAAGAATGAATCACTACAATTAAAATGCATGAACTGATAAATGGGTCAAAATTTCCATAAATCTTTGAAAACATTTTTCCTACAGTAGTTGTTTAGTATCCATTAACAACTGCTGTTTTTGAAATACAAAGAATTGCAATACCAAAAAATTTTGAATTGCATACCAAAAAATGTCATATTAATTCTTGACTCCTGTGTAAAAATGGTTTGGGTACTAAACACATCAATCATGTCACGTCTCCAGCTCCTCCACTCGATTAGTTTTATTTAAGTTTACAGAAAACAATTAATTGATGCAAACTTTTGACATGTAAGGAAAATCCCACTCAATGTCATCAGAAATCAAAACAGGCAAATGTTTACTTTGACATGATTACACCACTTTAAAAAGACTAATTACACTGCTAAATTGTTGTCAAAATGTGGTATTTTTGCAATCAACAAGGGATTACAGCTCATAACAAGCAGAGTGGTATATTTTTTATATATTTCTAACCTGGTAGCACGAGCATTTTTATAATTTGATTCATGTATCTTATTAAAAACTTGAATGCCCTGTACCTAGAATACATACAGTTTCACCTTATGAGTCTCTTGAATGTTCAGGACAATAGAATTCAAAATTTACAAATTTCAGATGAAAGCCCTATACACAAGGCTTGTTTTACAGCTCCATATAATGCCGAAGTTGGTGTAATACAGCACACAAAAACACTACAAAAGGTGATAAAGTTCCATTACTGTCTATGAAGACATACATTACTCTGTCCTCCTTTGACCTTGACCTGTCCTCTGCCTTCGACACTGTCGACCACTCCCTTCTGTTGCAAACTTTCTCATCTCTTGGCATCACTGACCTGGCCCTCTCCTGGATCACATCATACCTGACAGACTGGACGTTTAGCGTCTCCCACTCTTGCACCCCCTCCTCATCATATTCTCTCTCTGTTAGTGCCCCGCAAGGCTCTGTCCTAGGACCCCTGCTCTCCTCTATCTACACTTTTGGCCTGGGACATCTCATAGAGTCAGCATCACTCTTATGCTGACGACACACAAATCTACCTCTCTGGTCCAGGCATCACTACCCTACTATCCAGAATCCAACAATGTCTATTTTCTATATCATTCTTCTTCTCCCTTTGCTTTCTAAAACGTAACATTGATAAAACGGAATTCATCATCTTTCCCCCATCTTACTCAACCCCCCCAACAGACCTATCATTCACGATCAATGGCTGCACACTCTCCCCGGTCAACCAAGTCCACTGCCTTGGAGTGACCTTGGATTCTGCCCTCTCCTTCCGATCGCACATCCAAGCCCTTTCCGCCACCTGCCGCCTCCAACTCAAAAACATCTCACGCATCCGCGCTTTCTTTAACTTTGAATCTGCAAAAATGCTTGTACATGCCCTCATCATCTCCCGCCTAGACTACTGCAACATCCCCCTCTGTGGCCTTCCATCTAGCACTCTCGCACCCCTCCAATTTATCCTCAACTCTGCTGCCCGACTAATCCACCTCTCACCCTGTTACTCCTCTGCCTCTCCCCTCTGCCAATCCCTTCACTGGCTCCCCATTGCTCAGCAAATTCACTTCAAAATACTAACAAATACATACAAGGCCATCCACAACCTTTCCCCTCCCTACATCTCTGAGCTACTTTCCCGATACATCCCCACATGCACTCTCCGATCCTCACAAGACCTCCTTCTCTCCTCTCCTCTTATCAGCTCTTCCCACAACCGCCTCCAAGATTTCTCCCGTGCATCCCCCACACGCTGGATCTCACTACCCCAACATATGAGGCTCTCACCTACAGTGGAATCCTTCCAAAAAAAATATGAAAACCCACCTCTTCAGACAAGCTACCATTATACCACCATAACCAACCTCACCCTCACCTACTGTGTCCTTCTCCCATACCATGTAGATTGTAAGCCCTCATCGGCAAGGCCCTCTTTCCTTCTGAACCAGTCTGTAACTCGTCTTGTTTATGCTTAGTGCAATTGTCTGTATTATGTATGTATATATACCCCTTTTCATATGTACAGCGCTATGGAATGAATGGCGCTTTAATAATAAATAATAATACAGTAGAGCTTTTTTTTGTTCTTTTCCTGCCTCCATTTAGCCTATATGCAAAGAAAAACCCCAACAGATACCTCTAACATAAAGCTAATGCATATAACACTATATAAACAGTCAGTGGAATGCATTCTTCATAGGCTCCCATTGTAAAAAAAATGCATATTGTCCTCCATCGGGTGAATGCAGCACTATAGATATGCTTGGCATACATTTGGAGTCTTTCTTAGCATAAACACCAGTAAAGAAGATATCACAGCTCTCACGTTATCAAATTTCTCTACTAGTTTATTGCTCCCAGAAGCAAGTACGTTGAATAATCTTCAGCCCGGCCTTCGAACCTCTCACAACTGCTTATAAATAGTGTTGGGTGCGAATATTCAAATCGCGAAAATTAATCATGAATATCGGCACTTTGAGAATTTGCGAATATTTAGAATATAGTGATATATATTCATAATTTTGAATATTCTACTTTTTTTTTTCATCAGTAACCTCCCTTCCTTCTTGTGGGCCAATGGGAAGGCTGTCTTTGTCTGAGCTTAGCAACATCCCTAGCAACCAATAGGAAAGTTGCCTACCCCTTTACTATATAAGAACCTCCCCAGCAGCCATTTTCTGTAGTTTTATGAGTTCTTAGAGAGAGTTCTTAGAGAGAGAGAGAGAGAGAGAGAGAGCAGTGTCATTGCTGTGCTCTGTGCTTTCCACACTACATTAGATAGATAGTTAGATAGCTTATATATATATATATATATAATACAGATAGTTAGTGGGAGATAGTCAGTGTAGGTTATATCTTGTTATAGTGTAGCTGTTGCAGTGCAGTGTGTTAGGTAGTGTGATAGGTTCTGCTGTTCATACATACATGCAGACCTGCTAACATGTGAAGTTTCACGTATTGCGCCAAAATATTCGCATCATTAGTGCCGATTAGCGCAATCGTGAATATATTGGAGCACTCTATCTGCATATAAAGCCATTTTTAATGTTCTGCCAAGCCAACCATTTTCTCCAGTCTCAGGAAACTTCTAGCAGCTTGGAAAATGCAGCAAAAGTAACCCATGCCTGTATTCTGTCTGCATTACTAATCGGGAATTATCGAGTTCGCGAACATATGACAAATATTCTACAAAATATTTGTGAAATATCGCAAATTCGAATATAGTCCCTGCTGCTCATCACTACTTATAAAGAACATGCTGAAATGTGTCTTCTGTTCTTGCTTCTTGACTCAATAAAAGAGCAGAGAAACTGAATAACGTGAATACTAGGATGTCTCCTGCACTTGACATGGCTTTATCCACTTGCTTCCTGCTGGGAAGAGTGACATCCACACACTGGAGAATATGGCCTCTATGCCAAGCATAAGGCCATGAGATGATGTGAACAGGACCTTACAGACTACTTCCTTAATCGAGCTCCATGCAGAGGCATCATATGGTACCAACAACACAAGAAATGTGTAATCAATTCTCTTTATATTTAAATGATTTCCTAGTTAAATTCCAGGGGTGTCCACTTTTACAGAGTCTATGCTTTGCTATACTTCCTTGTCCCATGTCCAATAAAGTATATTAAATTAAATGAGAATGTCCACCTTTAGACCCTTTTCTGCTAGTGAACCAAGAGCTCCATCCATCATGTCTTTCAACATTGGATAAATTTCAAGTATCCCATTGTACTGCCACATTATAGTTCTCAGAAGAAGATGGAGGATCGCAAACATCGATTCTGTCATAAAGGCCACTATATGAAGCTAAAGTGAACGGGACAAGTGCCTTGAGAAGAAATTTTCTTACATATACTGTAGTTGTCAATTCTGGTCCTGGTGCTCATGCTCAGAGTTTAGTTTGTATTTTCTATATTAATTTGTATATAATAAAGATAAACCCTACGGTAACAAGGTCACTTCTTTACTAAAAAGAAGAAGAATATAAACCAAAATACTGTGCAGTAAAGTGTTGGACACGTTAGCTGTTTTGTAAGAGGAAGCGTAGAACAGCAGACATCTAGTCAGCATAATGTTGTGTCTGTGTGGAGAGAAAAAGCTATTGTCTGTGGTTTATAGCACTTCTTTCAGAAATAATTACAAAACCAATCAATACAAGCAATGCCCTATTATCCCTTTAATCCATGGTGAATGTTATATAGGTTTATTTTTGGTCAACGACTAGTTTAGGAGGGCGACATAAAATGTACTGTATATAATTGAATGAATAGTTAGGTAACAAGGACGGTCCGATGTACTGGATGTGTTGATGCCGGCGGCAAGAGGCGCTAAGCTAAAAATCCACTTGTTTAAATGTACTGCTTAGATAACAGTGACAATAAGAGACTCGCTTGAAACTCTGCTACACAATTGTGTTTTGTGGCTAAAGTAGATTGTATGGCAATTTCTCTACTGTAACAAGATAGTATAAGAGGTGCAAAGTCAGAGGGTTAACATGAAGCCCCTGTGGCCCAATGCAAAATCAGTAACTGATCATTTATAATACTGATCTTTTTGGTAGGGGTGCGGGAATCACCATTCAGATACTCATGACCTACTCAGATGATAGGTAATCAGTAAGCAAATCTCAGAAAACCCCTATAATGACTTATTGTCAGGGTCAGACAGGGGTTCCTTGGGCCCATTAGAGGAAATTATTCTCAGGGCCTAAATACATATCATCAGTATAGACTAATAGATTTTTTTTTCAAAGAAATAGACCCTAGTGGCAAGTTATTGTCTCCAAAGACACCTCCAAATGTTTTTTTTTTCTCCTGGACCTTAGGGCCCACTATAATATCAGAGCCTGGGCACACTGGTGGATTCTCTGGTACTCTGTTGAGCCAATCCAATGCTGCCTGATGTCTAGGGCAGGGGTGCACAGTTTGTGGCCCAGGTGCCACATTCGGCTCATGATCCCATACTGTGGGTCTTTGTCTGGTGGCTGCTTACATGATTTTTCCATGTCAGAGAGAAGAGGAATGGTGCATAATGCGGGAGCAGGGACAGTTATGTACTAATGGTACACGATGTAGATATCTTTGAAAGTCACATATTGGCCGTTGGAGGTCTTCTCATCCATGTGAGACACTCTCATAAGGAGTAAATGAGTTGAAAAGGTGGCCATGCATGTGGTTATCTTCTTTGTAGTGTATGGGAATAGACAAAGAATACAGCCACACGTTCATGTTTCCTGATGCAGTTTTGGAAGCCAAAATCAGGAGGTGGATCATTAAAGGAGAAAAAGTATAAAAGGTCAGATGCACCTTCTCTTTTTTTAATTCACTGCTGGTTTTGGCTTACAAGATTGCCGTACCCAAATACATGCCTATTTCAGAAACTTGCCTAAAATAAAATGGTGAGAGACTCTTTTTGGAGTGGAAACAGTGAAGAAGGGGGCCCCTAGGTATGAGTCCTGAAGATGGAATCACCACCTATCAGATATTTATGGCATATAATCTAAATATGCAATATATGTTTCAGATAGACATAACTCTTTAAATTTTATTCCAGGTCTTGGGATTGGTCCAGTGTGACAATGTAGCCCTTAGACCTATAAAGGCTGTGCAACCTTGCTCTGGGGAGTTTCTGTGTTTTAATGCAATTTTATTGTACACGCAAATATATATATATATATATATATATATATACAGAACTATATCCATTAAGATTACTTGTCCTTCATTTGTCATTAGGTGTTAGCATATTGTCTAGGCTAGCTAAAGGTTAATGTACTATTAGAAGGAAAACAAAGGAGAGTAAAAATGGAGCTATTATCTAATGTTATCAAGAGCATCTATGTCTAAGCAAAGGTCACAGTGAATTACTACATGTGCTCTTGAGTTAAGTGAATTACTCCTGCACATTATGTGGATTCTCCTTTTCGTGTATAATCCACAACATTAGCAAGACAAAAACATAAACAGCTCATTATTTATAATGTCTACTTATATAAAGTATGTTATTATATTGACTATGATGCATACCCTGACGAGCAAAAGGGTAAGAATGTTTTGAACTTTTGACTTTCAGGCTCCAGATCTCATCATCAACTACAGCAGGCATGGCCAACCTGCGGCTCTCCAGCTGTTGTAAAACTACAACTCCCACCATGCCCTGCTGTAGGCTGCTAGCTGTAGGCAGTCTGGGCATGCTAGGAGTTGTAGTTTTGCAATAGCTGGAGAGCCTCAGGTTGGCCATCCATTAACTACAGCTTCGAACTTGAGACTACCATAATTTTATAGACAATCAGATGGGCTATCTCATACAAAATTGGACAAAATTCACTGCTCTTCTACATGTTCCCAATGTTGGTGCATGCTGGTCAACTCACTTGGGTAAGAATACAGCTTTTTCTTCAAGTCTTCCCACAAGTGTTCAATTGGGTTGAGGTCTGGGGACTGTGGGGGCCAATCCAGCACCTCTACTTCATTGACATTGAATGATTTCTTCACCAATCTTGACATATGCTTCAGGTCGTTGACCTGCTGAAACACTATGTCATCCTTTTCATACCCAGAGTACTCGAGTGTATGAAGTAACTCGTCTTGTAGGATACTCATATAGCTCAGCATTGAGACCACTATTGATCCAGGTCAAGTATTCAACGCATTTGTCTTTGAAACAGCCACATATCATCAGGTTTTCTCCACTAAACTTGACATTTCCTTCAATTTCACGATCTGTTAGCCTCCTTTTACCTTGTTTCTTCTGGACCCATTTGCACCCATGAGAGCCCAGTCTATTGAGTTTAGTCTCATTGCTCCAAATCACCCATTTCCAATCTTCTACTGTCCACTGTACTTTTTTACACACTCAAGCCGACGCTTCTTATGACGATATAGAAGTCAAGGCTTCACCATTTTTTGGGCCTCCATTACAGAGTTGTATAATGAGCATCACATGGTGTTTGCATAGACATCTGTGATCTCACTATTACGCAGCATACGAGCCACCTCCACTGCCGTGTTTGTCGCACCAGAACAGATAGACCTTGTAATGAGCCGACTTGTTGACTCCGATATTTTGCCTCGATGTCAAACTCTTGGCTTTGGAATTGATGGACCGACTTCATGACGTATTCTTCCAACTGTTAAAGTACTCACATGATGTAGTTTGTCAATTTTCTTGGCCGAGATGCCGCTATCGATGAGCTGGAGGATGCTGTTTCTCTTTTCTTGGGAAATCTTTTTCATGGGTGCTCCTGGATTTGAATCAGTGACCTTTTGCTTGGGAATCAACCTAATAACAGACTGAGCTATTAGGGAATGCGAGAACTGGTTGTAATTTGTAGTATACAAGAAGAAAAAGATTGTTCCACCACCAGGAGCAAAACAGTAACAATGCAGTTACATGACAAGAATATGCAATACTAATCATATGCTATTTGGCTAGAAGTCTAATTTATGTATGAGATAGCCAAGATGATTGTCTATAAAATTATAGTAGTCTCACGTTCGAATCGGTGAGATATTGAGCTTGAAAGTCAAAGGTTCAGTGTATCTATATGTATACTGTAGATAAAAAGTGTTTAAAGTAAAGTGTTAAAAGGGTCTGACTAATGTATTAGGCTTCTTTCATACCGGTGTTAGGCTTGTTCGGCCTGATGAGCAGGTGATTGCCAGGAAGGAATGCTTCCTTCCCGAAAATTGCCTGCTGAATTGTCCTGTGTAAGGGTACCTTAAAGATATTTCTAAAAAAGTGGAAGGGTGTATGATTGGCCTGTTGTGCCATCAGATCGGGGGAACCCCAACCAATGAGTTATCCCCTATCCTGTGGATGGAGATTAACTTCAAAACCTGGCACAACACCTTTAATACCATTGGAATGTTTGCATTTACCTTTGCGTGCAATGTTTTTTCATGGAGTTATTGAGAAGAATTACAGCAGCCTTATTTTCACTGACCAAACAGTAGCATTCAAAATGTAGGGGTGATGCCCCTATGTTCTACTGATTAGTATAGGTCGCAGGTGTGGGGCCATCACTGATCCTATGGTAATGGCGATAGGCCATGAAAGTAAAATCCCATGAAAACTCTTTAACACTATAACAACATCTGGCTTTTCTCTGCAATTTGGTTTACACACTTATATAGCGCTGACATATTTCACAGCACTTAATAGACATTTATTAGACTATTTTTTTCAGAAATCTTATGAACTAAATCAAAAGTTTAGCTTTGATGGAAATTTTTTTAGCTACATAGTGTATGTCTCTACTTATTATTCATGCAGTGCTAAGAAGGCTGTAACTAATTGCTCATCTGATTGTGAGACCACCCACTTTATATTGATCTGACAATACTAATTCACAGAACAAAAAGTTTTTTTTGTTTTTTTTAAACTGTAATCAATTTATCCAAGGCCTGAAACTAGATGTGAAATGTAAATGAACTTTGTTTATTCGCAATAACCTTAATTTGTTGGGTGTTCCATAAAGATTTGCTTCAGAACAATAGGCAATTAACTGTAAGCTGCACGGCTAAAGGCTAACAAGTAAGTGCTCGTGTGCAGATGACTGAACTGGCTTCTTTGCATTTCCATTTCAAGGTT
This sequence comes from Bufo bufo, assembly GCF_905171765.1. Lineage (NCBI taxonomy): Eukaryota > Metazoa > Chordata > Amphibia > Anura > Bufonidae > Bufo > Bufo bufo. Next base: position 74,787,522 of record NC_053391.1, on the reverse strand, counting down.
AACACATTATCTACACAACGGATGCTGGGTCCCACTTCTTAAAAGTTGGAAAAATCGATAAAAAAAACCCAGAAATGTCTAATTATTTTACAAGCTCTCAGTATTAATCCCTTCAAGACCAGGCCTATTTTCATGTTTACATTTTAGATTTTTCCTCCTCAAGTTCCAAAAGCCATAACTTTTTTTATTTTTACAATCACCTAGCTATATGAGGGCTTATTTTTTGCAGGGCAAAATGCATTTTTTAATGCCACCATTTAATTTACCATGTCTTGTATTTAAAAAAAGGAAACCAATTATTTGTGTGGCAAAATTGAAAAAAAAAAACTGAATTCCACCAAGGTTTTTGGGGTTTTGAAATCACAACGTTCACTAGGCACTAAAAATGACCTGACATTATTGTTCTGCGGCTCAATATGAATGTGGAATTACCAAACTTGAACAGCTTTTTTTTTGTTCTACTACTGTAAAAAAAAAACCTTTAGAAAAATCTAGATTTTATTTGCATCGCTATATTCTGACAGCCATAACTTTTTTATATTGCAGTCTACAGAGCTTTATAAGGGCTTGTCTTTTGCGTAACAAACTGTAGTTTTTATTTACGCCATTTCTGTAGGATATACAACGTTTTGATCACCGTTATTAAATATTTTTGGGGGACAAAATGACAAAAAAATGGCAAATCGCGTGTTTTTCATATTTTTCTTTGTTACTGCGTTCACCGCACAAAAATATTTAAAAAATATTTTAATAGTTCAGACATTTTTGGAAGCGACAAAACTCAATATGTTTATTTTTTGTATTGTTTATGTATTTTTATATGTAAAATTTGGAAAGGGGGTGATTCAAACTTTTAATGTATATTTCTTTTTTAATTTTTTTTTAAACTTTATTAAACTTTTTTTTTACAACAATTAGCCCCCATAGGGGTATCATACATGGGATCTTTTGATCCCCTCTCCTATTCACCATAATAGAGATCTATTCTCAGTATGGCAAAGCCATAGCTCTAGCTCAGTATAGCAAAGCCATGGCAGGCCTGGATCGCTTCAGCAGTGTCCAGGCTGCCATGGCAACTGATCAGAGCCCCGTGATTTCACTGTGGGGGCTCCGATCGGAAGGAAGATGGAGCAGCATCACTTCACAGGTGCCGCGATCAGCCTTGACCGCGGCACCTGAGGGGTTAAATGGCAGGGGTGGCGCGATCACTGCTTCCTGTCAGTGCTGCCTGATGCTGGCTGTAGCATACAGCTGGCAGATCGCGCGTATTAAGCGGGCTCACTGCAGAGGCCCGCTCCATAGATCCCCTGGCACACAATGACGTACCTGTCATCAAAATGCGTGAAGGGGGTATGGGCTATTAATTCCCTGGAAGAACAGATGTTTGGTTGAAGTTGCTATACCGTCAGGTGGATCCTTGACCAGATCAAGCCTATCCTTCATTCTGAAACATGTTATTAGACAATCTAAAGCTGGTCATACATATTATAAAAATGTCAGCTAAACTGACTGATTTGGGCTGGATCAGCTAACCATGAAATGTGAATGGGGGGCCTCCGGACTCTCCCGGCTGCAAATGTCAGGGGCGATTTTGATTCGGTCTTTATGTTTTCAGGGATGTGTCTGGAAGCAACTTTATCCCCTCTCTTCATTCAGAACCCATGCAATCTGAGTGAAGCTGAGAAGCCATGTTATTTGGGATGAGGAGTGATGGGTAGCTATTGGCTACACAATATCTCAAGTTTATGGTAAGCCATAAGCTACAGATGTAGCAGGGTTAGCACTCAAACTCTTAACTCAAATTTCTTAAATCATTGAGTTATCTTGAAACAAAAGCCATTGAAAAGCAATTGAAGGTGTTTGCTTAGTTTAGATAACACATTTCAGAAAGCATGAGTGTTAAAAAAATAACAAAACTTTAATAATATACTGGTTAAAAAATGACTAATCCCTTATTTTCTGTATATAAAAAAAACAAGGCTAAGATGAGTAAATAACAAATAGGGGTAAGAAAAATATACCTATCCCCAACAAACACTGTGGACAATCAGCAAACTTTTTATGGTGTACACAGTGAGCCACAAATAATCCACAGTGAAAAAATCCCACCAAGAGGGTGGTGACAGTCACTAATCTGGGACTATTGTATTGTGCAGTCCCAGCGTTGTTACCACTACAAAACACTAGGGTCCATGGTGTATCCTTCGAGACCTAATCTAGGGTATCAAGATATTAGACCTCCCAGGACCCTAAACTACCGCTATGCTCAAGTCTGGCTAATAACAAATCCCCCTGCTCAACGCATTTCTAGTGGCCCTGTGGTGGGCACTTCATCAAGAGATATTAGGGCACAGGTACTGAAAATTATATACATATGTAACACTCCAGGGTTGTGTTACAACACGCTTCTACCTCGCTACTATCTTCTAAGAGCCTTTACATTGTCATCAGATGTAATTTATATTATGTCTTCACAAATATGCATATAAAACCATGTTAAATATAATTGTTTCCTGTAATTTTCTAGGTTTACCAGCAGGTGGCAGTAATATATTGGTAAGGTACAAGGTCCTAGTTTAGTTTATCTAAGCTGGAATGGATTATTCCAGCTTAGCTCCCCCTCTGTGGAGGTGTGGACTGTTCCCACATCCTGCAGTTTGGGTGGAGAAGGAAGTTAGAGTTATTGTAGCCCATCCCCTGCTAGGGGTAGGGTGTGTGTATAGGAGATCCCCTGCATAGGGAAGAAAGCCAGGATCTTGTCTCAGCTGAGACATTGATCATATCCCCAGACTGAGCCTCAGCTGGATGAGAAGAAAGCAGACAATCTCCAGAGTTCGAGGAAGGAAGCATTCCCTGAGAAACTATCTGTGAGTAAAGTCCAGAGACCTAGGAGAAGCCATATCCTCCTCAGCTAGTCTGTCCCCACAAAGCAGAAGATAAAGAGAAGCACAGAAGATTAGTTCCTGCCACCATTAAAGAGCTGCCAAGCAGACAAATTTTTCTGCAAGCTCCAGATTTACAGTGCAGAAGATTTATTCCTGCCAATGATTGCCAAAAACCTGCTGGGACCAGAGACCAAAGATGTATACTGCTTGGATACAAGGTACCTTCAGTAAAGAAATGTTTGAACTTCACCTAAAGGTCTGGACATCATTTCTGCTGCAAAATTCCTCTATTACTCCTACTATCACTACACGCAAATTTATTGCAAGTGAGCCAGGAACCTAGCCGTACCCAGGTAGGAGACAACGTTTATCACCACCCTATAGAGACATTATCAGCCATTACACCACTCTGGCATTTCTAATCTGGGACGTGGGGTAGTACCCTGCGCAAGCTGCAAATGGCGTCACAAACAAATACAGACTATTATCCACCTAACCCAGCCACTGCATTAAAGTGGCGTCACCGTACCCATATCCTGGTCACTGCACACAGCCTAACAGACAGAGAGAGCTTGCGATAAGTACTGCACGTAAACAGTGCAGCAGCACCGGCACTAGGTACAGCTTAGCCCCCTTCTGAATGCAATATGGATTGATGGTAAATGTTATTTCATCACTTTATTTTAAGGCTCCGGTTTAGTAAAGGTTAAGGTTCAGGTTGTAAGGTTCAATTTCAGCAAAATATCCATAAGAAAATGGGGATAGAGGAATAGAGTTTGGTAATATATATATTATATTAATATGGATTATGTTTATATTTAGGGTATTTATATATGTATTGTTACATGTATTCTATAATATAAAACTTAGAATACTTTTTTATACCCATTGATGGTTTGAGTTTATGAAGCCTTTAAAAATCCACAGTATTTTACGGAGTCTTCATTACTGTACTACATCTTAATTTATGATATACTCCATTTGTACAACTTGATATAAATTGCTTTGAAAGTTTCCCAAACACATTGGAGTGTCTGGGAGATCCTGCTATAATAAATTGCCGTGGAATACCAATAGGAAAACAGGTTGGTCAGTAATTATTTGCCCAAAAATCGGCTGTTGCCGCCATATGTCTGCATTCTGTTTTATCTCTAGATTCAATTAAAGTAAGAACTAGTTTTCAGGAAATAATAACTGTGTATACTTTGAAGCTGTCAGGAAAGTTCATATGTTGACTTATTAGAGGTATAGCCCTATGGCTACTGCAATAATAAATCAGATCCATAGAACATATTGTTCTGCGCAGTCTTGTGACTAACGGCCTCTGAAGGAAGTCCTGAAATTACAGCTAAAGCATCTGTTCGGGAGATTTCATACATCCAACTCCTTCTGTACCTCTTCTCAAAAGGCTCCTAAATCTGATGCGCTTCACTCTGAATATGCTTTCACCCCTTCACAAAGGCATATGCCTTTTAATAATGCATCTCGCAATCCAATTAGACATAGAACAATGACATCTCTCCAGAATAGAGAGTAAAGGAAATAAAAACTAGGTTTGATTTCTAAGAGCCCTTTGTTCTATGAAAATAATAACAGAGTGGGCCTTTGACAGTTTTTAAATAAGAAATTGTCCCGAGAAATATCTGAGATGAGGAGAACGCTGTGCTACTTACATAATCTGTGTTTTCTTTTTTGTTCTTGGTTTATTACATTGGCATGCTTCATTTATCTATGGCATTCTGCTTTAACTGTTTGAGATAACTCACACAAAGATACCCATTGATTAAAGTGGGTTTGTAATAGCAATTATGAGCACAAGAACTTATTGTTGGAGGAGAATTAGAAGATACGTGATAGCAAAGTAATTTGTAGAGTCACATAAACATGAAGCTATTTTGTGAAGCTCCTAGAAGGCAATTTTAATCATTTATAATGTATGTAGTTTCCATAGTCCTTGCGTGCATGTGGGTGGAAAGCCATAGGAATTTCAATTCAATATTAACTGTCTGTTTCTGAGAACTCCAAAGAGATGGAGATCAAGGTCTAAGGAGGTAAAGGATCTAAACGACAATGTTAAAAGAAAAGCGTATATTCTTTTTCAAATGATTCTCAAATTGAGAACTTGTCATTTGCCAGAAAAAAAGAGAACCCCCCCTCCCCCTGGGGACCTGTATATTTTGAATTATCTATTGTACAGCCAGCAGTTTTTGATCTTTTTCCTCCCTCTACCTTACTTCTATACATATTTTCTCTATACCTGTGCTAAGTGGGCACCGAGATAGTTTTATGTACTCAGACCAATCATGTCTCCCTTTACTGCTTCTAGCGCCCTCTTACAGCAGGAGTTCTGAACAAAGGTTGATTCAAACAGTAACATGATGGGCAGAAATACCACCCCAGCAGATCCAGATACAGTAGTTCAGCACAAGAAACGGCCCCTGGGAAACTAAATACCACAATACTGCACAAAATACTGCCACCTGTGCCAGAGTATGAAACTGTATTATAGTCCGGAGGAGGACAATATAGTTAAATTTAGGAGGGTACCTTTGGCCATTGTCCAGGTGCATAAGTGCCCTATGCTCCTACATTAATTAATGCTGGGTGCCTCACATCTTTATGTAACTGGCTGGCAGCCAAGAGCAGGGCTTGGGAGGCCCTCTGGAAATAGGCCCACTGGTAAATGTCCCTGTAAGGTCTATTGACAGTCTGCCCATGATGATACCCATTCATCTCTTTGTCTTCAGTCACTGTGTTAAGATTTTTTTTTATTAGTTACTCAAGAGTTTCTGAACATTTACAGAGAGCCTGTAGGCACTAGGCAGGGAAAGGAAACACTGTAGATACTGTAGGACATGGTAGCACATATAGGTCACACAGGGTACTCCAAGTAGCACAAGTCTGGCACTGTCCTGTTGAAAAATGGATACAGGGACATTTTGGAGAAATGGCTATAGCATTGGTTCCACAACCAAATCACTGTAGCGCCAGGTTGATAGTTTATCTGATGCTATCATTGCATCTGAGACAAAAACAGGGCTCATTGCTTGAGAATAGACCTCCATTCCAACCTCCAGTGCCATCTTTCTGTGCACTATGATAGCCTTTTAGAGCAGGGGCACCAGTTTTCCTGGTGTGCAAAACCACATCATAATGTTATTCATGGGGAATAGAGAAATTGTCCGGACTGCAGATATTAATGGCCTATCATCAAGATAGGTCATCAATATCAGATCTCTGTGGATCCAACACCCAGAATCCCCAATCAGGAGCCATGGTGCTAGAATGCAGAAAGCACCATAAACTGGGTAACTCCTAGCACCAAGGCTGCTAATTGGTGGGGGGTGCTGGATGTCAGACCCCCACTGATCTGTTACTGTTGACCTATCCTTAGAATAGATCATCAATATATTTTGCATGATCATGAAAACTCAGATCCGACAGTATATTCTAACACAGAGGCGTTCCCATAGTGATGGGGACGCTTCAAGTTAGAATATACTGAGAACTATGGACATAACGGCCCCCTGCTGCCTGGCAGCACCTGATCTCTTACAGGGGGCTGTGATCCGCACTCCCCCTCCCTCCTGAGTATTAAAATCATTGGTGGCCAGTGCGCCCCCCCCTCCCTCCCCAGTATTAAAATCATTGGTGGCCAGTGCGGCCAGCCCCCTCCCTATTAAAATCATTGGTGGCTAGTGCGCCCCCCACCCCCTAATAAAATCATTGGTGGCTAGTGCGGCCCCCCCACCCCTATTAAAATCATTGGTGTCCAGTGCAGCCTCCCCTCTCCCCCCTAATTAAAATTATTGGTTAACAACCCCCCTCCCCCCCATCATGGGTGGCAGCGGAGCGGCAGTTCCGATCGGAGTCCCAGTTTAATCACTGGGGCTCCGATCAGTTACCATGGCAGCCAGGATGCTACTGCAGTCCTGGCTGCAATGGTTACTTAGCACTTTTAGCAGCATTATACTTACATGCACTGTCTGTGGCCGGCCGGCGCTCCTCCTACTGGTAAGTGAAAGGTCTGTGCGGCGCATTGCTTATAGCACAGACCTGTCACTTACCAGTAGGAGGAGCGCCCGGCCGGCCACAGACAGCGCACGTAAGTACAATGCTGCTAAAAGTGCTAAGTAACCATGGCAGCCAGGACTGCAGTGATTAAACTGGGACTCGGAACTGCCGCTCCGCTGCCACCAATGATGGGGGGTTGTTAACCTGTGGCCACTGCCACCAATGATTTTAATTAGAGGGGGGTGGAGGAGAGGGGAGGCCGCACTGGACACCAATGATTTTAATAGGGGGGGGCCACACTAACCACCAATGATTTTAATAGGGGGGTGGGGGTGGGGGGGCCACACTGGCCACCAATAATTTTAATACTGGGGAGGGAGGGAGGGAGGGAGGGAGGGGGGGCCGCACTGGCCACCAATGATTTTAATACTGGGGAGGGAGGGGGGTCTGGCCACTGCTGCCTGGCAGCACCCGATCTCTTACAGGGGGCTGAGATCCGCACAATTAACCCCTCTTACAGGGATTACAGCCCCCTGTAAGAGATCGGGTGCTGCCATGCAGCAGGGGGCAGTTATGTACACAGTTCTTAGTATATTCTAACTTGAAGCGTCCCCATCACTATGGGAACGCCTCTGTGTTAGAATATACTGTCGTATCTGCGTTTTCACTATCGTGAAAACTCAGATCTGAAAAAGCTAATACTATTATTTTCTGTTATAACCAGGTTATAATGGAAAGTAATAAAGTGAAGTTTGGGTCCCCATCAAACTCCCCGAACATCTAGGTGTTCGCTCAACTCTAGTCATAAGAAGATGTCAAAAGTTTTGATTGGCGAGGGTTAGGGTGCCGACTGCTAAAATGAGAAGGCAGAAGAACCAGAGCAAGTGCTGAAGTTGAGCTCAGTCTCAGCACTCTCCCATCGATAAAAACTTTTCTTATGTTACTCAGACATGTTTAAAAGTTTTTTTTTACACTTTAACTTACATAATTACTTGTCTCCACACATTTTGTCCAAGTAGTACATGTAGCACTTTAAATATGGATGCACTTAAAAAGCCCTATATTTTTAAATGACTCAACCATATAATTTCATTTCGGATTACAGTACACCAATTATACAATGGCATGGAAAAACCAGTAATGCTATCTCTTGCCTTGAGAGCAGTAATTATAACAAAAGAACATAATCAGAATATTTATAGCAAATAGCTTTACAAAAATGAGAGAACATATAATGCTAACAAATTGACTTGGGTCATTTTCATTCAATGGGCAATTTTGTAAGTGATCCAATGCTCCAGAAATAATAGCCGTGTATCAAATGTTTCCATTATTCTATATAGTAAAGGAAATAGGGGCATGAGCCACATCTTCGCTTGGCAAGCCAGTCAGAAATTGACCTTTGCACAGGAACACTAAATTAATCACTGTAATTAAACATAGATTTTTTTTTTTACCCACACCTCACTCTTTTATTAAAAAAGTCAAAACAATGAAAAATGTTGTATTTTTAACCTTTTACATTTCTCAGATGGTCCAAAGCTTAATGCTATCATCTATCACTTTGGCACTTTATCATTGTTTCATTGATAAATCTGACCATTGCTATAAAAATCCCTTTTATTTATTTTATTTTTTTTATTTTTTTTACTGAAACCACTCTACTTTCTTTCTCATTGTTCAAAGACCATGTATTTTTCTGGCTGGAGGATGCATTCCCATTAGGATATAATATCCATAGATGTGCATCCATAGATGAGGAAATAAATATCTAAGCATCTCTGCACATCTGATCCATGTAAACTAATATAGGAGTGTCCATAGTTATATGTGATGTGCTTATTGTGGTTACGGTAAGTTGCTTATAATTCACCATATGTAAGAGTACATATAGGTGATGAGATCCAGACACTACCACATAGAGCTCTTTAGAGTCTGAGTCACTAAAAATGGGTGAAGTTCTAGTGTTGTCCAAACTACATATATTGATGACTTACCCTAAGGATAGGTCATCAAAATCAGATCAGTGGAGGTGTGACACCCAGAATCCCCTCGATCAGCCATTTCGGGCAGCCAAGGCACCAGAATGCAGAAAGCTCTGTACAGTGTGTAGTTCCATGGCTGTGTGAAACAGCTGATCGGTGGGGTTGCCAAGTGTAGGATCCACCCTTTCCTGAGGATAGATCATCAATATATTTTGCCAAGTTAACCCCTTTAAGATACATTCTGTAAATATATATATATATATATATATATATATATATAACTATAATGGCAGACAATGCAGTTAATATGGGCCCATTGATGAAAGAGAGCTCATCTTTGTTTGTTCCCCTATCATGTGCTACTGCTTGTTGGAGCACTGTACAGTTCTCTAGAGGGAACTGCATTGTTAGCAAACAAAGGGGTGGAGAACTTTCCCAAATGTCATGAACAGGACATAAACATTAAGCCCTTCTGATTTGAGTGAAAAAAAAAACATTTTGATATTTTGTAGGTACATTGCTGCATACAGGACTACCCTATTATTCTTGGTCTATGAAACCTCCCTCCATTTGAAAAAGTACTTTGTCTCCAAAAAATATTGATGGCTCTCTCATTACAATCATATTTACAATACAGGACTTCATGTTAATGTTTCTTACTCCAAAAATTTATATCAGAACCATCTTTTACTCTGAAATGTTTCAGAAAATTGTGTCACCCATATCTGAAGGGTTAAAGCAATGGTCCATTTTTAGAGTGGAATAGCTATCTCAAAGGTCCATGTTATATTTTATTAAAGGGTTTGTCTTATACTATCTTTTTATTGACATTCCTTGAGAGTAAGATAAGTTGTATTATATGGGGAACTTGGAAGCAAAAGTTCATTTTCCCAGCAGATACCTCATGGTGTATACATGTCAGGACCACAAGATGCTGATTTACATAAAAAGAAGGGGGAAAATGGGATCAGCCATATTTGGACTCTATTTGGAGTTTGGGCCATGTGGGGATCTTTTACCTTTTTATAGATCAGTATTTATCTGTAGTTTTTGCAGCATTTTTATTGGCTTAGCTTCTTTGCTACTTTTGTTGTTTTTATGTTTTATCATTGATTGAGTAAGAAGACAATGGACATTTTTGTACTCTAGTGAAAGTCAAAGAGTTTACATTCACACTTGTGTTCCACAAATTAGAAAATAAATGAGACCATAATGACCAGCGTAATGATTTTTTAAATTTTTGTTAAGATTCAGAGAGAGGCAATGCTATCTATGATTAATCTGGACAACCTTCTGATTTAAACATCAATTTGGCCTCTAGGAACTCAACAAAACAAGTGATGAGTTTCATTTTCATTTCAATGAGGCTACTTACATAACAAAAAACATCATGATCTATTATTCATACAAACATCCTACAGTCCTGATCAAAAGTTTAAGACCACTTGAAAAATGTCCAAAAATCATATTTTACATTGTTGGATCTTAACAAGGTTCCAAGTAGAGCTTCAACATGCAACAAGAAGAAATGAGAGTGAGACAAAACATTTTTTGAGCATTCAATTAATTGAAAATAACGATTAAACTGAAACAGGTTGTTTTTCAGCTGATCCAAATTTTTGGACCACATGCCTTTAAAAGTCCAAATCTGTGCAAAGATGTGGATTCGTTGTCATTTTCGGTCAGGTAGTCACACGTTGTGATGGCAAAGGCAAAAAAACTCTCCCTTTTTGAACATGGTTGAGTTGTTGAACTGCATAAGCAGGGTCTCTCACAGCGCGCCATTGCTGCTGAGGTGGGACGCAGTAAGACTTAAATGATCCTGAGGGTTATGGAACAAAAAATTCAAGTGGAAGACCCAAAAAAATTTCATCAGCACTGAGCCGGAGGATCCAATTGGCTGTCCGTAAAGACACTGAATGATCCTCGACCCAAATTAAGGCCCTTACTGGTGCTGACTGCAGCCCCATAACCATCAGACGGCATCTGAGACTGAAGGGCTTCAAAAACAAAAAACGTCTTCAAAGACCTCGTCTCCTTGAACGCCACAGAACTGCTCGTTTGGACTTTGCAAGAGAGCGCCAAACATGGGACATTCAAAGGTGGAAGTAAGTTTTATTCTCTGATGAGAAAAAATGTAACCTTGATGGTCCTGATGGTTTCCAACAATACTGGCATGACAAGCAGATCCCACCTGAGATGTTTTCTACGCGCCACAGTGGAGGGGGCGCCATAATGGTCTGGGGTGCTTTTTCCTTCAGTGGAACAATGGAGCTTCAGGAAATGCAGGGGCGTCAAACTGTGGATGGCTATGTCCAGATGTTGCAGAGAGCATTCCTCATGACTGAGGGCCCTCGTCTGTGTGGTAACGATTGGGTTTTTCAACAGGACAACGCTACAGTACACAATGCCCGCAGGACAAGGGACTTCTTCCAGGAGAATAACATCACTCTGTTGGCCCATCCTGTGTGTTCCCCTGATCTAAATCCAATTGAGAATCTTTGGGGATGAATGGCAAGGGAAGTTTACAAAAATGGACAACAGTTCCAGACAGTAGATGGCCTTCGTGCGGCCGTCTTCACCACTTGGAGAAATGTTCCCACTCACCTCATGGAAACGCTTGCATCAAGCATTTGGATTTCTGTTTTGGGGGGGTTTCGTTTTTTTTTGGAGGTGTGGTCCTAAACTTTTGATCAGCTGAAAAACAGCTTGTTTCAGTTTATTTGTTGTTTTCATAAAATTGAATGCTCAAAAAATGTTTTGTCTCACTCCCATTTCTTCTTGTTGCATGTTGAAGTTCTACTTGGAACCTTGTTAAGATCCAGCCATGCTAAATATGATTTTTTGCCATTTTTCAAGTGGTCTTAAACTTTTGATCAGGACTGCACTACCTATACTTTAAAGCCGGGGAACATTCAAAATGAAATGATGCAATGCATATATGCATTATGATAAGTTGATTCCAGCTTCAGCATATAAAAAGTTTTCTTTATTCGGCTTGTAATAAAATCCAACAAAAATGTCACATGGAGAGACACAAGATTGTGACGCGTTTCGGGCTGTGGTATTGAGCCCTTCTTCAAGACAATACAAAAGTGTACTAAAAACAAATACTTTATATACCACACAAATAGGTAACTCCTCCTTCTTAGTTAATTGGAGACTGTGTCCCAGACCCAGGTGCTCCTGGATTAGGAGATCCTCCCTGGAGCATGTGGGTGGGGACGCAGTGCTTCACAGAAATAACCGCTCAGAGACCACATATAAACATATTGATGCACTACATATATTGCAGGGTTAAATCATGTTTTCTGTTCAGACCCTTTGGTATGCAAGTGTCTAAAATGAACATCCAATATGTTTCCCTACTTAGAAGCTTCTGTTTGCGATCGCCCCCCCTAGCAGGTGTGGACACCACTTCCACACCCTGTACAGAAAACGCAGAAACATCACCTTTGTGAACAGTGGCAAAATGTCTGGTAGCCGCTGAGACATTACGGGACATATAATGGGGGACATCGCTCAGGTGTTTTCTTATACGCACCTTCAGTTCATTAGTGGTACAGCCCACATATTGGAGGTTACATGTTTTACATGTTATGACATAAACTACATGATCTGTTTTACAATTAATATATTGCTTAAGCATGTGTTGTTTGCTGTTAGCCACAGATGTGACCTCTTGCGAGATAAGCATATGTCGACAGCAAATGCATTTATTGCTGCCGCATTTGTAATTTCCATTTATCTTGGGCCAGCTATTCGTTTTGGGGAAATTCTCCCTATACAGACTGGGGCTAATTTTTTGCCCTACTGTGGGGGCTTTTTTTGCTACACATCTAATCCCTGTTGAAACTACATTTTTCCATTCTTCATTGTAGTTCAGAATATGGAGGTGTCTACGTATAATTTTGCAAACCTTAAAATAATCTCTACTATAGTTAGTAATAAAGGTGATGGGTTCTTCTTTTTTGTCCTTAGTCATAATATTTTTATTACTATTCTTATTTTTATTTTTATTTTTATTTTCATGTCCCTTATCATTAATAGCCCCCTCAGCATTTTTATTCTCATTGTCTGTGTTCTTACTTTTATAATTTTTTGGAAAAATTAGGGTTTCTCTATCTTTAGATCTGGCAAAATTAATTCCTCTCTCAATATTAGTTTGGGTGTAGCCCCTCACTTTAAGTCTGGCTGCAATATTTCTTGCTTCTCTTTCAAAGAGTTCTGGGGTGGAGCAATTTCTCTTTGCCCTAATCATTTCTCCCTTGGGAATGTTTTTTATAACGTGTGGTGGATGGCAGGAGGAGGCAGAGAGAATGGTATTACCAGCTGTAGACTTTCTATGGGTGTATGTAGCCACCCTGCTGGTATCTTTAACACCTTCCAGACATAAATCCAGAAAAACAATTCTCTCTGGATCGCTGGAAAAAGTGAGTTTTATTGATGCAGTGCAGTTATTGAGATATTCTATACAATCAGCTATCCTCTCTGTGTCCCCCTGCCACACCCACAACATATCGTCGATATAACGACCATACCATTTAAAATCTTCTTTGTAGGGATTGTTGTCAGAAAAGAGAAAATTATTCTCCCACCACGCCATATATATGTTTGCTATTGACGGTGAGTATTTAGCTCCCATAGGGATTCCTGATTGCTGTAGGTAATATTTTCTATTGAACATAAAATAATTATGTCTCATCAAAAAATCCAGGACCAAACATAAAAATTCCTGCAGTTCTACAGTGTAATTACTATAACATTCCAGAAACCATTTCAAAGCAACAATAGCGGATTCATGCGGGATGTTGGTATATAATGAGGAGATGTCTGCTGTCACCCATGTATAATTCTCATGCCATTCAAAGGAGAGAAAATTAACCAAAACTGTGCTGGTGTCTCTCAAATATCCTGGTATTAATGGCACAAGAGATTGTAACAGGGAATCGGCCCATTCCGATAAATTTTCGGAGTATGAGCCTATGCCTGCCACAATTGGACGTAGTGGGGGGGGGGAAACCTGGTTTATGGATTTTGGGGAGCGCATGGAAAATAGGTGTAATGGCATGTTCTACATACATGAACTCAACTTCTCTTTTGGACAATATGCCCAAGGAATGACCCTTATCCAAAATAGTTTTCAGGGTTTTCTGACAGGGGAGGAGAGGATTGCAATCCAATGAAAGATAGGTGTTGGAGTCTTTTAGCATATCCAGTATCTGATTCTTGTAAAGCTCACTATCAAGGATCACAACCGCTCCACCCTTGTCAGCTTTCCGTATCACAACATCATGCATATTTTGCAATTCCAGAAAAGCTCTATGTTCATTTTTTGTCAGATTATTTTTCATTACTTTATCATCTGAAGTAGCTTTTAAGGCACATAGATCCCTCTGGATCAAATCCTGAAATCTGTCCAGGGCCTCAGATCGGGACTGTATGGGGTAAAAACTCTTATTAGAGATTTTATATGTGGTGGATCTATTACACATACAGTCCCCCTCCGGGCCCCCACACATTTCCTGGAGCGAGGCAATCTGTACCAGGTCTGCAAAAGTAAAACATGGATACAAGTTCTCAAATGTGGCATTACATGGTATATCATTAACACTAGATACTTCCTCTGTTGTAGCAAACTGGAGGACATGCTTATTGAGCTTAAGCAAAATAAAATCAATCGGGATCTCCTGGATTATAGTACCAATTCAGTATATACATGGTCTAATACCAAATCAGGAACACCTCGATCTATTCTCAAGAAAATGAATCGTTTCAGATCCAGAGCAAAACGCAACACAGGTGTGTCTTTCAGTTCCACGGACATGGACTCTTTGGACTCTAATTCAGATAATGCGGAAAGCTCCAATACCCATGTGGAGGGATCAGCCACAGGAGGCTCCAGTCATCGTAACCAAGTAAAAACGCAGGGCGGGGAGAAAACACCGAAAAAGGCAGGCGATATCCGAGCCGCAAGAAACAGCCAATGACATACAGGTGATTAACCTTTCCTCAAAGCCCGTCTCCCCCTTTCAGGAGAGGGTTCTGAGAAAGGGTTTCTCTTTCTCCCCATCCCGCAGTTTTGATTTATATCACACAATAATAGATGTCAACAAACTTGCCAGAAAAATGACACTTAAAAAACATTTCTCAGTTATTAATGAGAATAGTAATGCTACAACAGAGGAAGTATCTAGTGTTAATGATATACCATGTAATGCCACATTTGAGAACTTGTATCCATGTTTTACTTTTGCAGACCTGGTACAGATTGCCTCGCTCCAGGAAATGTGTGGGGGCCCGGAGGGGGACTGTATGTGTAATAGATCCACCACATATAAAATCTCTAATAAGAGTTTTTACCCCATACAGTCCCGATCTGAGGCCCTGGACAGATTTCAGGATTTGATCCAGAGGGATCTATGTGCCTTAAAAGCTACTTCAGATGATAAAGTAATGAAAAATAATCTGACAAAAAATGAACATAGAGCTTTTCTGGAATTGCAAAATATGCATGATGTTGTGATACGGAAAGCTGACAAGGGAGGAGCGGTTGTGATCCTTGATAGTGAGCTTTACAAGAATCAGATACTGGATATGCTAAAAGACTCCAACACCTATCTTTCATTGGATTGCAATCCTCTCCTCCCCTGTCAGAAAACCCTGAAAACTATTTTGGATAAGGGTCATTCCTTGGGCATATTGTCCAAAAGAGAAGTTGAGTTCATGTATGTAGAACATGCCATTACACCTATTTTCCATGCGCTCCCCAAAATCCATAAACCAGGTTTCCCCCCCCCCACTACGTCCAATTGTGGCAGGCATAGGCTCATACTCCGAAAATTTATCGGAATGGGCCGATTCCCTGTTACAATCTCTTGTGCCATTAATACCAGGATATTTGAGAGACACCAGCACAGTTTTGGTTAATTTTCTCTCCTTTGAATGGCATGAGAATTATACATGGGTGACAGCAGACATCTCCTCATTATATACCAACATCCCGCATGAATCCGCTATTGTTGCTTTGAAATGGTTTCTGGAATGTTATAGTAATTACACTGTAGAACTGCAGGAATTTTTATGTTTGGTCCTGGATTTTTTGATGAGACATAATTATTTTATGTTCAATAGAAAATATTACCTACAGCAATCAGGAATCCCTATGGGAGCTAAATACTCACCGTCAATAGCAAACATATATATGGCGTGGTGGGAGAATAATTTTCTCTTTTCTGACAACAATCCCTACAAAGAAGATTTTAAATGGTATGGTCGTTATATCGACGATATGTTGTGGGTGTGGCAGGGGGACACAGAGAGGATAGCTGATTGTATAGAATATCTCAATAACTGCACTGCATCAATAAAACTCACTTTTTCCAGCGATCCAGAGAGAATTGTTTTTCTGGATTTATGTCTGGAAGGTGTTAAAGATACCAGCAGGGTGGCTACATACACCCATAGAAAGTCTACAGCTGGTAATACCATTCTCTCTGCCTCCTCCTGCCATCCACCACACGTTATAAAAAACATTCCCAAGGGAGAAATGATTAGGGCAAAGAGAAATTGCTCCACCCCAGAACTCTTTGAAAGAGAAGCAAGAAATATTGCAGCCAGACTTAAAGTGAGGGGCTACACCCAAACTAATATTGAGAGAGGAATTAATTTTGCCAGATCTAAAGATAGAGAAACCCTAATTTTTCCAAAAAATTATAAAAGTAAGAACACAGACAATGAGAATAAAAATGCTGAGGGGGCTATTAATGATAAGGGACATGAAAATAAAAATAAAAATAAAAATAAGAATAGTAATAAAAATATTATGACTAAGGACAAAAAAGAAGAACCCATCACCTTTATTACTAACTATAGTAGAGATTATTTTAAGGTTTGCAAAATTATACGTAGACACCTCCATATTCTGAACTACAATGAAGAATGGAAAAATGTAGTTTCAACAGGGATTAGATGTGTAGCAAAAAAAGCCCCCACAGTAGGGCAAAAAATTAGCCCCAGTCTGTATAGGGAGAATTTCCCCAAAACGAATAGCTGGCCCAAGATAAATGGAAATTACAAATGCGGCAGCAATAAATGCATTTGCTGTCGACATATGCTTATCTCGCAAGAGGTCACATCTGTGGCTAACAGCAAACAACACATGCTTAAGCAATATATTAATTGTAAAACAGATCATGTAGTTTATGTCATAACATGTAAAACATGTAACCTCCAATATGTGGGCTGTACCACTAATGAACTGAAGGTGCGTATAAGAAAACACCTGAGCGATGTCCCCCATTATATGTCCCGTAATGTCTCAGCGGCTACCAGACATTTTGCCACTGTTCACAAAGGTGATGTTTCTGCGTTTTCTGTACAGGGTGTGGAAGTGGTGTCCACACCTGCTAGGGGGGGCGATCGCAAACAGAAGCTTCTAAGTAGGGAAACATATTGGATGTTCATTTTAGACACTTGCATACCAAAGGGTCTGAACAGAAAACATGATTTAACCCTGCAATATATGTAGTGCATCAATATGTTTATATGTGGTCTCTGAGCGGTTATTTCTGTGAAGCACTGCGTCCCCACCCACATGCTCCAGGGAGGATCTCCTAATCCAGGAGCACCTGGGTCTGGGACACAGTCTCCAATTAACTAAGAAGGAGGAGTTACCTATTTGTGTGGTATATAAAGTATTTGTTTTTAGTACACTTTTGTATTGTCTTGAAGAAGGGCTCAATACCACAGCCCGAAACGCGTCACAATCTTGTGTCTCTCCATGTGACATTTTTGTTGGATTTTATTACAAGCCGAATAAAGAAAACTTTTTATATGCTGAAGCTGGAATCAACTTTTCTCTTTGTTCTTGGAATTATCAAGAGTGGCTAGGTTCAAGCCACTTCCTTTTCCGTGCTTCAGGCAGGTGACCAGAGGTGAGAGCTGCTAAAAATCCTTTACTTTACTATATATGCATTATGTACATTGCACGGAGATCCGTCAGATATTCTAATCCACTATAACAGGGCCTAAATCAGATTTTGTATATAAAAGATATATTTTGTTAAGGATCATCCGAAAATGAATGGTGTGTCTCAGAAAGAGATTGCCGCTCGCTGTACACAATGACTATCAGAGTCAATTCCTCCAGGAACAGCTGGTACGCAGTTTCTGTCCAAATTGACTTATTTTGGTTATACGGTGTATCAAGAAATATGATGCTCTGTTTTCAAATTGAGTGCCATTAAGAAGCAGTTTGTAAAATTACATGGAGCCACCTGCTTCAAGAAGGTAAATGATCCAAACACTAGCATTTTTCCCTTTGGTTAGTCATTAAAAGTATTATCTTTGAAACAGTTGATTGCAAAATGAGTTTACCTTGATTCTTAATGAAAATGGAAAGACTAATTCAGCATCAAATACTTATGAAATGATCATCAAAGACTTTATTACTATTTGAATTAAGATGGCCATGATACCAAACGCTCTATTAGGGAAATACAAGACTTCTATTTTGAGGGGAATTGCCCATAATCAATCCCTGTAGAAATCAGTTGAAATGAGCAGCACAAATAAGCAGATGTACTGCCAACCAAGCAAAGAGAAACTCTTCAGCTATATTAATATAATAAATATAGAACTCATATTTTGCTATATACAGGGGCATATGCTCTTGACTGCTTCTTTTAAGATATGTTATATCTCTTTATTAGAAAAAAAGGTCACTTTAAATTGATTTGGGGGGTGGAAGGGGGCATTCAAAAAAATTGCTACATAGACATTGAATGTCACTGATATGATCTTATGAAAAAGTGTGTAAACTGATCATAGGACAAGTATGTTGGAAATTATGTCAGGACTGATTAGATGTATTCAACCTCGGTATCTTGTGCCTTTTTGGGTCAGCATGATCTCAGCTGTAGATCTCAGCTGTAGTTCATTTTGACTTTCAGGCAACCGCAACAGCGTGCGTAGAGGAGAAGGGACCCATAGCAAGAGAGGTTACAAGACAAAAGAACCATGGAACTAAATCCTCATCCCTTTGCTTGCTAAAAATAATGTATTCATGGAGACGAGAGTTCTGTGAAGCTTTTTACCACCCAGTATTAAAGGGAATTGGACTCACCAGGCCTACACCTCTCTCCATGGGCTCAACAGCATGGGCTCTTTATGATATGTACGCCCTTAGACTATTTCTCCACATTATTGACAATATGTAGGAAACAACTATTAATATGAGATTGTTCTGATACCAGTAAAACCAGCACAATCTAGAATTAGGAATTATTTAAGCAGGGTTTGCTCCCTCCTAATACTGAGAACCAAAAGCCCTTGACATGTGAAGGTGAAGTCAAGAGATTGTGTGTATATATATATATATATATATATATATATATTTGAAACTCGAAAAATTTGACTATCATGCAAAGTTCATTTATTTCAGTAATGCAACTTAAAAGGTGAAACTAATATATGAGATAGACTCATTACATGCAAAGCGAGATATTTCAAGCCTTTATTTGTTATAATTTGGATGATTGTGGCTTACAGCTTATGAAAACCCCAAAGTCACAATTTCAGGTACCCTTTGCTCAGGGGGTATGGATTAATTAGCTGTCTAGAGTGTGACATTTTGAGCCTAGAATATTGAGCCTTTTCAAAATATTCTAATTTTAAGTAGCATTAATGCAACTCCTTTTAAGTTGCATTACTGAAATAAATAAACTTTTGCACGATAGTCACATTTTTCAAGTTTCACCTGTATATATTATGCAACAAAAAGAAGAAAATAATATTTTTGCTTAAAAATATTCAACATTTCCAATTGCTTATTTTCTAAATATCCACACTCATGCAGGGGGTCAGAGGTCTCAGCAGTTGATTTTTATTTTACAATTCCACTTGCATGTATATGATATTTACATCTGTTTTATACTTTAGTTGCATTTCCACCAAGAGCACTGGATGTTATACTGAGAAGAAATTTCTTGTTAAGGCCCACAGCAGATGATTTGGCTGCTAAAGGCTATGTCCCTGCTGGTAGTAGTAATGTTTCTGTCTATGGTGAGCATCTTAATCTGTATCATTTTGCTTATGGCATTGATTTTGAATACACTACTGGCTCTGCTCAGCTGTGATCCAATGATGCTGAGTTTATTGCCTAATGGATTGAGGACTTGCAACACTCCTACAAAAGATAAGAACTTTGCAAAACCTTTTTAATTAAGCTGAGCGAGCATCTACTGCTTCTAGTCTGACATAAATGATTATGATCTTCCAGTATGTAAGATGAAGTTTACAAACTGAGGATACCCTGTATATCCTAAAGAGGTTTAGGGTGCCCTTAAATAAATAAAAATCAGGTGTTTGCATTTTGCACATTGTCATATGTGGTATAAAACACTGCAACTAAATATATTACATTACACTAACCACATAAAACTGGCACACAGACATTGTCTTGTTGCAAACTTTGTACCTTGAAGCCTCCTTAATGTATCAATTGAAAGGGCTGCTCAGTTCTTAAGCTAAAGCACCACTGACATTGAGATGTTCTTCTGTTGATGGTTCATGCATCCACACCCTGGAATGTAAAGGTCTCTTGTTTGTGTACCCCATCTTTTCCATCCAAGTAGAAGAAAGGTTTGATGTGATCTTTGTGCCAACCCTTCATGATATGGTCGGAGAGTCCTACATAGGTACACACAGCTATTAGCAAAGGATGATGGACTAGCCTTAACTGTTCTTCGACTCTTCTTTTTTTTAAAGACTGGTCCTCTTGCATCACTCACCTTGGGATATCTCAAACCAAGAGGAAAGGCAAGGAAGGACTATTGTGGCGCCAAAGAGACAAGTTTTATCCTTCCGAAGGAGAGTCCTTTAGAATAAAACAACAATATACTGTACACCAGTAGCGATGAGCACAATTTCCTGAAAGTGGATTTGGATTCAATTCAGCTGAATAGTACAACAGATTTGATTCAGTTGTAGATGATATTCCACATCTTCCCAGGACATTATGGAACTCTGCTTTCACACAAGCGTGACTGATTAGGCCCCTTTCACGCGACCGAGTTTTCTGCGCAGGTGCACTGCGTGATGTGAACGCATAGCATCCGCTATGAGATGTTGTTTGTAAAACTTCAGGTTTTTTTATCACGCGCGTGAAAAGCGCATCAAAATGAATTGCACCCGCGCTGAAAAAACTGAACAACTGAATGCAATCTCAGACAAAACTGATTGAATTTGCTTGCAAAATGGTACGAGTTTTCCTGAACACATCCGGACCTAATCCTTCATGCTCGTGTAAAAGAGGCCTTAGGTCCAGATGCATTCAGGGTGTTTTTAGGGAAACTCGCAAGAAAGCAAGCATTTTGCAAGCAAATTCAGTCCGTTTTGTCTGCAATTGTGTTCAGTTGCTCAGTTTTTTCAGCACGAGTGCAATGCATTTTGATGCGTTTTTCACGCACGTTATAAAAAATGGAAGGTTTACAAACAACATCTCTTAGTAACCATCAGTGAAAAACGTGGATGCAATGCGTTTTTCACTGAAGCTTCATTCACTTCCATGGGCCAGGGCTGCGTGAAAAATGCAGATTATAGAACATGGTGCTTTTTTTATGCAATGCATAACTAAGGGGCCATTCTGATATTGTCCACACCTCTCATCTTTCCTTCTAATGCCTGGTATGTCTGCACTGAACTTTAATGTCTCTTTCCCTGCTGGATTTATTGAGTATTTGTTTAAATTGACTATTTCACCCTGTATCTGGTCCTCCCTTGATTAGGCCAAACATAGCCCCCTCCCCTCTTGGTCACACCTGATTGAACACTGAGTGGTATAAATCTAAGTCCTTAGGTCTTTTCAGACCTTGGTCTTTCCAAATGCAACACCCTTCAAGTGCAACTCTTTAAGTGCACATACTGAATTATACCAGAATTGGACCAGAAGGGGACCACAGGTAATTACAGAAATAGTTACTGCAAACAATGTTTCACTTTTTCATCTTACTCTCCCCACTTTTCCAAAACCTCCTGAAATACCCTCACATCCATTCACCCAGCAAGGAACTATTCCTCTTTCCCTCCATCTTACCTTCTCAGCTGACCGCTTGCACAAACCTGTTTGGCAACATAAAACACTTCTTTCCCAAACACACACAGATACCTCCTGCCCTCTCATATTCTCATCTATTAACACTTTCTCTGCTTCTCCTTATTGCTGGTGATATCTCTCCAAATCCAGGCCCCCCTTAGCAAATCCCCACGTTCACTTCCATGTCCCACTACAAATCTCCTTCTACAAATTTCTGCAACTCCTTAAACCTAATAACCATTCCTCTGCCCCCTGCTCCTTTGGTTTCTCTTGCAGGAGCATTATAGAATGCACGCTCTGTCTGTAACAAACTGTCCTACATTCATGAACTTTTCATCTCTCAAAAACTTTCCTTTTTGGGTCTCACAGAAACATGACTGACACCCTCTGACACCTCCCCTGCTGCACTCTCATATAGTGGATTTTTAATTCACTCACACCACCCGCCCCAGCTGCAAACATGGTGGAGGAGTTGGTCTTCTCCTATAAAACGCCTGCTCCCACAGCCCATCTCCACTTCCACCCTCCATTACGCTCACCTCATTTTAAGTACACTCTGTTCGCATCTACTCTCCCTCCAACCTTCAAGTAGCTGTCATTTACCGCCACCCAGGCCCAGCCACCATCTTTCTTGACCACTTTAACACCTGGCTACTACACTTTTTTTCTGCTGACATCCCCACTATCATCATGGGTGACTTCAACATCCCTATTGACACCTGCCACTCGGCCGCCTCTAAACTCCTATCACTCTCTTCCTCCTTCGGCCTATCACAGTGGTCTTCATCTCCCACCCACAGAGATGGTTAAACTCTGGTTCTTATCTTTATCTGCCTCTGCTCCCTATATAACCTTTCTAATTTGCCTCTCCCCCTATTTAACCACAACCTACTCACCTTCTCTTCATTGGTCTCTTCTGCTGGTCCCCCGGTCCACACACTAGCACACCCCCGCAGGAACCTTAAACATCTTGACTTTTGCTTGCTTTCTGACTCTCTTCTCCCACTCTCTACCATCTGTTCCCTCCAAGACCCAGATGCTGCCACCACCCTATATAACACCACAAAAAAGCTATGAACACTGTTGCCCCCCTCACACACAACAAAACCCAAAAAATTAACAGACAACCCTGGCACACCAACCTGATCAAAAAACTCAGACAAGCTTCGAAGGCTGCTGGGCGGCGATAGAAGAAATCCCATTCTAAAGATAGATTCACCGCATACAAGCAATCCCTCCTCATATTCAAATCCTCACTCACTGATGCAAAACAGGCCTACTTCTCATCTCTCATATCTTCCCTGGCCCACAGCCCTAAACAACTTTTTAACACTTTTAACTCCCTTCTCCGTCCCCCAGTCCCCCAGTCCCCCAGTCCCCCAGTCCCCCGCCCTCTCCTCTCATCTCATCTCATCTCATCTCATCTCAGCTGAGGAGTTTGAAGTATTTTGCAAAGAAAAGATAGTCAACATCAGAGAAAGCTTCAGTACACAGTCCCCACAGACCCTCCACACAATTGCTCGGTCCTCTTCTCCCAAAACCTGATTCTCCACCATTACAGAAGAAAAACTCTTCACTCTACTCTCCAGATCATATCTCACCACCTGTGTACTTGACCTAATCCCATCCCACCTCATCCCTAACCTCACCACAGTGTTTATCCCAGCCCTAACTCATCTCTTCAACCTATCACTAACCTCTGGTGTCTTCCCCTCTGTTTTTAAACATGTGACTATCACACCCATCCTCAAAAATCCTTCATTTGACCCATCTTCTTTGTCCAGTTATCGCCCCATATCACTTCTTCCATATGCCTCAAAGCTACTTGAACAACATGTCCATTTGGAACTGTCCTCTCACCTCTCCTCCTGCTCCCTTTTTGACCGACTACAATCTGGCTTCTGACCCAACCACTCGACTGAGACTGCCCTTACCAAAGTCACCAATGACCTACTAACAGCCAAAACCAAAAAACATTACTCTGTCCTCCTTCTCCTTTACCTGTCCTCTGCCTTCGACACTGTTGACCACTCCCTTCTGTTGCAAACTCTCTCATCTCTTTGCATCACTGACCTGGCACTCTCCTGGACCACATCATACCTCACAGACCGGACATTTAGTGTCTCCCACTCTCGCACCACCTCCTCGTCTCATTCCCTCTCTGTTGGAGTCCCATGGCTTTCAGAATCACTCTTATGCTGACGACACACAATCTCTGGTCCAGACATCACCACCTCACTATCCAGAATCCCAAAATATCTATCTTTTATATCATCCTTCTTCTCCTTTCGCTTTCTAAAACTTAACATAGATAAAACAGAATTCATCATCTTTCCCCCATCTTGCTCCACCCCCCCAACAGATCTATCTATCACGATCAATGGCTGCACACTCTCCCCGGTCAACCAAGTCCGCTGCCTTGGAGTGACCTCGGATTCTGCCCTCTCCTTCCGATCGCACATCCAAGCCCTTTCCACCACCTGCCGCCTCCAACTCAAAAACATCTCTCGCATCCGCACTTTCCTTAACTTTTAATCTGCAAAAATGCTTGTACATGCCCTCATCATCTCCCGCCTATACTACTGCAACATTCTCCTCTGTGGCCTTCCATCTAGCATTCTTGCACCCCTCTAATCTATCCTCAACTCTGCTGCCCGACTAATTCACCTCTATCCCTGTTACTCCTCTGCCTCTCCCCACTGCCAATCCCTTCACTGGCTCCCCATTGCCCAGTGAATTCACTTCAAAGTACTAACAAATACATACAAGGCCGTCCACAACCTGTCCCCTCCCTACATCTCTGAGCTACTTTCTTGATACATCCCCACTCCACTCTCCGATCTTCACAAGACCTCCTTCTCTCCTCTCCTCTTATCATCTCCTCCCACGATCACCTCCAAGATTTCTCCCGTGCATCCCCCACACTCTGGAACCCGCTACCCCAACATATCATACTCTCACCTACAGTGGAATCCTTCAAAAGAAACCTGAAAACCCACCTCTTCAGACAAGCCTACAACTAGTGACCCTGCTGCCTCTATACCGCCATGACCAACTTCAACCGCACCTACTGTGTCCTTCTCCCATACCATGTAGATTGTAAGCCCTCATGGGTAGGGCCCTATCTCCTTCTGTACTAGTTTGTAATTAATCTTATTTGTGATTAGTGCAATTGTCTGTATTATGCATGTATACCCCTTTTCATATGTACAGTGCTATGGAATGAATGGCGCTTTAATAATAAATAATAATAGCTGAACTCATTTTAATCCTCCAAGCGGCCCTTGAACAAAAACTCATCGATAGGAAGGAGTTTGAATATCTTAGACCTGGAGCCCCAAAGGTAGCTACCTTTTATGCCCTCCCGAAAATACACAAAGGTCTATGTCCCCTCAAAGGGCGCCCGATAGTGTCTGGGATTGATTCCCTCACACAGAACACAGGGACTTATATTGATCAAAACCTTCGCTCCTTCGTTACAGCCCTACAGTCATATCTGAGGGATACGACTGACCTTCTTCAATGTCTAGAGGGAATTACCATAGAATCAAACACGTGGCTAGCCTACATTGATGTAGAGACATTATACACATCATAACAAAGGTCTGGAAGCTGTTAAATACTTTTTAGATACACGGTCCAAAGAGTTGGCTGAGTGCAACCATTTTGTCATTCAACTATTGAACTTTGTATTAACACATAACTATTTTGTGTTTGAGGACCACTTTTACCACCAGCTCAGGGGCACCGCGATAGGTAGCCCCTGTGTGCCGACATATGCAAATTTGCTCCTGGGCTGGTGGGAAGACACTGTGGTTTTCGCAGAGTCAATGTATCACTGGACGAAGCACATTGTGCTTTGGTCCAGGTTTATTGATGACATTCTATTACTATGGGCAGTCACAGAGGCAGAGTTCAATCTATTCATGAGTGATCTCAACTGTAACCATATAGACCTTTACTTCACGTCTGAGCTCCAACATGATCGGATCACTTTTTTAGATATTTAAATTGAATGTGGGCACAATGATTCCATCAAAACCACCCTGTTGGGTAAAAAGACGTCCACAAACAGTCTTTTGAGGTGAGACAGTTTCCACCTGTTCCCACTAAAAAGGGGTATACCGAAGGGACAGTTCCTGAGAATTCGCAGAAATTGCTCTAACAAGAGGATTTTGCTGCGGAGGCACAGAAACTGTTCAATCGGTTTAAAAACAGAGGTTACCCGGACTATTGCCTCTATGAGGCTTGGGCCCATGCACAATCAGTGGATCGGTTGTCACTGTTCCAATCAAAAAGAAGAGATACATCACAAGAACTAATTAGAGTGATTGGGACATACAATACTGAGGCCAAACAAGTACGAGATGTTATGAACCGATATTGGTCACGCCTAAAAACAGATCCAGATCTAGATAAATGTCTACCTAATAGCCCAGCGATATTGTACAGGCGAGGTCAAAGTACTGGGGACACATTGGTCCACAGTCATCTTGAGTCTCAACATATAAATACATGGCTCCAGAACAGGTGCTTGGGTACGTTCAGATGTGGGAATTATAAAGTGTGTCCTTTTATCAACATGGGTAGCACATTCACGGACAGCTCAGGAAATAAAATGTATTCAGCATTGAGCTTTGCAAATTGTAACACGGCAGGATTAGTCTATTTGGCACAATGTGACTGTGATTTAAATAGACGAGATAAACCCCTAGTCAGACATGTTTTACTGTACCATGAGGAAAATGTTAAATCAATACATTTCTCTATGATCGAAACCATCAATACGAGGGGGGGATCTAGACAAGATCCTGAGACAAAAAGAGTCCAGGTGGATTTTCACCCTCAAAACTACGGTTCCACAAGGTATTAATGATGGAATCGATTTTGCGTGCTTTCTATAGTCCAGATCCATTATCATATGCAGGGGTCCTACACCCCTTGATATAAATATGGAATAGCCAAATAACATAAGGGGTCTATGGTGACCCCAATAGCTCTCCATAGTGTATTGGAAAACCCTGTTTTTGATCCTAGATGTTGTAACGATAAGTTTCTATATTACACACTATATACTTCTATAATATTTTGGTAGATATGACTGATATAATTAAATATTAAAATAAAATAAAATAATGCCACCCATAAGATAAACACATCCATCTTTATTCCAATGAGATGGTGTTTACCGAATTATGGCTAAGTTGGTCTTTTTTCAAATGCTAAAAATATAATGCTGTAGCTCAGTGCAGGGATCAAGGACCTTTGAAACACTGCGGTCATGTGATAAATCACATGACCATGCTCCGATCATGTGACCCGGTGACATCATCAGCCGGCGGCTATTTCAAAGCGCCCGACATGACTGACCGACGCTCTGTAATGTTGCAGATGCCGGGAGGCCATCGGACGCCGCACGCTGACAGAAAACACTGCTTTAAAGGTAAACTGGCCCAGAAACAATATCGTTGCTAATGTATTATAGACGGCAGTGTCACTGGTTCAGAGTTATCATACATGGATTGGGTCCCGTAAATTTACCATCTAAAAGGTCGGAGGAGACACTACTGAAGTACTATTAGGTCCTTCTGATTACTGGACCATGGCAGTTAGTCAGTACTATACACGGCAATACAGACACATCTTTCTGCATGTTACAACTCATAAAGCCAACCATAACCAGGTATCCAATTCCTAAAAAAATGTTGTATGCTAATTTATGGCACCTAAAAGCAAAATAGTGTTTTATTTATATTACATCATATTACAGATGGCTGCTACTACATGGAGATATCGGGTATAATGCCCTCATCCGTGATACGCAAGTAGACAAATATTTATCAAAGTCATAACTACCAATTGAAATATCATTTAGATACTAAGGCACTATTTATACCCCTGTCTCTGAATGCAATCTGGTCCCCTGATGAACCCGAGTACAGTAAAGGTGAAAAGAGTCGGGGCAATGGTGTCATCAACTTGGATGGCATCATAATATCTATGAAATATAGGGATATTTATACCACCAACTCTGGGTTATGTCAAACAATCTGTTTAACTAGAATATGGGATTATGTGCTATCTGACAACTAATAGTATGTATCTACAAGTATAAGTAGGAGATAGACTAATCATTTCATGATCTGTCGCTAAACTTTCATAACTTTTTATGATATATTAGTTTTTTTTGTACCTTTAGTCGTTAGCTATTACAATAACGATTAACTCATAGGTTAGCATACAATAGCTACCAGGGACATCCCGAATCAGGGCCATCCAGGGCATTCAGGAGGTTCCTGATACGGAATCGCCCCTATTGGGGCGGCCATTCCGTTTATAGGCAGGGCACAAATAGTGAGAGGGTCAGCTATAGGGAGAGAGCCCATAGCTATATATTATGCCCAATCTCTGCCATTCCTAGCCCCAAAGCAAAGTATCAACCTAATGATATCTTCCATCGTGTTTTCTTATTTTACTGTTATGCGGTTTGTGTTGGAAGGTTTGTAGCTATTTTAGAGAGATATTAAAAGTTAAGTTTTATAGATGGTTACCTGTGACATTGTTAATTGGAATTTGCCACCCCAAACACATAAGACCTGCAGACGGGTTATTGTCTGAACTATGAAACCCCAGTTTGTAACTCGTCTTGTTTATGATTAGTGCAATTGTCTGTATTATGTATGTATACCCCTTTTCATATGTACAGCGCTATGGAATGAATGGCGCTTTAATAATAAATAATAATAATGTACAAAGACCCATTGAAATGAATGGGTCAGGATTGAGTGCAGGTCACACATTGCACTCAGGTGGAAAACTCGCTCATGTGAAAGGGGCCTTAAGCTCTTTAATGCTAAGCTATATATGGCTTTGGGTAAATACATGGGTGCAGGGGTTAACATAACTAAACAGCCTCTTTATACACTGCAGTGTCTGAACTTTTTTAGGTGCAAAATGTTTTGCTTTTTGGCAATAAACGCCTGCTGGTGCGTATACACAGACACCTCCTGGGGTCACTTGATTTTTCATCATCTTTACTGTCTTCTGGCCTGAAAAATGGCTTTAGAAGTATTACTTGGCTGTCATTTTACTTTAACACTTTTTAGAACAGGATGGCTATCCCACCAGTGGTGACTTGTCATGTCACCTCTCATCATCTATTTAACATACTTATGTGGTGCTAATGGTACTGTGATTCATTTTATCGAAGTGTCATTGCAATGAAATACATAATCTTCTCACACTGGAATGACCTCTAGGCACAGAGATCTGTAGCAGCAATAGACGAGCACCATACCCTGTGTGGGTGGGAGTGCAGACGGGTGATTAATGACCCATATTAACCTAGCCACAATGCAGTGAGTTACATCGGCTCTTATTTCCTCCTGTTACATACGTAAAGGTTGTCCTACTGACCCCACTGTATATGTTCCTAAATGCAAATTTTCTTACTGTATCACTATACAGTACTTGGATAAGTGGAAATTTGGGTAAGTGCAATTAAAATGAAGAGCTGTTCTACTCTTTGGATTTTCTTGACAAAATCACATTGAGACATTTTTTTCTCACTCCTTTTTTCCTAAGTTCTACACTAGTATAAATATAAGCAGACAGCTATCTTCCATTCCTGGCTGTAGGTAACAAGGCAGAACTCTCCTAATTATATCAAGATGCTTCCTTCTGAGATATGAACCTTTTACGTTCTCAGAACTACTCATTAAATAGCCCTTTGCTTACATTCTTCACGCCCACAGATTCACATTATAGGCACCATTAATCACCCCCACCATCAAAAAAAAAAAAAAGAGAAAAAAAAACACCGCTGCAATAGAAATATAGTTCAACAATCAGTTAGGAGCCATTCTTTCTGACTAAATACACCACAAGAGACATGAAAAGTGAACACTTTCATCACATTTATACACGTCTCAATCAGTTCCCATCTAGCACACGCAGGGCAAAGGGTTGAAATCAGCCAGCTGTAACAATGCACTAAAATGCTGTAAGGACATGAAATATAGTAAGCGGAGGAGTCGAGAAGAGAAACTGATATTTGAAGCAATGGATGGCATGCAAAGGAAATCAGCCCCAACTATTTTTAACCTTTTATGAGATCACCTTTCAGGTCTGTATATAGAAGATGAAATATTTGGCTGTTTATCGTGCCATCAAAAGATTTGCAGGAGTATTACTTGAAACATTATGGTTAAAAAAAAAAAAAAAAAAATTATGCCAAACTTAACCAGAAATCATTGTCCCTTTTTTCTCCATACCTTCGAAAATACAACCTTCTATAGTTTGTAACTGAAAATCAGCACAAAAAAACCTTCCCCACTACCCGAGGGTGTTAATGGAAAGTCTGCAGTGTTATTTTCGACAGCTGCCACTGCAAGGTAATTTTAAATGGCCTTTCGAGTATGCTAGCCTTCACAATCTTGGACTTCAGTTTTATATGTTGAACCTACTTTAGGGAGGTTTCACACATGCTGTTTTTTTTTTTTTTTGTGAAAATGTATTCAAAAGTTCACGCCTCTACTAGCAATTGGCTTAGATTTAAGGTCTAACTTACACAGTAGGTGTTCATAGTTTCCATTATCCACTGCCCACGCTCCACCCAGAAAAGTGTCAAAAATGACAATGGTTGAACATTTTGGAATGAATGTTCCAGATAATTTACAACTTTTCTATGATACTTTGTAGAATCATTAAAGGGGTTATATATTGATGGCCATTCCTCAGGATAGGTGGTCAATATTTGATCGATGGGGATCCTACAGCTGGTACCCCTGTAAATCATCTGTTTGAAGAAGCTGCAGCATTCACCAGAATGGCTGTGCTTGGTATTGCAACCCGGGCCCATTCACTTAAATGGGACAGAGCTGCAAATAGTCCATATGACCAATGAATGTGACGTTACTGGCCTAAGAAGAGGCCCTAACACTCACTTGAGTGTCGCACGAGTGTTCTCGGTGTTGGACCTCCACCAATTAGATATTGATAATCTATCCGGAGGATAGGTCATCAATATAGCATTCTTGCAAAAACCCTTTCAATAAATTCCCCACAATGGTTTTTTGTGGCATTTTCTTCACTTTTGGTGCATTTTTTTGGCCCATTCATCATGCTCTAGATATACACAGTGGTGTTTGGGACTGTTTTAGATTAAAAAAAGAGGTCTATGGGTGGGGAACACCCTCAAAAACACTACACTGAGAAAATTCTGTATTTTGGAAGAAACATTAAAGAGTTTAGAAATGCCAATAAAAGCCACAAAACAAAACACACATGGGGGAATATATCAAAGATATATGTCAGTTTTCTATCATACAAAACTGGCAATTTTCTGCTCAAGGGGCATTTTGCATATAAAATATTTAATTATTTTAGAAAGTTCTTCTTTGTCTAAGTAGTACGTTGTCTTTTGGACAGACGAAGGTACGCCGAAACGCGCGTTGGGGTTGGCGCCATCCTGGAGGAGACACAGCATGGGTAATTGTCCGATGTCCTTTTGATATAGATAAATTGTTTGCATTAGCACTTTACTCTTTCATGTATTACATTGATGAACTGATATATGGACTTGCACCCGCTGTATGTTTTCTCCAGTGATGTCGTTTTTTATCTCCTGCACCATATTCTTTTTAATCATGTTTGTGAAATATATGTGATTTTGTAATAAAGTATCAATTCATTATAAGCGGTCTGGCATTTTTTTGTAGGTTTATATGTAACTAACTACGTCTGTAGGTGTGGATTCCACCTCTGGGACCCACTTGGCTATTTTAAGAAGTCTTATAGTGGTGAATGGAGGAGCGGTCGTGCATACACAGCTTGGTCTCAATTCACAGTGTTGCCTTGTTCTTGAGATACAGTAAGAGTGATTCCCAGAGATGGGAACCATACTTATCGGACATTAATGTCTTATGAATATGCCATAAAAGTCCTAAAGGGTACACCCATTTAAGATCTTTTAATAGTCCCATAGCCCCCAAGTCGCAGTGTCTTTTGTCCTCAGCCTACCTTACCAGACCTAAGAACAAATCTTTTCATATAGAAGGGATTCAGGAGGCCTGCAGAGGACATTACTTCTTTGGGTTCTGCACCATGTTCTCGTAAGGACTGTGCTTTGCTCGTTGCTCGGTGCTTGTTTTTAGTGTTCTTAAGTCCTAGTGTTATGGACTGTTTTTATATCAGAATTATACTGTATTAAGCAACAAGCCATTTTAAGGATATGCTCCTAAAATGTTGCCTCTATCCACTCCAGTTATTGTTAGCCTTTCCTCTTTTTTTTTGCTTTTAAATGTATGAGATGAAAAAAGATTGTGTTTTACACTGCCCTTGCCACTTTCAAAAAAGGGGAATATGGCAGAGTCATCATTTATGCCATTTTTCTCTTTTTAAATGATGAATGAAATCTACACCACCTACAAGCTGCCATAGATTTGATTCTAGGTGCATGGACTGCAAGAGGTTGCACCTCGTTATAAACATCAAAACCGCCATAAAAAATTCCAGTCTTCATAAATCTCTCTGTGTTTTCAAGCTTGAACCTTCAACTGGTTCTTGACCGAATGGGTCCTCAAATTTGGCAAATGACCAGATGAGGTTCTCACTGTAGAATTTCACGCCAACCATCTAGGGCAGGGCTGGCCAACCTGCGGCTCTCCAGCTGTTGCAAAACTACAACTCCCACCATGCCTTGCTGTAGGCTGATAGCTGTAAGCAGTCTAGGCATGCTGGGAGTTGTAGTTTTGCAACAGCTGGAGAGCCGCAGGTTGGCCAGCCCTGATCTAGGGTATAGCTAGAGAGTCCATGAGTTAGACTGAGTTTCATTCAGTCGCCTCACTATGAAATCAATGGTCAGGTCAACATGGTCAATGGGCTAGGTGGGTTGTATCAAATTAAAGTGGATATCCATGAACATTTTTTCCCCATCATAATGTACCCATTTTATATAATCTTCCAGAATCTTTTCCTTCCTTTACTGAACACTGTTTTCCACACAACTTATGGTTGACTACCCATCAGACAGGATACAACTTACATAAAAGATCCACTCTTAAAATTGTAATATCTTTTACTTCTAACATATCATTATAATATGTGTGGGTTTTTTGAAGACTGCAGCGGAACTGCGCATCCATAACTCTTTTTCCTCTGACAATACATCACTTTTACACTGATTTACTACATCTTCCCTCTGTGCAAAACACATTTTTTTTAAAGTTCGCATCCCCATGGATTGAGATTGAGTACTTCATACAGTATATAGCAGCAAAAAAAAATCTACGGTTTTTGATCATAGCTACTGGGAGAGGTACTTGTGTCATTTGGAATTACTTCTAAGACAGTGAGCATTTTAAGATGAATCGGTCCTCAGAAAAGGCCTTATGAGTAAGCACGCCTGTCTTGAAAAGCAAAAATGTGTTTTGACGTTGTGGTATAGTGTTGGACAAATGATCTTTGGATCAAATTGGAACAGAGTACAACTGGTTAACACTTTAATTCCAAATAGTACCAATACTGTGCTGTGCAATAAAATCATAAATGAGCATCATGTCATTAAATACAATAAATTAAACGTATATGATTTTGGAAAATTAATTTAAAAAAATAGCAACACCAATGCAGATAAGGTGTGTCACAAAAAGCAGGTGGCTTGGTGTTTGTTCACACACAAGCAAAGTCCATAAACAATAAAAGTCACATTTTCTCCTGGGTGTTAATTCACACCCTGTTAGCAGTTCAGCCTCATCAAGTCCATAGGCGGAATGTTCACCTTTAGAGGGGCCTGAGTCCTCCAGCCCAGCTCAAACCTCAAATCCCATCACAGCCCTCAGTTCACAGCACACAGACTCCTGAGCTCCACTGTCAGAGGGAGGTAAATCTACCACACCTGGCAGTACTGGCTCTTTTTTATGCCTGGCAAAACTGGCCTGGAACATGGGGAGAAGTCACCCACCCAGCACTTTGACTACTCCCAGTAAGAGCCGTCTTGGATCAGCTATAACAGCCATGCTAAATCTCAAGGTGTCAATTAGCAATAGCTGTTGCTGACACATAAAATACCGGCTCTTACTTCACCGAGGCCAGGAACCTTGGTGACACATAGCTTCCATCCACGATGATTTCAGGTACCTTCTTACACTATCTATCTATCTTTATACATATGGTATATGGTATGCACTATTAGTATATCTACACCACTAAGGCATGTGTTATATAGCTGTTGCACAGTTAGAAATGTCCTTACATCATTATTAAAGTACACTACAGTAGGTCAACTTAGATCTTCTGTCTATAAAACAAGAATTCAAGCAATTAAATGCCGCTCCCGGTATTGACTTAAGCTGGAAGCCTATTTTGTACAAATAAAAATCTGTTATGAAACCTCCTACAATTAATTCAGAAATTCCTGCTGTGTAATTTGCAGAAGCTCTAGAAAACCATACACGCACCAAAGAGGGGGGTCAACTTGTCCTGTGTTTAAAGAGGGATTTCATAACTGCAGACAAAGGAAATGATTTTCCAGTGTGCTACAGAGCAAACACCCCCTAAATAAATATGTGAACCACAGCTTCAAGATTTCCCCAGAGTTGAGGAGGCTCATAAGGAAAACTTGCAGACAAAGCCTGAGACACAAGCTTAGTCTGGAGAGCGTTTGAAGTGCAGAAGAAAAAAAAAAGTTATTTTTATTTTGTTTACTTGAAATATTTGATCTGAAAAAGGGATCAATAAAAGGGGTTGTGGAAAAATTTGTAATGAAGGCACAATAACAGATCGCGTGGTGCTCATGGTGGCATAGTTGCATTATGCACATAGCAGTAGATAATAGGCGAAACATACAGAATTCCATACCTGGAAAACTAAGCCCATTTTACAACATCTGATGGAGCATGCATGACCTTTGTTTGGAGGGGGACTCGGCATAAAAAAAATATAGGCATATTACGATGCAAAGGCATGCAAGTGCATGGTCACATTGACTTACCACCAGATATGGATCACAAATAGTGTTGGGCGCAAATATTCAAATAGTCAATATTAATTGCGAATATCGGCACTTCAAGAATTCGCAAATAATTAGAATATAGTGATATATATTCGTATTTTCTAATATTCTAGATTTTTCTTTCATCTGAACCCATGACCCCTCCTTGATTCTTGCTTGTGGGCCAATGAGAAGGCTGCAATGTCTTTGTCTGAGTTTAGCAACATCCCTAGCAATCAATAGGAAAGTTGCCTACCCTTTACTATATAAGAACCTCCCCAGCAGCCATTTTCAAAAGTTTTTTAAAGTTCTGAGAGAGAGAGCAGTGTCATTGCTGTGCTCTATGCTTTCCACACTACATTAGATAGATAGATTGTATATATAATACAGATGGTTTGCGCAATCGCGAATATATTGGAGCACTCTATCTGCATATAAAAGCCATTTTTAATGTTCTGCCGTGTCGACCGTTTTCTGTAGTCTCAGGAAACTTCTAGCAGCTTGGAAAATTTAGCAAAAGTGACCCACGCCTGTATTGTGTGCGCCTTACGTGAATATTACATTGCCGATTTTCGCAATCAAGAAAAAAATCACAAATTATAGAATATATGACGAATATTCTACAAAATATTTGCGAAATATCGCAAATTCGAATATATTGCCCCTGCTGCTCATCAGCAATCACAAATATAGTTACAGTAAATGCAGGACATAAAAACTTTGGAAAAAAAAATATATTTTTTTTTTCATCACCATATTCTGACCCCCATAACATTTTTATGGTTAACTGTTTGGAGCTTTGTGAGGGTTCATTTTTAGTAGGACTATCTGTCATTTTTATTGATAGCATTTTAGGATGTGTATAACTTTTTGATTTATTTTTATATTCAATTTTTTGGGGGAGATGAAACAACAAAAAAATGCCTAATTGTCCATTTTAATATTAGCATTACGCCATTCGCTGTATGGGATAAATATTTTAATATTTTGATAGTACAGGCATTTTCAGATGTGTTTATATTTTTTATATTTTTAAAATTATTATTGTTTTACTTTTTTAGGTCCTCAAGAAGATCCCAACAGGCAATTATTAGGCAATTATTAGAATAATTTGTATTTTGTTATGAAATGAAATAATACAAAATGCAGTATATTCCAATGCAGTGATGCCACCTGCAGGCTGCATTGGAATATACCTTTCATAGACTTAGAAGCCTTGTACAGGCTCTGGCCTATTACTGCTCAGGAATGCCTTCCCCTAAATCAGCAAGTGGAAGTTGTTTCTACCCCAGAAGCACAAGCTTCTGTTTTTGTTTTAAATTTCAGATGCCGTGGTCAGATTTGACCACAGCATGCAAGGGCTTTAATGTCTGCGATCGGTGTTATCACCAATCACTAAAATTAGCCCCCAGTGTCTGCATTGTGAATCATCAGTCACTTGGCAGCTATGGCTCCGCTCCGCTGTGGAGCAGATGCGATAATTAAAGACCCTACTGCTAACATATATGGTCATACAACAGTGGATAAGTAGTTACACTCAGTAGTGTAGGCCATGAAGCTTAATATATGGTTAAGTATTGAATCTAGTGTATTTGTTTAGTCATTTGCTTGTGCTACATTTAACATTAGGAATAATATGAGCATCAAGGTCATTCTGTGTAAAGAGACAATTCTTCAAAGATTCACTAAGTGAAGGAAATGTGAGCGATGGGCTTTACAATGCTTCCACCCTGCAACTTTCCTGAGTAATAATCAAAGGTAATGAGTTTGAGATATGCTGAATGCAAACAAGCTGACAATGAAACATAGTAGCTGATAATCAAGCAGAGTAGTATTTTGACAGTAAGGTTTACCAGACATATTAATAAATTAGGCAATGACAACTCCAGTTATTACGGTTATATCAATCATTAGCAGATAAAAGAAGCCCAGGAGGGTTGTGCAATGTGTCCATAGCTAAGATAAAGGCGGCCTACCCCGTATACCAAACAAGAAATAGATCTCTATGCAGTCCTGCTTTATATTTACAGAGATAGATAGATAGATAGATAGATAGATAGATAGATAGATGGATAGATAATGGATATATATATATATATATATATATATATATATATATATATATAGATAAATGACGAATAGATAGATAGATAGATACCCAGCACGATCGGAAAATCACCCCACACCACCTCACAAAAGCCGATATCAGGAAAACAGTAAACAAGAGACACGAGGAATATGTCAGTGAATGGAGGAAGGAGTTGAGAGCATCCCAAAAGCTGACGGTGTACCAGAGCCTGCAGAGAGACTACAAACTGGCCCCATATCTGGAGAAACTAGGGAACCCCAGAGACCGGAAAATCCTGAGCCGCTACAGACTGAGCGCCCACAGCCTGGCCATAGAATCCAGACAGCATCGACAGACCTACATGCCTAGAGAAAGCAGACTGTGCCCGCAGTGCCACCTGGAGGCGGTGGAGGATGAGGCGCACTTACTGATATACTGTCCCAAATACTCAGCAGTGAGGGACATCCACTTTAGGAGATTCTCTGATCTACTCCCAGACTTCAGCTCCATGGAGAAGGAAGAGAAGCTGCAGGATGGGAGAGGAAGAGAAGACTGTGGACATAGCAGCACAATATATCAGTGCCTGCCACAGACTGAGAGGAGCCTGATATGCCATGGACTCTGATACCCGGGGTGTGTCCGCACCCCCCTTCTCCCCGTCATGATAAGCCACAGACTCCTATACACCAACCCCGTCTGTGTCCCACTATTTCCCACATGCTTTGGCAATACTAATGTATAATTTTAGACCTGCCAATAAAGCTTTATTGATTTATTAATAAATAGATATATACAAAAGGATAGATGATAAATAGATAGATAATAGATAGATAGATAGATAGATAGATAGAAGATAGATAGATAGATAGATAGATAGATAATAGATAGATATGGATTAGATAGATAGATAGATAGATAGATAGATAGATAGATAGATAGGAGATAGATAATAGATAGATATGGATTAGATAGATAGATAGATAGATAGATAGATAGATAGATAGATAGATAGATAATAGATAGATAGATAGATAGATAGATAGATAGATAGATAGATAGATAGGAGATAGATAGGAGATAGATAATAGATAGATAGATAGATAGATAGATAGATAGATATGGATTAGATAGATAGATAGATAGATAGATAGATAGATAGATAGATATATAGATAGATAGATAGATAGATAGATAGGAGATAGATAGGAGATAGATAATAGATAGATAGATAGATAGATAGATAGATAGATAGATAGATAGATAGATAGATAGATGAGACATGAGATAAACAGTTCTAGAAAACTTGCTTTAAAGATAAAACTTTGCGGTTTAATCATGGAACTAGTGGATGTGAAATAAAATGTATAATTAGGTTACATGTAACACATGTTCTTTTGCAAAAGACGAATCACTCCTGACTGGTCATTCCTGAAATGTTCCATTATCTTCATACAAAGTGCTACTTTCTGAGGTTCGGCCATGCAGAGACGGAAAGGAGTTGAGCTGCTACGGTAAATGCAGCCTCCGTGTATATACTGCGCCATATGCCGCAGATGTCGGAGCGCAGCACAAGTGATACAGTGCATGAATGCTTCAGAGAAGGAGGACTGGGTCCAGATGCAGGCATTTACCAGAAATTGGAGATGTAGCAGAGCTGAGCTGGTCATTTGGCAGAATGAGTCTTTTTTTCATATCACTGAATGATATGCGTTACATTATAGGGTTTCAGTTATTTAGCTGCTCTAGTAACCTCATGAAAACTTGTGTTTCAGCTTTGTATTTCTGACAAAACTTTTATTTCTCAAATTTAACAGTTTTCTAAAGGAAAATTGGCTCAGCTTTCTGTTTTAGGTAACCCCTAAAAACAGCTCGTTGTGACAATTGCTTGATTACATGTTTCTCTGAAAGACTCCAGTGGTTTCCAATTTAAAAACAGAAATAAATGAGAAGACTTCATCACTTCTGCCAAAATGGTATCTGGTGGGATGGAAATATTGTTTTCCATCAATCTTTTTCTGGAAGTCCGCATATCTGCACTAGCTGTCCTTAAAGGAAAACTAATATGTCCATTTTATTTATTCTAAATTTTAAATCCACAGAATATAACTGTCATGGAGAACAAGGCTCTGTTCACACTGTGCTTGAGCCTTACACCGGAGATATATTTCCGGAGTATGTCTCAACCTGCATCTCCGATGGTCTATATAGTCTGTATAGCCGAATATAGAATATTTTAGTCGGCTACGCTATAATATGCAGAAAAATAAAAGTATGCCGACACATACAAACCCGACGTATACCAAAAGGATGTTGCCTTATGAATACACTCACACTATGAGCATAGCCTTAGGTTTCCCCCACATGTGGTGGCAATGCCGATACTGCCTTCTATTATTTTCAATGGAAGTCCATGCTGCCATTTATACGGCTGCAGTTTATTTATTTAAGGGTTCTTTCACACATCCACAACTGTTTTGAGGTCCGCAAATTGCGGATCCGCAAAACATGGACACCGGTCATGTACGTTCCGCATTTTGCGGACCGCACATGGCCAGCACTATAATAGAAATGCCTTTTCTTGTCCGTGTCTGCAGACTAGGATAGGACATGTTCTATTTTTTTCGGGGCCGCAGAACGGAAGTGTGGATGCGGACAGCACACTATGTGCTGTCTGCATCTTTTGCGGCCCCATTGAAAATTATCGGGTCCGCACCCATTCCGCAAAATTGCGGAACAGATGCAGACCCATTTTGTGGATGTGTGAATAAACCCTAATAGAGATAAGCAAACACCTTGAAATTAGTTTAATCTCCAACTTCCTGACTTTTAAAAAAAAATTATTCAGGTCTAAATTGATTCTACCTGAAACATATATGCTGTAATATTACCCTGGACATTGGTATACAACACTTCAAGGTCTCCTAGGACTTATATATTTTTCCTCTCAAACACCAGAGAAAAATGTAAGTTCTAGAAGATCAGAGTGAGACCCACACATATAGTTATCTGAGTGAGCCATTTAAGCCACTTCTTCCAAAACAGAGAGCGAAAGAATATATTTTATATATTGTTCTGGCTTGCTGAGTGGCCTTGGGGGTCCTCTGGGGTAGGGTGGAAGGGATGCTCTATCTCATTATGGAGACCATCTAGCATGCATGAGGAGTATTGTAGTCCAGCCAACTCTGCTCTGTTCTTCTGGGAAACACATATGCAAATTAACATATCTTAAATATGCTTGCATCAGAAAGGCTTAGTGGTCTTTTCTGGAAATAATTATAATTTGCATATCGGTGGGTTTCTATGAAAAAATATTCATATTAGTTTTCCTTCCAAAACACTAAGCAATGGGGCAGTTATCATTTTATTGGTCACATTTCATCACATCTATCTATCTATCTATCTATCTATCTATCTATCTATATATCTTTCTATCTCATATCTATCTATCTATCTATCTATCTATCTATCTATCTATCTCATATCTATCTATCTATCTATCTATCTCATATCTATCTATCTATCTATCTATCTATCTATCTATCTATCTCAATCATATACAACAATCTATCCGTAGCAATGTATAGAAATATATCAATATTCTTTAAGCAGCTCTCCTGTGTATTGTTCATTATCTGCAGATTATTTGAATACCTCTGGGATTTATTACACCTTGCTATATATCTCAGCATGAATGAACAGTTTGCAATACTTAATCTCTGCTGGATTTTTCCACCAATCTTTTATTTTCATTATCACATCCCTTGCACTTTTCTGATCATTTCTTTGAAAATGAGGGCATTTTTATAGCTCCCAAATTTCCTTCTTCACAACGTCTTATGTTATGGTTTAGTTCTCATTTCAATTTTAGACACCTATTACCAAGCTCAGCGGTGGCTCAACTTCAAGTTTTGAATCATTCGGATGCTGGGTTAGTGTTTCTTCACAACTTCCCACAAGAGGTTAGCACGTTATTTATGTGGCAGTCTATCCTCCCTGTTTCAACCATTCTTTGTATTTCAAATCATAATTTCTACGCGCAATACATCAAGCTGTTAGAACTTTATTTTATTTTTTTACCAAAGCATTCAGAATGTAACTTATCAAGATTCACCAATGTCAAGGACTACTGGGATTTCTGTCTAAATCTCAGTCTGGCCCTGTTCTTTATTATCCCAGACAGTGGAATACTTGCTTTGAAACCTGTATTCTATATATTTATATAAATTCAGTTTTTAGACTTTTATATCTATAGTTTTATATGTTGTATTTTAACTGTAGAAAGCATTTGACTTTTACAATACTGGCTCTTTTTTGACCTGATATTTTATATAAGTGCTTTCCTTGCTGTAGTAGAATTCTACTCCCTGACAAAACCTACAGTGAAAACATTTAACATCCCTTGACTGTCCGATAGGGTAAGTTTTTATCATTATTCCACTGCTCGAAAGAAAAGGTATTTTTCTTTTCATATTTAAAATCTAAAAGCCATTAGAAAGTTAACCTCCCTCTCCTTTATTATTAACGGAGCCAAGTGAGATGACTATACAGGAACAATCAAAAAAGTGAGGGAGGGGCTGACAGAGGAAAAAGGAGGAGCAAGGGTGCACAGAGAGAGGCTTGTGAGTTTTCCGGTGAAAGGTTCCCTTTAAATGGGTTATGATTGAAGCCAAAATGAAAATCAGACATAATAATAGAACCAGCCCTGTACCTCACATGGATCCATAGATCTCCCTGCTCATATCTTCAATTGCTCTGCTAGATTCTCTTCAGGCTGGCAGCTCAGGGGGCGTATCCTTTATCAGGGTCATGTCTGTTCTCAGGAGGCATGTCCTTTCTCAGGGTTGTGTCCTTTCTGTTGCAGCTTCCACCCTTTAACTGTCACAGCTGGCTGGTGGCAGTTAAAGGATAGGATTGAGCAGGTGGGACCACCTCAGTAGATGGACTTTACACCAGGGGGTGCTATTATAATAATGTTAAGAGAATATCTCACAACCGGA
This sequence comes from Bufo bufo, assembly GCF_905171765.1. Lineage (NCBI taxonomy): Eukaryota > Metazoa > Chordata > Amphibia > Anura > Bufonidae > Bufo > Bufo bufo. The sequence goes on along the minus strand of NC_053391.1, from coordinate 74,745,486 downwards.
ACATTTCTGTAACAGAAATTCAATTATGAAAGTAACTACTTTATGATGCTGAATTATATTATAGACAACTTCCATGTACATGAGAATAAGTAAATATATGAAGGCACACTCTCAATTGGCGTTGCACGGAATAAAGGTAGATGTAAACCAGTTGTAAATGAATATATAGGGGCAATATATTGCAAAAGGGTAAAACTTTTATTTAACAATATTATTGCCCCTATATATTCATTTACAACCGGTTTACATCTACCTTTATTCCGTGCAACGCCAATTGAGAGTGTGCCTTCATATATTTACTTATTCATATTCATCCAAAAAAAGGGCTTTTGGGTGTGCCAATGATAGAGCACCTCTATCCACATTACAAAAATGGTGAGCCACTGTATAATTATTTTCTTGATATTTTCCATGTACATGAGCCTTTGTACATATATCAGGATTGAGTTTTACACCTCATAGGGCAACATGGAAGCTCATGCTTAACATTGATCCTATCAGCACAAGGGACTAATACTGAACACAAACAGGGCAATATCAGCATAGAGTTTGCAGGTTTATTCCAAATTTCTTGGTTTGATCCCCCAGTAGAGACAGAGTCTGAGGAGAGTACTTACGCTCTGTATCAGTGCTATAGAATATGTTGGGAAAATCTAAATAACATAAAAAAATAAGTTAAAAAAGTCACCTGCAGATGAGTTACTTATACCCTTCCTGAAATAAGAGGAGCCACTTCACTATGGAAGGTGGTATCCCTCTCAAACCTTGGGTAAATAGCCCCTATACACCTACAATTAAGTAAACTTTAATGACTATGTAAAAATAAAGGTAACATAGCATTGACTGGTCATGTAAAATAAAATAAAAACATGGCTGCCTTCATCGCAAAGTTATTCTTGATCATGGGGTATGGAACTGCACTACCATTTAGTGGGGTATTGCTTTGGGGAGAGAGCGTCTAAACCAGCGTGAGGAGACTTATAGGCCATCTATGCTCCTCTGGAACTCTAGGAAGAAAGAGATGCAAATGAGCTCTTAACAAGCTCTGTCTCTAATGCCACCAGACCCTTTAAATAGGCCTTGGGGCATGACTCAGATATTAAATAAGCCAGCACCTCATCTGCTGTTTCTGTGTAGTTGCCCCTAATCAGTGCAGAGCAGAGAGTACTGGCCTTAATCGGCATGAGCAGACTTATAGGCCATACAAGGAATTCCAGAGGAGCATGTATAGCCTATAAGTCTCCTCACACTGATTAATTAGTCACAAATCATTATAAATCATGTATACCCAGGCCATTCTGCCTTAGGGTATGCCCACATGGAGCGGCAGTGCTGTAGGCAGGTTGCAGCCATGCTGCGGTGAAGGACCGCACAGCCAATTAGCCCACAGCTGCCTTTCATGTAATAATGAAGACCACACTGTATAGTCCTTCTTCATTGTTAATGGCCGCACTGCACCTTAAACAGGGGCTGTTGCTGGTATGGGGATTGGCTGGTTAGGTGGGGGAACAATATGCATATTTATATAATGCCCTTCTTCTGCCATCTGCTTTCCTCCTTTTCCACATCATCTAATATAGATGAAAATATATCATCAGGAACATCCAGCTCCTCCTCTCTCTGCATGTTGCTGACTTTTCTAGGACATGGAGACGTTGAAGGATATTTTGGAAGAAGTAAAGCCAGCAAAAGATGAGGATGGTCATCATTAAGACCTGGCCCCTCTAAGGGGTGCAGACTGGATGGTATTGGTTGGCACACGGGCAGTGGAATAACAAAGGTTTCCGTCTTATTGGTATTAAATTACATACTGTATCTTAGTTTACGGCTGATGTAGGAATAAGTAAATGTAGGAATAAATAAATAAAACGGATGTAGAATAAGTCTTCCTGCAGTCTCCGTGCAGTCTCCGTGCACTCTTCTTGCACTCTCTCTATACTCTCTCTATCCAATATTCTTCTATTAATCATTGTCAGCAACACTGTCGCTAGTGCATGAGCACTTGCCTTGTGTCTCCCTATGCTCAGATCACAGGACAATAGCGGAGACTGAGCTGGAAGAGGGTTTTATAGTTCTGTGACATCACAGGCGATGGCTATCTGAGGATTGGCTGGCTGCACAGCATTATGGGTAATCCTGTATTCCCGGGCTTCTTACTTTCACTTTGTAACACGTGCAGCCGCTATTTTAGGAAAAACTGATTCATTACCACGAAGCGGGAGGAAATTCTGATTTGTTGCAAATCAAAGTTTTCCTAAACTTCGGACTGAATTCGAAAGCTTCACTAATAATAATAAAAAATTATACAGATATAACAAATATTGCATAAGCTGAATATTTTCTGTTAATAATATCACTAACCTGGGGACTATACATAGATTTTCCATAACTCACTGTAATAAGTAATCACTAATGTACTACTAATCCGCATTCAATCGTGATTTCAGTGAAGCAGCAGACGTAGCACGGGGGGTCGTTTTTGCTGTACACTGCAGATGGTACAGTACTATTAATTGGCAGATGTTTCCAACACATGATCTTTTTTATTGTACGACAGCTCTTCTTTTCCATGAACTATGCAACATGATGTCACTTGTGTATATTCATTAGAGAGGTAATGCTAAACCTCAACCAAAATAAAAGTATAGCTGTCATCGAAGAACCATAAACAAGAGCAGCAGCCAAACTCATCAATGCAGTTACAAGTGATTAGGAGAACCGCTCTTATAACAACAGATGTGGGGCTCACAATTAGAAGAAGATATGAGAAAAGAACAATCAATTATATCCTGTACTAGTGCATTCATATATGTATACTGCCATAGACAGTACATTATGAGGGTCATTTACAAAAAGATATAAGCTACTTTTGTCACACGCCATATTGTGTCAGAATCTGCAACTTCTTCTCCGCTCACGCCAGGTCTACAAAAAGGGGACGTGACATGGGCGGGGAAGGGGACATGCCGGCAGGCCCTACTCATTCATCATTTTCCAGGTCTGGTTTAGGCATATTAAATAGTTTACCTGTAAGACAGTTCGGAAACTTTCTTACATTTCCAAACGGTGGTGGATACAGCGCCTCTTCAAAACTTTGGCAATCCACCGTCAGTGCAGAATCGGATACCTGCGCTTAACAGTTTTCATCCAGCCGATTCTCGGCATGTTTGCTGGGTTGTGGCCAGATCTCCCCTGGTCATAATTATAGCTAATGGGGCGGGCAAGTATCAAGAATTGTCCAGTAGTGCTGGATCCAGACATCTCCGGCAGGCTCCTTCCTGCTGGAACGGCCTTCCGGAGGTATCTAATGCAAATATGAAACAAGCCTAACTTGGTTGACCAAGTTATGAACAAAAAACAAAGTTTCTAGTCCTTCAGCACAATGGCAAGTGATTGTCCTAATTGAGCCGTTCATGCCATACACATGTAATATTCCAACCCGGTTGATCATAGAAGTTTGCCGTCGACCATCACAAATCCCTGTTTGAGTCCAAATCAAATCACACAAATAAGATTCCACACAAATTTTATAAAAATTTGGGTTGCATTTAAATCCAAATTTTTGGTGATTCCATGAGATAGAGAGAAAGAGAGAGAGAGAAAAAAAAAAAAAACATTTAAAAAGTGAGAGATTAGAGAGAAAATTTTAAGTGTCAAATTTTCAGGACATTTGATTGACCAATTTGGCCTAAACAAACTCAAATAGATTTTCACCAATTCACTCATGTCTAAATTTGCTTCATTTGCATCCAGAATTATATATATTGTTTCATGGAACATAGAACAAGTCTAATACTGGGAATGCACTGATATATCATCCTGGACACACAATGGAAAGGGAGACAGTGGACTAGCATATAATCTTCCGTGGATGCCCTGGTCTTTGGATTCAGAGCATGTGCATTAGAGACAGAGGGCTGGAAGCATGCCTACTGTACAGTCAAAGACAGGTTGGTCAGTTGACCCTCCCCAGTGTGTGATGTCGCTTGGCCATGCTGAGGCACTTGTGCAGGACAAATCTGATATTTATTTTTGGGGCAGTGCACGGAGAATGCAGAAATGCACTAGAATTGAATATTAGGAAATGCAGATTTTTTACCCTGGTACAAAGAATGGGCCAGGGACGTAGCTAAAGGCTCATGGGCCCTGGTGCAAAAGTTCAGCTTGGCCCCCCCCCCCCCCCCTTTCCCTCAGTGCTTTGTGCCCAGGCAGCTTTGTGCTGCCTGAGGCGAAAATTGAAACAGCACCCTTTCCCCCCCATGCCAAATTCTGGACCTAACCCCTTCTGTCAAGCCAGAGCTGTAACTTGACCAGCATGCACTTTCTATAATACTGGTGTCTTCTTATGCAACACAAGTGTCTTTGGGCCCCTTCAGGCTCCTGGGCCCGGTAGAGACTGCTACCTCCGCACCCCCTATAGCTACGCCCTTTTGTGTGACTCATTTCACTTCTGTGCTATGCTTTTTTTTTATAGTGTAAGCCAAGACACAGTGCTGTATATGTGCCTAATGGACCCTATTAAAGGGGTTATCCAGGTAGAATGTTTTTACTTTCCCTGTGCTTCTTCTGCCGGGCCCTGCAACTTGTGATCTTGACATGGTTTGGTCAACGGTCTAAAGCCACAAGCACGGTAGGCGGCGTCCACTGCTTGTCATATAGAAGCTGTGTGGGAGGAACCATTACAAGGAGAACGCATGGGGGTGACGGAGGGTGTTGTGGGTGGAGTTTTTGGCCAAGGTAAGGGTGTAGTAGGCATTCACATTTGTGGCTGCACACAGCACTATGGGAATTGTTGTGGCTGCAGCTCATCTACACCCACAACCTGGAAGTTTGGGTTGTAAACAATGAAGCTCAGCCGGGGCGTGTACAGCAGACTGAAGTGAAAGACTTAGGAGAAGTTGACAGGTACACTAATGTGCTCTGTAGGAGACTAGATGAGATTTAATTTTTTGGGGATCCTGCACAACCACTGTAACTTCTAATGGGATCTATTAGGTTCTGTTGTTTTGGTGGTAATATTTATGAAGTATGAAATATAATGATTGTTCGTCTGAAGTCTGCTTCTCATGACTTTCCCCATACACATGCATGCTCAGTTCTGCCAAGCAAGCATGTCCTGAAAAGGTGGAAAGGTGAAAAATCTGCTCCCAGACACCACTTGAGGTAGCTTAGTTCTTTGAGAACAAAATGATTAGGCAGTTGAAATCTAACTGGCCAATCCTTACTGCCTCAATATCTGAAGTTGTGACGCCCCGTGCACATTAGATGGTCGGCCAGTCCCATCACACCTAACCCTTGGTTGAACTTGATATACTTATGTCTTTTTTCAACCGTGTTATCTATGTAACTATGTAATATATTTAGTATATGGCCAGCTTTTTTCTTACTGTGAAATCATAATTAGTGAAAGCGTCCGACACAAATGTCAACAGAGCCTAAACATTGTTAGCAATGAAAGTTTAAATTCAAGACTAAAATGGTATCATTTGTCAAAATTTTTTGTCTGTGCAAACATTTAAAAAATTTATAAAATTCAATAAAAATAAAAAAATTAAAAAAAGAATATGTAAAATAGCAGTTTCTGTGGCCTCCCTTGTCTTCAATCATGCTATGTAACAACGTTAGCATGAACTGCAGCAGACCCTCCAGCACACCTTTGGGTTACATATTGCATACACATTATACCAGCATAGTAGCTTTAGTAAAATAAATTGTCCAGGCTCTCCAGCTTAGCACAAGATTACTTTTTATTTCTCGCATGTCTCATGGGCATGACCAGTGAGTATTACAGCAGTCTAACCCTGAGCACCATTGGTGAACGCAATTCACAAATGAATAAAAATAAAACCGAGATTACTTTATCCCAGACATGATAATCAGGATTTCAAAGCTGCTTAACGTAGTGGAGGATGGTGGCGCTTGGAGAACATACAACATTAGAAACACCAGTAATAATAGTGATAGTCGACATACACATGTATTGTAAAATTAAGTCTCTGCCAGATTAACCCCTTCTGGACCAAACTCAGTTTGGTGTTTGGTATTTTCTTTGCTTTTGCCCATTGTTTTGTCTTGTTTTTCATATTTTTTTGCCTAATATATCAGTACATTATGTCTATGCACAATAATGTTTAAATACATCTGTTAGGGCATGCCTCAGGGAACTCTGTTACACTACTGCCATAGATTTATCTTTGAAACTGCAGAAAAACTTTCATGCATTACATATTGACCTACTGCCGATTTCACCTTTTGTACTGCATCAGACTAGGATTGATGCAGATTTGAAATTCTTTACTGACTTATTTTTGTCATGTGTAAATGGAATTTTGATATGCCAGATATGTCCGATCAGTCGGGTCTGACCGGTGGGGCCCCTGGAAATCACAAGAATGGGGGCTCTGTGTTCTCCAATTGGAATGGAGTGGCAGTAATCCATGTGAGCTGCTGCTCCATTCCACTCTTTGGCACTGGCAGAGATAGCCAAGTACTTGTGCATTGAGCCCCTGAGGAGCTGGTGCAGAAGATAGGAGTGGTAGTGCCCGTCGAGAAGTGTTGTGTCACGGGGTATTCCCTAAGGCCATTGCTCCTTAGGAATTGGTGCCATGGAAATGTAGTTTGAAGAATGAGGCCAGAAGTAAACGTATAACAGTGTCTTTTTACTAACTGCAGCATATAACATTTGGCACATTCAACAGCAGCGGATTCCAAGTGCAATTTCTGACACGAGGAAGGAATATGGAGGCAGGTTGGATGGATGCAATTTAGCACTTGTGAGTGTAGATGTCCGCTATCAGGTCTAGACTTGACTTGTAACTGGCCTAGTAGTAGTCTGGGTGATGGGTGTCTGAGCTGTAGTCCCTCACCTTACAGTAGTGTCTTTAATGCAGCGGTTCAGCTGTTCACTCTGCTGTCTGACTTCTCAAGTATTTTTTCGAGGCTGACTTTAGTTGTTCTTTCTAGAGAATCCTTTACAGAAGCAGGAGCTCTGAGGTGTCCTTCCTCTGTTATCTGTGTCTCAATAGAAACTCCCCCTCCTGGCAGGAATCAGGACAAGCCTGCTGCTACAAAGAGGGGAGAAACAGGGTGGTTAGCCCTGTCCCTTCGAACCTTACTGGTAGGTACTACCAAATGACATGAAATACATTAATACAATACACAACCATTCACAATTATTGCAGACACCTCCGGTTCTGGGGGTCTGCACTTGTACTCTTTTGGGGGCTTAATTGATGAATAAAAATATTTAAAACAAGATGCAACATTTTTCATGCAAAATGAGCCAGAGTTTGATAGTAATGCAGACTATATGAACTGGTCATGATGAGTTGTACTCGATAAATATGGCCCACGTCTACTAAGTATTGCATACATGTAACAATTTTCTTCTAAAATGTACTCAGATTCCTTCCAAGACCCAAACCTAAAGTCACTACACCAAATGGGAAATTAGCTCTGCTCCATCTGCATGACATATCATACAGCACAAAATAGGAACTCTACCTTCTGCCCTGATTTCTGTTATTTAAACTTTCTTTGTTAAATACTTGATAGACACCTGTAATGGTTGAGAGCTGAAGTAAGGAGCTTGTCTGCCTCATTAGGCAAGTCTTAGGCAGCTCCAGCTAAAACACACACATCAAAAGAACGGTTGCCAAGAAGACCTGCAGTTTTCAGCATCGTGTGCCTCTGCCAGGCTCTTAACTCGTTGCGAAGAGATTTGATTGCGAACGTATACAGCCAGTTTCATGCAGAAACTATAAAGGGAGATATATGTACGTTTACCTACATTTACATATTGGATTGTGGTTAGATCTTGTAGTAAAATGCGGCAAAATGTCAATTAGGGTAGTGCCAGATGGCACGGCTGGTTATATAAGGCCGTGCCCACCTGCAGCAGCCAATGGAGAGTAAGGAAGTAATTTTCTCCCGGCCTCATGTTGTTGTTGTTTTTCCTTCCTTTGGATCAACGTGATAGGATTATAGTTTGGATTTGAAGGACCTGTATCTTTTTCCAACCTTACCAATTATGCCACTATGTAACTATGATAACTGAGCGTTTCCAGCGTTCCAATCACTGCTGATGATACCAGATCGTCTAGGACACACCCATTTGACAATGGGAACGGTAACACCCAGATGTCAATTTATACATAAATATTTAGGAGGAACAACAAAGGATGGAACTATGCAGTGAAATGAGAAAAGAGGCTCTAGAATGGTTATTTTATGCGGGATGCAAGTAATTAATAACACAGACAAGTCGAGATGTGACAGCTCCACATTCGTGGTAAGAAAATCAAAGTATCCAAAGTGGACTTTAATCAGAATTTCAGAGAAAATTCGATTCGCCACAAAGCCGAATTTCCTTGTGCTTTGTGGTAACAAATCAATTTTCCCAGAAATGGAGGTAAAAAGAAAAAAAATCATACTCTCCTCACCTATTTGTGTGTGAAGAGGTTGTTACGGCCATCTTAATTGAAGATTCTGCGCCAAATTTTGTGCGCAGTGACATATGGCATCACCACGCTGGACAGCGTGACGACGTCATCAAGCGCCACACGAGATTTCCGTTTTGCCAGGACACTTGGTGCCGGACCAGGCATTAATGCTTTTCAATGGAAATTAATGCCGGATCCGGCATTCCGGCAAGTGTTCAGGATTTTTGGCCGGAGAGAAAACTGCAGCATTCTGCGGTATTTTCTCAGAGCAGAAAACGTAGGATGGACTGAACTGATGCATCCTGATGCATACTGAACAGATTGCTCTCTATTCAGAATGCATTAGGATAAAACTGATCAGTTCTTTTCCGGTATTGAGCCCCTGTAATGGAACTCAACACCGGAAAAGAAAAACGCTAGTGTGAAAGTACTCTTAAGGGGTCAATACATAAAATTAAAGAAAGTAATTTACCCTTGTAATGAACCTGGTGAATGGCAAACCATGTGCCAGTACCGGGTGCCAATATCAATAAAACTAAGCCAAATGACAACTCTTGCCTTTTCACTGTGAGAGCAAGACTAAATTGGTCATAAAAGGCAAATGTAAAAATGCCCCAACTTTTTAAAATGTATTTATTTATTAGCTATTGATTTTTGATCCTCCTGCTGTTGTCACATTTAACTTTCTACTAACCTAAGAGTTGGACATGAGCTAAGAAAGCTCCATCCTCCCTCATGAGCAGATGACCGTTGAGTTGGCCATTCATCAAACCCCACCTTCCATCTCCTGATTTGATACCCAGAGGTAATCTCTGTTTCACTTAAAGAGATATACCAGACATTAACTTTTGCCATGTAGTTGTGGAATTCAATTGTATGGGAGGTAGAGAAACATCTCAGAGTTCTATAGAGCTAAAGCAGGCAGCAACATCAACGCTCTATACAACTCCTCCTCCCTGTAGCTGCTCTGGTAGGGAAGGCAGAGGACATGGATCCTCAGTTCTACTGTGAAGGTTCCACAACAGCCTAACATTTTTCACTTTTCTCATGGATATTTGATGACTGTTTGGCATAAACCTTTAAGACAGAGTCACTTGGTAAGAGAATGGCACACAAATTCAATTATAAAGGAAGCAAAAATCCATCTAACTCTTCACTTCACTGAAATACTGTATTTGATTATGATAGATAGATAGATAGATAGATAGATAGATAGGAGACAGATAGATAGATAGATAGATAGATAGATAGATAGATAGGAGACAGATAGATAGATAGATAGATAGATAGATAGATAGATAGATAAATAGATAGATAGATAGATAGATAGATAGGAGATAGATAGATAGATAGATAGATAGATAGATAGATAGATAGATAGATAGGAGATAGATAGGAGATAGATAGATAGCAGACAGATAGATAGGAGATAGATAGATAGATAGATAGATAGATAGATAGATAGGAGATAGATAGATAGATAGATAGATAGATAGATAGATAGATAGATAGATAGATAGATAGATAGGCGATAGATAGGAGATAGATAGATATATAGATAGATAGATAGGAGATAGATAGAAGATAGATACTTTCTATGTACTTTATGATAATGTTAAAGATTTTACAAGGACATGTGCCATTGAATCCTTGTGAAACCTTAAAAAAATGATAAAACTTTTAGAAATGTGACCTCTCACAAATCCCAGTGTGTATAAACATGCAAAGAAAAAATACTCCTCATGAACCTGGACATAGAAATTATTTACTTAAGAAACCACCCATTGTCAAAACAGATGGGCAATAAATCCTTGTTAATCCTTTTCTCCTTGAGTGATTGCGATATCCCCTGTAGCAAAACTGCAGGGCATAGTGTAATCACCTCTACCTGCTGTATGTTTCCAGCAAGCAACTGGCCTTGTTAATGACCTTCGATGGTCATTGTGGTAAACTTACTCCACAGATCTCATGCTTACTGTTCTTCAAATGTTCTACAAAGTAATGATATAAAGCCAGCAATAAGTTCTTCTTCACCTTGACATGGTTTTTCAAGGTATCTGTCATGTTCCTTATAAATTATTATGTTGATCATTCCAAATATTGGAAAGAAATAAATTTACATAGCTGGAGTCTTATATAAATGGACGAATATGTATCATGTATTTAGCTTGTGATGCATTCTCTTAAATGCTCCTGTACAGACAGCTTGTAGGACCACTTATCTGGTATTTGCAGCGGCAAGTTTGCAGGGGAAAAGTTTTTTGCTTGCAGATGTTGAAATATTTCTTTGCTGAAAGGGGTTGTCCAGGATCAGAGATGGACCCGGACATATCCTCTTTTACACCCAGGCAGCTCCACTGAATTGCGAAGGGCACGGGCTTTTTTATTAGATCCAGTGACGTACCACGTCTCTGCTAGGCAGAGGCTACCACCTAGCAGTAAGCCCGGTAACGTCATCGGCACTGATGGGCAGACTTTAGCACCTCCCTAGCCTGTAAAAACAGGCTAGGGCAGAGCTAATGCCCACCCATCAGTGCCGGTGATGTCACCTACAACACTGCTAGGCGGAAGCTTCCACCTAACAGTGAAAAATGTAAACAAAAAATCCCTTGCCCGGTGCTGTATGAAATGCTCCAATGCTCATCTCAGAGCGGCTGTCTGGGTGAAAAAATATGCTTGTGTTATCCTTCTGTCTTACAATGATACAGACTATATAGAATTCCCCCAGACAATTTTGATCATGTCTATACCTTGTTTACCTGCATTTATTAAAATAGTCCCATGTTTTGTAAAATATGTTAGCATAGAATGAGTGATAAGGAACGAAGAGTTATTGTGTCGTGGTAGTGTAGCTGAGATGTTTCAAAAAATTGCCTGATAGATGTAGGATCTGATATCCCGTGGATATGCCATAAATCTGTGAGATTAGAATTCCTTTTTAAGACACCTCAAAGGAACCTGATGGACCCATTATAAGTTAGTTTGATCCGCCATACACTGGTGATATCCGTCATGTGACAGACTTGGCATTTTGTCTTGATTTCTACTATAAGCAGGAGTCACAACATCAGTATGAACATAGCCTACATTACTCCAACATGATGTGTGAGCAGTTGTACCAGAATGACGTCACTATATCAGACCCTCTGATGACATCATACAGGATTGGAAAGAAAAACGGTGGCACTTTATTAGTTTATATTATTATTATTATATTTATTATTTTGCAGACATCTAAATAATGCTTGAACGAGGAGTTTTTTTTTAAAATGATCCACTTATCCAGAGTATAGTAGAAGCTGAGCTGAATCTGTAGCCTTTGCAAAGATGTTCGCAATGAATAAATCATAATGACAAGTAAGTTATATTTAAGAGTTACAAGCCTCATACGATTAGCATTTCACTTTTATAGGACAAAGTGTTTTTAATTTCTTAGCTTAGTGTTTTCATTGGGATATGAACAGCTAGAGGAACATCTTCCAAAAATTATGAAAGCTATTGAATGATAACCTTATTTACTTATTGTTATACTATGTGTAGAATGGATACATTTATAATAACAAAACAAATGCAAATGAAACAAGTAAAGAAAATAGTTGATTTTTGTTTTGTTTTGCTGTGGCTCTTAAAGGGGTTGATTTATTGACTCTTTTTAAAGTGTATGGATGTCTGGAGGGTCGCCTGCTCTGGAACCCTCTTTATGAGCCAGGATGGAATGCTGCTAATTAGGGTTGAGCGAATCAAAGTATCCGAAGTTCAGCGAAAAATTCAATTAGCCACAAAGCCAAATTTTCTAGTGCCTCGTGGAAACTAATCAGTTTTCCCTGAAACGGCAGTAAAAAAAAAAAAAAAAAATCATACTCACCTCATTCATTTGAGCCCGAACAGGCGGCCACGATCATCTTGATTGAAGATCCTGCACAAAATCTCGTGCACGGGGACGTATGAGGTCACCACGCCGGCCAACGTGATAACATCATCACGGACTGCGTGAGATTTTGCAAGGGATCTTCAGTCAAGATGGCTTTGATGCCACCTTCGTGCTCAAATGGATAAGGTGAGTATTTTTTTCCCCAATGGTTTAACTCCCTCACTATTATGCTCAAATGCCGCAATCAGCTATGAACGCGGAATCTGAGGGGTTCAATGATGGGGGGCAGCGCAATCGCCGTTCCCCATCATTGCATCGGCTACTTACAAAGAAATGAGCTTCATGACGAAGTAATTCATCACAAAGCTAATTTCTTTGTGAAATTCAACCAAGCAGCAGAACCAAATTTTTGTACACTTCGCTCATCACTATCGTTAATGAGAAGTGACTCTTAGGCCTCATGCACATGGCTGCTGCCCGACCGTGGCCGTATCGCGGGCCAGCAAACAGTGGGTCCGGAATATGCGGGCACCGGCCGTGTGCTCCCCGCATCACTTGAATGGGTCTGCAATCCGGAGCTGTGGTGCGGAACATGGGCACGGAACCCCACGGAAACACTATGGAGTGCCTGTGGTGTTTCTGTCTGTATTTCTTTGCAGTGTGGATGGATCACGGACCCATTCAAGTTGAATGGGTCTCGATCCGTCCCAGCCGCCACACAGACGTTTCCCGTGCATTGGGGACCTCCAATTGCATGGAACGGCCGCACAATGGCCATGTGCATGAGAACTTAGTTTGAACTAGGCAGCCCATACATTACAAGGCCAATTGTTTATTCGAATAGTTGCATCTATTATTTCATATTTTTTGCAGCAGCTGATTGTAACATCTAAGGTTGCGTGGGTCTTGAGAGCCAGGGCCATCAGCTGATTGCTGCAATGTTTCCTGTATTAAAGGGGTTGTCTCTGATGAGGCAGACCCTTAAATTTATGCAAGAGACTTGCTACAAGCCTTCTAACAACTTAGTACTTTACTTACTGCTTTTCTTGTAGAATTGGCTGCTTGTTAGCGTTAAGAAAAACTGGGACCTCTGTTGTGTTGATTTTAACACCGCAGGTGAATTTATTGCCCTACATGTAGATGCCCTTTATATGAGAGAATTTATTAAGACCGACATACAATTATGAAAGCAAAGTGAACTGAATAGGTGTTGCGGCTGGGGGACCTTTGCTGGGACAAAATGGCTGTTTTTGCATTTAACGCTTATTGTGGTTGAATGATAGGTATTAAAAGGTCATTATTTATCACATATTGTGCCCTCAACTGCTTAATGGATTCCCATTTAAAAGCACACTGAATATTTTAGATATCCCTGGGGAAAGACCTCATTGGAACCTTACTATTTCTTATTCTATGTCTAAGCAAACAATTTCTTCCCACTCCATGTTAATCATGTTGTTTTTCTCTGGGCCTGACATTCTTTGCACACATCACTTACTGACCCTACACCTTTATTTGCTTTTTTTTCACTTTAGGAGTTGTGTTTTCTAACTGATTTTACGTTCTGTCCATTCTTACAATTATCATTAGAAATAAAGTGAGACAAAAAGTGGGAGGAAAAATAAAATTAAACTAAAAAGAAAAAAAAGAAAAGTTAAATACCACTATGCTATTGCTGAACATAATCCGGTATTTGTATAGATGCAAATAATAAAAGAGGATTACAAATTTGTTTGTCTTATCAGATTCTAAAATGATGGTGACGGGGTTGAAATAGAAAGGTGGTGGGGTCAATTTAACCAACAAACAACTTTTTGTTTTACATATAAATTCCAAATCATTCACTAAGAGCACATAGAAAAGACTGACTTTTCTCGTTTGCTGCAATTCACTATTCACCTTTACTTTTTAGACCAGGTCATATCTGCAGAGTAGCCTCAATATCATTAGAGGGTGAGTGAGTTATCGACAGATCTGTTATACTGAGAGAAGACTAGATAACAAAGGATAGGAACATTATACACACAGATAAGGCTCTGTATGTACCAATGTGGCAATCCTTATCTTCACACTTAAAGAGTAACTAAACTTTTGAATAAAATTTTAATAAGATGTTCATAATGCCATATAATAACACTTTTTCTAATATACTTTATTAAGGCATTTTGTATTTTTCAGACACTTTTCCCCCCTAAAGCGCACCATTCCTTGTGCGCTTAAAAATGAAATTTCTGTACACCGCTGACTTCTCAGCAATGTATGGAGGCGCAGGGAGTACACGCAGGAGCACACCACATTGCTGCTCCTGTCCACCAGAGGTTTGCAACTCCAGACATAGCACAGGGGTATTCTGTACCCATGTTCTATGCCAGGATTAAGTGAGCGGCTCCTGCTTCGCTACACTGAGCTGACATGCAGGACTCTTAGCTTAGCGGAGCAGGCAGGAGCCCGCTCCGCTCCCCTAATCCTGGCATAGCACTTGGGTACAGATGTGCTATGCCAGGAGTTAGTAAACCTCCGGGGGGCACGGGCAGGAGCAGCAATGTGTGCTCCTGCGCATACTCACTGCTCTGCGGCCCTATTCATAAAGTGTCATCTCCGTACTCTGAATGTCAGTTTTAAGCGCACAGGGTATGGTAAGGGAGGGGAAAGTGTATGAAAAAGACAAAATGCCTTAGAAAAAGTGTTACAATGGGATTAGAAACACCTCATAAAAATGTTATTCTAAAGTTTGGTTACTCTTCAACGATCAAACAGTATGTGCGTACCCAGATCACAAAAATGCAAGCAACCATATGTAAGCAAAAATAGAATATTTATTGAAACAACTCAATAAAACACATATAATGGAAATGGAGTCATACAAAATTCCATGGGGTAACACAAACATAACTTCCCCTGACGAAGCCATTAGGCGAAACGCATAGGGTAAGTGAGGGACACTGGGATGGGTGATGCGGCCGTCATTACGTTTTCATGACGGAGTAAGTAGCTACATGTGTTTTCCGGTTTTCCTTGGCTCTATTGATATGCACTTTACATGGCTAGCGGCCATTATGTGGAAACCCTTTTCTGTGTTTTTTTCCCCAGAAAATTTGGGGTGATTACCTTATACATACCTTTATGCTAACTATATTTATGGCATCTGCTGCTCCTCCTATGTATATTAATATCTACTGGCCCGTCCACCCTTTTTCCCAGTAGTTCCTCTCTTATGTTTGTGTTACCCCATGGAATTTTGTATGACTCCATTATATGTGTTTTATTGAGTTGTTTCAATAAATATTGTATTTTTGCTTACATGTGGTTGCTTGCATTTTTGTGATCTGGGTACGCACATATTGTTTGTAGGTTTAGTTGGTATATTTATATGTGGCCCTATTAGGTCATCTTTTTAGGTATTTACTCTTTAACGAGTTAAAAAAAAACTTTTTCTTGACTCTTTCAATGGCTTTAATGTCATAATGTCATGCTACAGCAAGTGATCTGATTCAGGTTGTTCCCTCTGGAGCTCTGTTGCCACTTCTTGTTTGCTGAAAGAGCAGGCTGTACTCCATAGAACCTGTATTAAAGGGCATGCGTCACCAGAAATGTTATCTACCAATTAAACCAGATAGAAACACATCTCATTTTTTTCTAATCTGTTTTTATTTTCTGATTGTAGATTTTTTTTGTTCAATTTCCTGAACATGATTATGGGGGCGGCCATCTGGCCTGAGCTGTTCTTAACAGCATTTAGAAAGCATTAAGAAAACTGCTTTACGGCAGCCCCATGGACCATAGACACAATGGTCAGGAGGGGACGTAATAGACTTGTGGCTGGATACAATGCTAGTAATTGAGGTAAGTATGCCATCACCTTTTATTTTAGACTATTCAGGGTCATGTTGAAGATTTTTAATTATCTCGGACAATCCCTTTAATATATGTTTATTGTCTGCATCTCCGGTGATTGTATTTAGTGTTATCTTTGCATAAAACTCATACAAATGTCACTGTAGTAAAAACAAATGTCTTAACTGGATTCTTATAGATACCCTAATAGTGGGATAATAGCAGAAAATATGTATGTGATTTATATATTATATACCTACATATGTGTAGCTTCTATTATGGCTGTGACATTGAAATAACATGTTATGATAAAAAAGCATTACTGCCTCTTAGGTTGAGCAAACATCAGGGACTGCGGTGAGTGAAGGAAATGAACAATATTCTTGGAAGCTCACCTGTGTGGCAGGTTTTGGGCCACAAGTGAACATTGGACACTGGATCTTAGACAGATGCCAGTAGATAGATTGTGGGCACTGGAGCAGGAAGCACATTTTTTCATTGAAAGAAAATTGAATTACTGCTCATGATAGATGCCAAAAGACAGTAATGAAAGAGGTAAGGTGCTGACATAAAAGTTCTCAGCTTCTACCCGACTGTTGTTCATATAGATCTTAATACTGATAGCCTTAGGACTAATAGTTTGGATAAAGAATGTTAGTTTACATTGATTTATAGAAAATATGTCAACATACTGATATAAAACAGGAGATAGATGAATATAGACAGACAAGTAGATAATAATAGATAGATAGATCATAGATAGACAGACAGATAGGTAGATAATATCCATAAGCTATATAGATAGATTGGAGATAGATAGATAGATAGATAGATAGATAGATAGATAGATAGATAGATAGATATAGATCACAGATGGATAGTTAGATAGATCATAGATAGACAGACAGATAGGCAGATAATATCCATAAGATATATAGAAAGATTGGAAATAGATAGATAGA
Organism: Bufo bufo; assembly: GCF_905171765.1. NCBI lineage: Eukaryota > Metazoa > Chordata > Amphibia > Anura > Bufonidae > Bufo > Bufo bufo. The sequence goes on along the minus strand of NC_053391.1, from coordinate 74,728,378 downwards.
TTATAGATAGATAGATAGATTACAGATAGATAGATAGATAGATAGATAGATAGAATATAGATAGATAGATAGATAGATTACATTAGATATATTTATATACATATGTAAACAATTTTGCTGAAAAAAGTATATTGTGCAACTCCTTACTATTACTTGAAAACACCAAAACATCATAGACATTACCTGTGAAATAAAAAAAATACAAAAATCTGTTAATATTGCTATTAAATTACATAATGCTATAAATAGTAGTAAGGAGAAATATATGGATTTATATAGAAGGGTTCACAGTTATCTATGTATTAGAAGTTTAAATATACAGTCAGGTCCATAAATATTGGGACATCGACACAATTTTAACATTTTTGGCTCTATACACCACCACAATGGATTTGAAATGAAACGAACAAGATGTGCTTTAACTGCAGACTGTCAGCTTTAATTTGAGGGTATTTACATCCAAATCAGGTGAACGGTGTAGGAATTACAACAGTTTGTATATGTGCCTCCCACTTGTTAAGGAACCAAAAGTAATGGGACAGAATAATAATCATAAATCAAACTTTCACTTTTTAACACTTGGTTGCAAATCCTTTGCAGTCAATTACAGCCTGCAGTCTGGAACGCATAGACTACACCAGAGGCTGGGTTTCATCTCTGGTGATGCTCTGCCAGGCCTCTACTGCAACTGTCTTCAGTTCCTGCTTGTTTTTGGGGCATTTTCCCTTCAGTTTTGTCTTCAGCAAGTGAAATGCATGCTCAATCGGATTCAGGTCAGGTGATTGACTTGGCCATTGCATAACATTCCACTTATTTCCCTTAAAAAAATCTTTGGTTGCTTTTGCAGTATGCTTTGGGTCATTGTCCATCTGCACTGTGAAGCGCTGTCCAATGAGTTCTGAAGCATTTGGCTGAATATGAGTAGATAATATTGCCCGAAACACTTCAGAATTCATCCTGCTGCTTTTGTCAGCAGTCACATCATCAATAAATACAAGAGAACCAGTTCCATTGGCAGCCATACATGCCCACGCCATGACACTACCACCACCATGCTTCACTGAGGAGGTAGTATGCTTAGGATCATGAACAGTTCCTTTCCTTCTCCATACTCTTCTCTTCCCATCACTCTGGCACAAGTTGATCTTGGTCTCCTCTGTCCATAGGATGTTGTTCCAGAACTGTGAAGGCTTTTTTAGATGTCGTTTGGCAAACTCTAATCTGGCCTTCCTGTTTTTGAGGCTCACCAATGGTTTACATCTTGTGGTGAACCCTCTGTATTCATTCTGGTGAAGTCTTCTCTTGATTGTTGACTTTGACACACATACACCTACCTCCTGGAGAGTGTTCTTGATCTGGCCAACTGTTGTAAAGGGTGTTTTCTTCACCAGGGAAAGAATTCTTCGGTCATCCACCACAGTTGGTTTCCGTTGTCTTCCGGGTATTTTGGTGTTGCTGAGCTCACCGGTTCGTTCCTTCTTTTTAAGAATGTTCCAAACAGTTGTTTTGGCCACGCCTAATGTTTTTGCTATCTCTCTGATGGGTTTGTTTTGTTTTTTTCAGCCTAATGATGGCTTGCTCTTTGGATCTCATCTTGAGAGTTGACAGCAACAGATTCCAAATGCAAATAGCACACTTAAAATGAACTCTGGACCTTTGTTCTGCTCATTGTAATTGGGATAATGAGGGAATAACACACATCTGGCCATGGAACTGCTGAGAAGCCAATTGTCCCATTACTTTTGGTTCCTTAACAAGTGGGAGGCACATATGCAAACTGTTGTAATTCCTACACCGTTCACCTGATTTGGATGTAAATACCCTCAAATTAAAGCTGACAGTCTGCAGTTAAAGCACATCTTGTTTGTTTCATTTCAAATCCATTGTGGTGGTATATAAAGCCAAAAATGTTAGAATTGTATCGATGTCCCAATATTTATGGACCTGACTGTAAAATTGTACATAAATAAACGTGTGTAATGTTAAGAAATTCTCCAACTGAATACATAATCTCAGGGACCCACACCTATCTCTATCAATGGGGGCCCCTGATATCAGTCCTGCAACTATTGTGAATGGAGAGGTAACACGCTTGTCCGCCTTTCTCTATTCATTTCTGAAAACAACCGAGCAATCATGCTGTAGTATCCGCTCTATTCTCAGTGGCCATTGGACTGGCGATAAGAGCTGAAGACAGATGCTAGTCTAAGAGTCCTGGGTATGCCGTAAATGTCGAAAAAGGGGAAAACTTCTTTAACCACCTCAGCCCCCCTAGCTTAAACACCCTTAATGACCAGGCCACTTTTTACACTTCTGACCTACCCTAATTTCACCGTTTATTGCTCGGTCATGCAACTTACCACCCAAATGAATTTTACCTCCTTTTCTTCTCACTAATAGAGCTTTCATTTGGTGGTATTTCATTGCTGCTGACATTTTTACTTTTTTGTTATTAATCGAAATTTAACGATTTTTTTGCAAGAAAATGACGTTTTTCACTTTCAGTAGTAAAATTTTGCAAAAAAACGACATCCATATATAAATTTTTCTCCAAATTTATTGTTTTACATGTCTTTGATAAAAAAAAATGTTTGGGTAAAAAAAAATGGTTTGGGTAAAAGTTATAGCGTTTACAAATTATGGTACAAAAATGTGAATTTCCGCTTTTTGAAGCAGCTCTGACTTTCTGAGCACCTGTCATGTTTCCTGAGGTTCTACAATGGCCAGACAGTACAAACACCCCACAAATGACCCCATTTCGGAAAGTAGACACCCTAAGGTATTCGCTGATGGGCATAGTGAGTTCATAGAACTTTTATTTTTTGTCAAAAGTTAGCGGAAAATGATGATTTATTTATTCATTTTTCTTACAAAGTCTCATATTCCACTAACTTGTGACAAAAAATAAAAACTTCCATGAACTCACTATGCCCATCACGAAATACCTTGGGGTGTCTTCTTTCCAAAATGGGGTCACTTGTGGGGTAGTTATACTGCCCTGGCATTTTAGGAGCCCAAATGTGTGGTAAGTAGTTTGAAATCAAAATCTGTAAAAAATGGCCGGTGAAATCCGAAAGGTGCTCTTTGGAATGTGGGCCCCTTTGCCCACCTAGGCTGCAAAAAAGTGTCACACATGTGGTATTGCCGTACTCAGGAGAAGTTGGGCAATGTTTGTTGGGGTGTCATTTTACAGATACCCATGCTGGGTGAGAGTAAAATGTATATGTAAAATGACACCCCAAAACACATTGCCCAACTTCTCCTGAGTACGGCTATACCAGATATGTGACACTTTTTTGCAGCCTAGATGCGCAAAGGGGCCCACAATCCTTTTATGAGGGCATTTTTAGACATTTGGATCTCAGACTTCTTCTCACGCTTTAGGGCCCCTAAAATGCCAGGGCAGTATAAATACCCCACATGTGACCCCATTTTGGAAAGAAGACACCCCAAGGTGCATGACGAGTTCATAGAATTTTTTTTTTTTGGCACAAGTTAGCGGAAATTGATATATTTTTTTTCTCACACAATTTCTGCTAACTTGGGACAAAAATTTCAATCTTTCATGGACTCAATATGCCCCTCAGCGAATAACTTGGGGTGTCTTCTTTCCGAAATGGGGTCACATGTGGGGTATTTATACTGCCCTGGCATTCTAGGGGCCCTAAAGCGTGAGAAGAAGTCTGGAATATAAATGTCAAAATTTTTTTACGCATTTGGATTCCGTGAGGGGTATGGGGAGTTCATGTGAGATTTTATTTTTTGACACAAGTTAGTGGAATATGAGACTTTGTAAGAAAAAATATATATATTCCGCTAACTTGGGCCAAAAAAATGTCTGAATGGAGCCTTACAGGGGGGTGATCAATGACAGGGGGGTGATCACCCCCCTGTCATTGATCACCCCCCTATAAGGCTCCATTCAGATGTCCGTATGTGTTTTGCGGATCCGATCCATGTATCCGTGGATCCGTAAAAATCATACGGACGTCTGAATGGAGCCTTACAAGGGGGTAATCAATGACAGGGGGGTGATCAATGACAGGGGGGTGATCAGGGAGTCTATATGGGGTGATCACCCCCCTGTCATTGATCACCCCCCTGTAAGGCTCCATTCAGACGTCCGTATGTGTTTTGCGGATCGATCCATGTATCCGTTGATCCGTAAAAATCATACGGACGTCTGAATGGAGCCTTACAGGGGGGTGATCAATGACAGGGGTGTGATCAATGACAGGGGGTGATCAGGGAGTGTATATGAGGTGATCACCCCCCTGTCATTGATCACCCCCCTGTAAGGCTCCATTCACACGTCCGTATGTGTTTTGCGGATCCGATCCATGTATCCGTGGTTCCGTAAAAATCATACGGACGTCTGAATGGAGCCTTACAGGGGGGTGATCAATGACAGGGGGGTGATCAATGACAGGGGGGTGATCAGGGAGTCTATATGGGGTGATCACCCCCCTGTCATTGATCACCCCCCTGTCATTGATCACCCCCCTGTAAGGCTCCATTCAGATGTCTGTATGTGTTTTGCGGATCCGATCCATGTATCAGTGGATCCTTAAAAATCATACGGACGTCCGAATGGAGCCTTACAGGGGGGTGATCAATGACAGGGGGGTGATCAATGACAGGGGGGTGATCAGGGAGTCTATATGGGGTGATCAGGGATGATCAGTAGTTCATAAGGGGTTAATAAGTGACAGGGGGGGTGTAGTGTAGTGGTGTTTGGTGCTACTTTACTGAGCTACCTGTGTCCTCTGGTGGTCGATCCAAACAAAAGGGACCACCAGAGGACCAGGTAGCAGGTATATTAGACGCTGTTATCAAAGCAGCGTCTAATATACCTGTTAGGGGTTAAAAAAATCGCATCTCCAGCCTGCCAGCGAACGATCGCCGCTGGCAGGCTGGAGATCCACTCTCTTACCTTCCGATCCTGTGAACGCGCGCGCCTGTGTGCGCGCGTTCACAGGAAATCTCGGCTCACGCGAGATGACGCGTATATGCGTCGCTGAGCGCAGGGCTGCCGCCTCCGGACCGCGATCCTGCGTTAGGCGGTCCTGAGGCGGTTAAGATATGCCACCATATGTCATTCCATTTAACAGTACACAGCAAAAAAATTGCGCTTGATGGTATATTATAAGAAAAACAATGTATCAGTTTATAGTATTTCACTCATGGACTACAGCAGTCATAGGTCTAAATAAAACAAAAGACAGAACTGAAAACAAATGCATGTTGTATAAAACAAATGATAATATAATTAGATATTCATATTTTGTAAACACAAGGGAGAGAGAGAATAAATGAATATACAGTTTCAAGAAAAAGTATGTGAACCCCTTGGAATGATATGGATTTCTGCACAAATTGGTCATAAAATGTGATCTGATCTTCATCTAAGTCACAACAATAGACAATCACAGTCTGCTTAAACTAATAACACACAAATAATTAAGTTACCATGTTTTTATTGAACACACCATGTAAACATTCACAGTGCAGGTGGAAAAAGTATGTGAACCCTTGGATTTAATAACTGGTTGAAACTCCTTTGGCAGCAATAACTTCAACCAAATGTTTCCTGTAGTTGCAGATCAGACGTGCACAACGGTCAGGAGTAATTCTTGACCATTCCTCTTTACAGAACTGTCTCAGTTCAGCAATATTCTTGGGATGTCGGGTGTGAATCGCTTTCTTGAGGTCATGCCACAGCATCTTAATCGGGTTGAGGTCAGGACTCTGACTGGGCCACTCCAGAAGGCATATTTTCTTCTGTTTAAGCCATTCTGTTGTTGATTTACGTCTATGCTTTGGGTCGTTGTCCTTTTGCAACACCCATCTTCTCTTGAGCTTCAGCTGGTGGACAGATGGCCTTAAGTTCTCCTCCAAAATGTCTTGATAAACTTGGGAATTCATTTTTCCTTCGATGATAGCAATCCGTCCAGGCCCTGACGCAGCAAAGAAGCCCAAAACCATGATGCCCCCACCACCATACTTCACAGTTGGGATGAGGTTTTGATGTTGGCGTGCTGTGCCTCTTTCTCCACACATAGTGTTGTGTGTTTCTTCCAAACATCTCAACTTTGGTTTCATCTGTCCACAGAATATTTTGCCAGTACTGCTATGGAACATCCAGGTGCTCTTGTGCAAACTGTAAACGTGCAGCAATGTTTTTTTTGGACAGCAGTGGCTTCCTCTGTGGTACCCTTCCATGAAATCCATTCTTGTTTAGTGTTTTACATATCGTTGATTAGCTAACAGGGATGTTAGCATATGCCAGACACTTTTGTAAGTCTTTAGCTGACACTCTAGGATTCTTCTTCACCTCATTGAGCAGTCTGTGCTGTGCTCTTGCAGTCATCTTTACAGGATGGCCACTCCTAGGGAGAGTAGCAGCAGTGCTGAACTTTCTCTATTTATAGACAATTTGTCTTATTGTGGACTGATGAACAGCAAGGCTTTCGGAGATACTTTTATAACCCTTTCCAGCTTTATGCAAGTCAGCAATTCTTAATAAGGTCTTCTGAGAGCTCTTTTGTGGGAGGCATCATTCACATCAGGCAATGCTTCTTGTGAAAAGCAAACCCAGAACTGGTGTGTGTTTTTCATAGGGCAGGGCAGCTGTAACCAACACCTCCAATCTCATATCATTGATTGGACTCCAGTTGGCTGACACCTCACTCCAATTAGCTCTTGGAGATGTCATTAGTCTAGGGGTTCACATACTTTTTCCACCTGCACTGTGAATGTTTACATGGTGTGTTCAATAAAAAAACATGGTAACATTTAATTCTTTGTGTGTTATTAGTTTATTCAGACTGTGATTGTCTATTGTTGTGACTTAGATGAAGATCAGATCAGATTTTATGACCAATTTGTGCAGAAATCCATATCATTCCAAAGGGTTCACATACTTTTTCTTGCAACTGTATATGTTTAATAGAATACAGAGGTATGAGTAGAAGATCCTTGACCACAATGTAACATCTCTAACAGGCTCCCTAACTATAGTGCAAAATAAATTATCTAGATAGATAGGCCTCCGAGATCAGCTAGTCATTCTGGAGAAATTCAGCACCACATGGGTCTTTCCCATCAATTTAAAAAAGACCAACACTGTGGTGTTCCAGAGAAGAAAAACAATGTCAGCTACACAGCCGCCCTCTTACAGCCACCAACAGGTACATCTACCTGGGCCTGATAATTGACCAAACTGGGAGCTTTACATCAGCCATTGAGAAGCTGACAGACAAAGCATGCAAGACCTATTACAACATCAGAAGATGACTGTACCACCCGTGAGGGTCTGGCTTAAAATCTTTGACTCCATTATTGCACCAATCCTCCTGTATAGCAGTGAAGTCTGGGGACCTCACACGTATCTCGACTGGTCAAGATGGGATTCCAGCCCAACAGAAATATTCCACCTGAAATTCTGTAATCATCTCCTCCAGGTCCATCAGAGCACCTCTAACAGTGCCTGTCGAGGAGAGCTGGGCAGATTCCCTCTACACTTTACAATCCAGAAGAGGGCTCTATCATTCTGGGGCCATCTACATTGTATAAGTGAAGGCTCCCAACACCATAAAGCCTTGCTACACCAAGGGATCCCAAGCAAGGCAAAGCCCAAAAATCAACTTACTGAAACCCAGCCCGTCCTAAAAATCACCCCACACCACCTCACAAAAGTCGGGTTCAGGAACACAGTAAACAAGAGACACGAGGAATATGTCAGTGAATGGAGGAAGGAGTTGAGAGCATCCCAAAAGCTGATGGTGTACCAGAGCCTGCAGAGAGACTACAAACTGTCCCCATATCTGAAGAAACTAGAGAACCCCAGACAGGAAAATCCTGAGACGCTACAGACTGAGCGCCCACAGCCTGGCTGTCTAATCCAGATGGCATCGACAGAGCTACATGCCTAGAGAAAGCAGACTGTGCCCGCAGTGCCACCGGGAGGCGGTGGAGGATGAGGGCCACTTACTGATATACTGTACCAAATACTCAGCAGTAAGGGACATCCACTTTAGGAGACTCTCTGATCTACTCCCAGACTTCAGCTCCATGGAGAAGGAAGAGAAACTGCAGGATGGGAGAGGAAGAGAAGACTGTGGACATAGCAGCACAATATATCAGTGTCTGCCACAGACTGAGAGGAGCCTGATATGCCATGGACTCCTATACCCTGACCCGGGGTGTCTTCCCCTATTTCCCACATGCTTTGGCAATACTAATGTATAATTTTAGACCTGCCAATAAAGCTATTTTTTTTATTGATTGATTGATTTATTGAATAATAGACAGATAGGAGATAGATAGATAGATAGATAGATAGATAGATAGATAGATAGATAAATAGATAGATATGAGATAGATAGATAGATAGATAGATAGATAGATAGATAGGAGATAGATAGATGGATAAATAAATAGATAGATAATGATATAGATAGATAAGAGATAGGAGATCGATAGATAGATAGATAGATAGATAGATAGATAGATAGATACATATGAGATAGATACAGTAGATAGATATGAGATAGATAGATAGATAGGCGATACAGTAGATAGATAAAGATAGATAGATAAATAAATTGGAGATAGATAGATAAATAAATAGGAGATAGATAGATAGATGGATAGATAGATAGATAGATCTTTGCTATTATTCTATGCTAATACACTTTGCTATTTTTTATCTCATTTTGGAGTTCTGCAATTTTTCCTACATAGATGGATGGATAGATATATATATTGTCCTTTATTCTCTTATATAATATACAGCTTTTTAATGAGTCACTATATTTTACCATACATACAGGCATAATGTGAACAAGGTCATAGGAAGACAATCTCCAGATAAGCATATGTGCTGCCTCCTGGTGGATGCTGCATGAAACACAATGTGCCTCTCCTATCAAGACTAAGAAAACCATTTAAGTTCATGACACAACAGCTACAAAGTTATAGCACCTATGACCTCTTAGACACTTTCCTGTTTTTCCATATGTAGATTTCACAAATTGAAGCTAAATGTCCTCTGACAACAGCGTTCATCATGTAGCAGTTATTTCTGAATAAATCAGACATCTTATAAGAAATGCTATGGTCATGATCATTTTGACAACTGAAGCAATGATACAGTCACCAAAGGAGAGCCTAACCTAGGCAGACATAGTCTGCTTCTAGACCGGGCTTTATAACATTAAGCTTCATACTTTACATACTTCATGAAGAGGATCTGATCTGTCACTTTAGCTCTAGTCTTGGGGCATTTGACCAAATGTTTTGCATTGGTCATAAAATAACCACAGTTGTAATCCAATTGTCACCTTACTCTATGAGCTCTGCCAGCTTAATAATCTAATCAATTTTTATTATCAGGCTTGATCTCATTCCCAACCACAATAAGTGGTGAGGTGCAGGTGAAGGAGCAGACCTTCACACAATAATTCAATCTGAAATACAAGCAATTTTGTCAGTTTAATAAAGAGTAAATCTACCCAACGTGACCTTCTGAAAGACAGACAGATGACATCAGTGCAGGTCCATGAGGCATCATTGAGTCTCCAAACATGCCAGAAAGACACTCCGGGAGGATATTATTTCACACAGGTCAGCCCTGTTCAGAGATTGTCATCACTTACTTAATCCTTGTTCCGAATAGGGCTCCCTTTCCCAAATAATATATCAGTATGTTTTTGGAGAAAGGGAGAATCAGTACAGTCTGGCAGATGTTACTCGTGGTAAGGTTTGAACTTAAGACCCAAGCTTGAAAGACAACAGCGCTCTCCACTGACGGTCATCATAGATGTATAAGGAGGCATTGATTCGCCAAATTGAGCAGCACTCTTGTCAACACCTGTGCCCCTTTTGCAGATGATTTATGTCAAAGGCACTCTTATTTAGATGAAGGTAGTGTTGAAAAAATGGCTATACAAGACTCTTTAGTGATATCACACATGATGTGCTTTAGGTGTTTGAATCACGATCACTTCCCAAGATACAGGGTATGAACACACGAAGTGGCCATGCTGCAGGTGAGTTACGACCATGCTGCGGTGAAGAACCACATGGCCAATTAGCCCACAGCTGCCTTTCATTTACAATCACACTACATAGTCCTTCTTCATTTTTAATGGCCATGGTATGGGGTTTGGTTGGGGGACAATATGCATATTATTGCTGTTCTGGCCTGCAATCTCCTGCATGTTATTTTACAGTAAACATGGAATATTAATCAGCTCTGGCATACCCACTTCTCCAACCCCAGCGCTCTTCTGCCCTACAGGTGGGAGCCTTTCTTCTGCCATCTGCTTTTCCTCCTTTTCCACATCAACTAGTATTGTTGAGGATATGCCATCAGGAACATCCAGCTCCACCTCTCTCTGCATCTTGTTGACTTTTCTATGACATGGAGACTTTGAAGGATGAATTTAAAGTAAAGTCTAATGGTCAGTGAGTGCGAACCTGCTGTCCCACATGACCAACCTCCTCAGAGCGGGATGACTGAGTGTACCCTGGGTTCTTCACAATACCTCTGATGGTGAGGATAAACTTTACTGAGGTGTACACCAGGCCCTATCTCTGAGGGAGGGTTGGAACACAAGAAAATGAGAACCTGGGTGTGGACCCACTGGACTGGCCTCCAGATGGTACGGAACACCCAGAGGGTGCTATGTGGCCAATGAGGCAATGCAAGATCTGGATACAGAGTCTGAGGACAGGGTAGAAGGCAAGACAGCAAAATCCGTAAGACAAGATACAAGGTCAGGGGAGGCAGCAGCAAGGCAAGGTGCAGAGTCTGGTACACAGTAATGGCAGAAATCACAAAAACACCTTTGCTCACAGGAACAAGGCAAGGCTAGAACAAAAGTTGCTCAGGCATCCTCCTGTAGAAGGAGGCACCTTCAGTTCCTCCTGTAGAGCACCTATAGGCTGGGGAAGATATGCACATGCTGCCTCACATAAGGAGGAGAGACATGTCCGAACATAACCTAAATGCACACAAAGAACTCTGATCCAGAGTGCAAGGTCTGCTCAGAGACAGGAGTCAGACGCTGGCAGCAGGAGTGCAGACCACAGCTAAGAACCCAACTGCCCACGCCTGTCATCACGGCATGCAGCAGCGGGGAAGATTGAGGAACCCAGCACTCGTACCTGCACTTTGGGACAGAATCGCAGGTAATAGAAGCTGGGTTAACTTAAAGCCAGCAAAAGATGAGGATGGTCATCAATAAGATCTGACCCTAAGGGGTGCAGACTGGATGGTATTGGTTGGCACTGGTATAATAAAGGCTTCCATCTTATTGGTATCAAATTACATATCTTAGTTTATATCTGGTGTAGGAATACATTAATGTAATAATAAAGAAATAAAGCTGATGCAGAATAAGTCTCTCTGCACTCTTCTTGCAGTCTCTCTGCACTCTCCATCTCCAATATTCTTCTATTAATCACTGAGCACTTGCCACGTCTCTCCCTATGCTTAGCTCACAGGACAATAGTGGAGACCACGCAGGAACTCACAGGGTGAGGGTTTTATAGGGCTGTGACATCACAAAAAAATGGCAGATTGGATGATTTTGCTTTCCTGGGATTCTCACTTTCACTTTGTTACACGTGCAGCCGCCATTTTAGGAAAAACTTATTTGCTACAACGAAGTGCAAAGTAATTCAGATTTGTTGCGAATTGACGTTTTCCTAGACTTTGGACCAAATTCTGCTTCGTTCAACACTATTTCTATGGTAGAGTTTTCTAGGCATGCTCTTTGACCTGTGCAATGGTCATTGTACAAGGAAAAAATAGATAAGCTCTGACAAACGCATACTGTGAGCGGTGGACCTTGTCTTACCTATTCACAAAGGTGATATTGGTACAGGCAGGATAAAAATGACAGATAAGCAGGTAACTACAGAAAAGTGATCTGTAGAGACCAAGAAGTGGCACCTATTATTAGGTTTATTCGCCAGTGCAAAAACGACAGGATTTTATGGTTTTCAAATAAATATAGATAGTGATGAGGAAAATATAAAAAGACCATCAAAAATTCTTTAATAAAAACGTGTTTTGAATTATAGGTCATTTTCTGATCACACATTCCCTTTAAGTTCTGGTGCTATGAAAGATTCAGTTCTACTTTATTCTGGCACAGCGATGATCTGTAAGTGCGGTTTAACTACATTGTTTATTGGGACTGAGAGTTTACAATCTGTCCTGTTTCTTAGTTGAAGCCCTCTCTCTCTCTTATGCTTTGCATTGAGCTCTGTTTGTTCAGATTGGCTGATGTGACTTAGCACCAGGGGCATAGCAAGGAGACCAGACGGGACACCTTCTTCTGGTGCAAAGGCTGGGGGGCGCACCCGCCGGGCAGTTCCTTAACATGGTGAAGCAGGGAGCCATCCACTCTCTACTTTACTGTTCAGCTGAGCTACGGCACTCCCCCGCAGGGTTGACGTCGTGCTTCTGGCTGTGTGGGAGGAGTGCCGGAAGCCCGGGAATCAGCCTCCTGCACAGCCAAAAGTGCGATGCGTGTTTGGGAGGAGCACATAGTGCTGCTGGATGTGGCAATCATCAGGAAACCATAATTTATTTTTTTCATGAAGCTGGAGATGGGGGGGGGGGGTTCACAAGGAGGACATAACCACTGGTAAGGTGCACAAAAGTGGAGATAACTACTGTGAAGGGGCACAAAGGTGGGCATGACTACTGTGAAGGGGCACAAAGGTGTATAAAACTATTGTGAAGGGGAAAAGGTGGGCATAATTACTATAGGGGACACAAAGGTGGGCATAACTACTGTGAGGGGGAATAAAGGTGGGCATAACTACTGTGAGGGGGCACAAAGGTGTATATAACTATTGTGAAGGGGGAAAAGGTGGGCATAATTACTATAGGGGACACAAAGGTGGGCATAACTACTGCAAAGGGGCACAAAGGTGGGTTTAACTATTGTGAAGGGGCAAAAAGGTGGGCATAACTACTGTGAAGGGGCACAATGGTGGGTATAACTACTGTGAATGGGCACAATGGTGGGCATAACAAATGTGAAAGGGCCACAAGGTGGGCATAACTACTGTGAAGGAAGCACAATGTGAGCATTAGTACTGTGAGGGGGCACAATATGGGTATTAGTACTGTGTGGTAGCACTAAGATGAAATGCCCTAGATTACCCTCTTATACATTGGGATGGTTCAGTCTTACAGGCCAGCACAGCGCTCCCTGCTGGAGATTTCACAGGACCATTTACCATCCCTTTCTTAAATCACCACAGTGACCTTGTTCCGGATCCAGCGGGCATCACGCTGACACTCCAGTGACACCCTGGATGAGGTAGGACCAGCTGGCTCTTTCATTTATTGCAAGGTGTATTGGTACCGCTGTGTACGCTATGATAGATTTTATTAGGTGGGACTGGGTGAGTATAGTTATGCATTGGGCAGAGTTAGAGGAGTGGCCTAGTGTAAAAAAAACAAAAAAACATTTTCCTCTTTATGTAAATTTGAGTGGCACATGTGCATGGTGGGGGGTGCACGATCCTAAATCATTGCCCCAGTTGCAGGAAAGCCTAGCTACACCTCTGCTTAGCACAAGCCCACCACAAGCTCACAAGAGAACATTATTACTGTAAACTATAAGCAAAAAATGTCACCACTGAGGAAAAATAGAACCAAATAAAAATAATGTCATTATTATTAAGAAAACTGCTGTGTTTTTGACAGCAAAAACAAAACCAGTGCTTCTCTCCTAACTCATTTCATTTTGACATTTACATCAAACACTTTAAAACAACCTTCTTGGTCTTTATACCTACAAGGATCTTAATTAAATTGTGTATTGCTTGTTTCTAATGGAGACAATTTCAATGGAAACGGCTTACAGTGATTATAGGGCAAGCCCCAGTGAATTCTGAACTATTTTAACTTCTGATCAACTCTCAAGTGTCCGATTATCCTCATTCTCCAAGACCCTCAGCAACCTGATTTTTTCAAAGCTTATTCAATATAAATGTCTGTAGCAGAGAAATCAATGGTCTTTTATAGTGGCGATTTCTGTAAAACGTCCAGATCATTGGCATCCTGATTTCTTTTCAACAAGCAAATAAGTATTTATATAATACTGTATTTTTTGCTTTATAAGACGCAATCCCCCCCCCCCCCAAAGTGGGGGGAAAAGTGACTATGTCTTATAAAGCATATTGTAAGGTTGCAGGAGCTTTTAATTAGCCTGATCCTGCATTTAAGTGTGGGGCGGGAGGCGGCAGTTAAGCATTCATTGAAGCTGAATGCTGTCAGCCCGCACGTCCATAGTACGCAGCTGCTGCCTGGGTCCGGACCATAGAAGAGGAAGGGGGAGGAGAGCAGTTCTCCTTCTCCGCTGCACTGCCGCCTGCACGTACTGCTGATTAGTGGTGTGCGCCGTGGAGGCCACCAATATGCTTACCCCCTCCCTCCAGTCCGGCCATGAGCGCCATTGCCACAGACCACCAATGGAACTGCTGTGAGAAAGGAGGGAGGAAGGAGTTATCATGGCCTACATCGCCCTGTTCTATCCTCTGTCACCTAAAGTCCCTGGTAAGTGACAGCTGAGGGGCTGACCTAAAAATTAACTGTGTGTTAAATAGGACTATAAACCCCTCATCCATAAGAATGCACCCATGTATATAAGCACATGTCAATATTACATTACAGTCTCTGGACAGTATTAATATTAAATGTGACTATAACCCCCTTATCCTTAAGAATACACCCATTTTACTGCAGTAAATCGATGCATTCTTATGGCTGAGAAGGGTTATTTTCATATAAACACAGGCCAATTACATTATAGTTTCTGGACAGTGCTAAAATTAAATGTGACTATAACCCCAATCATCTTTAAGAATACACCAATGTACTGTATGAGGGGGGTTATAGTCACATAACAGTGCATCATCCAAAGATCTCCCAAATATCCTCATAACAGTATGTCATCCATAGATCCCTCATAACAGTGTAAACTATTATTGTTATTTTAGTAAATATTTTAGCACACCTTTAGGTTCAAAATATGTTTTCTCCTCTAAAACCTAGGTGCGTCTTATCATCAGGTGCCTCGTAAAAAAGCAAAAAATACGGTAAATAAAAGGATACATTACACTCAACAATTAAAGAAAAGGACAAGATCAAGAAAAGTCACTGAATATTATGTATAGCGCCCCATATTGGCCTCCGACCCAGTATCCAGTTTTATTATACTGTACTAATGTAGAATAACTGAATGTAAAGCACATATAACATACTAAACAAAGACCTATAAAGAGATGAACCTCCAAAAACTATACCAGCCACGTGGAGTCTGTTCAAGGAATACAGACATTCTGCTCCTACAAATGCACTGAAGGCAAAGATTCACTGTGAAGTACACTCTGCTTTCTGCATTGAGCTGCTCCACAGTCCCTCTGCTAAATTGAGGCTGTAGCATCCAACTAGAAGACCATCACAGTGCAGAGGGGAGTGAAGCTATTCTTCCAGTGCACTTGAAGAGCAGAATCTGGTAGAATAAAAAATGTTATTCACACTACTACTCCTAATGATATGCAATTAGTTCTACAAGTAACTTCCTTTCCAAGGAGTTGCAAAATTCCACATTCCTAGACGATGATGTAATACTATAAGAGTAATATAACATCCAAAGCAAATACAAACCGGATTCCAAAAAAGTTGGGACACTAAACAAATTGTGAATAAAAACTGAATGAAATGATGTGGAGACGGCAAATGTCAATATTTTATTTGTAATAGAACGTAAATGACAGATCAAACGTTTAATCCGAGTAAATGTATCATTTTAAAGGAAAAACACGTTGATTCCAATTTTCACGGTGTCAACAAATCCCCAAAAAGTTGGGACAAGTAGCAATAAGAGGCTGGAAAAAGTTAATTTGAGCATAACGAAGAGCTGGAAGACCAATTAACACTAATTAGGTCAATTGGCAACATGATTGGGTATAAAAAGAGCTTCTCAGAGTGGAAGTGTCTCTCAGAAGCCAAGATGGGTAGAGGATCACCAATTCCCACAATGTTGCGCAGAAAGATAGTGGAGCAATATCAGAAAGGTGTTACCCAGCGAAAAATTGCAAATACTTTGCATCTATCATCATCAACTGTGCATAACATCATCCGAAGATTCAGAGAATCTGGAACAATCTCTGTGCGTAAGAGTCAAGGCCGTAAAACCATACTGGATGCCCGTGATCTCCGGGCCCTTAAACGACACTGCACCACAAACAGGAATGCTACTGTAAAGGAAATCACAGAATGGACTCAGGAATACTTCCAGAAACCATTGTCAGTGAACACAATCCACCGTGCCATCCGCCGTTGCCAGCTGATACTCTACAGTGCAAAGAAGAAGCCACTTCTAAGCAAGATCCACAAGCTCAGGCGTTTTCACTGGCCCAGGGATCATTTAAAATGGAGTGTGGCAAAATGGAAGACTGTTCTGTGGTCAGACGAGTCACGATTCGAAGTTCTTTTTGGAAATCTGGGACGCCATATCATCCGGACCAAAGAGGACAAGGACAACCCAAGTTGTTATCAACGCTCAGTTCAGAAGCCTGCATCTCTGATGGTATGGGGTTGCATGAGTGCGTGTGGCATGGGCAGCTTGCATGTCTGGAAAGGCACCATCATTCAACATATTTTTCCCTTAAAATGGTACATTTTCTCAGTTTAAACTTTTGTTCCGTGATTTATGTTCTATTCTGAATAAAATATTAGAAGTTGGCACCTCCACATCATTGCATTCAGTTTTTATTCACGATTTGTATAGTGTCCCAACTTTTTTGGAATCCGGTTTGTAAAATAAAAAATAACTTTAAACAAAAATTGAGTTACAAACATGTGAAACTCTAGATCCATGATTTATATAAAAAAAAATCAGATGTGGATTCACTGTGTCACTGAACATATTTGACTTAGGCATACCCCTAGGAGTGTTGGCCCCATGGTCTTCACCCTTTAACTCCTATACAGGGATCCAGACTTCACTACAGGGGAACTAGCAGGGCACTGCCTCTTGGATCAGTCTCTGTTTAGTGGTTGGTGGCCAATAGGGGTTAAAAAGACAGATGCAGATCACCAAGGAATGAAGTCAAACCATAGGCAGGGACAGGTCAGTGCAGGTGGAGTACATTCAATACAGAAATCAGACAGAGGTCAGGTCAGGTAGCAAAAATTCAAATCCAGCTATCAGACAGAGGTTGGGCACAGGAGACCAGATTGGCAGGGAACTAGCAAGCTAGAAACACTATTGCTCAGGCACCCTCTCTCAGGGAAAGGTGTCTTAAATACACTGAGTTGGGCAGCCATAGGGTAAAGAAGATGAAGGTGTTTGCTGGCCTTTTTAGAGCAATAGAGAGAATGTGCACAACCTACAGTACAGGCAGTGAGAGGCTGAGTAAACCTCGGCCTGTATGGAGTAGACTGAGCAGCTCTACTCTGGTGACTGACATTGCAGGTGGAGGTAGCAAGATGCTGGTGGCTTCAAACTGAGAGACATCAGGGGAAGGCAGGTGAGAGCTCTGGTTGTCATTGCTGCCAGAAGGAGTCAGGTGGCTGGCACCAATAAAAGTTAAAATTTGCTTTGGATGTTATATTGAGATGACAGTATTATATCATCTATAGTCTAACACAGACATGTAGAATTTTGGAACCAATTTCTACTAATTATGTGATCTCTATAGTGCCATAAAATGTATTTGCAATGGCCAACAACTGAGGATGAGTATTAACCTATTTAAAAAATATATTTTTTAACCATTATTGATGAAATGGCCTATATGGGTAACGTGCCCTCTGTATACAGTTAAATATCATTGGGATGAACACCCAAAGTTGTGCTAAAACGTGGTGTGGTCTTCTCATAGAAGAAGGCCAGTATGCATAGTACAGCATATGGTGAAACTGTAAATCTGTCACCAAAAATCAAATCCAGATTTGTGAGTGGTATTCTGAAAAAGGATGTCTTTTACAGAGGTTTCCTTATTTCTGGAGGGTATGCATCCCATGGTACCCCGGTTAGAAGCTGGTTGGTGTTTTAGTGGGGTGGTTTTCTCATAGAAGATAGCCAGCATCCATAGTACAGTATTTGGCAGAACTGTAAACCTGTTAAAAAAAGTAGGTCCTGATTTGCGGGATTTCTTCTCAAAGAGGTGGTCATTTAGAGAGTCTTTATTGTATCTGTAGGGCATACATCCCATGGTACACCAGTTGAAAGCTGGCTGGCAGTACTCATATCAGAACATTTCCACACTAAATGAGCAGAAATGTTTTCCACATTTTTCTCTAAGATCTTTAGTCAAACGCCTCTTACATCTTATATTGTACAAATGCTATATGCAGCTTTTAATAACGGCAGCAGGCACCTACAGTTCACACCATGGTCCCTATGGAACCCCTTCTGTCAAAAACATACATGGAGAACTTACATAAAGATGTGCAATAATTGATTTATTTTGAAAGGTAATTAATCTTAAACCAGCAGCAGTTTAGAATCCCACTCTTCCCAGGATACCAAGCTAGAAAAAGAAGTAAACTATCTAATATAGTTTATATTTGATAGAAAACAGAATTGTCCCTGCCTGTGATAGAAACCACTATTCTACAATCATTTCGGAATAACCAGGTTAGATTAAAGTGAACCTGCCATGTACAAAACAATTTGCTCATTTCATGGAGACTGGCATGGTTCTGTGAAAACGTAATATGAAAGAATGAATTAAAATGAATCCTATTTTTAGATCAGCTTCAGCCCTTGCATCTCGGTGTTATTCTCACATATCTTCCCTTAATGTCATCACAGAGTTTCAGGGAAAAGAGGAAGTTCAAACTTTCAAAATTGTTCTTCAAAATTAGTTCTATATCTTTCTTTAACCATGCTAAATAATTATGAAATATGGAAGCAAAATTGAACAATCCAAATTAAGCCCCATTGACACAACTGTTTCCATTTTTTTCCGCTTACAGGCTGCAAATTTCTGATCCACAAAACACGAATACCAGCCGTGCGCATTCCGCATTTTACAGATCAGTACATCCCGCTCTTTGTAAGAAATGACTATTCTTGTCCACAAAATGGACAAGTATAGAAAATGCTCTATTTTTTTTTTGACGGGCCAAGGAATGGACATATAGATACAGACAGCACACGGTTTGCTGTCCACATTTTTTGTGACCCCGTTGAAATGATGGGGTCTGCATCTGATCCGCAAAAAGTGTGGATCAGATGTGGACCAAAAATATAGTCATGTGAATGGGGCCTTATTTGTATCTGAGGAAAATAAGAAAGGTTCTAAGAGACCCATGGTATACATAGAGTAAGAGGACACCACAAATTAAAGAGCATAATGGGGCCCCATATGCTGCCTATAGATGCCACTATACATGTAGCCACTTTGGACAAGTGAACTTGATGTTTGTTTGACCCAAATCTCAGTTTCCATGACTACTGAGAAGATTTCTCATCTATACACCACAACTGGTACAGTATTGGACACCTTCTCTCTAGGCCCCCATGGCAGCTGCCTGGATTGACTCAATAGGACATACATCCACTATGAAACCAATGGAAAGCAATTTGTACATTGCATTGCCTATGATTAGCATGAACCTCTTACTTTCTGTACATTTCAATTTTATCAAAGAAGGCTTGAGGATAATATTACACTTCAGTCACTGAGCTCATCTCCATGTACAGCTCTAAGTATAACATTCAACTATATTATATTAATATTAAATTAATATTACCATATCCTAGAGGGACGGCAAAAAATTGCATGGAGACAACAGCTATGGAAATAAATTATTGAAGCTAATCAATATATTGCTGCTCATACTTATTATGTACGTGATAAATTTTTCATTTACGGAGATATAAAAACAATGTTAATGCCAAAACAATTAAATGCTATCCCTAAAAATATGTTGCTTCGGGCTCAGATTTCTGTGACCTTTCAAGAAGATCAGATTTTTCTATACCTTTCTCTCATTTGGACAAGTCAAACACGAGAGCCGTTAACATGGCAACGGGACATAACTACTGTCATAGAAAGCAATGCAATAGGTTTGGGTTTTAAACATAAAAATGTATAGGTAACAAGTATCTAAATGTAGCACTGCTTCTTAAACCTGTAGCTTTGGCATGCCAAATACAGTATATGGGAGTTATTCCTAGGGCATTTTTGTAATTTAATATAAACATTTTATGCACAAAATGTGATTTGTGTAATTATTTATTTATCTACATATATATATAAAAAAAAAAAAATCTATTTTAATATAGGAAGAGTTCCTGTTGCTTTTTTGGTATCACCAGTGACTGAGTAAATCATAAAAGTTCATTAAGTTGGCAGAGTTAGACACATATCTCACAGAAGGTCCATTGGAAACTGTGTCATTAATGAGAAACAGTATTAAATTAGTTTACAGTCACTAATGCCAATATCTTGGTAATGCAGGCAGTCACCATGAAAAAAGCTTGCAGCTTCAATAATCAAGTGCTTAGAACCAGCTTGAAATGCTGTTGTAAACAGAAAAACAAACATTCAAATTATGCGGAACCCGCTCCTATTGTACAGTAGATAGAGCTGTGTATTATCATTAATATCAAAGATGTTTGCATTTTATTGCATTATATTTTAATGTAACACTTGTGGCGAAAATGTATTTTTCATTTAAAGGAAAATTCTAAATTCAGCTCTGTTTGAAGTTTTTAGAAGAAAACTTGGTTTCCTATCAAGTTTGACCTAGTGTCTGTGTTTGACATAAAGAATGTAAATTATGAGCCCCATTGTGGACAGGGAAACAATTCACCCTGAATTAAAGGTCAAAATTGGAAATGAGAAGTCCTGGCCATTAGTGATGGACGAACATCTGCCGGGACGGGTCGCGAACGGCGGGTCCCATTCATTTTAATGGCAGGCGAACCTGAAAAACCTTCAGCTCATATTTGCAGCCAAGAAATAATTACTAGAAGTGCACAAATAGTCCCACAACATGGACAGTGACATACCAGATGTATTATTCGAATTTGCGATCTCCATTCATAATTTTTTTCAATGCGAACTATCGGCAATATAATTTTCGCGTACGCGCATGCGCAAATGCACTATACAGTACCCAAATGCACTACAAAGAAAGTATATTGGTATATAAGACCCCGCTTCAATCAGTTTTTTTTTTGGGGGCGACTGGTATATCACACCAGTAGAAATTATTTGTTCCAATAACGCTTGTCCCTCTATATACCTGCAGTATCGCAGCAGAACCGCACACAACTGCCGCACAATACAAATGCACTATAATATACTTTCTAACATAGAAAGTATATTATAACATTGTACAATGAAGGCAATCCATTAGAATATACATGAAGATAAAACGTAACCTTTAATAATGTTACTATGAGGGTCCATTCACACGTCCGTAAGTGTTTTGCCGATCCGCAAAACACAGACAACGGCAATGTGCATTCCGCAATTTGCGGACGGCACTATAATAGAAAATGCCTAATCTTGTCTGCAATTGCGGACAAGAATAGGACATGTTCTATTTTTTTGTGGAAACGGGATCACCGATGCAGAAGTGCGGATCCGCAAATGCGGATGTGGATCCGCAAATGCGGATGCAGATAGCACGTTCTGGCCCTATTGAAAATTAATGGGTCTGCACCCGTTCAGAAAAATTGCGGAACGGATGCGGACCCATTTTGCGGACGTGTGAATGGAAAAGATATCCCTCAAAATTAAAATAAATGAAATTATTAAAGTTAAGCAAAAAGCATAGATGTGGTAGGCAATAACAACTGCTCGGCGGCACTAAATCAGGTGCTCGGCGGCACCAAATCAGAAACCATAAGTCCTACCACAATCCGGGGGTTCCAGTGCACATCCATGAATCCCGGAGGGAAAGCAAAAAACATCTATCCCTGGGCTAGATGATGATGTGGTATTAAAGGACAGGGTGGGCAAAGAACTGTCCCTGATATTGCCCTACAGGGGGGTGCTATTCTGGCCCTGATAGCCTAACCACAGACCACCCGCCCTGATAAGAGTGACCCCGCCCGGAACCTTACCCTATATAAAAATGACCCTAGTAAGCCCCTAGCCCCAAGGCCCCTGACTTCCAGGTGATCACTATATAGATCTATGTGTTTTTGACTCATTATAAAAGTATATTATAAGTATATTGTACCCCTCTGTGTATCACACCTATCGATAGCAGACCTATACCAGTCCTTAAAAGGACTTTTGTGGCCCTATTAGCTAACGTTTGGTGTCCCTAACAGCCTGTCCCTGCTCCACACAACAACCTTTCCTACACTGGCAAAACACTGAATGTAAAATGACGGCCAGATCAGGTTTATTTATAAGGTAGGGGGTATGTCCATGTGCTGAAACGTCTCAATTGGCTGTCCTGTACCACCTGATGGATGTGTCATGGGTCAAAGTTCTTCACAATGTAAAAAAATATGGCAGGCGCGAATATCTCCATATGTTCGCATGTTCGGCGAATTGCGAACACGCAAAGTTTGCCGCGAAACAACCGCCAGGCGAACCACAAGGCCATCTCTACTGGCCATATTTCTGCATATAATTTGATTCTGTGGACTAAACAAAGAAAAGTAGCAGTAGTGAAATGATTTAAAAATGTTCAAATTTTAAACTTTTTTCGCTAGAAAAATTACAGAAGAAATGCCTACTAACTTTCCATGCTCTTCTCTTGAACAGATTTTAAACTACATAAGGTTCAATTCTCCAATTCCACGGTAAAAAAAAATAGAGATTTTCCAGGAAGGGGGTCTATCATTAGAGTGCAGTGCAACATGAGAGCTCGAACAGCCAGTTCAAGAGCCTTTAAATTGAAGAACCTTTCTGACGACTAACAAACAATCCTTCCTGAGAATCTGATGTTCATGGTTAACTGGGTGAATTTTGCTACCGCTATGGAGGACACTCCTCCCCATTGTTTGTGTAGCATTATTATTTTCCAAAAAATAGGGAAAAATCCTGGCACTCGAGCTAAACTATGAAAAATCATTATTTATTGAAAAAAATGATTATTGTTGCCTAGTGTCAGCTTTTGTAATGGAAGTATTAGACCACCGATATATACAGTATGGGCACTTTGGGAGTGAACAGAGTAGAGTGCATAATTAAAAAAACGAAAAACAAAATAAGTAAAGCAATATGTTATTTTATCTTTTCTCACTATGGTGGCTTAAACATGGGTCCTAATGGGTCCCCTTTGACAGTATGTTACCAAGTTTTTATCTTCAAGACAAATTGGAATTAATTCCACCTCTACAACCTTTCCCTGACTTTTGGAACAACCCCTCCACCAACTTACAGTTTAGCTCCCTTTGTGTGGGAAATGTTTGCCACCAAATAGAAAATGGAAGGGACAAACAAGGGCTCTGTCCCTTGTCTTCATGGGGCCCATAACAGGTGCATGGCCTGCCTCTATGGTACCTTACCAGAATACAAACCTTCACTATTATTCATCCATTTACATAATAATTTGTGTATGCCAAAGAAAGACTTAAAGGGATGTTCCAGCATTACTATGGTTTTTAACAGATACGCTTACGTAGTTGTTTACCTCCTGCTCATCTTCTCCATGCTTTTTTATTTTATTTGGACTCTTCTGGCCAGTTTTCTCCACGTAAACAAATCCCTCTGGTTTGTTTCCATCCTGTATGTAACACTTCTTGATGCACTTCTCCTTTATTTACCAGAACTCCAGCACAACCCCTAAAACCCTCAGCTAGTGTATAGCTCCTCCCACCCAGAAATCTACATAGACACTCCCTTATCACTGCCCCACCAATGGACACTACATTATAGAAAATAACAAAGAGCTGCATGGACATGGTCATGTGACCACAGCCCAGAAGAGAATATAGGATTACAACATTGTAGCTACCTTCAAAAATGATTATTTTAAAGGGTCACTAAGCTTCCAAATAGCTTTTGATATGTGATAGAGACATATCAAAAGTTTTGATTGTTAAGAGTCTGAGTTCTGAGATCCCAACGAATCCCTAGAATGAGATGAGAAAAGCACTTGCATATTGCTCTTTCCTTGCTGCCGAGGATGGAATCAGGATGAGACCATAGATTTCTATTGAACCCGTCTCCTGCAGAGAGGAGATAAAGCAAGATATATGAGCACCTC
The DNA here is from genome assembly GCF_905171765.1 of Bufo bufo. Classification (NCBI taxonomy): domain Eukaryota; kingdom Metazoa; phylum Chordata; class Amphibia; order Anura; family Bufonidae; genus Bufo; species Bufo bufo. The sequence goes on along the minus strand of NC_053391.1, from coordinate 74,704,149 downwards.
TGTCTCATCCTTCTGTCAACCAGTCGGGGACTCAGCACTCATATTCTCATTGATCGCAACTTTTGATTTGTCTCTATGACATATAAAAGTTTTTGATCTTTTAACGAGTGATAAGGCACACTGGTAAACCCCTATAAAGTTGATTTTCGTGCAAAAGATAAGAAAATAATAATCCCAACATCTTACTGTCACAGTAAAATTGTTTTAATCACGTGGCTAAATGGTACTTGTGCTGCTGGTCCCCAAAAGTGAAGTAGGTATGTTCACACAATGGTACAATGCAATAGTGGTGGAACTGCGCTGCTCCTCAATCAAATGGAATGTTATCCTTTACTGCAGTTATCCAGGTTATCAGACCCAAGATGTCGACACTTCCAGCATCCACTTGGAACAAAACCACTACGGGTTCCTCTGCAAAGTGTCGAGGATCACACAATAGTAAGGTACCTTCGATGCATTCAAATCCAAGATTTTATTATACTCACAAGCATATTAAAATTGCCAGCATATCTTAAAAACAACTTTTCATCACAGCCCGACCCGGGTTTCGCACACGGCTTCGTCAGGGGCAAAATCTAACATTGATAGGACTGGAAGCTATTTAATTTCTCACCCCCCCCTTCCCAAAGTCACATGGCTAGGAAAATTACGTCATGTTCAACAAACAGCACACCTGCAGAAGTAAAATGGCCACTAAAACATTTCCCATATAACATATCTTATATAATATCTACATCACATACAAAATTAGAATCTTCTCTCCAAATCCTCACCATTATTCACCCACTTATATTATAAAAAGCTCCTTTTAATACCTATCCTGTATTAAAAACCCAGTTCTCCATTCATCACTTTGTCACATGTTTTTTTTAACCAATCACAATGCATGTCCTCTCCCCATTCATTATTTCAAATCATGTTTCAATCCACCAATAGAAGGCCAGCTTCCCACGTCATTCTGTCTCTGGCCACTCCCGACTACTCACTGATTACTCACATTCAGACACAGCACCACCGGCAAGTATACAGTTGCAAGAAAAAGTATGTGAACCCTTTGGAATGATATGGATTTCTGCACAAATTGGTCATAAAATGTGATCTGATCTTCATCTAAGTCACAACAATAGACAATCACAGTCTGCTCAAACTAATAACACACAAAGAGTTAAATGTTACCATGTTTTTATTGAACACATCATATAAACATTCACAGTGCAGGTGGAAAAAGTATGTAAACTCCTTTGGCAGCAATAACTTCAACCAAATGTTTTCTGTAGTTGCAGATCAGACGTGCACAACGGTCAGGAGTAATTCTTGTCCATTCCTCTTTACAGAACTGTTTCAGTTCAGCAATATTCTTGAGATGTCTGGTGTGAATCGTTTTCTTGAGGTCATGCCACAGCATCTCACCGGGTTGAGGTCAGGAATCTAACTGGGCCACTCCAGAAGGCACATTTTCCTATGTTTAAGCCCTTCTGTTGTTGATTTACTTCTATGCTTTGGGTCGTTGTCCTGTTGCAACATCCATCTTCTGTTGAGCTTTAGCTGGTGGACAGATGGCCTTAAGTTCTCCTGCAAAATGTCTTGATAAACTTGCAAATTTATTTTTCCTTTGATGATAGCAATCCGTCCAGGCCCTGACGCAGCAAAGCAGCCCCAAACCATAATGCCCCACCACTATACTGGGATGAGGTTTTGATGTTGGTGTGCTGTGCCTCTTTTTCTCCACACATAGTGTTGTGTGTTTCTTCCAAACAACTCAACTTTGGTTTCATCTGTCCACAGAATATTTTGCCAGTACTGTTGTGGACCATCCAGGCACTCTTGTGCAAACTGTAAACGTACAGCAATGTTTTTTTTGGACAGCAGTGGCTTTCTCTGTGGTATACTCCCATGAAATCCATTCTTGTTTAGTGTTTTACGTATCGTAGATTCGCTAACAGGGATGTTAGCATATGCCAGAGACTTTTGTAAGTCTTTAGCTGACACTCTAGGATTCTTCTTCACCTCATTGAGCAGTCTGCGCTATGCTCTTGCAGTCATCTTTACAGGACGGCCACTCCTACGGAGAGTAGCAGCAGTGCTGAACTTTCTCCATTTATAGACAATTTGTCTTACCGTGGACTGATGAACATCAAGGCTTTTGGAGATACTTTTATAACCCTTTCCAGCTTAATGCATGTCAACAATTCTTAATCGTAGGTCTTCTGAGAGCTCCTTTGTGCGAGACATCATTCACATCAGGCAATGCTTCTTGTGAAACGCAAACCCAGAACTGGTGTGTGTTTTTTATAGGGCAGGGCAGCTGTAACTAACACCTCCAATCTCATCTCATTGATTGCACTCCAGTTGGCTGACACCTCACTCCAATTAGCTCTTGGAGATGTCATTAGTCTAGGGGTTCACATACTTTTTCCACCTGCACTGTGAATGTTTACATGGTGTGTTCAATAAAAACATGGTAACATTTAATTCTTTGTGTGTTAATAGTTTAAGCAGACTGTGATTGTCTATTGTTGTGACTTAGATGAAGATCAAATCACATTTTATGACCAATTTGTGCAGAAATCCATATCATTCCAAAGGGTTCACATACTTTTTCTTGACACTGTAAGCACGGTCAAGCACGGTTTTAAGTCAAACTCTATATTCATCCTGTTAGGTTGCAGAGTATTTAGCTTTTAGATACACTCGACCTTGCACCTATTGATTTGCGCTTCAGGATCGCCACCTCGCCAATGGTTTTTAACTAGTTCAACTCTCATGGTGCTGTTTAACCCCTTAAGGACTCAGCCCTATTTCACCTTAAGGACCAGGCCATTTTTTGCAAATCTGACCAGTGTCACTTTAAGTGCTGATAACTTTAAAACGCTTTGACTTATCCAGGCCATTCTGAGATTGTTTTTTCGTCACATATTGTACTTCATGACACTGGTAAAATTAAGTTAAAAAAAATCTTTTTTATTCATAAAAAAATACCAAATTTACCAAAAATTTATAAAAAAATTGCAAATTTCCAAGTTTAAATTTCTCTACTTCTATAATACATAGTAATACCTCCAAAAATAGTTATTACTTTACATTCCCCATATGTCTACTTCATGTTTGGATCATTTTGGGAATGATATTTTATTTTTTGGGGATGTTACAAGGCTTAGAAGTTTAGAAGCATATCTTGAAATTTTTCAGAAATTTTCAAAAACACAATTTTTAGGGACCAGTTCCAAAGCAAGGGTTAAAAGCCAAATCAAACTCAATATTTATGGCCCTGATTCTGTAGTTTACAGAAACACCCCATATGTGGTCGTAAACCGCTGTACGGGCACACGGCAGGGCGCAGAAGGAAAGGAATGCCATACGGTTTTTGGAAGGCAGGTTTTGCTGGACTGGTTTTTTTGACACCATGTCCCATTTGAAGCCCCCCTGATGCAACCCTAGAATAGAAACTCCATAAAAGTGACCCCATCTAAGAAACTACACCCCTCAAGGTATTCAAAACAGATTTTACAAACGTCGTTTACCCTTTAGCTGTTCCACAAGGGTTATTGGCAAATGGAAATTAAATTTCAGAATTGTTTGGCAAATTTTCCATTTTAATCCATTTTTCCCAGTAACAAAGCAAGGGTTAACAGCCAAAAAAACTCAATATTTATGGCCCTGATTCTGTAGTTTACAGAAACACCCCATATGTGGTCGTAAACAGCTGTACGGGCACACGGCAGGGCGCAGAAGGAAAGGAATGTCATACGGTTTTTGGAAGGCAGATTTTGCTGGACTGTTTTCTTTGACAGCATGTCCCATTTGAAGCCCCCCTGATGCACCCCTAGAGTAGAAACTCTAAAAAAGTGGCCCCATTTTAGAAACTACGGGATAGGGTGGCAGTATTGTAGGTACTAGTTTAGGGTACATATGATTTTTGGTTGCTCTATATTACACTTTTTGTAAGGAAAGATAACAAGAAATAGCTGTTTTGGCACCGTTTTTATTTTTTGTTATTTACAACATTCATCTGACAGGTTAGATCATGTGATATTTTTATAGACCAGGTTGTCACGGATGCGGCGATACCTAATATGAATACTTTTTATTTATTTATGTAAGTTTTACACAATTATTTCATTTTTGAAACAAAAAAAAATTTTGTTTATTGTTTCCATAGTCTAAGAGTCAAGGGGCGATTACCTTGGGTAGGGTATGATTTTTCCGGGATGAGATGATGGTTTTATTGGCACTATTTTGGGGTGCGTGTGACTTTTTGATCGCTTGCTATTACACTTTTTGTGATGTAAGGTGACAAAAAATGGTTTATTTAGCATATTTTTAATTTTTAATTTTTTACGGTGTTCATCTGAGGGATTAGGTCATGTGATATTTTTATAGAGCCACTCTATACGGACTCTATACTTTTTTTATTTATGTAAGTTTTACACAATAATATAATTTTTTAAACAAAAACAAAATCATGTTTTAGTGTCTCCATATTCTGAGAGTCATAGTTTTTTTCAGTTTTTGGGCGATTATCTTAGGTAGGGTCTCATATTTTGTGGGATGAGATGACGGTTTGATTGGCACTATTTTGGGGTGCATATGACTTTTTGATCACTTGCTATTACACTTTTTGTGATGTAAGGTGACAAAAAATGGTTTATTTAGCACAGTCTTTATTTTTTATGGTGTTCATCTGAGAGGTTAGGTCATGTGATATTTTTATAGAGCAGGTCGATACGAACGCGGCGATACCAAATATGTATGCATGCATTTTTTTATTTATGTAAGTTATACACAATTAAAAAAATGATGTTTTAGTGTCTCCATATTCTGAGCCATATTTTTTTTTATTTTTTGGGCGATTGTCTCAGGTAGGGGCTCATTTTTTGCGGGATGAGGTGACGGTTAGATTGGTACTATTTTGGTGGGTAAACACCTTTTTGATCGCTTGCTGTTGTACTTTTTGTGAAGTAAGGTGCCAAAAAAATTGTTTATTTAGCACAGTTTTTTTTTTTTTTTTTTTACGGTGTTCATCTGAGGGGTTAGGTCGATACGGACGCGGCGATACCTAATATGTATACTTTTTTTTCCCTATTTTTTACCAATTTTCTTTTCCTTTTTTGGGGGAAAATGCCGTTTTTGTTTATTTTTACTTGAAACTTTTAATTTTTTGGGGGGAAAACTAAATTTTTTCTACTTTTTTCTTCACTTTATTTTTTGTCCCACTTTGGGACTTGAACTTTGGGGGGGTATATTCCTTTACAATGCATTCCAAAACTTCTGTATTGGAATGCATTGGCTGTATGAGTAATACTGTGTGAATTACTCATACAGCTTCCGGGGCCTGTGAGATCCAGGGGGCTGGATCTCACAGGCTCTTCACCGGAAGGCAGCGGGATGCCTTCCTTAGACATCGTGCTGCCTTCCATGCCATCGGGTCCCCCCCACAACCTCATGGGGACCTGATGGCACCGCCGCACAGCCTCCGCAACCGCAGGTAAAGCCGCAATCCGCAGGTCTGAATTGACCTGCGGTTTGTGGAGATCACCGACACGGGGGGGGTCACATGACCCCTCCCCCGGCGTTGTGACAGGATGCCCGCTGAATGATTTTAGCGGGCATCCTGTTCCGATTAACCCCCACCGCGCCGCAATCGCGGTTTAAACACATGACGTACCGGTACGTCATGGGTCCTTAAGGACTCAGGAAACATGCCGTACCGGTACGTCATGTGTCCCTAAGGGGTTAAAATGCAATGAGACGCTGTGCGTAACCAAACCTTTTTTTATATTTCTTATATGCTCCTGTATCCTTACTTTCAGTTTTCTCAATGCCCTTCCCACATATTGGAGGCCACAGGGGCACTCCAATACATATATAATCCCCTCATTGGCACAGGACAGACCTCCTTTTACTTTAAAATCCTGCCATTTACTGTCTATTTTACAGTCTCAACATGCTGTGACCTATTTGCGGCAATTCTATTCTTGCATCCAAGGCAGAAACCTGTTACTGATGTAGTAGGGGAGAACACCAAAAGACAACAAGAAGGAAGGGGAAATACACTAGGCCTCACTGCTAGAGAAGGAAAAGGGTCACCACCTATAAAACCCTGCTCCTGGCCCTAACTCCTATCCGTATGGGCACCTCTCGATAGTAGAGAAGCCCATACACAGGAACCTAAAAAACCCTGGTGACCCTCGGATGCCCTAAAGGTAATGACAGGGCAGAGACAACCTGTTCCTTCCCTGGTGAAGGAACCAGTGTCTCGCTGAGGCCTAGTAAACAACAAGGGAAGGGGAAAATACAAAACACAACAAGCGTAACACTTAACTTCTGAGGATGATGGATGAACAGGACTTCAACAAGTACCACACTCCAGCTCTTCCAAAACCAAATGAATCTATCCAGACCAAGGAATGATGGGTAAAGTCAGACTAAATAGGGAGAGAAAAAGGTCACAGGATCCACACCTGAACAAGAGGTGTGGACATACCAGCAACACACAGACAAAGTGAAACCAAAAGAGGCTGTCAGATCACTCATGTGTAGTCAGTCTTTCAGACCTTCTAACACCTGTCACAGGTGTGACAAAATCGCACCATGTGAACCTGTGTATGTTTATTTTTTTTAAATTGACCAATTTTTTTCTAATAGCATTTTAAAAAAAATACATCTGTGTTGAACTGTGTCATGAATGTAGAACGAAAATCTTTCTCCTTTCTTTTTCTCTTCTGATTTAACTACAACCCCTTCAACAGTTTTCATGCACATTTTAACTCTTCCTCTTCATACCCTTTTTCTACATATCTTTCTTGAATAACTTGACTTGCATCCTGTAGTCCACTACATCAGTGCAGTTTAGCGATACTCTTTTGAGCTGAACCTTAGGGATATTTCTCAGCCAGGGGTCATAATGGCAACTAGTTTTATCAATATACGCATTCACATCTGTTTCTTTAAAGTGCGTATTCATTTTAAAATTCTTGGCATCTAAAAATATACATAGATCTAGAAAATTAAAACACTTGAAAACCCCTATAAAGTTGATTTTTGCACAAGAGTCAAGATTTTGGCCTTGGAAATAAGAATACCAAAAACATCTTACTGTATTTCTAAAATATATATGGAAAACACATTGTAACCAAGTCTGACCTTAGGAGATGGACTCATTTTAATGCAGGAAGAGATATGACATTTTCTAAACAGTACTCGAAAATATGTCTGATGCTTTCTAAAGTCCCAAACTTGATTAAATGAACAGAACATGAGAGTGTCAACAAGAGTCCCTACAGGGATCAAATGCCCTTTGAAAGAGTAATCATTCCTGCAAACAAATGTCACTTTAATTTTACTATCTGTTCTGTGATCACTGTTACAATGATTAAATGCTCTCCCTTGTACATGATATTACAGGGTACACTGTTCATAGTGGAGAGGTTACGTCTCGATGTTGCATTTTCTATTGTCAAGCAATCATTTCCATGATCAACAGAGAATTCTGAACTTCCCTTAGGAAGAAGACAATTATTGTAGGACCATATCTTGGTAAACAAGAGGAATTTGTTATCAAATTGTAAACTGAATTAATGTCCAAGACGTAAAATAGTCTATAAAATGGGTTGTCAAATTTCAATCCATTTACAGTTTTCTTATTTCCCATAGTTATAGATGGCAACAACCTTCTCAACAAGCTTTTTTTTCCACACTGGCTAAAATATAAAACTATAATGCTTTATATAGTACTGAGTTGGTAGACACACACATTATCTAAATATCAATAAAATTAATTACCTAAAATCCCAATAATCTTCAGATAAAATGCCTATTTTTCTTGGCCAGAGAGGAGCAAATATTTTGCAATTCATAACTTCAGATCTGATTTGTGGCACTGGAGCATGCAGTGAGTTACGTGAAATGGATTGCAATTCTCTCCATAGGAGCCAATAAAGTCTATGAAGGTGGATCCATCAAAGAATTTCAGTTACTTTCATCTGGAGATACAGCAGACCCGTAGAAACAAAAAACATTGGCCCGGATTTACTAATGTGTCGTGTCTGTACCTAGAAGCTGTCTAAAAAGTGGCACAAATTGACACACTTTTGGAATAATTTGGTTCAAGTAGGATTTTGACACTTATTTTGACTTGCTTAAAAAGAAGATTGCGCCTAGTGACAAGGGGCGTGGATTCACATGAAAGAGACGTGATCTAAGATGCTCCACAATTCTGGCATAAAATTATATCTTAAAGTAAGCCAACCATTAATTTATATAGGGCTAGATAAAAGTATCTAGTTGTACATTACATTTATCATCCAACTCACCATGATAAATCTGGTTAAGATCTACACCGTCTGTTTACATGTATGCCATCTATAAGATTAGTAAATATGGTCCACTGATCTTTAAAGGGGTTCACCAGGATTTTTTATTGATTGCCAATCCTCAGGATAGGTCATCAATATCTGATGAGTCGGGGTCCAACTCTACTGGCTGCCGGCCAGATGTCGATGTACTTGAGGCTCCCAGCGTAAATTAACTCTTGGAGCATAAGATCATTATTTATCTGTCTGGCGGCCATAAGGAGTGCTCAAGCGGCATCGAAACACCAAGAAGTTTCCCTGTAGGGCCTATGACCAGTCTGCCCCTGTAAGCTTAGGTGTAGCTCAGTCCAATTAAAGTGAATAGGCTTAATCTGCAATACCAAGCACATCCACTATCCAATACACTGCACTGTGCTTGATAAGCTGTAAGGAGGATGCGGCGCTCACTGGACTGCCACAGTCTCTTCAAACACCTGATCGGTAGGGGGTGCCTCCAGTCAGATTACCCAACTTTTAGATATTGCTGACCTATCCTTAGGATAGGCCATCAATATAAAAAATCTTTGACAACCCCTCTAATTAGAATCTGTTGATGTCTATGCAAAAAATACTAATCTTCATTCAATAAAATATGCAACATCAAATCTTTTTATAGACTCCTCCTATCTTCTATCAGAAGACTACAGATCTGTAATATGGATACAAACAGTATTGTCTCATAGGCGTCTCAAACAATCTGTAGATTCACATTTTTAGGTATCTTTGACTTCTATCAGGATTTAACGGATTCATGTTGTCTCTATTAGCTAGTGGTGAATCACAATTTATTCAGGGCTCAGCCAGGGCTGCAACCCTGCAATATTACAAGTAAATTCTGAACTGGGTGAAATGTCTATTCCTGACATATACTCTAGTTACATATTACATCAAATTGATTCTTCTAAAAGATCAATAAGACAGTGTATAAAATTCATATCAATAAAAAACATCCAACCATGTATATGGTGTGTCACAGAGTTATGTAACCCAGCATCAATTCAGAATGACCGTGCAAACAACTTAAATGTGTCAAATATTCCAAATATGTAACCACATAAATCCGAGCATAGCCCAGGGGCAGTGTCAGGGTAAGAGGATAGTTAAAAAAAAGAAACCATGTTATTATAAATTTTAGTCTATCCTGTGGGCTGGAAGATCAGTTTGTATACCGCATGATCTTACAGCATGGATTCCAGAGTAGTCGTTTATTAAGACTGGTTTTTAAATGCTGGTCTTAATAACCCCTGCGCTGCCAGTGGACCAGCCAAATTTATGTAGAGGTGCCAGCTTCTACATAACTGAGGTGGAAGCACTGCCACTCTAAATCTATGCCAGCTTACTTGCTGGCGTAGGTTTAGAAAATTTTCTACATATAAAACAGGCGTAGTAAATGATAAATTAGATGGGCCTGGGTGCCTGTGCCCTTCCTCGTCAGCTGTGAACAGCATTAAAACAAAATTTGGAGTGAAGCGACTCCGGATCTTGGAGCCAAAGCTCACTTCGCTCATCCCTATCTGATTCTACTGATTCTGTCATCAGACTCCGAATAAATCTGACCACAAATAAATCTAACCTGAATTGAAAGTTCTCCAATTGTCCTGAAATGTCATGTATAACACTCTGGGGTCTCCTAGGACTGTATCTGTATGCAACCCCTTTCTTTAATGCCAAGACAGCATAAGTAATGTCACTGTGACAGTGCCATATATGACTATGGGTAAACAGATGGTAGTCGGTGGTAACAAACAGCCTGCTTAAAAACACACTACACTCTTGATTTTTTTTTTAACTGGTTCAAGACCGAGCCATTTGCCCCCTTACTTTTTAGGAATGCATGCATTTTCCCCCTTTTTGTTTGTTTTTCATTATGTAAATTATTTTTTTGCTGTTTTTTGGTCAAATATTTATTTTCTTACAACCAGGAAAATGTAAAAAAAAAAAAAAGTTTGCTTTTCACCTGTTTACATTTTTTGTTATGGGTTACAGTGGCTAGTGGCAGGGCTAGAAGCTAGTGATTAGTCATTTTACTTTTAACTTAACTTTATTACCTTTACTTTTTAACATTTAACTTAACTTTTTTATATTGCTGATTTCTCCAGTAACTGGGGCTGACATAGTAGCCCCAGTTACAGAGGAAATACATCTGCCAGAAAGATTGTATAGGGCTGTACAACCTCACTGCAGAGCTGATCTGGTTCTGCTAAGACCCAGCAGCTCGCACAGATTCCCACCACCCTGGGATGACATGGCCATTGAAATCGAAGGAGGAAGCAGAATTGTTCAGCACTGTGTATAGAGAGATGGGGAAGGAAGGGACAGTGTTTCCTGTTCCATGCTCCTACAGCTGCATGGATAGTTTAAAACTTTCAACTTTGGTGGCAGATGCATTCTCTGTCTTCTGACTGATGGCGCTATTTTGAGTGACTTGTATGGAACACAAAATTTTTTGATTCACCCAAATTTAAATTTTTTGGGAAATATGCAATGAATCCAATTTGTGTAGAATCCATTTGCTCATTTCTAGTCCAATAGAATCTTACAATGTCAGCGCTGATTGAACATTGTCAGATAGTGTAGGGACACGTTCCATTGACATGAGGAATGGTAACACCCAACTGTCAATTATTTTAAAATTTCAAGAGGAATAACAAAGGAGCCGCACAATACAAATGTGCTTTTTCACACAGAATGCTACTATTTGAAAAAACAGACATGTCAGGAGAGCTGAGACCTCTGCACTAAAGATACATCATTGAAATAATGTGCACTATAGGTGCATTTAATATGCTCTTCAGGGGCATTGGTAGACACTGAAGATACTTGGGCATTATGAGGCATTGGTAGAGGCATCAAACACCAAGAGACCCACCACTGATAGCAACTGTAGCTGTTAGGTATGTTTTATAAAAGTGACTAAATACTACTAATTTAATAGCAGCTTTAAAGGGGTTTTCAGTGAGTATAATATTGAGGACCTATTCTCAGGATAGGTCATCAGTATCTGATCGGTGGGAGTCCAACTCTTGGCACCAACACTGATCAGCTGTTTAAAAATGCCAAGGAATTACAGTGAGGCCATGTTCATCAGTCACATAGCCTGTGTGCAGCTCAGTTCTATTCAACTAAATGGGTCTGGGCTGCAATACCAAGCGCAGCCACTATACATTGCATGGTGCTGTGCTTGTGTGAGGAGACCAAAGCACTCACAATAGTGATGTAGGCTCTTCAAACTGCTGTTTGGTGGGTATTGACAGGGATCCGACCCCTCACAGATCATATAGGTCATCAATATGCTACTCTCAGAAAACCCCTTTAACACATTATACAGAAATATTTTAAAAGGTGTACCACGGATATCCATGTAACTTGGTAATAGGCCGGATAAATGTTAAAATTTTGCTGTATCCTGTAATACATAACACGGCTTAAGCAATATTAAGTAAGAGGAAAGCGCATTGAAGATTAGGTTTTGCTAAAACTTTTTCCTTATAAGCTTGATGCTTGTGATCTTTCCTGCTTCCCAGCATTGTAAATGTAATTGGATTATCAAAAGCTATTGGTCCGTGAAGGGCACAGTAGCGTTAGTGTCACAGCTTCCCGATGGCTTGAGATTTATAACATGAATCATAACTGCTTTTAGATGTATAAACTATCTGCTGTGCAGGAAACAGCTGTTTGCATGGTTCCTTATTAAATCTATGGCCTAGAATGCAAAAGGTTCACATGAAAATGTGAGCACAAAAAGAAAAAACAGCAGCAAAAAAACACATAAATGGTAATGTAGTTGTCCTCAGATTGCAAGGGCTGAAGTTAAAACAGCAGGTGAGCTGCAGGTCAAGCCCCAGAGAATTTCATGTTTTCCGCCTCCAGAAGAGGGTGTTCATGGAAGGTGATAGACGTACTGGACTCTGCTTTTCTTGGCAGAGGATCAATATGTTAAAAACCGACTGATATAAAATTTAGTGTAACAGCTCAGACAGGAGGTTTGACTTACAGTGGAAAAAGAAGCTATGGCCTGAAACAAACATATGTATTTTCCTGGTTCTCCTATATCGTATTCAATGTTCAAATAGATTCAAAAATGTATGAAAATAAGAGCATTCCTTAAGAGTTACTGAACCTCCCAAGATGTCTCACTCTTGTGTATATACAGATCAGCGGGTATCAGGTGGAGGGAGGCAAGGAAGAAGGTCCAGCATCCAATAAATATATCATGGCTTTATTGAAGTTTCTATAAAATTGAAAGACACAACAGACATAGATTCTCACACATTTCAGGCCTATGCTAAGTGTTTATTCCTTGTGTGTCTTTGGATATTACAGTAACTCCAAAAAAAAACTAAATTTTATGTTTATTAGAATCCACACTTTCTTCCATTTCTAATCTGTACTCTACTTTTACCATTTAAACAGTGAGAGATAAGCAAAACATTTTGCTAGGGTTCTAGACTTGATCAAAAACCAATAGCACAACAGTACCAACATTGTTTAAACACATCTGATACCTGTCACAACCCTACTATCTCATCTCTGTTCACACTGGTTCTATAGGGGTTCCAGTATTCTGCAGAAAGAACAGTCCTTTAGAACATTTTATTTTTTCAAAAATACCAGTGCCCTGACAGGAATTTGATGCCTCATTTTACCAATAAAATGGGAATGGTTGGTGATATTAACTTCCTGTTTGTGGCACATTAGTATATGTGAGGGGGGAAACATTTTTCAAGATGGGTGGTGATCATGGCGGCCATTTTGAAGTCGGCCATTTTGAATCCAACTTTTGTTTTTTCAATAGGAAGAGGGTCATGTAACACATCAAACATATTGGGAATTTCACACGAAAAACAATGGTGTGCTTGGTTTTAACATAACTTTATTCTTTCATGAGTTATTTACAAGTTTCTGACCACTTATAAAATGTGTTCAATGTGCTGCCCATTGTCAATGCAACCCTCTTCTCCCACTCTTCACACACTGATAGCAACACCGCAGGAGAAATGCTAGCACAGGCTTCCAGTATCCATAGTTTCAGGTGCTGCACATCTCGTATCTTCACAGCATAGACGATTGCCTTCAGATGATACGAGATGTGCAGCACCTGAAACTACGGATACTGGAAGCCTATGCTAGCATTTCTCCTGCGGTGTTGCTATCAGTGTGTGAAGAGTGGGAGAAGAGGGTTGCATTGACAATCCAACACAATGGGCAGCACATTGAACACATTTTGTAAGTGGTCAGAAACTTGTAAAAAACTCATGAAAGAATAAAGTTACGTTAAAACCAAGCACACCATTGTTTTTCTTGTGAAATTCCCAATAAGTTTGATGTGTCAAATGACCCTCTTCCTATTGAAAAAACAAAAGTTGGATTCAAAATGGCTGACTTCAAAATGGCCGCCACGGTCACCACCCATCTTGAAAAGCTTCCCCCCTCACATATACTAATGTGCCACAAACAGGAAGTTAATATCACCAACCATTCCCATTTTGTTAAGGTGTATCCATATAAATGGCCCACCCTGTAGAATGCAAAGTGCAATGTCCTAGATTTGTGTTCAATTGACATATAATTTTTTTTTAAGCAGACAATATTTTAATTTAAAAATTACATTGTAATAATAATGTCACCCTTTGCCTCAACCCCTTTATTTAACTTCTGTCACTAAAGTGGAACAGGTGCTTCATATACTGTATATGCCACTCATTCAGACCACAATATTTCTCAATTTATTCACTCCAGATTACTGCCACTAGGAGGAGCTTAGCGCAAAGAAATTTATAGGAATTTATATAGGAATTTATGTAGTTTTAACTGACTGAAATGGAAACTGTAATAGTCTGCTTGGACTAAGTTCCGCCTAGAGGTGGCTACATGAAAAGTCTGTGTTTTAACATAGAAAATACAAAAAGTACTTAAGTCCCAGACATTACACCTCTGGGCCATTTGGAGTCCCATGGTCTGCCTCCATTGATGGTACACCACTGTGTACTGTCAGACTGCTCAGCATGCAACATATGCTCATGTATCTCATGTACAAATACTCCACTACTACCGGTTGTAGAGCTGGACCTTCAGCTATTCTCAGGCATGACAGAGGATTACATCATGAAGATCTAGTGTAGAGCAGTACAGCTCCTGGTAGTACTGGAGTCATTGTACATTAGGTGCAAGGCTGAGTAGCCTGACAGCATATCTCATCAGTATTAAGTGACTGCAGTTCCAGTACCAGAACACAGTGTGATGAGGCTTTGTACCCTCATCCTGCCAAAAGTTATAGAAGTGAAGGTAACCTGCCCTAGTCACACTCTACAAAGGGTTGCTGGAGGCCATGTTAATAACATTCCTAAAAAAACTTTAAGTTCTTATTCAAAGGGTGCGTGCATTTTTTGTACCTCTGTATGCCTCCGATTTAACACGGAGGCACACTAGGGTGTTGTTTTTTTAATTTTATTATTCAGTGAGATGCTGTTTGTAGGAAGGCATTTCCCCTAAAAGCATCATGTTTGCTTAGCAACTTTTACTGAGTAAAGTTCAGACGACAATAAAACATTTTAGGACAAAGTTGAGAAAATAAATTGTCCAAGTATTTGTCAATGTGGTGAATAACACTATTTTCACCCGGTTGGAGATCAAAATTTCTGTAGAGCACTTAACTTTTGTAATTTTCATCTTTGGATCAAATTGCATCCGTTTGTGTCCTCCAAATACAGTTTTCAAAATTGAAGGTTTAACGAAAACAAGATACACAGAGTTTACAGTAAGTGGTGCATTAAATCCCTGAAGAGCAAAAAGAGGCTGTAGTATGAGATCACACTACCCAATGGTAAACGATGCCAGGATGAAAACAGAGACACCACACACCCTGCACGGCAATGCAAATAACGCTTACGGCCACAAACACTTTTCTATTTCAACCCATTTATTCTACAGTCGACTGCAGATCTGCGCTTCACATCAGGCCATTCTGTCTGGGTACTCTTATCTCTGATCCTACTAGTGTTTTGCTCCCTTGTCATGTACCATGGTCTCCAGCTAGGAAATAGGACTATAAACCTCAAATTGGTGCTTGAGTGCATAGGGATGAAACCGAGAAGCGGAGAAGAAAAAATAAATAAATTGAAAGCACTTTCTTTTCAGCATTCGTCAGGGACTTTCTATTTCGGTAAATGTCAAAGATGGACGCGCATTGAAAAAAAAAACTATAAAAATGACTATCCATTTCTCCGCTCTTTTGGCCTTTTCGGTGTCATTTATCATACCGCGATTCATTTTTCCATTATAGGTTCCAATTTCAACCTTTTGGGAAATATTAATTCCAAAGTGTTTGCAAAGTACGACACGGGCCTCGGTGAATGATGGAAAAGAGGCGCTGTCGGAGGGGTCACTTACACTCTATATTTTCATACATAGGTGGGAGGCTTGCAAATGCATCAAAGATCAGGTTCAGTTTTTATTTAGCTGCTAACCTTTCCCATCTAGATTTTATCAGATTCGGCTGATGAACAGTGAGGCTGGCATTGGGTGCTCTGTAATATTACACTTC
Source organism: Bufo bufo (assembly GCF_905171765.1). NCBI lineage: Eukaryota > Metazoa > Chordata > Amphibia > Anura > Bufonidae > Bufo > Bufo bufo. The sequence goes on along the minus strand of NC_053391.1, from coordinate 74,688,255 downwards.
TTGCTATTTATATATATAGTGGGTATTCGCTCTGGTAGGCAGGGTAAGCAGATGCAGAACAGAGGCAAAAAAACTGTTTGTAAAACAAAACTTCAGTGTTTATCAACACACAAGGCAAAAACAAAGCAACATTTTTCAGTCTTAGTGTTAACTCACACAAAGAAAAGTCCGAAGAGCAAAACAATCATCTTGTTAGCAGTTTTTTCCCCAGCGGTCCACAACAGGCTTTAGGGGGCCGGTTTCCCCGCATGCGGCTCTCAGCCCTTTAGCACGGCACCATTCCTCAGATCCCAAAACAGAGACACTTTGCTGCTGAGCCCAGCTGTCTTTTAAGGACAGCTAGGTGTTGTCAAAACCCGGACCGCCACTTAAAATCCAGTCTGGTGTTTGACCTCACATGGCTGCAAATCAGGAAAATACCTGTCCCCAAGACCGTACGCTTCACTGTGTCACAATATATATATATATATATATATATACATTTCTTTTTACATTATTCATGGGATAACCCCTTTAAGCACTGCTATATTTTCTGTATATGTACTGATATACTGCACCAGCCGTGGATGTATCTAAGAAAGCAAAGTTAGTTTACTACACCCCCAGCCTTCTGGACAAAAGGGATAAAGGTGAAGAGCTCCGTTAAGTGACTTGACATTGTGTTTGAAGATAGAAAGTGAGTGACAACATTAAATGGAAGCTCAGGATTCCTATGACAGAACCGTAGTAACCGAGTCATCAGTAATGCAGAGCTGTTTTCTGGGAAGTTCTTCTCATGCTTCAACAAGTGCCGCAGTCAAGCGGAAATATAAAGGATTATAAACTGACTAAGAACAAGTCGGGGGCGAAGTACAATGGCTGCTCAGCTGCAGATGACTTTCCTTCCTCTGTGCTGTGATCACATTAGCGGTTTATTATACTGTATATTCTCCCTCCTCATAAAAGAAGAAAGGAGTATTGGGGTCATTTATCAGACTGCTGTAAAGCAGAACTGGCTGAGTCGCCCATAGCGATCAATCAGATTCCACCTTTCATTTTCCAAAGGAGCTGTCAAAAATGAAAGGTGGAATCTGATTGGTTGCTATGGGCGACTAAGCCAGTTCTACTTTACACAAGTTTGATAAATGACCCCATATATTTATATATTTACCTTCACCTGTGGAGACACCATAATTGTGGAGACCCATGGGCTACCTATGGGTGTAAAATATGAACTTATTAGGCCACCATACAGGGATTGTTGCATGGCTATGCCATGTAAAGGAAACCTAATGGCTTAAAGGGGTTATCCCATGAACAATGTAAAAATCATGCATGATTTAGTACATGGCAATCTCTTACTAACAAAGCTAGAACCAGCCCTGTACCTCACATGGATCCAGAGATCTCCCCAGTCATTGCTCCGATTATTCTGCTAGATTTATTTCAAGCTGGCAGCTCGGGGGGTGGGGGGGTGGTTATCTTTTTTCAGGGGCGTGTCCTTTCTGCTGCAGCTGGTGGCAGTTGTGCTTCCATTTTAGTGAACAGGACAGAAAAAATAGAAACAGAGCAAACAGCAGGTGGCACTATACCGATAGATTTCAGTGAATAACTCAGTAGCTATAATACATTATTAATTACATGCGATTATAAGAGTATTCAGAACCAGGCACTGGTTTAAAAAATGGAGAATATTATTCAAGGGACAACCCCTTTAAAGAGCACCTGTCAGCAGGATCAATCTCATCAAATTAGGAATACTCTCTTGTAGAATTGATCCTGCTGATTAAAATTTAAATCGATTGTGGTGTTCCTGAGAAAATAAAACTTTTATTTTTTATGCAAATACGGTCTTCCGTGCACTGAAGGGGGTGCCTAGCTCCTCGGTGCACCTTGGCTTCTTAGTTTTCCAGTGTTGGCCACACCCCTCAGTGCATGAAAATAAAAGTCTTTTTTTTATTTTTTTTCAAGAATGCTACAACTGATTTTCACAAGACAGGTATCATTTTACTGAGCAGGATCAACCCTATCTAACAGAATGCCTGCTTTCATAGTTTGGGTCCTGCTGACAGGTGCTCTTTAAGCACAAGGCCGTTTTAAGGGTCTTTGTTATACACACAAGTGATAGAGCATCCGTAGAGATGTGTGAGGCCTTATTTCCGTTCTTCGTCATGCGCCAGTTTCATGCAGAGAAGTTGTAGTTTGTATTCAGTTAACAGAAACTAACAAAAAAAAGTGTAGTTTACTGATTGACCGCTGCATTGTAGAGACATACTGTACTCCTCTAGAAGTATTGTTTCTAGAAGGGGATATCTTCCACACACGACACCCAACAGAGCACCGTATAGCGGCACCCTGACTGCCAGCTGCTCTGCGCCACAGAGACTTTTGGGGTCATTTATCAAACTGGTATAAAGTGGAACTGACTTAGTTGCCCATAACAACCAATCAGATTCCATCTTTCATTTTCCAAAGGAGGTGTAAAAAATGAAAGGTGGAATTTGGTTGGTTGCTATGGGCAACTAAACCAGTTCTATGCTACACCAGTATGATAAATGACCTCATTTGTTTCTGCTCACAAATAATGGCAGTATAGTTTCATCAAAATTTCAAACTACATTTAAGTCTGTCTTCATCAGTCCCAAAATGATCAGATTTTAGAACATGATCCGTTTTTGGAACATGTACAAGTAACCTTGGACAATCTGCTTATGGTGAATTTTCAGATTCAGAAATGACTAGTCACTTTTGGCTTGAATATCCAACCTCATCCCTTTCTAATGAAAAAGGAAACTTCCTGCTTTCCGGTTCGCAGTAGGAACGCTCTGCTGTTGAGGAATATCCTGTGGCTATCCTGCAGCAGACATCAGGCTAATAAGCTGCTAGCCTGTGCATCCCAGACACATGGCTTGTTGGTGAACTCAACGGGTCACTGAGCATGATGCAGATTACGTGCTTTTGTTCCACAGGGATTTTCGTGCTGAAAAATCCTAGCGTAATACCGCACCAGCAAAGTGAATGAGATTTGTCAAATCTCATGTACACTTTGCATAGTTCATACGTGCACAAATTTTAAAATCTGCAGCATGTCAATTGGGAAAATCTGCACCTTATATGTAACGGTTTTCCCCATAGACTTCATAGATTATCAGAAAATCCACAACAAAAAACACACAAAAAATGCAACAAAACTGTGATAAATAGTGCCAATTTATGTACGCTTTTTATGTAGTATTGGAGCAGATTTCATGTGGGTTTTCTGCATAAAAATCTGCACCATGTGCAGGTACTCTACAAACAGGTACTGTAGATACTTGCTCATATCACAGCGTATACATAAAAACGGCATACCTTGGCACGTTGAAATATTTATTTAGCGGTACAGTTGGGATCCAGTTGTTTAGCGCCACCACAGGAGAAATTAAACATTATGTTGTACAACTAAAAAGGATGGGTTTGTCCATATAATGCCTAGTAAAGCTGGGTGTCCTGGGTGGAGGCAAGCAGCAACGAGAGGGGTTTGTTAGATCTCAACCTGAATCAAGAGTTGAATGAAAAGTTGTGTACGACACTCTGAGATCTCCTATGACTGTATCATCCTTTAACTAGTGATGAGCGAAGCGAGCTTCAGATCCTAGATCCAAAGTCCCTTTGTTCAAAACTTTGGTTTAATGATGTACGGAGATCCGTCTCCCTACAGCATTAAATGTATGGCCTCCGACGAGGCGAAGTTAGTTATTCCCAAAGTTTCTCGAGACTTCGGTGAATAACTTTGGTATTTGATTTTTAAACTGAAAAAAACATTTTAGAACTTGAATCCAAAATCGGCTTCAGTTTCGACTGGTACCTCGGAACTGAAGCAAAGTTCGGATCCAAGTTTTAAAATGTTTTTTCCGTTTAAAAATCAAATGCTGAAGTTATTCACTGAAGTCTTGTGAGACTTGGGGAATAGCTTACTTCGTCGGAGGCCATATATTTAATGCTGTACGGAGACTGATCTTCATACAGCATTAAACCAAAGTTTTGAGCGAAGCGACTTTGGATCTTGGATCTGAAAAACAGTTTTGCTCATCCCTATCTTTAAAATCAAGACAGCCTTAGAAATGTCAAACTGACAGAGACATACAGTACTATGCAAAAGTTATAGGCAGGAGTGCTGCCAAGCAAGAGTGCTTTCAAAAACAGAAGTCTTCAGAGTTTAAATTTAAATGTATTCTACAGCAGAACAACGATCCCAATCATCCAGCCAATGTCACTAACAACTATCTTCAGCATAAAAAAGAACAAGGAGTTCAGAAAGTGATGATATGGCCTCCACAGAGCCCTGATTGAATTTATTTGTCTGGGATTACATAAAAATACAGAAGGATCTGAGCAATCCTTCATTCACAGAAGATCTGTGGTTAGTTCTACATGATGTTCAGAACAACCTCCCTTACGAATTCCTTCAAAAACTGTGTTCAAGTGTACCTAGAAAAAATTATGCTGGTTTGAAGGCCACATTAAATATTGAATGGGTTTAGGTTTCTCTTTTCTTCATTCACTGTGCATTTAGTTAATTCATAAAATTCAACTATTAACTCTTCTATTTCTAAAAGTGTTCATACATTAAAATATTTTCCCCACACCTGCCTAAACTTTTGCACATGGCTATGGATAAATGGATGGTAGTCGGTGGTAACAAACAGCCTGTTTAATAGCACACTGCACTGTAGGATTTTTTAAAAGTAAAAAAGGTTCAAAAAATGATTCCTTTTATGGTGGCAGATGTCTTCTTTGTCTTTAGACCTGTAAAATGGTGGCCGCCATTGTGAGCGATTTATGCAAAACAAATTGCAAAAGTGTTGAATTCACTAGAAACTACATTTTCTTGAAATTTGTAACAAATCTATTTGCTCACTTCAAATACTAATGGCATTGTTGTTGAGGCATGAGAACTGGTGCCTCAACTATGGCTAGATGATGATGCCTCCAACACAGAAATGCTTTTTATAACTGGCAGTAAGGAAACAGGGACAGATCCTTCCATCCCAGGTGATGTGGGTCACATTGAGAGATATGTAAAACTATTAATGGGATGCAGAATATTAAGTGGCGCTAGTTTCTGTATCTCAGCCGTTGACACATGATAAATAATGTATGTCGCGATCTTGGAAGAAAACAGGTGGCATTGATGTGCATTATTTACACATTTTCCAAACTTTGCAAATTAAATGTATATTAATAAAAAAAGGTCGGTGAAAGGTATACTAATGATTGCCAGAAATAGCTTTAAGCTCCGGTACAACCCATTAGTTACAATAAATCAACCCTGCAACAAAATAGCATTTTGAAGCATATTGTCATGTGCGTTCTAGAAGGCTTGGTTCACTGCATCTTGGCATTTTGAACAAGTGGTTCTGACAGTGATTAACATGACTTAGGTTTCTGCAGAAAGACCCAAGAGAAATATAACACCACATTCTCTGCAGGTGTGTAATGGGCCAGAGATTAACAATCTGTTCTGCAAAGTCAGAACTCAAAGACTTGAGGAACGTAATTCTGAGAGATGTTTTGCATCCAGCGATCCTGTATACCAAGGGTATTCTGAGAATCTGAAGGCACGTTGTTTCAAAATTTCTTCCGCAGTGGCACATTTGGTGTTGTTAATATGCAGTTTAGCCACTTGTGGAAAGCTACAGTATCTGGAAAAGTGTTGACTTTTTAATAATCAAAGGTACAATAATTACTAACGAGGGGAACTTCCCTTACCTAAAGTATATTGTGTAGCTTTTTATCTGATGCTCAGACTCCTTATGAGCGTCGGTATAATTAAGCAGTGACAATCAGACAGTTACACCTGTATGACAGTGGCCTCGGGACAAGAGGCTGTAATTGCTTCCATTATTACTTGTTACAAAATGATTCTGAAGCTTTACTATGTCAGGGTCAAAGAGCAGAATATTACTTTTGTATTGTATGCTCAAAGTTCCTTAAAGAGGAGCTGTCACCTTTGCTCACCAGGGTTGCCAACCATCCAGAAATTTCTGGACAGTCCATAAAAATTGATGACTTTTTTACTGTGACTTTTTTACCGTGTCTGTGAAAACCAAAAAATAGATGCATCCATGATTGTTTTTTAGGCTGGTGGTATTCTAATTGATTATTTTGGTGGTAATTACCATCATTTTACAGCTCACAGTAATTGCTGGTAATGAGTTCTTATCAGTATATTGAGCTGTAGACATGGATTACTTATAATGTTTATCATTCATTATGGTTTTCCAATTTGTCCATAAAAAATGTTGGTTGTCTGTGATTTTTTTCCGAGGCTGGTGGTTCTTGAGTAAATTATTTTGATGGTGATTATCATCATTTTACAGATCACAGTAATTGCTGGTAATGAGTCGTTATCATTATATTGAGCTATAGACATGTATTAGGCTAGTTTCACACTAGTGGCAAGGAACTCCGGCATGCTGTTCCGGCGCGTGAACAGCCTGTCGGATCTGTGCTGCTGCTAGTGCACGTGTGCCCCCGGACTACTGCTTCACCCCAATTGACTATAATGGGGGCGGGCCAGAGTTCTGGCGACAGCATGGCAAAAATTCGGAGAGGTGGCCGGGATAAAACTAGCCTTACTTATAATCTTTATCATTCATCATGGTTTTCCAATTTGTCCATAAAAAATATATTGGCTGTCCGTGATTTTGGGCTCAGTTGTCCAGAAAAAAATTCTGGTGTGCAAGTCTGTTCCTGAAATCCCTGTTTTTTTTAATTACCTACATTAAGAATTCTGAAGCATCTAGTCTTATGACTCTACATTGTGCTATTCCTCTTTTATTACAACTAGAAGTTTATAAATGACTAGCCTACAGTCTGTAATAAAAGTCTTTCTGGGTGTTATCCATTGGGGATGTGTCCTTGCACAGTCTAACACTTTTACTATGCATTGTTTGCTATATGCATATGGCATGTCGTTTATATGCGTATAATATTATGCCAGTGGAAGATATTGTCCACTGCCTACACTTTGTGGTGGGTATCCTAATAGAAATGCACATCATAGGGTTTAGCATAGCATTACTAGCACTGATTGGTATTTAATATATTTAATATTAATATACATTACATTATATATTTTTTAGAATTGTATTTTTAAACTGCATTGTAATCATGTATTCCTTATATTTGCATTGTAATGATGTATTTCACGGTTTCTCCATCATGGTGTGTTAAAGTGACATATACATAGAATAATGGTTGGCGATGGTCTGCCTAATCATAAGACTCTGATTTTCTATCCTTATAAGTCTAATTACGCGGTTTCTGTACTCTATGGGGTTACATACCATGCATTCTTGGTTTGTGTGATTGGAGCGGTGGATGTGGGAGGATTGGTGTATGCGTCACTCAGTGGTGAGCCGATCATGTGACCCGCCTCGTGATCCGGTTGCCATGGGACGGGCCGCGCTACATGGCGCGGCTTGTTGCGTCGCATGACTCCGGAACCCTGGTTCATGGTTGCTGATTGGACTCCTAAACACACTCACTCACCCCGAAAAGGTACCTGGGTGATTGTGTGATTATGGACAGCTGGTTAGAGGTGCATGCATTGGCTGAGGCTAAACTAAAGGAGTATATAGGAGTGGCCTTTTGGTGAGTGGAGTATGCCCCTAGAGGAAGCGTGAAGCAAAACGATCGTCGGGCGGCTGCTCCAGACTGGGTCAGTAACATTTGTGATTTTATATATATTTTTTCCCCTTAGCAGCCTCACATTGTAGGGGTGCACTAGGATTATACCGCCCTGCACGGATAGTGCTGTGCGGTACATTGCATTTTTTGTGCACTTTGCTATATGAGCCCCACCTGTTTGATGCTGCTAATTTGTGGGTATACTAGTCCCTCATGGTCTGGAGCTCACTCTGTTTTTAATTTTCTGTAACACTTCTGTGTTCCCATGGTTGCTGCTTTATGTATTTTTTAAGTATATTATTAATGTATTGTAAATGGATGTCTAATAAAGGATTAATTGATAATATTTACTTGTGTGTCTTCGGTTTTGTGCGTATTATTGTTAGGCCTCATGCACACGACCGTTGTGTGCATCCGTGTCCGTTGTTCCGTTTTCCGTGATTTTCTGCGGACCCATTGACTTTCATGGGGTCCGTTAAAAACTCTGAAAATGCACCGTTTGTCATCCGCGTCCGTGATCCGTGTTTCCAGTCCGTCAAGAAAACATGTCTATTTTTTTTACGGACAATGGTTCGCGGACCCATTCAAGTCAATGGGTCCGTGAAAAAACACGGAGGCACACAAGATTGTCATCCGCGTCCGTGATCCGTGTCCGTTTTTTTCCTATCATTTTCAAGGCAAACTTGACTTAGATTTCTTTTTCACTTTTCTTGTCTGGTGATCCTCCAAAAATCAAGAAAGACACACGAAAAAAAAACGGACACGGATCACGGAACAACGGAACCCCGTTTTGCGGACTGTGAAAAAATACTGTCGTGTGCATGAGGCCTTAGTCTGTAAAAGTAGCGTACTAATCGGACAACACCACTGGGTGGCTACATATTCTGTGATGTGATATGTTTGCCCCAGCAATAAATATCAAATGCCATTTTTTAACAGCTTTGAGAGCTGCTTTTATAGGACAAAACTTTGCAAAAATTTTTTTTTTAAAAAACACAGCGTGTCTTTTAAAAATGTGTCATTATCAGCATGAAATGTTTGTATGGAGTCCCAGATAATCTGGTATTGGTGGACAGCTTTATACAAATTACATGCCCCCTGGGTAGTCTCCCTAGGGGCCACAGTTAGATACAGGTGCTGTTTTCAGGAATGATGAATGGGGCTGACTGCTGCTCCAATAGCAGTGACAAGAACACAATCTTGTTCATATCTTGGATATTTTAAGAAAAGGCCAAGACGAAAATGTCAGATAATTGCTCTCTCATTTATTTCTGTCTCTTTAAAGCGTTCCAGTTAATGGATTATTTCTGCCTTTTCTCCCACCTCAGATTATCAGATTTATTCTTGAAAACATATTTAGCTGGTAAATTTCAGCTCTGAAATTCGCAACTCATAATTAATGCGTTCTTATTTTTTTTTTAAGTTTTAATTCAGGGACTTACATGTAATTAAATGCAATGTTCATATGCCTGCAATGTGTTTCATTAGACGAAGCAGAATGTCGGAATTCCACAAATATACAGCACACGTTCTCACGCTGAAATCCCACTGGAAACAAGTACAGAATACAAAGAGACGACGTCCATCAACCACCCACAGCCAGAGACTAGATTATAAAGTAGAACGTTACCGATCCAGCACTGTGACATTTACATGGAATATGCAGGCTGGTTTTTTTACATCCAGTATATATGACCTGAAGAGATTGTAGACAAATAAGCTGTGATGATCTGAGCAGCATTTAAAGTACAGCTCATGCACACAGCTATGTCACTGCCCAGTTTTGCACAGAAGCATTATTTGCTGCCATAAAGGTGCAGTAGGCTGTGCCGCCATATACCTAAGATCTCATAGGGAGGTATTTATTATTTTTTTTCTATTGGATTCAGTATATACAGAGGTAGCAGAGCTAAAGGAATGGTTAATGTGTTAAAGGGTTGTGACACAAAACATGTTTTCCATTTTTCAAAACAACACCTAGATATGAATAATTTTCTAATTGTATGTAATTAAAAATGTTATATATTGACTGAGCTATTAAAAAAAGTTTTTGTGTAGTGTCACCTTCTGTTTGTTATTTCTCTTGTTTCTTGTCCACCTCACTGAGGTCAGGGCTTCACCGCCAATTAGGCGAGGTGAGGCGATTGCCTCAGGCGGCGTAGGCCTTGGTGACAAGTGGGGGGGGCAGCAGGGACAGCGCTGGGAGAGATGAGAGCTTCCATTGTGGAAGCACTCAGCTCTATATTCATATGTATCGCCGTCCTCAGGACAGCGATACAGATGGATATGCTGCGGGGCAGGGGAGAGGCGTCTCCTTTCCCAATTCCTCTGATAGGCCGGTGCAGACGTCATCGTGCCGCCTGAGCTGTACAGCGCAGGACACAGGCTGGAAGATGCGTGCTTTGCATCACTGCAAGACTCATGCAGGTAAGTGTAAGTGTTTTTTTATGGCACACAATGCAGGAGAGGAGCACTTTGGGGGCATCTAGGGGCACTCCTTACTGGTAAATTATTGGGGGGCACTATGTGGGCCCAAAAGTGGTATTTTATATGGGGGGCACTATGGGGGTATCTAGGGGTACTTCTTACTGGCACATTATTGGGGGCATTATGGGGGCACAAAAGTGGCATGTTATAGGGTGGCCACTATGGGGAAGGGGGGGAGAGATGCACTATGGGAGCATCTAGGGGCACTTCTTATTGGCACATTATTGGGGGCATCTACTGAAGGCACAAAGAAGGGGTATTTAATAAAGGGGAAAGAGGTGCTCTATGAGGGCATCTACTGGGGCACTGTATAGGGGCATTTTATAATGGAACATTATGGGGGGCACTTTGAGGAAGGGGAAGAGAAGCACTATGGGGACATTTACTGGGGGCACTATATAGGGATATTTTATACTAGCACATTATGGGGGCACTTTTGGGAAGGGGGAAAGGAGCACTATGGAGGGATTGACTTAGTGTAATTATATAGGGGCACAAATTATGGGACACTATGGGGACATTAGCTCAACTGAGGGCATTAAAATGGGGGATCTTTTCACTGGCACACATTATAAGGGGTATTTTTTGTACTGATGCTCATTAGAGATGAGCCGAATTTCAGGAAAAAATTAATTTGTTGCAACGAATAACATTTTTTCTAAAATGGTGGCTACACGTGTGAGGGCTGAGGACATGGGGCAAGGAACTCTGGCAAAGCAGGATCACCCAGATTGACATGCCTTCATGCAGCCAACCAGCAGCCAGCCAGCACTGTGATATCACAGCCCTATAAATACGGTGGCCATCCTAGAGTCAGACATTTTCCAGTCAGACATGTGAAGGTGCTAGGGACAGCAATTGGAAAAACCTGATTGTGAAAAAAAAAAGACAGAAAAAATGATTTAGAAGTGCAGGGAAAGAATAAGGAGGAATCATTTCACAGCATCTTAGTGCAGGGAGAGACATCAGAAGGCTATAGGGACATTGATAGGAAAGCGATTTACAAGTGCAGGGAAAGATGGGGATCCAAATAGCCATTAGACAGCTCTGTCAATGGAGCTATTTGTATTTGGGCTGTAAGCGCTATGTTCAAAAACCTTTGCATATATCATAGTATCTTTAGTATCTTATATCATTACTACAAAAAATATATATACACATTTCACTTCTGCAGTTATTTCCGGTGAAAGCGTATAGGGGCGTATTTCAGTAAAAAAATGAAAAAATATATGTACTGCACTGTTGCCGTTATTTCTGTTGAAAGAGTATAGGGGCGTATTTCAGTACTACAAGAAAAACATATACGCACTTCACTCTTTAAGTTTTTTCTGGTCAAAGCATATAGTGGCCTATTTCAGTCCAACAAGAAAAACATATTCTCAGTTCACTTCTGCAGTTATTTCTGATGAAATAGTAGCCTATTTCAGTCCAACATAATAAGCATAGCATTAGCATCAGAATACTTTTTTGTACTTTATTTGGTTTGCAGAGTGCTGTTGCATTGTATTTTTTACTTTGTGTTTTCAGCCACAGCGACGTGCACCAACGCATTGGGATGTGCTGACTGACCCCCCTTTTTTTCGATGCAGTTTGTACTGGAGGTGTGGCTGACACTTCAGTCGTGCACTCCCGACCAGCCTGTCTGCCCCATAGGCTGATTTTAATTAGTGTGAGTATGAAGCTTAGCCTGCTCTCCCTCACTCCCTGGAAGCCGTTTGGCACCAGGAGAGGTATAGGGTGGACTCTCATTGCATTCGTTGGTGGCCATTTAACAACAGGAGAGGTGTGGAGTGGGCTTGGCATGCTAGTTGGTACCTGCATTCCCTGGATATAATAGAGGCCATTTTGGCACCAAAGATGACAAAAATTAAGGGGGGCCCAGCATGCATGTGGAACCTACACTCCCTGAATTGTATGGTAGCCGTCATGGCACATAACAAGTAGAATTTAGTGTTAGGTTCCCGTCTTACAGAGATCACCTTGACGTGTGGCAGACAGGCCCAAATAAATTTGTACAAAATGTATTTGCCAAGCATCTCTAATTTACATAATAGGCATAGCATAAGCATTAGAATACTTTTTTGTAATTTATTTGGCTTGCAGAGTGCTGTTGCACTGTATTTTTTACTACAAGAAAAAAATACATGCACTGTTGCAGTTATTTCTGGTGAAAGCGGATATGCGCGTATTTCAGTACTACAAGAAAAATATACATGCACTGCACTGTTGCAGTTATTTCTGGTGAAAGCGTATAGGGCTGTATTTCAGTACTACAAGAAAAATGTATATACGCACTGCACTGTTGCAGTTATTTCTGGTGAAAGTGGATAGGGGTGTATTTCAGTAAAAAAAAGAAAAATATATACGCACTGCACTGTTACAGTTATTTCTGTTGAAAGCATATAGGTGCGTATTTCAGTAAAAAAAATGAAAAATGTATACGCACTGCACTGTTGCAGTTATTTCTGGTGAAAGCGGATAGGGGCATATTTCAGAAAAAAATAAATATATATACACACTGCACTGTTGCAGTTATTTCTAGTGAAAGCGGATGGGGGCGTATTTTAGTAAAAAAATATATATATACAGTTGCAAGAAAAAGTATGTGAACCCTTTGGAATTATATGGATTTCTGCACAAATTGGTCATAAAATGTGATCTGATCTTTATCTAAGTCACAACAGTGGACAATCACAGTCTACTTAAACTAATAACACACAAATAATTTAATGTTACCATGTTTTTATTGAACACACCATGTAAACATTCACAGCGCAGGAGGAAAAAGTATACGAACCCCTAGACTAATGACATCTCCAAAAGCTAATTGGAGTGAGGTGTCAGCCAACTGGAGTCCAATCAGAGAGATGAGATTGGAGGTGTTGGTTACAGCTGCCCTGCCCTATAAAAAAACACACACCAGTTCTGGGTTTGCGTTTCACAAGAAGCATTGCCTGATGCGAATGATGTCTCGCACAAAAGAGCTCTCAGAAGACCTACGATTAAGAACTGTTGACTTGCATAAAGCTGGAAAGGGTTATAAAAGTATCCCCAAAAGCCTTGCTGTTTATCAGTCCACGGTAAGACAAATTGTCTATAAATGAAGAAAGTTCAGCACTGCTGCTAAAGATAACTGCAAGAGTACAGCGCAGACTGCTCAATGAGGTGAAGAAGAATCCTAGAGTGTCAGCTAAAGACTTACAAAAGTCTCTGGCATATGCTAACATCCCTGTTAGCGAATCTACGATACGTAAAACACTAAACAAGAATGGATTTCATGGGAGGATACCACAGAGGAGGCCACTGCTGTCCCAAAAAAAACATTGCTGCACGTTTACAGTTTGCACAAAAGCACTTGGATGTTCCACAGCAGTACCGGCAAAATATTATGTGGACAGATTGTTGAGTTGTGTGGAACAAACACAGAACACTATGTGTGGAGAAAAAGAGGCACAGCACACCAACATCAAAACCTCATCCCAACTGTGATGTATGGTGGTGGGGGCATCATGATTTGGGGCTGCTTTGCTGCGTCAGGGCCTGGACGGATTGCTATCATCGAAGAAAAAATGAAATCCCAAGTTTATCAAGACATTTTGCAGGAGAACTTAAGGCCATCTGTCCACCAGCTGAAGCTCAACAGAAGATGGATGTTGCAACAGGACAACGACCCAAAGCATAGAAGTAAGTCAACAACAGAATGGCTTAAACAGAAGAAAATACGACTTCTGGAGTGGCCCAATCAGAGTCCTGACCTCAACCCGATTGAGATGCTGTGGCATGACCTCAAGAAAGAAATTCACGCCAGACATCCCAAGAATATTGCTGAACTGAAACAGTTCTGTAAAGAGGAATAGTCAAGAATTACTCCTGACCGTTGTGCACGTCTGATCTGCAACTACAGGAAACGTTTGGTTGAAGTTATTGCTGCCAAAGGAGGTTCAACCAGTTATTAAATCTAAGCTTTCACATACTTTTTCCATTTGCACTGTGAATGTTTACATGGTGTGTTCAATAAAAACATGGTAACATATAATTCTTTGTGTGTTATTAGTTTAAGCAGACTGTGATTGTCTATTGTTGTGACTCAGATAAAGATCAGATCACATTTTATGACCAATTTGTGCAGAAATCCATATCATTCCAAATAGTTTACATACTTTTTCTTGCAACTTTATATATACGCACTGCACTGTTGCAGTTATTTCTGGTGAAAGCGGATAGGGGCGCATTTCAGTAAAAAAAGAAAAATATATACACACTGCACTGTTGCAGTTATTTCTGGTGAAAGTGGATAGGGGCGCATTTCAGTAAAAAAAGAAAAATATATACGCTCTGCACTGTTGCAGTTATTTCTGGTGAAAGCGGATATGGGCGTATTTCAGTACTACAAGAAAAATACATATACGCACTGCACTGTTGCAGTTATTTCTGGTGAAAGTGGATAAGGGCGCATTTCAGTAAAAAAAGAAAAATAAATACGCACTGCACTGTTGCAGTTATTTCTGGTGAAAGTGGATAGGGGTGTATTTCAGTAAATAAAATGAAAAATATATACGCTCTGCACTGTTGCAGTTGTTTCTGGTGAAAGCATATAGGGCCGTATTTAAGTAAATGAATAAAAATATATACGCATTTTTTACGTCAATCATGGCATAAGACCTTTAGGTAAACAACGGCAAGAAAATGTTATTGTTTTTCTCAATGGTATTCTCTCATAGACATAATTCTCTATACATATGGCACCCAACAGAGCCTATACAGCAGCACATGGAGTCAGTATGTATAGGCTTCATGCCTTGCGCTCTGCCATGTGTATTGCTGATAAAGATCTACCGTCACTCTCACTCTTGATTCTTCCCTATAGAATTATACAGATTCCGTAGAATCAGAACTTTTTGAAGTATGTGTGTCCCATATCTCTAGTTAGCGCTAAAAAACATTCCCTTTAAAAGGAATATTTCACTAGAGGCATTGATGAGATAATGTCAATGCCTGATCAATGGAGTCAGCCTTAAACAAAGATCAATGATACTTTTAATCTATGCACAGGATCTGGTTCTATAGGGAACAACATCAGGAAAAAAAATGAAAAGGGGGAAAGTTCTCTCATTCTCAGAGGCTGGATCCTAACTAATGAGAATATAATCTTTAAAGATTACCCTGAATGTTTCTCATGGAAAAACACTGAGTAGCATATTAGAGATTATCCTCCTTCACAAACTTATTAGGAAAGGCATTGTCAGTGTGCAGTCGTATACATCTATCTAGTGTCACATCTGTGACAGGTCTCAGAAGATCTGAAAGATTACGGTATCTACGCATTAGTGATCTGACAGCCTCTTTTGGTTTCACTTTGTCTGTGTGTTGCTGGTATGTCCACACCTCCTGTTCAGGTGTGGATCATGTGACCTTTACCTCACCCTATTTAGTCTGACTTTACCCATCACTCCTTGCTTTATCCTAAGCTATCCTGCTTCATTAGGTTTTGGAAGAGCTGAAGTGTGGTTCTTGTTGGAGTCCTGTTCATCCATCATCCTCAGCAGTTAAGTGTTCCGCTTGTTGTGTTTTGTATCCCCCCCCCCTGGTTGTTTACTAGGCCTCAGTGAGACGCTAGTTCCTTCACCAGGGAAGGAAAGGGTTGTCTCTGCCCTGTCATTATCTTTAGGGCATTCTAGGGTCACCAGGGTTTTCTACGTTCCTGTGTATGGGTATCTCTACCATCAAGAGGTGCCCATAAGGATAGGAGTTAGGGCCAGGAGCAGGGTCTTATAGGTGGTGACCCTTTTACTTCCCTAGCGGTGAGGCCTAGTGTCTTCCCCTTCCTTCTTATTGTCTTTTGGTGTTCTCGCCTACTACATCCGTGACATCTAGCTTTTGTGGGAGAGATTTAGGTAGCAGAAGAAAACTGCAGTGGAGACATCACATTCCTTGTGGCCAGTCTCATATTACTATTAAAGGGATTGTACTGTTAAAGGGGTTGTCAGGGTTCAGAGCTGACCTCGGACATATCCCCATTTTCGCCAGGCAGCCACAAGATAGGGAATAAGTACCTAATTGTCGAGGGTCTGACCACTAGGGCCCCTGCTCAACCCTAAAAATAGGGACTCTTGACTGTGTATGCATGAACCCACTCTATTCAGCTTCATGGGGCTGCTAGAGATAGCCAACACCCATACTTGACTTTCTCCGACAGTGGCATAGAGTTGAATGGAGCTTTGGACATGCATGTATGTCTATAGCTCCATTCAATGGGGTACTTACTCTCATTCTCCAGATCAGTGGGGGCCCGATCTGTCAGGCACCAACTGATCAGACACATCATCTACCTTGTGGATGTGGGATAAGTTGTCATAATGGGACAATGCCTTTAACATCATATAGAAGCCAATAACATAGCAGGTATTCTGTAACCCGGGAAAGTGGAAGAGTTGTTGTGATGTTGTTGACCCATCAGCCTACTTCTATAGTCCTTCTGCTCCTTTGATGGATTGTAGGCTGCAGTACACATTGACTGTTTTCAGATGATGGGCAGGGATTTCCTGCTCTTGGATCTAGAGATCTTAGTTTTTCAAAGAGAGCATGTTTGTGTCCTTGTGGAGACTCAGCTGGAGTAGGGAGTCTTATAGGCAATGCTCACTGGGAACAAGTATGCAAATTAGCTTATGTAAGTTAATGTGCACGCTTTTAAAGAGAGCAATTTAGATAAGGCTTCATTCACACAGAGCAGTGATAATTAACCACACTATTAATGAATTGTGTACCACATGCAAATATTTTTCAGTCAGAATGACAGGTGTATGGCAGATATTTTGTAGATTGTAGTATGAAATATCCTTAGTGAAAGATGTATTTTCCTACATTTTTAGATGCACACACTACTTGTCCTCTGTGTCAATGATATCAACCACTGACCTCTGCTTTAGTCCATGGGGGCTATGATACAATAATTTACAGACACACATTCTATACCACAGGGGACAGCATCAAACAACCCGAATCAAATATTTTCTGGACTGTTTCCTTTAAACTTGTATTTCCAAAAGTGTTCCTCCTAGAGGACTGTAAGTTTACTTCTTTCTTATGTGACAATGTCACCTCTGTTACTGCCTCTACAACAAGGCCTGTATTTTTCTTTATTTGGTACGGTGTAGGTTCATCATCAGTGTTGAGCGAATCAAGTATCCGAAGTGGACATAATTCCGAATTTCAGGAAATATTTAAATCACCGTTAAGCTGAATTTTGTTGGGCTTTGTGGAAATGAATCAATGTTCCATGAAATGGCGGTAAAAAAATAAAATAAATCATACTCACCCCATCAATTTGCTTGCAAAGAGGTCATCACTGCCATCTTGATTGAAGATAACGCGCCAGCTGGCGTGATGACATCACTTGCAAGATTTCACATAGTGTCTTTAATCAAGTGGGCTGTGGCAAACAATAGCTGCTAAGCCGATATTCTAAGCCGTATTTTACCTATTAAACATTGATGAGGGACAGTGTCAAATGTCTTTGCAAAATCCAAGAGTATTACATCCACAGCCGTCCCTCTGTCCAGGCTTCTATTCACCTCCTCATAAAAACAAATCAGGTTAGGACTGTTTCACGTTTGCATCTCTGGAGGGCTGTTCTGGCAGAGAGTTGCCTGCTGGAGATGTCTGGATCCAGAATTGCCAGAAGCTACCTGACACCTGCCGGCCCCTTTCATTATAATGGGGACCAGCGGAGATCCTGCCGCAACCCGGCAAACATGCTAAGACTCAGCCGACGAAAACCACTGCGCGCAGTGGTTTATGTCCTGCCAATTCTCGGCATATTTTCCAGGTTGACATCGGATCTCTGGCAGTCCCTATTATAGTGAATGAGGCTGGATGATGACACAGTAGCTTTCGCAATGCCAGAATGTAGAGATTGAAACAGGCTGTTTTGGCAGGATCTCAAAGTCTGATAACTTCTGTCCTTGCTAAACCCATGCTGGCTCTCACTTATATTATTTACAGTCACATACTCCAGTACAATGCCCTTTACAAGCCCTTCAAACATTTTTCCCACAATGAGGAGAACCTAGAGCTCTTTTTGAAAACAGGTACTACATTTGCCTTGTGCCAGTCTTTTGGCACTGAACCAATGATTTAACAGGTGCGAATGTACAGCAATAACTGAACAGAGCTGTTTGAGAACTCTTGGGTGTAATCCATCTGGACCATGAACATTGTTCACATTTGCTTTATTTAACTTTGCTTGCACCATATCTACTAGTATTGAGTGAATCGAACTATCCAAAGTGGACTTCGATCTGAATTTCATAAAAAATTTGATTTGCCGCAAAGCCAGATTTCCTTGTGCTTCCTGGTAACTAATGGATTTTCCCTGAATGGCGGTAAAAATTATTTAAAAAAACCATACTTACCTCATCCATTTGAATGTGAAGAGTCGGCACCGCCATCTTGATTGAAGATCCAGGGAGAAATCCTGTGTGCGGTGACGTATGACGTCACCATGCCAGCCGACGTGATGACGTCATCATGAGCCACGCAAGTTTTTATCTTGGATCTTCAAGCAAGCCTCTTTAGGTTTAAATAAATAAGGTAAGTACAATTTAATGTTTTTTTTAAACTGATCAATCCCTGAAAGGCCTTATTGTCACGGGTAATGGGAAAGGGAAAAACACCAGATACACACAAAAGGAAATAGACAACAGTCTAGGCCTCAAAAGCTAAGTAGGAAGGATGGTGACCTCCTAATAATCCCTAGGCCTTTTCTAACTCCTGCCACTATGAGCAGATCCCGATGGTGGAAATGCTCATACGCCGTATACCTATGCCCTGCTAAAACTGATGATCCCTAGGATAGGTAGCAGGAGTTGAGACAGATGGTTCCTTCCCAGATGAAGAAACCCGCGTCTCCCTGAGGCCTAAAACCAAAACACACAGAGAACAAAAAAACAGAAAAGGCAACTAGTAATTAGCTTTTAGATGTATGGAGAAGCAGGAGATCCAAGACGAACAAGCTCTAGCAACTCCAAGAGGAAATATCCACCGCATGGTCAGCAGTGTGAGGCAGACTTAAATTGAGCCTCATCACTGATAACAAGCAGAACCTGAGGAGAGGTGAGATCCTGCTAAACAACAACATACAAAGAGGAAAACAGAGAGACCTGTCAGATAGCCTCACATGCAGCAAGCCTATCTGATCTTCTCACCTCTGTCACGTCTCAGATGCCGCGATCAGCAATGAACACAGCAGGGGTTCAACAATGGGGGGGCCGTTACCTTTCATTGCACCCACTACTTACAAAGAGATGCGTTTTATGACAAAGTGATTTTTTTATTTTTTTATTTGGTGAACTAGCTGAATCCAATTTTTAAGAACTATACTGATCTCTAATATCTAGAGTAAGACAATTTAGTATAGTGCCAGATGTATTAACCGCCCTGGCACAACCTACATTAGCTCCTCTCTCTTTTTTTTTATATCCAGAGCCAAAATACCCATGTAGTAGCTCTGTCTTTTTTGAACATCATTGACCAACTACAGTGCCTTGCAAAAGTATTGACCCCCCTTGACTTTTTTCGTATTTTGTAACATTACATCCTTAAGTTCAATGTTTTGTTAATCTGAATTTTATGTGATGGATCAGAACACAATAGTCTAAGTTGGTGAAGTGAAATGAGAAAAATATATAAATAAAACTATTGTTTAGAAATAGAAAACAGAAATTTGGCATGTGCGTATGTATTCAACCCCTTTGTTAGGAAGCCCATAAAAATCTCTGGTGCAACCAATTACCTTTAGAAGTCACATAACTAGTGAAATGATGTCCACCTATGTGCACAGACACAGACACCAAACCAAACACTGCCATGAAGACCAAGGAACTCTCCAAACAAGTAAGGGACAATGTAGTTGAGAAGTACAAGTCAGGGTTGGGTTATAAAAAAATATCCAAATCTTTGATGATCCCCAGGAGCACTATCAAATCTATCATAACCAAATGGAAAGAAAATGGCACAACAGCAAACCTACCAAGAAACGGCCACCCACCAAAACTCATGGACCGGGCAAGAAGGGCATTAATAAGAGAGGCAGCACAGAGACCTAAGGTAACCCTGGAGGAGCTGCAGAGTTCCACAGCAGAGACCGGAGTATCCGTACATAAGACGACAATAAGCCGTACGCTCCATAGAGTTGGGCTTTATGGCAGAGTGGCCAGGAGAAAGCAATTACTTTCAGCTAAAAACAAAAAGGCATGTTGTGAGTTTGCAAAAAGGCATGTGGGAGACTCCCAAAATGCATGGGGGAAGGTGCTCTGGTCTGATGAGACTAAAATTTAACTTTTCGGCCATCAAAGAAAATGCTATGTCTGGCACAAACCCAACACATCACATCACCAAAAGAACACCATCCCCACAGTGAAACATGGTGGTGGCAGCATCATGCTGTGGGGATGTTTTTCAGCAGCCGGGACTGGGAAACTGGTCAGAGTTGAGAGAAAGATGGATGGTGCTAAATACAGGGATATTCTTGAGCAAAACTTGTACCACTCTTTGCGTGATTTGAGGATAGGACGGAGGTTTACCTTCCAGCAGGACAATGACCCCAAGTACACTGCTAAAGCAACACTTGAGTGGTTTAAGGGGAAACATGTAAATGTGTTGGAATGGCCTAGTCAAAGCCCAGATCTCAATCCAATAGAAATTCTGTGGTCAGACTTAAAGATTGCTGTTCACAAGCGCAAACCATCCAACTTGAAGGAGCTGGAGCAGTTTTGCAAGGAGGAATGGGCAAAAATCCCAGTGGTAAGATGTTGGCAAGCTCATAGAGACTTATCCAAAGTGACTTGGAGCTGTGATTGGCGCAAAAGGTGGCTCTATAAAGTATTGACTTTAGGGGGGTGAATAGTTATGCACATTGACCTTTTCTGGTATTTTGTCGTATTTGTTGATTGCATCAAAATAAAAAAAATAAAAAAAACATCTTCAAAGTTGTCAGCATGTTCTGTAAATTAAATGATGAAAATCCTCAAACAATCCATGTTAATTCCAGGTTGTGAGGCACCAAAATACGAAAAAAGTCAAGGGGGTGAATACTTTTGCAAAGCACTGTATCTCCCTGTTACCATTATCTAGGGTACTACCTGCTCAGACATTGTTTTTTTTAACATTTATATATTGAAATAATTTTTGAGGATTTGTTTTGTTCTCTTTGGCCACTTGCTGTTAATTTTGAATTTTAGCAGATTTTACTTCTTTATTACAGATTTTATAATTTTTTATTATTTATCATTACTTGCAGTACTTAAAATAACCCGGACAACCCCTTTTTATGATTGTTTCTGAAGATTGAAGCAGCATGCATTACCATGATCTCTCCTCACTCATCTACTGTAGCTATTTCTCACAAAGAGTAATAGGAAATGACTCCACATGCTCCTGAGATGTGATTTGGTATGTCACAGAGACAAAGTCACCTGTGTCCTTTCTGTTTCTATCATACTCAACAGTCTTGCATTTTAATTTGCAGCAATATCTAAATTTCTAACGGATTTAAAGGGGTTTACAATTTCTTACATAAGATCAATGAAGAATACTGCATCTTTGTAATGTACCTCATATTTAATTCATTAACCCCTTCCTGATATAGCAATATATTTTCAATATTTGCATTCTTGTTTTTCACTCCCTGCATTTCCAGAGCCAGAACTTTTTTTTTATTTTTCCATTCACATAGCCATACTTTATTTTAGCATAAGTACTTTCTAATAACACCAATTAATATTACATACAATGTGGTGGACAGATGGAAAACAAATTCAAAATGGGGCAGAATCAGCAATTTTTTTTTCCATTCATCATATGGGAAAAATAAGTTTATATTTTAATCGTTTGGCCATTTTGACATTTTGAGATGTGGCATTGCAAATGATCTTTAATTGATATATATTATTTTTATAAAACTTTTTAAAACCTGTTTACACTTTTTAAACATGCAATTGTCTTGTCACTTCCCCGATACACTGCAATTAATTACCATTGCTGTCCATGGGAGATTCAATTCATTCCTATAAAGCTCTGTCACACGCAGGGCTCCATTGTAACATCATAGTGGAAGGCATGGTAGCCTCTAGATGGCTCAAAGCTACAACAGCAAACAAACAGCTCACCCAATCCTAATGCACAGTAGCCATTTGGGTGCTATGGGCACAGAGCTTACAATTGACCCGAAGGCTTAAATGTCTGTGATCGGCATTATCACCGGTCACTGACATTAGCTCCAGGTTTCTGCTGTGAAAACAACAAGCACTTGACATCCATGGGGCCTGCTCCATTCCGGAGCAAGTGTCATCTTTAAGGCACATGTTGGGAAGGAGGTCAAACATTTTGTGATCTCATGCTTGCTGACAATGAATGCAATCATACTTGTTTACAGTTTGAAACCATAAACATGCCTATCCTACAACAAAGCTTTACAAAGTTTCTTTCTACACTGATGCATTGAGAATCCACACGGATGCCTGTATGGATTCTCAGCCTCTGAATCTATAAATAATATTTCCATAACAAAATTCCAGTAGAGATCCTGAAACTGTGAAGACAGAAGTAGAATATTTCAACAAGTAACTAAATATTTTATTATAAAACAATTAAGTTTAATTTAGAGATGGGTCCACCCTTGTTAAGGACTTAAATTTCTCATGATAAAAATTCACTGTATTATCATGACATGCTAGCAAAACCTTCGAGAGGCTACAATTCTCATATTTCTTTCCACTCATTTTGTTATATGTTGAGTCAAAAGCAGACATAAGGAAGAACATATCTGTGCATAACATGAGTTAGCCTGTATATTTTGTTATTATTATTATTATTATTATTATTTGTAATATTCGTTAAATGAATAAGTCATGTTTCAAACTAATATTATTAGAATACAATCAGTACAAAACATGAATATGCAGATATAAACTTCTTGGTTCATAGAAATCAAACAAATTCAGCACTGCTATACATATGCAAATCAGAATCCGCTAGGTGACTTATTCAATACCACCCCACAGTGGTTTGCCAGGTGCCACTGACCCCTTCACATCAGTAACATATGCACGAAGATAAAATCCTTTGGCACTCTAATCTAATCCTTTAAATTCAATAATTTATGTTGAAAGCATCAATCTTTTAATAAGAAATTTCCCTATGAAGATAATGTTGAATTAGAACAAAGTTCAATGAAACTTGACTTTCAGACCGCTTATATACATCTGTGAAGAAACCAAAGGCAATAACAATTTATTTATTTCTATCTGTAATGATCTTAATCCAGAACTTTGTTACTAAATGAAGCAGGTTTTTCAAGTGTTTAATACTGATGACCTGTCCTCAGGATCCTCTGATCGGTGGAGGTCCGACATTTGGCACCCCTGCCAATCAGCTGTTTGAAGAGGCTGTGGCGCTTGGTGAGGCGTGCTACCTCCTCTAAGCTTACCAAGCACAGCACCATGTACTGGATAGTGGATGTACTTGGTATTGCAGCTCAGTCCCATTCACTTGAATGAGACTGAGCTGCGCCTAAGCCATATGACCGATGAACATAATGTCACTGGCCTAGGAAGAGGCTGTGGCACTCACCAGAGTGCTGTGTCTTCTTAAAACAGCTGATCAGGGAGAGGGCTGCCCGGGAACCAGATCCCCAGTAATCAGTCTGGCAGCTGTCTCTAACATTATGTCCTCTCTCTATCTCAAACAGAATCTCCTCAAAAACTAAACTTCTTGTCTTTCCCACATCCACTAATCTACCTAAACCTGATATTTCAATTTCAGTCTGTGGTACTATCATAACTCCTGGGCAGCATGCCCGCTCTCTTGAGGTCATGTTTGACTCAGATATTTCCTTTGCTTATCATATTTAATCATTTGCATGCTCTTGTCATCTGCACCTCAATAACATCTCCAGTACCTGCCGTTTTGTCACAGTAGAAACGGACAAAATTCTAGTTGCTGCTTTGATTCATTCTTGTCTTGAATGACTTGACTGTAACGCATTACTAATCGGTCTTCCTCTCCAAAAAAATGCTCTCCCCTTCAGCCTGCTTTAAATGTAGCAGCCAGGCTCATCTTTCTATCCACCTGCCACAGAAATATCAGGTTTAGGTAGATTAGTGGATGTGGGAAAGACAAGAAGTTTAGTTTTTGAGGAGATTCTGTTTGAGATAGAGAGAGGACATAATGTTAGAGACAGCTGCCAGACTGATTACTGGGGATCTGGTTCCCGGGCAGCCCTCTCCCTAATCAGCTGTTTTAAGAAGCCACAGCACTCTGGTGAGTGCCACAGCCTTTTCCTAGGCCAGTGACATTATGTTCATCGGTCATATGGCCTAGGTGCAGAATATAAAATCAGTGATACAGTCCTAACCTCAGTATCTGAGGAAAGGGATTTAGGGGTCATTATTTCAGAAGACTTAAAGGTAGGCAGACAATGTCATAGAGCAGCAGGAAATGCTAGCAGAATGCTTGGGTGTATAGGGAGAGGAATTACCAGTAGAAAGAGGGAGGTGCTCATGCCGCTCTACAGAGCACTAGTGAGACCTAATTTGGAGTATTGTGCTCAGTACTGGAGACCATATCTCCAGAAGGATATTGATACTTTGGAGAGAGTACAGAGAAGAGCTACTAAACTAGTACATGGATTGCAGGATAAAACTTACCAGGAAAGATTAAAGGACCTTAACATGTATAGCTTGGAAGAAAGACGAGACAGAGGGGATATGATAGAAACTTTTAAATACATAAAGGGAATCAACAAGGTAAAAGAGGAGAGAATATTTAAAAGAAGAAAAACTGCTACAAGAGGACATAGTTTTAAATTAGAGTGGCAAAGGTTTAAAAGTAATATCAGGAAGTATTACTTTACTGAGAGAGTAGTGGATGCATGGAATAGCCTTCCTGCAGAAGTGGTAGCTGCAAATACAGTGAAGGAGTTTAAGCATGCATGGGATAGGCATAAGGCTATCCTTCATATAAGATAGGGCCAAGGGCTATTCATAGTATTCAGTATATTGGGCAGACTAGATGGGCCAAATGGTTCTTATCTGCCGACACATTCTATGTATGTTTCTATGCTACTCCAATACATCTAACCTATGCCAGTCACTTCACTGGTTGCCCATCCACCACAGAATACAGTTCAAACTCCTCATCCACAAAGCCCTCCACAGTGCTGCACCTACCTCCTCTCTCCATTCTGCTAACAATCTAAGAATAACATTTTCCATAATTTACTCATTACCATCTTCAAGTCTTTCCATGAGCTGCACCTACTCTCTGGAATGCTCTGCCCTGGAAAATCAGGTTAATTCCCAACTTCCTTAGCTTCAAATATGCCTTTAAAACACATCTTTTCAGGCAGGTTTATTGTGTTCCCTAAACTGACTTTTCCCCATTTACCACCCCATCATTCTTCATGACCAAACGCCATAATCCGACAGCAATCCCCACACTCAATGCACTAGCTCATGCAGTCAGGTCTGCACTACTCTATCTAGTACAAAAATTGCTGGACAACTTTATAAAACAATACATTTGACCTTTTGTGTCTCCCTCACTTCCTCATAGATTGTAAGCTCTTGCAAGCAGAACCCTTACTTAGGGGCGTAACTACTATAGAGGCAGACCATGCGACTGCTAAGGGGCCCAGGGCAAGAGGGGGCCCAGTTGGGATTATCTCCTCTTCCACTGGGGGTGAAAACTTGGTCAGGACTCTACCCTCTAAGGAAACAACTTTTAGCAAACAAGGCAGTGGAAAAATGTCCCAAGGGTCATTGAAAGGTGTTTCAGCGGAAACCCTTCTGTCCAGTGTAGGTGGCCTGGTTTGATCCTTGCTATGGGGCCCTTACTTCTCTATGTATTCCACTGCCCTCATGCCTATTGTTTAAATTGTATATTAGTCTGTAATCCAGAAATGCCTATTTAGATTTGTACATGCACCCTCTGAATTATAAAGCACTGCAGAATATGGTGACACAATATAAAGACTATTGTTAGCTTCATGGGTGGAGATTCCCTCCCCTATTCTCTCCCAGTCGTCTAGGTATATTATACCCTGTGACCACTGTAAATGCGACATGAAGGCATGTCATTCTATTGACATGACTAGACAGGAAGACATCATTTGGAGTAGAATGGAGCATTAGATAAGAAATTGACTGCAATCATGGCATGTTGGATCCGTAACATAAATCAAATAGGAATGTGTCACTGAATTTAGCATGTAATGACAGGGGGATTCATTCGCAATTTGATGAGTATTACATTGAACAGATCAATTCTGTTTTCTTGCAGGCCTCTGCAGAGTATTATACAAACTGTAGTACTTTAGCTTGCCTAGCAACTTTTGGACTTCTTGCTTAGGTGCTCACCATTTGATAACACATTGCCATTTCTTACAGAGATGCTCAAAAAAAGTTTGATTGCCCATACAAAAGTTTCCCTACCCTAAACTGGCTAATGCATGTAAGAAGTAGAAAACAGGGGCAGGGATTAGTGTTATGTAGTGTTATGTATGAAAGTAAGAAATTTCATTCTATCAAATTTGATTTTTATTTATAATTTTTGCAGATGTCAAAGACAATGCAGTGAGGTCAGACTTATAGTGACAGAGAGATTATAGAGAGTGATGAGCTAATTTTAGGATAAATTTGACTTGCCGCAAAGCCTAATTTCCTCAAGCTTTGTGGTAGCGAATCGATTTAACATGAAATAGTGTGAAAAAACAAAACAAAAAAAATACTTGCCTGATCCATTTGCTTGCAACGGGCAGGCCTCCACCATCTTGCTTCAAGATCTCGTCCAAAATCCTGTGTGCGGTGACGTATGATGATGTCACCACGCCAGCCACCGTGATAACGTCATCTGGGGCTATGCGACACTAATACTTCGCTCATCACTAATTATAAACTATCTGGGCAGAATTCTGTTTAGTGCACAAACAGAAATAAAAATAAGCAAAAAAATAACTATAACACACATGGTATAATGATAATAACATATACCAATATAACAAACAAAGCATTGAAAGAAAAAAAAATCTGATTTGTTAGAACCCACATTTATTGAGATTCAATTCAGGTGACTTTTTCCAGAGAGAAAGAGAGAATTCATTGTACACTCAAAGTACTCAAAGTACAGTACATTCTATGAATTTGGCTAGAATCAATTTGTACCCTACTATAATTTTTTATCTGATTTCGACAATTTTTTTTCTGTACATACTGTATTACGGTACTTTATTATTACGCCAGTTGTGGATAGTAGAAGACATGATGGGTTGGTAGTCTTTCTAGGATTCCCAAACTACAGATATTTGGTGTGTGGTCCCATACCCCAGCTGTCACATACTTCTTTATGTCTACAGATCTAGTTAACTTTTTCTAACTACTGTGCTATAGCAGTGGGTTCTGTGGATATCCAATTAAGGGGTGTGAATATTTTGTAGCCATCAGAAGTCAATTATTTCTAGTTGGTGAGTCTGGGGGTTGTTATATGCATATATTTGATGTGATGTGCCACTTTCCATGTTCTATTTCTTTCCTGAACAGTGGAACCTGGTTCCTACGATAAACCTGTGGCAACTATCATCTTGAAAGATATTTATCGTTTTTAGTATTATATCCTTTTGAGAGGTCTTTTGGGAGTTTGGGGAAGTTATCAAAAATAAGTAACAATGCAGTGGAGGTGGCCAGGTATTACTCCATATAGATAAATTAAGGTCACTAGGTGCCAGAGAGGATTTCCCATAGATGTGTCAAGGGGTCGGTGGAAACAGATATAGCACTGATCGATAGGAACTTTTTATAGTAACTGTTTTCCAGGAAAGCGACCATTCAGGTTTGGCTGAATCAGCAGCTACTGACAGCTACATATTAAGATGAAGTAGAGACTTTAAACTTGTCATCCTTTTCCATAAAGCTCTGTTTAAACAATGAATGTGGGTGGCAGAGAAACTTAGCACAATAGATTAAACTTTCTATGAGAGTACGGGACAATGTGCAGTTAGATTATGCAGATACATGTAGATTTTATTATTGACTAGTATTCTCTTTGAAATGTTTAAAAGAACACACTGGACAAATACCGACACACTGGGTTATGCAGACCTCAGGGCTTGACGGGGCAGAATATAATACAGGGGATGAAAGAACACCATCAAAAGAAAATTCCTATCATTATACATCTCCTCAGTCTTTGGATGATATTTGTGAACATGGCAGACTTCTCATAAGAAATGTTTATTTGCATGGTGCTTTTGTTTTGTATTGTAATACCACTAACATGGTGAAATGTGCAGGTTTCCAACATTTTTTATGTATTTTTTTAAGCTGTCCATACACAGAAGTAAAAAGTCAATCTAGCTGTACAATTTTGAGCAACCATCCTTTGAAAATTATCATTTGTGATGGCAACTCATAGACTTCTGTATGCAAAAATGTTGGTTGTGTCATGTTGAAATTTCTTTTCCGTCCATTTTTGGCCCAACTTTTGTGTGTAATGCATGAAGAGTCCATGTGTATGGCCACTTTGCACAAGTCTACTGTATTTGGTTTAATTTTTTTTTAAAACTACCACTCTGATCTGCCAATTTAGTCTGGCACGTTGATGGTCGGACGGTTTGTATGAGTGATCCATTGTAGGACTGACTGGCTGATACATTTGTATGTCTATCTTAGATATTTCCATCATTACAGACTATACATGCCTGTTTGATTTGGAAATAATGTATCTGTTTCCTCTCTCCCCACTTTTTGCTTATTAACACGCGGTAAAAGAATTGGAAAATGGATGTGTCTGATGACATCTTGTTTTTTCCTACTAAGCTTATGCCGAGCTTGAATATAAGCCAACTTATATGTTATACAGTAGCATAACTCTACCATTCTCTTCTACATATATCAGCACGTTCCTTCTCAAAAATATGTCAAAAAGATTAATTGGCAAGCTTAGGGCTAATTTCACTCTATGGAAATATTTGGTATATACTTTGGCAGCATTTCCTGATGTATACAGTATGGTGAATATAGGGAAACCGCATATGAACATAGCTTAAAGGGATTGTATGAATTCAGCAAATAGCATTTATCATGTAGAGTAAGTTAATACAAGCCACTTACAAATGTTTTGTGATTATCCATATTGCCTCCTTTGCTGGCTGGATTCATTTTACATTATACACAGCTTGTTTACATAGTTATGACCACCCTGTAATCCATCAGCGGTGGCCATGCTTGCACACTATAGGAAAATGTGCCGGCCTTTCTGGTGAACATGGCCGTGAAAGCTCACATAGGCCAGCAAAGGAAGCAATATGGACAATAACAATGCATTAGTAAGTGTCTTGTATTAACTTTTCTACATAATAAGTGCTATTTGTTGAAGAGGCACAACCCCATTAACATATGACTAAGAGTATACATTGAATTTGTCAATAGTCTGTAATCCTCTAGAAACATTTGTCATACGAGCTGAGTACACCAGATGGTAATAAATGTTCAATCCACAATGCTTGCAAAGTTGTTTTATTGTTTCTTATAATTAAATGGCCCATTTGTATGAACTCCACCTGTGCACCATGCAAAAATTGCGGAGAATATGAATATCATTGTATTGTGTGTATCATCTGTTTATAAAATGGGCAATAGAATATTAGGAAATACTCATATCATCTTCCCCTTGGCTTTTCATCTGCTCTGTAGAGGGAAATGTTTCCTAGGGTTATAAACAATGTATACTAATAATGAGATGTTGTCCTTGTAAGTTTCACTTTGATGGATGCCCATTGTTCTCTTTCAATTGACATAATTCTACAGGGGGAAACAAAACATGTCTTGTACACACTGCAGGAAGTTTTATTTCACCGAAACAATTCAGATTTGCTGACAGCAAACTAGAAATATGAAATAAATATACATTTCTTTACTGGGATACTCATAAAGCATGCACCCCCCAAAAAAAACATTGATCCATCACATAATGCTGGGTGGAATAGGAGATGTTTCTTCAAAATACTGAGATTCTTAAGAGAGAATCTTAATATTAAAAGGTCAATCATAGGTCGGTGCTTCCAGTCTTTTCAAGGAAATGTCAACCAAACTTGACCCTACAAGTATTTTTCAATACATTATTTATTTTCCAGAGAACTTCACACACTAAAAAGATACTGAAAATGAACTGGAACATTTTACACCGATTCCAACAGAACCATATAAAACGCAGCATAAGTCAAAAGCTTTCGCGATTGACTTCAGAACAAAAATAAAAGGGGTTGTCCAGGATTAGGAAATTGGCTGCTTGTTTTTTTTTTTCAAGAACAACACTACTCTTGTCCTTGGGTTGTATGTGGTATTGCGATGTCATGCCCCACTCTGACGATGTGCGGAGGTCGGCCAGGATAGCAGCACGAGTTTAGTATTTGTTTTGATGCCGTGCTGGATCCGCCTCGCATCAGGTGCACTGGGTGGAGTCATTAGTTTAAATGGTCTCCAGCTAACTGCTCTGAGCGGATTATACTGATCATTTTGGTCTGGGAAGTTTGGAGGGAAGGTTGGCTGTCAGTTCCTGATCTCAGAAGATAAGTGTCATTTCTTGTTTGGTTGTTGGTGCCATCTATCCCATCCAGGTTCTGTGCGAGCAGGCTGCTCCTATCTCCCCACTTCACCATCTCAGGGAGTTCAGGGTTTTGTCAGTTCAGGCTGGAGGACACAGCACACCTACCTTCAAGGTCTGTCTGTGGGCTAAGCAGTGCAGGGAAAGAGGTCAGGGATAAACTAGGAGGTGACCCTTCCACTGTCTCTCGTCCAGAGCCTGGTTGGTGTGTTATCTTTTATACTGTGCACGTCTGCCGTGACATGCGACTTCTCTTGATTCAAGTGAATGGGGCTGAATTGCTATACCAGAAAAAGTCCATGGAAAAGTGTGGCGCTTGTATTTTGTACAGACGTAGTAATTGTCATCTTGATTCTTAATGAGTAAAGTCAACAATGGCTTTTGTTATGTGATAGTGTGTTATGAGGCCATGATTTGTATGCATTTTCCAAAGATTATTCTTCTGCAGGGAATGGCTGCAAGTCTATAATGTAAGCAATGATAAGCCTTTATAATTTGTAGCATATTGGGACAATTTACTAATTCTGGAAAATCTAGATTAAACTGTCTAGAAATCCTCCAGATTTATCACAGTGGTCAATGCTGGATGACACATTTGGTGCACCTTTACATTTACACGACCTATTAGTTGTTTACTTTACTGTACATCAGAAACTTTGGCACATTTTTGGCGCATATTGTCACATTAAAATCCATACCAATTTCTAGTAGGTCATGTCTCATTCCCGCTAAGCCATGCACCTTGTCAGACAAGTTTGATAAAGTAACTGTGGTGCAAAGTATCTGGAGCAAACTGAGCCACAAATCTGGCACTTTTGATTAGTAAATCCCCCCACTATGTCTATCTACAGTTTTGTGCATAATTACACATCCAAATAATGTCAAACTTGTTTGTTTAAAGCAGTGATTCCCATCCAAGGTTTGGAGGAATGTTGGTGTTCTTTGGACAATGATCAGGGTTTCTCCAGAATACAGAAACAACAAGGCCTGCCACTTTACAATATGGAGGGAAGCCGATTTCAGCTGTAGCACTGGGCAAAAATTGTTATCTGCCACTCTTGCCTCTACACCAAGTTTTTTTAAGCAGAAATGGATTTAGGGGTTCCTCAAGAGTGGATAAAATGATTGTGAATTATTGTTTTAAAAGGACCCTTGCTTAGGGAAGCTTTTAGATTACAAAAATAAATGCCCTATAGGCCCTAATGATGAGATTGCTTTATCCAATCACTGATACATTATTAACAGCATTGCTACATTGCAGGTTAAATACTAACTATTCATTAGAGATGGGTGAAGTTTTGAAAAATTTGATTTGGCAACCTCGCTGAAGTTAGACAAGAAATTTGTTTCATTACAAATTAATTTGCCACAAATCATTATAAATCATGTATATCAAGTCTACTCTGCCTTAGGGTACAGCCACATGGAGTGGCTGTGCTGCGGGCGGGTTGCAGTCATGCTGCAGTGAATATTTGTGCAGCCAATTAGCCCTGAGCTGCTTTTTATTATACAATAAAGACAGCACTGTATAGTCCTTCTTCATTATTAATGGCCGCTTGGCACCTTTAAACAGGAGATGTTGCTGGTATGGGGTTTGGCTTGTTAGATGGGGGCACAATATGCATCTTATTTTTGTTCTTGACTGCAATCTCCTGCAGGTTATTTGACAGTAAACACAGAATATTAATCAACTCTGGCATACCCACTTCTCCAACCCCAACATTCTCCTGTCATAATGGGCGCTTCTTCATCTTTTGAACATCATCTAATATCGATGAGAACATGTCATCAGGAACATCCATCTACTCATCTCTCTGCATCTTGCTGACTTTTCTAGGACATGGAGACTTTGAAGGATGATTTGGAAGAAGTAAAGCAAGCAAAAGATGAGAATGGTCATCATTAGCACCTAACCCCCCAAGGGGTGCAGACTGGATGGTGTTGGTTGGCATGCTGGAACTGGAATAATAAAAGCTTCCATCTTATTGGTATTGAATTACATTTATGTCTGATGAAGGAATAAGTAAATGTATGAATAAATAAATAAAACTGACAAAGAATAAGTCTCCCTGCACTCTCCCTTCAGTATTCCCTGCAGTCTTCCTGCAGTCTCCCTCTCCAATATTCTTCTATTAATAATTTTCAGCAACACTATCCATAGCGCATGAGCACCTGCCACGTCTCTATTTATGCTTAGCTCACAGGACAATGGCGGAGACCGCGCGGTATGAGGGTTTTATAGCACTGTGACACAGGCACATGGGATGGCTATCTGCGGATTGGTTGGATGCACGGTATTATGGGTGATCTTGCACTCCTGGGCTTCTTACTTTTACTTTGTAACATGTGCAGCTGCCATTTTAGAAAAAAAATATTTGCTACCACAAAGCGCAAGGAAACTCGGATTTATTGCAAATTTAAGTTTTCCTAAACCTCGGACCAAATTCCACTTTGAATACTTTGCTTCACTCAACACTACTATTCATTAATGTATTATACCATTGGTATTACAAAATTAATATTAAATCGCTTCATCAGATTTTCTACTCTATGCTGGAATAATAAATGACTTTCAGGCGGTATCAGATGTCGCTGGAAGTTTAAGCATTAGAGATCCAAGGTTTAACACTATTATGGACATTTCCCTGGTAAAGAAGAAAATCGTGACAATTTATCCTGCCTTAATGAAGGTTACCATGAAGAGTGGAATTATGAAAAATATCTCTAACTCATGGGCCAAATCCCTTTGGGATAAACATTAGTGTTAATTAAGCACAAAAGTGCTCGGGCGCTCGAGTAGAACACCTCGGGATGCTCGGGTGCTCTACCAAGCACCCAAGCACAATGGAAGTCAATGGGAGAACCCGAGCATTAAACCAGGCACCCGCTGCTCTGAAGAGGGGAGGGTGTCTGGTTCACATGTAAAGGTCAGAAATTGATGGAAACACCACTGAAATGGTTCGGGGACAGCATGGGGAGGATGTCTGGATGCATCTTTAACTCCCAGGTCACTGCAAGGAAACGATGTTGTCCGAGTAGTACGCCACTTTTACAGACTGATGGAAGTAGGGCCCGCAATCCTTGGCGTCGGTATCACCTGTGCCATACCAGGGTAAGACTCACTTTTGGCATCCACAACATTCACCCAGTGTGCCGTGAGGGAAATGTAGCGTCCCTGGCCAAAAGTACTTGTCTATGTGTCAGTCGTTAAGTGGACCTTCCATACCTGCGTCCACAAAATTACTGCTTGAGGGTGATATATCTGCTTCAACTAACAACTGATTGAGGCCTGCCATATATCAGCTTCCACAAAATAGTGAAAGAGGTTTTCCATATACCTGTGTCCACAAAATTACTGCTTGAGGGTGATATACCAGTGTCACGACTGTATGTGAGCAACAATAGTATACACAGTAAAAGAGCTACTGACCGGACCCAAACTAGGGAGGATAAAGGGTGACCCCTGTCAGACCCTCAAAGCTCTCCCTATGCTGCTAAAGCACATGCCCGGATCCAAATGGCGGAACGAGGCATGCCCACGTGCCTAAGACTGATGACCACTGTAACCCCTACAATAGTGGAAGGGGCACGGCCACAGGTGCCCTACTCAGTATATGGAGGGAACCGTGGCCACCTCAGATCCAGTCAGAAAATAATAAGGTACACAACAAAGTCTGTACACTTAGCTGAAGGTGTTGCAGCCGCAGAGAAGACGGATCCAAGGACAGCTGGCAATATCCGGAGTGCTTGCTGCAGCAGAACACAGGTCCAGTGAACTGATAGCTACAAGTGAAGATACTAAAGCAAGAGCTACAACTGAAATGAGAACTATAATCCATGCCCTACAATAGGAGGAGGGGTGATATAAAGAGAGGGAAATCAAACGCATGAGGAACAGCTGGGAGGAAGGAAACCAAAAGTAAACAGAGCAGTGAGAACTCCTCCCAGCTCTAGTAGTGACATCATCACAGGGGTGGAGAAACAGAGCTGTGAGAACGTCCCAAAGCTCTGGTAGTGACAACCAGCTTTAACTAACAAATGATTGAGGCCTGCCATATATCAGATTCCACAAAATAGTGATAGAGATTTTTCATATACCTGCGCCCACGAAATACAGATTGCAGGTTTTGATATACCAGGTTCAACTAACAACTGATTGATGCCTGGCATATATCAGCTTCCGCAAAATAGTCATAGAGGTTTTCCATATACCTGCATCCACAAAATACAGATTGCAGGTTTTGATATAGCAGATTCAACTAACAACTTATTGAGGCCTGCCATATATCAGCTTCCACGAATATTGCTTTTCTCTGGGGACTTTGGCATAGGGTAATTTTGAAAATGACAGGCAGCGGAAGAAGCAGGCCGTTCCGCAGGGGTGGTAGGGGTTGGGCAGGTGCACCAGGCCAGAGCCTAAATGGGAAGTTGGAGAAGGAGCATGCGATTATATCACGGTCGGCGTGGCTATCACATACGTGACACAGAGGGAGGGAACGAGGAAGGCCCTGCCCAAGTGAGAGGGAAGATGGTGACCCCTGACTCACCTGGCGGCTGGCACCTGGCTGCCCTGACGTCCCTAGACGGGTTCCTCACCCGTACGCCGATCACGTGCCTAAAGCCCTGGCTTTCCCTGAGCTGAGCCCTAGGTAGTGAACAGGGCGATGGGAACACTAGTCCGCACCACTAACTCTAAGGGAAAACACCAAGGGGAGGACAGACAACACAGACTCAACATATATTCCCAGGTGGACGACAACAGGAGACAACAATAAGCCCAACAGGGATCCGGAGGGTAGCACTCAGGAACGACAAGCAGGATTCACCACTCCAGTGGGTCAGTATAGATGTCCAGGCAGGAAGCTCTATAACTGGCAACTAGAGAAGTGTGAGGGGAGAATATAAGGAGGTAGGGAGTGGCAGACAAGAAACAGCTGAGGAGGAGAAGCTACGGATCCCTGAGAGAGACAAAAAGGATAGCAAGGCAAACACAGAAAACAATCACTAAAAAACGTGATCTTTAGATATAGAGCGCGCAGCCACCCGCTGCGACTTCCTGACCCCGGGTATAACGGAGTCAGACGTGGCTCTTGATACCCTCGTGACAGATTATGTCAAAGGAAGCATCAGAGTTGGTTGAGTGGCTCACTCAGCCTTCCGCTTATGCGCCCTCCTAATCCTCTGTATTTGCACCCTCCTCACTCTCTGCTGTGTGCACCCCCAAAGACACCACCACCACCATAGCCCCTCCACTCGAGTCAGAGGAATTATTTTCCCATCCATTCCCAGACCTTACCGATGCGCAGCCATTCTTGAATGAGGAGGTAGCAACGGCCGTCACCCAGCGGTCTGACAACAGTGCCCAGATCAGCCCAAGGAGTGTGGCCCCCGCTGTTGCTGCCTACTCTAAGAGATCTAATGTCAGTGGTGGTGAAGGTGACAATGATGAAGTGTCGATGGACGTCACATGGGTGCCCACAAAATAGGAAGAGGAGGGGAGTTCAGAGGGAGAGATAGAGCAGCAGATAGGGAGGAGAAGGAGGAGAAGCAGGCAGAACTCGCAGTGCACAGGAGGCAAAAAACATACTGCAAATGTATTTGAAGCGAGCCATCCACCATGCACGGTCACATCTTGCGCTCCCAGGACACCGGCACACGGCTCTGCAGTGTGGGCTTTTGTCAATGCATAAGTTGCGGTAAGCCCAAAACTCACCTAGGGACAACTGCCTTAAGAAGGCACCTGACCTCCCATCACCGAGCCCAGTGGGAGCAACGCCATCAGAACCCACAAAGCCACACTCACGGCACTCCACGTCCTGCCTTTTCTCTTCTCCTCTCTCCTCCCATGTGTCCTCCACTCCCCCTTCCGCTGTGTTGTCATCACGTTCATCTGGCATAAGGCAGGCTTCCATTGCCCAAATGATCGAGCGCAAAAAAATGCTGACGCCGGATAATCCTCTTGCCCAACGGCTGACCGCTGGCTTGTCGGAACTGCTAGCCCGCCAACTACTTCCATATAAATTGGTGGACACGGAGGCCTTCCGAAATTTTTTAGCCATTTGCACACCGCAATGGAAGGTCCCCAGAAGCAAACACGGGCAGGGAAGGTACATAACTTTTACTGCCCACTGGGTGAACCTTCTGACAGCCATCAAGCATGTAACCCGTGGCACTCATGTGGATTTGGTGTTACCGCCACGGATTGTATGCAAGCCAGCTTCCTCTTCTCCTCCTCATACTCCATCCTACTTATCCTCCTTGGCTGACTCCTCCTTTTCCACTGCTACCGCCTCTTCCGCTCCACCCCCCAAGCTCCCCAGAACCTATTCGATGTGCCAGGTGAGACGTTGCCATGCTGTGTTGCGGCTGTTGTGCCTAGAAGCCAAGAGCCACACCAGTCCTGCACTGCTTTCAGCTCTGCAGTCACAGGCCAATCAGTGGCTAACCCCGCTCAATTTGAAAGTTGGTAAAGTATTGTGCGACAATAGTGCCAATCTGCTGAGCGCGCTGAATCAGGGAAAAATGACACATGAGTGCCGTGCATGGCACACGTCCTGAACTTAGTTGTGCAGCGATTCATTGCCAAATACCCCGGGGTCCAGGACGTCTTACGGCAGGCCAGTAAAATCTCTGGGCCATTTTAGAAGTTCTTACAAGGCCATGGCTTGCCTTGCTGACATTCAGATGTCTGATTTGTGACAGCCCGACATGCTGGAACTCCACCTTGTATATGCTTGATAGGCTGCTCGAGCAGCTTGGTTTCTTTTCACTGTGCCAGTGGCTGCTCATGTGCGACGCATGCAGACTTCTGCGGCCATTTGATGAGATCACCAAACTGTTCAGTTGCAGCCAGGGTGCCATCAGTGAAATCATACCGTACGCCTTATTTCTGGAGCGTGCATTGCGTCGTGTCATTGATCAAGCCGTCGAGGAGCAGGAGCTGGAAGATGAGGAAATCGCAATGCTGAATAAATTCCCAGGGGATCTACTCCATCTAAAACAATTCAGCAGGAGTCTGAAGAGGAGTCAGAGGAAGATGGTGGCTGAGGGGAGGAGGAGGAGGAGCAAGAAGAGCAGGCTTTGAGGGGTACTTAAAAGTTTTCGGGAATCCCTGGTGTTGTCCGTGGCTGGGAGGAGGAGATCGAGGACGACATTCTCCTGGGCGATGAGCAGGAGCCAGGGCACTCCACCGCTTCCAATTTATTGCAAATGGGGCCCTCATGCTCCAGTGTTTGAAGAGGGACCCCCATATAAAAAGCATAAAGGTCAAGGACCTGTACTGGCTGGCAACGTAATTAGCCCCCCGGTACAAACACAAAATGGTGGACATGTTACCAGCATCACAGAGGGCTGTCAGAATGCAGCATTTCCAGGACTTGCTACGAGAGATGCTGCATTCTGCTGTTGCGGGCACTGGCAGAGGAATTTCCACCCACAGCGAAACAGGTGTGGGTACCAATCCTTCGGATATGAGATCATTCTTGCAACCCATCGACAGCCGTCCTTTGGATCCAGCCTCAGGGAACGCCTAGACCGACAGGTGTCCGACTACATCGGGTTAACGGCCTATGTGGACGCTCTAAGAAGCAAGGAACCCCTTGACTACAGGGTGTGCAGGCTTGAGCTGTGGCCAGAGCTGGCACAGTTAGCCATGGAACTCATGACTTGCCCCTCATGGAGTGTCCTGCCCAAAATGACGTTCAGCGCAGCAGGGAAGATCGTGAGCAATAAGCGCACTTACCTAGATCACGACATTGTGGACTACATCACATTTTTAAAAATGAATGATGCATGGATCTCGAAAGGAATTCAACACCTGTGATGACCACGTGTAATTGAATTTCCTCATGCCAGCCCACACATATCTGCCACCACCCAGAACAAAGAATGGTCCTTGTCTTATGTATATACAGCGGCATAATAAGCCTTTTCTGTCAGGTGAATACCTAATTTTTGGGGCCTGTACTGGCCGAAAGTTACATATTTATCCTGGACCGCCTAATGTACCTCAAGCCACAGAATCCAAACTTCTTTGCTGCCAGGTGAATGCCTATTGGCAAATTTTTGGGGCCTATACTGGCCGATAGTTTAATTTTTTATCTCTAGCCACAAAATCACACCCTTGTCTCACTCATCTGCCTCTCATTATGGTGGCGTATGAACCGCATTCACCATAAGGACCTTTTAATGTCACAGGGTCATGTAATTGTGCCCCTCACCCCGTACTGTGCCCCCTTATACCCTGCATTGTGCCCTCTTATCACACCCTTTGCAGTGCCCCTAGTCATTCCCTGTACTGTGCCCTCTTATACCCTTTTATCCGGTCATGGTATGTCAGTGTTAACTGTATCCCTTTTCCTGCCCACGCCATCCTTTTTTAGACCTGGCATAAGTGGGAAAAATATGCAGATTGCGGTGCTAAGGACCTTTGCGCCACAATCTGTGTCAGAAATACGCCTAACATAGATGTATTTCTATATAATAAGTGACCACCTAATTGTATTATTATTCAGGGGTAGGGCTAATATCTTTATATTATATAGATTCTAGTGTATTATACTGTGCCCTTTATTTTCCAGTAGAAAGTGATCCTTGGAAAACACAGTCCTCATCCCTGACTAGTGATGAGCAGCAGGGGTCATATTCGAATTTGTGATATTTTAAGAATATTTTGTAGAATATTCGTTAGATTCTCAACTTAAGCAGGGAGGAATCACGACTTCAGATGGAAAAAAATGACGAATATTCTAAAATACGAATATATAGCACTATATTGAATATAGTGCTATATATTCTTTTTTAGAATATTCTTCTTGTTTTTCCATCTGAAGTCATGATTCCTCCCTGCTTAAGTTGCTTGCGGATGGAAAAGATTACGAATATTCAATATAACGAATATATAGCACTTTTTTCTAAATATTCGCAAATTCTCAAAGTGGCGATATTCGAGAGAAAAATTCCCTTTTTGAATATTCATGCTCAACACTATCCCTGACCACCAGGACCAGGTAGCGTGATGTCAGTACATGGCGGCCTCCCCTTTCTGCCACACTGCTCCGCTGTGTACTGGTGCTTATTCTGACACTGGGTTCACTTCCTATTTTTGCTATCCATTTAATGCATACCAAAAATGTATGCATTAACAGATGTCTCAGACTAATGCCATACAATAGCGTCTGTTCACCATACAGAAACATGGTAGAAATTTTTTTTACGTTAACTTATGCATTTTTTTTAGGGACTCTGCCGGATACAAAAACATGGAGTGCTGCACATTTGTATACATCAAACCGATAGGAAATCGAAAATTTCTAGGCTCCAGCAGGGCACATTTTTGAAAGTTTCCCTTTAAGATTCATAAAAATGGCCCCTGATTAAAATACATATTTTTGGTGGGAATTTTTGCCAATGATCCCCCTCTGGTATATCACAGTTTATGTTGTGTACTTCTAGTAAGTGTTTGCTGGCTGCAAATATGACCTGAAAGTTGTTCAGGTTCGCCTGTGTTAAAGTGAATGGGGCCTGCCGCGAACGCACGGTCCGTGAACATTTGATCGCGAACGTGCTTTCGCGTTCACAAATCGGCCCAGCCAATGTTCGTCCATCACTATCATGGAAACCCACCACTATCATTGAGCTCATGCATATGCTGGTTATTTCTACCACTCCAGATATCTTAGTTTTTGGCACACACAAGTATACACGTTTGATGAGCTATTTATAATATGGTTTCCCCTTTGTTGATATTTAGGTTTTGCTTGTGTCCCTGCCATGTTACTTACATATTGCATCATATAACTTTGGATTAATGCTGTACGGAGATCAGGTGAAGTGAATTATTCCCAAAGTTTAACTTTGGTGAATAACTTTGGTATTTGATTTTTAAACTGGAAACCATTTTAAAACTTGGATTCGAAGTCGGCTTCAGTTCCGACTGGTACCAAAGCTGTGTTCAGTTCCAAGTTTTCAGTTCAGAGGTTTTCCACTTTAAAAATCACGAAGTACCGAAGTTATTCAATGAAGTCTTGCATAATTTAGCAAATAACTAACTTTGCCTCATTGGAGGCTGTACATTTTAATTCTGTACGGAGACGGATCTCTGTACAGCATTAATCCGAAGTTTTGAGAGTAGCGAGTTCAGATGTAGCATTTAGTATTTATTAGAGATGAACGAAGTTATGGATAATTCAATTTGGCTGCTTCACCAAATTTCACAAAGAATTTTGCTTTGTGACAAGTTACTTCTTCATGAGGTGCATTTCTTTGTAAGTAATGGGTGCAATGACGAGGAACGGCAATTGTGCCACCCCCTGTTGTTGAACCCCTCAGATGAGGCTTTCAGGAGTTAATCAGTTAAAAAAAATACTCACCTTATCCATTTGATCTGTAGGAGCCCACCCTGGCCATGTTGATTTAAGACGCCATGCAAAATCTTATGTGTTTACATGATGACACCATCAAGCCGGCTGGCATGATGAGGTCATGCATCACCACGCTCGAGATTTTGTGCGGTATCTTCAATCAAGATGGCTGGATGGGCTCTTAGCGATCAAATGGATAAGGTAAGTATTATTATAATTTTTTTTTTACCATTTCAGGGAAAAAAGGGCGAGGAAATTTGACTTCACAGCAAATCCAATTTTCCCTGAAACTCTAGTATTTATCTCTGGGTCAGGATGTTCCCAGGGCATGTAGAAGGTTCCTGACACAAGATCACCTCAATTTAGTGAGACATTAGGGTTAGTTTATCTTTTCATTCCCCATTGATACACCCGCCCCTGCGAAGTTTGGGGCACAAAAGAGGGGATTTTATCTAAATCAATAAAGGTTAAATTTTATTGTTGGTGGTTCCGTGACTTGCTGATTTAACCATTGACCACTATGAAACCTTTGACTTGCTGACAGTGGATTAGTTGGACCAGTTACATGTTCTGCATTGTATGTGGTAATACAGAATCAATCCTGATCCATGGTTGTTTATCCTACACAGGAACTCAGTAGACAATCAAAATGTGTATAATAATCAGATACTACACATGATTGTTGTCTACAAAGAAAACTATATTGAATTACTGAATATAAAGTCACCAACTTAGAGTGACTCAAATTCTGTGAAAATTGATTATGCTGGAAATATGAGGAAATAAAATTAAATCAAAACCAATATAGGAAAAATGTTCATAGAAGATGGATTTGTTTCATAAAATAAATGTTCTCCACCACAGAAATACACAATACTAAATAATTTTGGTTATTTATAGATTAATAAAGGACCAAAGTATACAGTTGGCGAAAAGAATATAGGAAATCGGGAGAGTGTTTTTCGTCTCCTTTTTTGCTACAGAAAACAGGAGATTTTGTACATAAACTGTAATTATATACTTTACATGTTAATGGATATGGGAACAGTGTATCTTTACTTATTATGGTAAGTTAAATGCAGTTTCAAAATATGATTAATGATTGACCAATAGTACTACTGATTTGGGTCATTTATATGTAGCAATTTTTATGCAGTCTGATTTCAAAAGATAAGTGCAGTATCAGACTACACACAGGACTTGCTTGTAGTCTGTTACCATGGAGATGCAGGTTTGCAAAAAATAAATAAATACACAAAAGAGTAGAGTACTCAGACAACTGGTACAGTTGCTTCATTTTGTCTACTAGATGCAGTGTTACAATTCAAACGGCTGCAACAGTATGCAAACTGTGTATGACTATGAGACAATGAGATAAAATTCGTAATATAAAATAGTCAATGGTGAAGAAATAAATGTATTAGGAAAAACTATAACAGTAGCAATAGCCAGCTCTGAGTTTTTGATATTTTTCTACCTGTGCTCCTGTTTCTATACAGAATTGCATTCTTTATTATAGGAACAAACTCAGAATTGGCTTTTCTATACATTAAGAACTAACTTCAACAACCGCTATAGATGTCTAGATTGCCTCCAGTGCAATCCATATGAGCAATTTCCCAGAATTACTCCCCAGATTGAAACTGATGTTCAATTTGAATCTATTCAACTTCATTGTCCTTCAATTGATCCGTGAGAAGATGTTTCTGTGTATTCTTCCCAACAGCTTTATCCTTTCTTGTTTTCATGAGTTGGAGGGCACACTGGATGTTTTATAGATTGCTTGTATATTCCTTTTTTTGTCACAAAATGTCTTGTAGAATGTCAAATAAAATATTACACACGTAGTACATAGAAGCAGATATAAAAAAAAAAATCTACTGAAAATAATTTTTTCCTGACTATTAGGCCTCTTTCACACGGGCATCATGGATTTGGGGTGGATAAGATGCGGATGCGTCGCTGGAAAATGCACTATTTTTCCACGCGAGTGAAAAACATTTTAATGCGTTTTACCCAAACCCGAACTTCTGGGTAAGGTGTTGTGTAGATTGTATTATTTTCCCTTATAACATGGTTATAAGGGAAAATAATAGCATTCTTAATACAGAATGCTTAGTAAAATAGGGCTGGAGGGGTTAAAAAAAAATAAAAAATAATTTAACTCACCTTAATCCACTTGTTCGCGCAGCC
This sequence comes from Bufo bufo, assembly GCF_905171765.1. Taxonomy (NCBI): domain Eukaryota; kingdom Metazoa; phylum Chordata; class Amphibia; order Anura; family Bufonidae; genus Bufo; species Bufo bufo. The sequence goes on along the minus strand of NC_053391.1, from coordinate 74,644,909 downwards.
CGGCTTCTCTTCTTTCTTCTGGACCTGGGTAAAGGACCTGTGGTGACGTCACTGCGCTCATCACATGGTCCATCACATGGTGACGGATCATGTGAAGGACCATGTGATGAGCACAGTGACGTCACCACAGGTCTTTTTCCTCCTGCACAGCAAAGAAGAAGAAAGAAGAGAAGCAGGGCTGTGTGAACAAGTGGATTAAGGTGAGTTAATTTTTTATTTTTTTAACCCCTCCAGCCCTATTTTACTATGCATTCTGTATTAAGAATGCTATTATTTTCCCTTATAACCATGTTATAAGGGAAAATAATAATGCGTGAAAATCGCACCGCATCCGCACTTGCTTGCGGATTTACTATTTTCACGCAGCCCCATTCACTTCTATGGGGCCTGCGTTGCACAATGCACAAAATAGAGCGTGTTGCAATTTTCACGCAACGCACAAGTGATGCGTGAAAATCACAGCTCATGTGCACAGCCCCATAGAAATGAATGGGTCTGGATTCAGTGCGCGGAAATCTCACCCGTGTGAAAGAGGTCTTAAGAGTTTGAGGCTCTCTTTTTCAGTTTTTTTATTTATTTTTTATTCTATTTTCTTTACATAATATTGGGGGTCACCAGCTTTCTTAAGCTGCTACAAGAGCAGGCTTAGAGATTTTCTTCAGAGCAGATACCTGAATGGATAAGGAAAAAAATCCCCCACTGATTTCTAAGTGAGCATGTTCTGCGACATGTGCAGACATCCCCATGCAGGGAGGAGGAGGAGGGAGGAAGAACTGTTAAGACCTATTTTCAATGGTGTGATCCTGTGTTATCTGCATCAGGCTTAAAGGGACACTGACAGGCCCAATAAGCATATTTAGGTATATATATGACAGTACAGGTCTTGTAAAGTGTATTAAAATCATCCCCCGTGTCCACCTTATAAATACAGTAAACTGAAGTTTTATAACCTGCTTGAATCGTCTTCAATCTGCCCAAGGGGCGGCGTTTCATCTCCACTTGCGCCCAGCCAGCCGCCCCAACTGCCGTTTTGAAGCGCCGCCCAGCTCATCAATATTCACTTCGCTGGGCGGCTACTACTGTCCCCAACTTCACAAGATCCGGCGCATGCCCAATACAATCCTATGGGCATCGGCCTCCGTCTCATCTTCAGCGCATGCGCCCGGCACCCTCACTGGCCAGGATCACATCGCGCCTGCATACAGTCTGCATCCTAGAGGCCGCTTCAGCCTCTGCATTATGCGCATGCGCCGGGCACTGTTCAGCGCAGCGCTTCAGAGCGGGGACAGCAGAAGCCGCCCAGCAAAGTGAATATTGATGAGCTGGGCGGCGCTTCAAAACGGTAGTTGTGGCGAGGCTGGCTGGGCGCAAGTGGAGATGAAACGCCGCCCCTTGGGCAGATTGAAGACGATTCAAGCAGGTTATAAAACTTCAGTTTACTGTATTTATAAGGTGGACAGGGGGATACTTAGATGATTTTAATACACTTTATAAGACCTGTACTGTCATATATATACCTAAATATGCTTATTGGGCCTGTCAGTGTCCCTTTAAAGAAGACCTGTCACAACTCTTAACTTTTCAGTTACAGTAAATAATTGTATTCACCATAAAATACTATTACTGTACCATAATTCTTAGAGTCGTTCCTCTACTATTCCTCCTTGAAATTAATGGATACGTTTGTTTTTTTTTGTTTTTTTATTTAGAATATTTTTATTTTTCCCTTTCAGCATATAAAAATTCAAGAAAACATGAAAATAGACAAGAATCAAAAAACATAAGCAATGATATTTCCTAAATATGCACAAGCATTTGTTACGCAATTATCATTAATCATCAGGACTCTATCCTTATCCTGTTTCTTTTCTCATGTCATACATATATAAATGCAAATTATAACCCACCCCCTTCCCTCCCCACCCCCCCTTGGTTGTCTTGATGGTTTCTACAGAAAAGGTTGATTTCATGATCCCATATCGGGGATTTCACTCATCTCTCATTCATTTGTTAAACACTTCCTTCCTGCTCCTTATCTCCCCTCTTTCCTCCTATCCATTTCTTTTCCCTATTTATTTTTGCCTGCAGGCATATTCATATCTATGCACCCTCCCACATAAGTTCTTCCATTCCTCAATATTTGGTGGTGTGTCCGCCCACCACTCTCTAGCCACTACAACCCGCGCCAGCATTAATCCTTTTGCCCATTTCATTTCATTTTCTCTATCGTGACCTATTTTCCTAATATATCCAAGCACCGCTATAGAAATATCCAGTGGCGCAGAACACCCAGTTGATCTGGTTAGCTCCTGAAAAACCTGAGTCCAATAATCCTGAATAGGGGGACAGTACCAGATCAAATGGATAAGTTAACAACTGGATGATACCATTCCCCTGGTCAAAGCAACATATCCCTACCCAACCTGATAGTGTCAGCACTAATGTGACAATGTCGGGCTGTGTACATACCCCCAACTGGTAACACTCAGTTGTCAATTTATATATACAATTATAGGATAAATAACAGTGAATGGCAAAACATAGATCTAAAAGGAAAGATGCTCTAGAATTGCTATTTCATGAAGAATACAAGTATTTTACGAAATCAGATATATTAGGTGCTACCTTTCATTGTAATCATGCACCCTGATGACAATGAGATTATTGCCTTGTCCCTAGTGTATATAGCACTTTTTGTTTAGCTTAGGCTAGTTTCAAATCTGTAGCACCACTCTCCAGTAGGGTGTCCCAGCAGAGAATGGCCTGCCAGAGTTCTCTGGATCTGGTATTGCTGGATAGTGCTTCTGCCCGCCAGACCAGATTGACTATAATGGGATCCAATGGCTCTCTGCCCGCAAATTTGTTGAGTTTCAGCCTGACAAAAACTGCTGCAAGAAACATTTTTTATCCAGCTGATTTCCAGCCTTCTCTTCCGAAAAAGCCTAACGGATCGCTGTGCTGCACATGGCAAAATAGCCCTATTGCTTAGTTTATTTAGTTTTAGTGGAAATTTAAAGTATAAGATTTAACCCCCTTCAAGACCCTGCAATTTTCAATTTTTGCATTTTTTTTTTTTACTCCCCGCCTTCCCGAAGACATAACTTTTTATTTTTTTTGGTTCAAATAGCTGAATAAAGGCTTGAAATAAAAATATTCCACGGCACTCCAGATGAGTAAAATAAATGTGACTTTTAATTCACCAACGCAACGTTTCGGTCTGCACATTGGAACTTTCCTCAAGCAGTGATCTACATAGTGGGTTTCACAGTATATATAAGGTGATCAATTTACAACATGATTAGTGTAATTAAGTAAAAATGTAAAAAATAAACCATATAAATATAATATAGTGTCTATGAGTGTCTCTAAAGTTACAATCATTTATCAGAAACAATAAAATTTTAATCAAAATTGTGAATAAATACATAAAATACACATAAATATTAAATTCATACTCAGGTTAAAATATCAAATTCATAAAAAAAATAATAATAATAATAATAATAATGATAATTAAAAATACATAATTTGTCATGAACCCTCTGAATTTGAACAGTACTGAGGATATTCCTCAGTGCTGTTCAAATTCAGAGGGTTCATGACAAATTATGTATTTTTAATTATCATTATTATTATATAATGGCGCTATATAAATATTATTATTATTATTATTAGAGATTTGTTATCTCAGGGCTACATATGAACTAATGCTATGGTTGCCTCTGACTTTTAGAAATCTTGAGGCTATCACAAGGAACAAATGACTCCCTCAAGTTATTTGGGCCATGGAAGCAAAGCGCTTCCAGGGAAAATCCATTCAAATGTCATGGACACAACTGACCACAGGATCTGAGAGGTTCAATGTCTATGATCGGCATTCTCACTAATTGCAGAAATTAGCTCTAGTGTCTGTTGTTTTAAACAGCAGAAACCCGGACGCTATGGTGGCTGCGGAGCTTCTGGGCGGGCGTCATGTTTAAAGACCCATTTTCCGTCGTACATGTATGGCAGAGATTGAGAAGGGGTTGAGCATCAGGTTATATTAGGTTTCGTAAAACTATTTTATGGTGGTCATAAAGATGATAGAGTTTCAATTCATGTTCGGTTGTATTGCTGCCTCAGAATAATGCTGCTGATAGTTAAGGGTCATTTTTATATTTTGCAAATACCTGGTAAGGATAGAAAATGAGGTTCATGTATGACCGTTATAGGCAGTGTTACAATGGGGACATATGGCCAGGATATAATAGGTTATTTATCCCGCTGCTAGATCCTGCCATTTATTGACATCATCTAGTCTTGTAAACTCAGCTTTAGAAATCATAATCATAAATAATCTGGATTGCCCATCTGACACTTAGCATTAATGGAAATTGAAACATACAGCTAATTTATAGCATTTCTACATACTTAGTAATAATCCTTGTGTCAGAGAAAATTCATTAGTTTTCCCACTAAACTATAGCTATAATGCCGAATTTATAAATTCTTAAAACGTAATCATATAAAGCTCCTGTGAGTCTAAAAGCAAACTGCTTTATTAATGCTTCATAATTGGGTGCCATCAATGCATAAGTGATTTTTCTACACGGGAGTCTTATAATTAGATATTGAACTGAATATTTCTAGAAACAGGAAAACAATATCCTGCCTCACATAGTCATTTGGTCATATTGAAAACAAAACCTCTGACCTGGAAAATTTTCCTTTGTAAAATTCTGTGTCTATTTGGGCATTGAGACTATTCCCCTTGAAAAATCAATTCTTAAACTGAACCCTTGCAATGTACAGGGTTATTACATTGATCTCATGTACATTATCACCATTACTAAGCCACATAAACAAGCGAGGCAGTATATGTCTGGTCTGTATGGTAGAATACAATTCTCTCCATATTAATTATGAACAAAGAAAGATATAACCTTTACAACTCTTTAAAGGATTTTCTAACCCAAAAGTCAATTTTCATTATCCCTGGATTGTGGTCTACAGAAATAAAAAATACACTCTCCAGCACCGAGGGTCTGGTCCGTTCTTCCAATCCTTTATGTGCACACTTCTGGATGGGGTTAAGTGTGCTGCTGCAGCCATTTGTTGGCCTCAGTTTTGATGTTTTCACGAGTGCCACATGACCCAGCAGAGATGTGTCCCTAAAGTCAAGGAATAACTTCATTAGTGCACATGACCCCATCTGGAAGTTTACATGCTTGGGACCGAAAGGAGCGTCAAGCAGACCCTTGGCACTGGAGAGGACTATCGGAAGCAGGTGAGTGTATTTTAACTTTCTGTAGACCACATTCCCGAGCATAATGAAAATTCATCATGGGGTTGCAAAACCTTTTTAATATATATGGAGGAGTCATATGGTTGGGCAGACAGATGATACACTTGATGGACTAAAATAAATTAAACATATTTATAAAAATAAATAACATATTATGGCAAAATTGTGGAATATTATACTATGACAACTCAAAAAAGTGGGGCAAAAGGTCACTGAATAAATAATGAAGCTATTCAAGATTTATTTTTTAAGGAACTGTTCACATTGTTTTTATAGAATATGATTTTCTAATGATACTAGATACTTTCCCATTTCTTAATCAGGCAGAATAGTGAGTATTTGTTTGCTGCATATTATTTCAAGAGTATGCAGTGGTACAATATGGGCACCACTTGGCTATATTATCTTATTACTATAAGGGGGAATGTGAGCTAAAATTATTGCCAAAGCTCTAAAAATAATAAGCTGAGTGCTAAATTGCTTGATGATCAGAGGTTTACTTTCTATAAGACCTGCCCTGATGAATTTGTCATGATGAACACAATTTTATTATACGATAAAAATTGTGACAGTGAGCAGTGGTCAAGCCTCTTACCGATTAGCCCAGGGGGAGAAGGAAAAGTGCAATACTTGGACAGCAGAGGGAGTGCATGGATTTTCACAATTATCATCTTCTCCATCTTAAAATGTTATATTTACATGTATGTTTTTGCCACTTTTTATAAGATAAATATTTTTTACAAAATAAATGCAAAAACTAAATAAATAAAAAATTACTGTCAAACTTTTTGCCAAAAACTGCACTAAAAACGGTTTATTTACCCTATTCTTTCCCTTTTCCTCTCTGTGCTTTGACCCCTGCTTTACCATGGCCCCTCATTTTGAATAAGGAAGCACATGCATGATGATCAGTGAATGCCAGAAAACAAAACTCTGCTTTTTTTTTGTGATTTGGCGTGTTTTTCTCATAAAACAAATGCCATTTTGCTGAAAGTGGTTAATAAAAAATCTGTAGCCCATCCTTTAAAAAGTAAGACCTGTGTGGCTACATAGGCAAAATTTTTAAAAATCATATCCAACACTGTAAGGGTGCAATTTTTTTTTTACTGGTCTTAAGGCACAAATCTGCAACATCATTAAGGGGTAAATATACACAAAGGAGACCTGAATTATACTGCAACCACTCTCTCTCTCTCTACCTCTCCAAAAAATTCTCCTGAAATGAATCATTAACATTTCTGATTCTATAGAATCCAATTTAAAAAAAATATATATAAAATATTTGGTTCAAAATTGGATTCTTTAGAATAGATTTGATTATCTCTAGTCTTAACTTAAAAATTGTCACTTTTTGGACGGTTTATTCATTTTTAATCTGAATTGAATGGTGGTTAAAAAGGCCACAATCCTTGGTCGGCAGAAAACAAGACGTTCTGATTTCCATCATGTAATATATAATTTTTACAGCCTGTAAGAACAGTTTTCGACATGCAACTATCTAAACCTTTAAAACTTGACAAGCAGTGAAAAACAAAAGGGGAATATCGGCTTTGCTGTACTGCCAGAGATCCTGGAGGAGACGGTAAGATGTTCCCTTCTCAGATTAGATTATATTGGCTGAGGGAATCTATATAAATTGTGTTCACTTCTACTGCATGAAAATGTCTTAGGCATCAGGAAATGTATTCAAAATGGAATCTTCATGTTCAATTTAAAATTAGGATTGAAATCCTGTCAAAGTTTATCAATGTCTCTAAGGTTAAGACTGACAACAACCGGATTCTCTTGGGTAAAAAGGATTCTGCTGAGTTGCTAACTCTAAAAATCAGTGTATTAAAGGGTATGTGCTAAAATTATCACAGATTATAAAAGCCAAGGACCAAAGCCCATTGCATATTCTCTTAGCCAAGGACCATGTCATATGAAGTATATAATAGAAGCAAGCAATATTCTATTTATCCACAACACACAAAACTATTTTGCACCTTGTTTTATGAAAACATTGAGCTGAAGAATTCCAGATATTCAGATATGTATAATGTAAAGAAACATGAAATAATGTAACCAAGGACACATAAATGGGCACGCAAGTTATATTGTATATCAGAATATATCTTTAATTGAATTATATCACTTTATAAACACACAGATGCGAACTATACTTTAGGTGACAATTATAAAACAAAATGCCTCTGTATTAGAAAACAGAGACAAGATGTATGCCTTTCTATACAATAAAAGAAAAAATATATACATATACAAGTATATAGGGCTTCAAAGATATTTTTATATTCTATTACAGTTTTCCTGGCATTTCTACCAAATTATTTTGAGAAGCAGGTCTTGACACTGGAAGTTGACCTTAGTTGAATCCTTAGTCTCAATAAACTAAATTTGCTTATCTTTTTGGTGAGACAAAATAAATATTTCCTGCCTGGCATCACTAGGGCATGTCAAGGCTACTCAGCCATCAACTAAGAAGTGGATACAAGTGTATCCAGTGCAGACAATGCTTTGTGAGCTAAACAGCTTGGAATTCAGATTGATACATTGTAAAAATAAATAAATAAATATTAGAGAGATTTGTGCACCTGTTGCTTATGTACCACACATAGCTCATAGAGCATCACCTAGACTGGAACAAATTGTCCCCACTCCTTAGTTGAGGGCAAGGGTGGTCATGTACAATACATCATTTATTTGACTGTTCTCATTAATTGAACAGCAAACATCTTGAAAAATGGAGCAGAATTGAAACACTAGTATATTAGAAAGTTGTAGGGATTAAGTTATAGAATTCATGTAGTGATTAAGCTTTGTTTGCATAAAACTGGAAACCCCCTTTAAATCTTTAAAACTCCTTTAAATATTCTGGGGCATGTCTCCAGAGCAGCTGGTAGACATTGTATAGCAGTTAAGGTTAGAATTAATCGAGAAGCAGCACGTGCAGTTATATTCCAATGTTTTGCCTTTGTAACAGTAAAGCATTAAATAATTTTGGGTAAAAAGATTTAAAGATCAGTTTTACATCGCTGGATGTCATTCCCTTCATAGAACAATTATATTTGCTTCGGGAGAAAACTATACTATACACGTTATAGGGAGAGTGATCCGCTCAGAAGTGTTCAAAAAGGAAATTAATTTTCAAAGGAAGAGCTACTGTATGGTTTGGGAGGGAGGGAGACCGCTGTCCAGCCGCATGCATATAGACAAATAGTCCAAAGGGAAATTATTGTACAGGAATATCCAAAGGCCTAACTATTTCAGAATTTTCATATTTTCTACATGATGGATTTCATTTATTTACTGCTTTAAGGAATACGTGGCACGTGACTAGAATGTTTTATATGCAAGCTGTGGTGATTCTCATCCTGAACACATTTCTACCAAAATGCAATAGCTAGTGTAAGAGGTTTACTGTAAATCTATCTATCTATCTATTTATATCATATTTATCTCTCTGTTGTCTATCTATTTTCACTCATATCTTTCATAGATAGATAGATAGATAGATACATGAAAGATATGAGTGAAAAAATAGGTAGATAGATAGGATAGCTATCTATCTATTTATTTATCTATCTCCTACCTATCTATTTTTCACTCATATCTTTCATAGATAGATAGATAGACCTCAATGCCAGAACAGGCAGGGAAAGAGACTACCTGACCACAGATGGAAATATCTATATATATGGAGCACAGACCGACAGCGACAGCTCAGCACATACAGAGAGGAACAGTTAAGACAGCACGTGAAATAAAAGTGGCAAAAAATTGTTGAATCTTTGCCGAAGCCTAGGACTCCACATCAATGGTCGCACCAAGGGAGACTCTTTAGGAAGGACTACATTAAATTCCCATGTGGGTAGCAGCGTAGTGGACTACGCCATCACAGACATGGTGTCACATCTATGACAGGTCTCAGAAGGTCTGAAAGATTATCTGCACATTAGTGATCTGACAATCTCTTTTGGTTTAACTTTGTCTGTGTGTTGCTGGTATGTCCACACCTCCTGTTCAGGTGTGAATCATGTGACCTTTACCTCATCTTATTTAGTCTGACTTTTCCCATCACTCCTCGCTTGGGATAGCTTCATTTGGTCTTGGAAGAGCTGGAGTGTGGTTCGTGTTGAAGTCCTGTTGATCCATCATCCTCTGAAGTGTTCCGCTTGTTGTGTTTTGTATCCCCCCCCCCCCCGTGGTTGTTTACTAGGCCTCAGTGAGATGCTAGTTCCTTCACCAGGAAAAGAACGGGTGGTCTCTGCCCTGTCATTATCTTTAGGGCTTCTGAGGGTCACCAGGGTTTTCTAGGTTCCTGTGTATGGGTATCTCTACCATCGAGAGGTGCCAATACAGATAGGAGTTAGGGCCCGGAGCAGGGTTTTATAGGTGGTGACCCTTTTCCTTCCCTAGCGGTGAGGCCTTGTCTTTCCCCTTCCTTCTTGCTGTCTTTTGGTGTTCTCCCCTACTACATCCGTGACATAATCCCAAGCCTATACCGCCATTTTTGTTCTGATCTGTGCAGCTATAGATACTATGTCTGCACTGGTCGAACAGCTGCAGAATCTGACTTTGGAGGTAGCAGACCTCCGCGCAACTGTCTTGCAGATTCAGAGTCCACAGGCTGCTGGTTCCGGTGGTGGGTCCCAGGCCTGTCCTGAACCAAAGGTGGCTCTCCCGGACAGGTTTTCTGGGGGTAGTGACAATTTCATCCGGTTCACGGAGTCATGTAATTATACTTTAAGCTGCGTCAATACTCTTCTGGGGATAAGTGTCAATGTGTGGGTATGATTATTTTATTGCTTAAAGAGGACAGCCAATCTTGGGCTTTTTCTCTGCTGACTGGATCACCATCCCTCCGGTCGGTAGATGAATTCTTTAGAGCCTTGGGTCTCATCTACGATGACCCGGATCGGATCTCTCAGGCCGAGACCAAGTTACGGAGTTTGCGGCAGGGAGAACGTTCCACGGAGACCTATTGCTCTGAATTTAGGAGATGGGCTACCGATACTGAGTGGAACGATCCTGCTCTCCCTAGCCAATTCTGTCAGGGTCTCTCTGAGAGACTGCAGGATGCATTGGCTTTTCATGAAAATCCTGTGTCATTGGAGGCAGCTATGTCCCTTGCTGTACGTCTAGATAGACGCCTGAGGGAGAGATCTAGGGGTCCTCACCTTCAGGACGTACTGTCCAATAAGGGTACTGCTTCCTTTGACACCTATGGTGGAGAGACACTGGTAGTTGTGCCTTGTGATGAGCCTATGCAGTTAGGAGGAGCTAAATCTGGCAAAAGCTTGGGTCATATGAAAGGAGTCTGCTTTTATTGTGGCAAGAAGGGACATTTTGTGAATATTTGTCCGTACTTGCAGCATCAAGGTGTAAACAAAAAGAAAAAAAACCTTTTAATCCTCAAATTACTATTGGTGGTGTGGATGGGGAGCAAGAAAACCTACTTTTGTCTTTTACTGGTAGTACCTGTTTTCTCCTGTCTGCCAAGGTGGCGCTAGAGTCCAAAAAAATCTAAGCATTTATCAACAGTGGGGCAGGAGTTAACTTGATTGATAGACAGTTTGTACGCATTCATGGGTTGACTACTAATACATTAGAGAAAAGTATTTCTGTCTTTGCAATTGACTCAGCACCTCTCACCCAAAAATGCTTGTCGCAGGTAGTGAATGACATTCATTTAAGAGTGGGTGATTTGCATCAGGAATCTATCTCCTGTTATGTTTTGGAGGGTCTGCCTGCTCCGTTGGTGTTGGGCTTACCATGGTTAAGCAAACATAACCCTAACATCGACTGGTAAGCGAGACAGATTCTCGATTGGAGTGATTTTTGCATGGACAACTGTCTTAATGCATCATTCTCTATGGTGACCACTAAAACTGTACCCTCGTTCATTTTAGAATTTTCTGATGTTTTCTCTGAGTGTGGTAATCAGGAGTTGCCTCCGCACCGGGAGTATGACTGTCCCATCAATCTTATTCCCGGAGCTAAATTGCCCAAATCTCGGTTGTATAATCTTTCGGAACCCGAAAGAAAGGCCATGCGAGAGTATATTACCGAGAGTTTGGCAAAGGGACATATTAGACCATGCAAGTTCCCAGTGGCTGCTGGGTTTTTCTTTGTAAAGAAAAAAGATGGTACCCTGAGACCATGCCTGGACTTCCGTGAGCTCAATCGTATTACTGTCCGTGATCCTTACCCCCTTCCTTTGATTCCGGATTTGTTTAGTCAGATTGTCGGTGCCAAGGTGTTCTCTAAGTTGGATCTGAGGGGGGCATATAATCTGGTAAGGATCAAGGAGGGGGATGAGTGGAAGACCGCATTTAATACCCCTGAGGGTCATTTTGAAAACCTGGTCATGCCCTTTGGGTTAACGAATTCTCCTGTGGATTTTCAACAATTTGTCAATGACATCTTTCATCATCTGGTGGGGAGGTTTGTCGTTGTATACCTTGATGACATACTAATTTATTCGCCTAATTGGAGACTTATCAGGATCATGTGAGACAGGTGTTACGGATCCTATGAGAGAATAAGTTGTATGCTAAGATGGAAAAGTGTGTATTTGCTGAACAGGAAGTGCAATTTCTGGGTTACCTGCTCTCATCCTCAGGTTTTCGTATGGATCCCGAGAAGGTCTGTGCCATGTTGGACTGGGATCGACCTGAAAATCTGAAAGCGCTTATACGGTTTTTGGGGTTTACCAACTACTACCGTAAATTTATCTTTAACTATTCATCGGTAGTTAAACCTTTAACAGACATGACTAGGAAGGGTGCGGAAATTTCTGTCTGGTCTGATGCGGCATTACAGGCCTTTTCTGCTGTGAAAGAATGTTTTGCTTCGGCCCCTATTCTGATGCAACCGAACGTGACTGAGCCATTTATTGTTGAGGTTGACGCGTCCGAGGTAGGGGTAGGAGCAATCTTGTCGCAAGATCCTTTACCTAGTAAATGGCGCCCATGTGCATTTTTCTCTAAAAAACTCTACTGCTGAAAGGAATTATGATGTGGGGAATAGGGAACTGCTGGCCATTAAGTTGGCGTTCGAGGAATGGCGGCATTGGTTGGAAGGAGCAATTCACCCTAATACGGTAATTACGGATCACAAGAATCTGGCCTACCTGGAGTCGGCTAAGCGACAGAACCCAAGGCAGGCCAGATGGTCATTGTTTTTCACCAAATTTAACTTCATCGTCACTTGCCACCCTGGGGTTAAGAACGTCAAGGCGGACGCTTTGTCGCGTAGCTTTCCTGGGTGAGTGAGTCTAATGACCCTAGTCCCATTTATCTGAGAGGCAATACAAAACCCTCCTTAGAAGGAAAAAGCAAGAATATACCTCAACCAAACTAACACAACTCTAAGATGCCCTCCAAGATAACTCCTTCTGGGAACTATGGAACCACCTGGGCATAAATGAGAAGAAAAACAACCTCCATATTCAAACCGGCAACATCTGGCTCCAGTATTTCAGAGACCTCTACAGAGACATCCCAAAGAAGAACGTAACCCAGACCATCAACAAATGAGGTCAAAACTGAAGAGCATGGAAGTGATACTTAAAGATTTCCAAAACCCGCTAGACTCGCCCATAACACTGCAGGAGATATCAGAGAGAATATCAACCATAAGAGGTAAGAAAGCCAGCAGCACAGATGGCATCCCACCCGAAATGATTAAGTACAGCCCACCAGCAATAAAGGCAGCCACAGAAAAATTGTACAACATTGTGCTAAGCACTGGCTACTTCCCCCAAGCTTGGAACCAAGGTGTCATAACCCCAATATACAAGTGCGGGGACAGGTATGACCCGGCCAACTACTGAGGGATATGTGTCAGCAGCAATCTGGGGAAACCATTTAACAGTATACTGAACCAGAGAATCCTCGGCTTTCTCACCCAGCACAATGTACTCAGTAAAAGCCAAGCAGGGTTTATGCCAAACCACCGCACCACAGACAACGTCTACAACCTGCACCGCCTCATCTAGAGCCATGTCCACAACACAAAGCAGGGAAAGATATACGCTTGTTTCGTGGACTTCAAAAAGGCCTTTGACTTGGTGTGGCACCCAGGATTGCTCCTGAAGCCATTGGAGATCGGAATAGGAGGTAAGACATACAACATCATCAAAAGCTCCTACACCGAGAACCGATGCACCGTGAAGGTAAATGGGAAAAGAACGGCTTACTTCCAGCAGAGCCGAGGAGTCAGAAAGGGCTGCAGCCTCAGTCCAACTCTCTTTAACATTTACATCAACGAGCTGGCAGTGGCTCTGGAGTCCTCCTTAACACTGGATCTCATCCTCCATGACACTGAGGTGAAATGTCTCCTGTATGCGGATGATCTTCTCCTACTATCACCAACTGAGAAAGGTCTCCAAGACCAGCTAGTCATTCTGGAGAAATTCAGCACCACATGGGCCCTTCCCATCAATTTAAAAAAGACCAACACTATGGTGTTCCACAGAAGGAAAACAAAGTTAGCCAGGCCCCCTATCTTCACGCTACACAACCGCCCTCGTACAGCCACCAACAGGTACACCTACCTGGGCCTGATAATAGACCTAAACTGGGAGCTTCAAATCAGCCATTGAGGTGCTGAAAGGCAAAGCATGCAAGACCTTCTACAACATCAGAAGACGACTGTACCACCTCAAAGCACCCGTTAATGTCTGGCTTAAAATCTTTGACTCTGTCATTGCACCAATCCTCCTGTATGGCAGTAAAGTCTGGGGCCCTCACACGTACCCTGACTGGTCAAGATGGGATTCCAACCCAAAAAGAAATATTCGACCTGGAATTCTGTAAGCATCTCCTCCAGGTCCATCGGAGCACCTCTAACAGTGCCTGTCGAGGGGAGCTCGGCATATTCCCTCTACACTTTACAATCCAGAAGAGGGCGCTATCATTCTGGGGCCATCTACATGGTAGTAGTGAAGGCTCCCATCACCATAAAGCCTTGCTACACCAAGGTATCCCAAGCAAGGCAAAGCCCCAAAATCAACTTACTGAAACCCAGCCCGACCAGAAAAATACCCCACACCACCTCACAAAAGCCGGCATCAGGAACACAGTAAGTAAGAGACAAGAGGAATATGTCAGTGAATGGAGGAAGGAGGTGAGAGCATCCCAGAAGCTGACTGTGTACCAGAGCCTGCAGAGTGACTACAAACTGGCCCCATATCTGGAGAAACTAGGGAACCCCAGAGACCGGAAAATCCTGAGCCGCTACAGACTGAGCGCCCACAGCCTGGCCATAGAATCCGGACAGCATTGACAGAGCTACATGCCTAGAGAAAGCAGACTGCGCCAGCAGTGCCACCTGGAGGCGGTGGAGGATGAGGCCCACTTCTGATATACTGTCCCAAATACTCAGCAGTAAGGGACATCCACTTTAGGAGACTCTCTGATCTACTCCCAGACTTCAGCTACATGGAGGAGGAATAGAAACTGCAGGATGGGAGAGGAAGAGAAGACTGTGGACATAGCAGCACAATATATCAGTGCCTGCCAGAGACTGAGAGGAGCCTGATATGCCATGGACTCTGATACCCTGCCCCAGGGTGTGTCCGCACCCCTTCCCCCCTCCCTGTCATGATATGCCACAGACTCCTATACACCAACGCCGGGTGTGTCCCCATTTCTCAACCCTCTATTTCTCCCATGCTTTGGCAATACTAATGTATAATTTTAGACCTGCCAATAAAGCTTTTTTGATTTGATTTGATAGATAGATATGCAAAAGATATGAGTGAAAAAATAGGTCTATCTATCTATCTATCTATCTATCTATCTATCTATCTATCTATCTCTCTGTTATCTATTTATCTATTTAGCAATCTAGTGTCTATCTCATTAGCTATCTATCTATCTATCTATCTCCTATCTATCTATTGTCTATCATATTATCTATCTCATATCTATCTATTGTCTATTTCATTAGCTATCTATCTCTCTATTATCTATCTATTTATCTATCTATAATTCTAAAAACAGAAAAAAACTGCAGCACTTTCACTTTAAGATGTGTCACTATCAAGTTTTAACTTAAAAAAAAAAAAAATAGACTATGCATTCCCTTTAAACTTTTCCAGTGTCTTCCATTCAATATCCCAAATTCATATATTCACATTTAAAAAAAAGTTTATGGCACACTCCGGGTCGATATGTTAAAAATAAATGGCTGCCCAAAACGGCAAGATCTTTAAAGCTGATTATGAATCTTAATTTTACAGCCGGAGCAGACAGACTGACATCAATAATATAACGCTTTACAACCAGCAAGTAAATTACAAACGACTTAGCAGTTGTGCAATTCAATGTATTTTCTTTCCTTTTTTCATGTTGATGCAACATAGAAATAAAAGTAAAAAACACAATATTCCCTTTTAAGATTTGGTGCTAGAGGGCGCCCCTTCAGAAGTGAAAATATTTGATGTCTATGGCGGAGATCATCGGCTTTGTTTTTGTTTTTTAAGAAATGTATGCAGTAATTAAATTATGATGAAATGGAGTGCCAAACACTTGGCGTTTCGAGATTGCTATTTGTTTGCGCAATTCCAGCATCAGCAAAATTTGACGGATTTATAAAAAGAATGCTGGATGCAAATAAATAATAAAAAAAAAAACGCTTTTTTCAGCGTGAGCTCTGTAACAATTTGGCCAGTTTAACTCATTTCGCCACAGACATTTGTCATAAGACTATTGCTGACAAAAGAAGAACTGAAATTTCAATTACACTGAACTCTATGGTGATCATTTGCTATGCTTTGAATACTGCGTAAGTCACTTATCTTCACCATGCAGCAAATTTCATCTAGGTCAGGGAAAAGTTTGCTGACATGAACCTCTCCAAATGCAAAACACATTCACTTTATTGCTGCTTTATGTTGTTTCATTTCCAATCTTCCAAAGCATATTTATACCTTGCAAGCGAAGAAGAGCTAATGGAAATCTTTGTCATGCCTTGTACCTGGTACCTTCCAGAGTCATCATTTCAGGGAAACTTGTTTCCATTGGAATACACGTTTGCTTGTAGCCATGCGTCTGGGACATCTAGGACATATCAACACTAACTGAACATTAAAGAGGACCTGTCAGCTCTCCTGACTTATCTAAGTCAATACTTACTCGTAAAATAACAACTCTGGAGCATTTTTTCTTATGACTCTTCATTGTGCCATTCCTCTGCTATTCCTCCCAGTAATTCAGGAAAAATTTGACAACCATGCCCTTAGTACTAGTCCAAAGTCAAACCAGTTAGTTGGTACAGTGGATCCACACTTACTGCCAGTAACAAATGGAAACCACAGGGCAGATGAAAGGTCTTGTGGTTCAAGAAAGGATTGGTCATTAATGTGGCAAATTGCTCCTTGGTAGACTCTACGTACCTTGTTTTTCCCATTATATTTAATACGCTCTCACAAAGGTTGCAAGGTCATAATTAACCCCTTAACACATAATGCCATATATGTAAGGCATTATGTGCCCACAATTATATTGAGCAGGATGCTGCAGTTACCCTGCTCCATATGTGGGTGTCGGCTGTTTCATACAGCCGACACCTGGCCACAATGACAAGTGATCCCGCTAAACCCCATAATTTAACCCTTCAGATGCTGTGATCAACGCATCTGTGATCAACGATCAACAATCTTATTCACACTACTATATCTATATTAGGGTGAATAGGACAAGGGATCAAAAGATCCCTGGTTCTAGCCCTCTAAGGGGGGGCTGTAAAAATATGGAGATACAAACATAATTTAGACTTTTTTTTTTTAAGTAATGAAACAAAATAAAAACTATATAAGTTTGGTATTGCCACAACTGTATTGAGCCACGGAATAAGGATGTCATGTCATTTTTAGCGGAAAAACAAAAGGCAGTGTTAGGTTCCTGTCTTACAGAGATCGCCTTGACGTGCGGCAGACGGGCTCAAATAATTTTTTTACAAAATGTATTTGCCAAGCATCTCACTTTATTAGCATAGCATAAGCATTATAATATGTTTTTGTACTTTATTTTTTTTGCAGAGAGCGTTGCATTATATGTTGTGTTGTTTTATGTCATTTTTAGCGCACAGTGAGCGCAGTGATGTCAAAACCCCAAAAACCATGGCGGAATTGTGTTTATTTGTTTTTTCTCAATTCTACCCCGCAAATAATTTTTTCCTGTTTTCCAATACAAAACATGGTAAATTGAAGGGCGGCATAAAAAAATCCATCTTTTCCCGCAAAACATAAGCCCTCATATGGCTTGGTAAACAGAAAAATAAAAAAGTTATGCCTATTGGAACGTGGGGAGGAAAACTCAAAAATGTAAAAATGAAAATAGGCCCTGTCTTTAAGGGGTTAGTAGAAAAAAAGGAAATTATTTCATTTGTAGTTTTAAAATATTACTTTTTAGCTTGTACTGTGGTGATACAAATAGATAACTTATGATCTAACGATATGAAGCACAAGATGTACATCTAAATGGATAAACATAGTTACACATTATTCACCATGATTTACAAAGAAACGGGTTAAAAACTACTGTAAATGCAGGTCTAGGTATCAGGAATTCCATCCACTTACTGGATGTCATTGAATTCTTTATGGTCATAAAAATATTTTCACTATGTTCCATTAACTTGAAGGGTCACTTAATTTCCTCAGCTCACCTTGCCTTTATTCATTACAATATGACATTCTACCATGATATTGTTTGACAGAGTCAATTAAAAGCAACTGATTTACTGTACGACGTGTAAATGAGTCACAGAACTGCTGCTATTTGTAACATTATTTAGACGTACAATCCAGCCTTTTTTTTCCTGCCTTATCATTACATCACAAATGGAGTACATAAATCTTGTTAAATTTAAATAAAAGGAAGAGACCAATATTCATTTATTTCCTAAGTGACCACTGCAGATTTAAAGTATGTAAAAGGGAGGCAGAAGAACACAAAGACTATCTAAAATGCTTAAAATCAACTAGGTCATCACCCCTCTACAACATTCATTTCAATGGGATGAGCAGTTGTAATTAAACTTGTCTGCCTCTACAAAGGAGACAAGCAGGTAACACACAATGCTGCTACCTCTTCAAACAGCTGATCAGTGGGGTGCGGGGGTATAGGATCATTGCAGTTCTGATATTGATGACTTATCCTGAGGTCAGGACAACAATATTGTGGCACTGCACCACCCCTTTAAGATTTTACCGATTTACTTATTTTTGTGTATATGGCTAGAGATGAGCAAAGGATTAGAAAATTTGATTCGGCTGCTTTGCCGAATTTTACAAAAAAAATTGCTTTGTGATGAATTAGTTTGTCACAAGGCACATTTCTTTGTAAGTAGTGGGTGCATCATTGTACCCTTCAGATGCCACGTTTATACATGATCGTGGCATCAGATAGCAATAATCCAGAGTATTTTATTACATTTACCTGATACATTTGCTCTCAATGGGCTGGCCGCCACCATCTGCCATACGCAGAACGCCACACCACGTGCTGCCACACGCAGGACGCCAGATGAATACCTACTGCTGATCCGTGCCGGGGAACTAATGGACAGCTAAGTAGACATTGATAGTGACTGATCATCGCTCTGTATACATTTTAGAAGTATTGATTCTGACTTTTGAGCATTTTAATAGCATCCTGTATAACGGTCCCCTGAGGATTTGGTGGAGGCCAATGAAACACGTCAGATCATCTGCTTTGAGCGGACTATGTGTTCCCTCTTCTTTTTCTTTTTCTGAGCTGGGTGACAAAGCTGGGCAGTCACTTTTGCCTTTGAAGAGGGACACTGAGGGACACTTAGAGAGAGGGGAATTAGTAGATAGCTATAGGGACATATAGGGTCATAGACCCAGTATCTATGTCCCATATATATCACTATCCTATCCTCCTCTATCCTCTGTTGTCATAGTATACCTTATACTATGGCATGCTAATCAGTGGTTGCATCTTTTTTGGTGCGACCCTTGTGTATACAATCTTCTGAAATAAATGTACACGGGCCTATACCTTTTACTTGATTATTTATTAAATGTTAAAGAGGACCTTTCACCGATTATTACACTATGAACTAACTATACATACATGTGGAGCGGCGCCCGGGGATCTCACTGCACTTACTATTATCCCCGGGCGCCGCTCCGTTCTCCCGCTATGCCCTCCGGTATCTTCGTTCCCTAAGTTATGGTAGGCGGAGTCTGCCCTTGTTCTTCTATAGCGCTGGCCAATCACATTTCAGAGCTCACAGCCTGGGAGAAAATAACCTGCCAGGCTGTGAGCTCTGCGCTGCGATTGGCCAGCACTAGAGCAGAGCAAGGGCAGACTCCGCCTACCATAACTTAGTGACTGGAATCTCCGCCTACTATAACTTAGTGAGCGGAGATACCGGAGGGCATAACGGGAGAACGGAGCGGCGCCCGGGGATAATAGTAAGTGCAGTGAGATCCCCGGGCGCCGCTCTACATGTCTGTATAGTTAGTTCATAGTGTGATAATCGGTGAAAGGTCCTCTTTAAGTTTTAATTGCGGTAACCTACCTATTGTGAATTATTAAAAAATTATATTTACCTGATCCATTTGCTCTCAATGGGCCGGCCGCCACCAGCATCTTGCACGGCCCGAGATGACGTCATCTCGCTGACAGGAGTAATGACATCATACATAACTACTCATGGGATTTTGGACAAGATCTTCAAGCAAGATGGTGGCACGACGTGGGAAAATGAAGCAGGTATTGCAGTATTTCATGTTAATTCAGCGAATCGCTCAGCACTATATATGGCAACCACTGTTTAATAAGCCTTTTACGACACAAAAATGGCATTAAAAAGTCTAAAATTATAGGCACATGCTATATTTGGTACGTGTCCCAATGAAATGGCGAACGTTTGTGATGTCATGCTGCTCAAAGTTGTCTGGCAAAGCAAACATTTTCAGGGGTTTCCAGACTGTAAAGTGACAATGAATGACTGATCTGAAGAGAAAATTACTTTCTTCTAGACTCCAAATTTAGCAACCATAATAAATATCTAAATAAATGACGTATATAAAAGTGATGCAATATAGAAAACTAGTGATGTCATGAAAAACAGTTCAGCCTGCACTAGATCCTACACAGAATGAACAGTGCTGGCATATTGTGTATTCAGAAACTGCTCTTAATTCATAAAAATGATGTATGCTATATGTGAAGGAGCAAAATATATTTATAGTCTGTGATCCGTGGAGTATGGATCAGTGGTAATACACTCTACACAAATGTAATCAAGAGTCTATCTGACTTTTTCTGTTCCCTCTATACTTTACCAGTGGACCAGACATTTTTCTTAACCGCTGAAGTGTTTGGCACGTTTCAGCCATAAAGAATGGGAATGATCACTTGAATTGAAGTTATTTCTTTTTTAGTTTTCTTTTGATTGAACATTTATGTGCAAAGTTTTTTTTCCAGTACTATAGAAATGAATTGTAACATTTCAGAAGAAAATGTTTCATTCTTAACCTCTTAAGGACACATGACGTACCGGTACGTCATGATGTCCTGGTACTTAAGGACACATGACGTACCGGTACGTCATGTGTTGTTCCGATCACTGCCGCCCGGCCGGCAGTGATCGGAACCCGGTGCCTGCTCAAATCATTGAGCAGGCACCTAGGCTAAATGCGCGGGGGGGTCCCGTGACCCCCCCATGTCGGCGATCGCGGCAAACCGCAGGTCAATTCAGACCTGCGGTTTGCTGCGATTTCTGCAGTTTCTGGTCCCCGCGGTCCCTGACCGCGGGGATCAGAAACTTTTTATGCCTAAAAAAAGTTTTATTCACCCCCCCCCTGCACCCCCGAATGATTTTTATGGTGGCGGGAGGTGCAGGGGGAGGGTTGCGGGCGGTGTGGGCGGTGCGGGAGGCGGGCGGTGCGGCAGGCGGGATCGCGATCCCCCGCCCGCCTCCCCTTGAAAATTCATTGGTGTTCAGTGGGTATACCAGGGTGCCAGCACATTGCTGGCACCCTGGTATAAACGGCTGACATCTGCGATGCGATGTCAGCCGTTTAACCCTTTCCATACAGCGGTCCGTACGGACCGCTGTATGGAAAAAGTTAACAGCGCAGGGAGCTCCCTCCCTCTCCCATCGGGGGGCTGCTGTGCCTTTGCAGCCCCCCGATGGAGAGGGAGAGAGCCCCCAGACAGCCCCCCGAGAGATCCCCTCCTTACCCTTCCCCGTCTGCGAAGTTCTGAGCAGACGGGGAAGGTTCCCATGGCAACAGGACGCCTCTCAGGCGTCCTGCTGTCCATGGTGCTGAACAGATCTGTGCTGAAAGGCATAGATCTGTTCAGTGTAAGTAAAATACAGTACAGTACAATATATATTGTTCTGTACTGTATTATACAGACATCAGACCCACTGGATCTTCAAGAACCAAGTGGGTCTGGGTCAAAAAAAAGTGAATAAAAGTGAAAAAAAAGTAAAAATCAAAAAACACATTTATCACTGATAAAAAATGAAAAAAATAAAATTCCCTACACATGTTTGGTATCGCCGCGTCCGTAACGACCTGATCTATAAAACGGTCATGTTACTTTACCCGAACGGTGAACACCATAAAAATAAAAAATAAAAAACTATGATGAAATTAAAATTTTGCCCACCTTACTTCCCAAAAAAGGTAATAAAAGTGATCAAAAAAGTCGCATGTACGCCAAAATTGTAACAATCAAACCGTCATCTCATCCCGCAAAAATCATACCCTACCCAAGATAATCGCCCAAAAACTGAAAAAACTATGGCTCTTAGACTATGGAGACACTAAAACATCATTTTTTTTGTTTCAAAAATGAAATCATTGTGTAAAACTTACATAAATAAAAAAAAAAGTATACATATTAGGTATCGCCGCGTCCGTATCGCCCGGCTCTATAAAAATATCACATGATCTAACCCCTCAGATGACCACCGTAAAAAAATTAAAATAAAAACGGTGTAAAAAAAGCCATTTTTTGTCATCTTAGGTCACAAAAAGTGTAATAGCAAGCAATCAAAAAGTCATATGCACCCCAAAATAGATGCCAATCAAACCGTCATCTCATCCCGCAAAAAATGAGACCCTACTTAAGATAATCGCCCAAAAACTGAAAAAACTATGGCTCTTAGACTATGGAGACACTAAAACATTTTTTTGGTTTTAAAAATGAAATCATTGTGTAAAACGTACATAAATAAAAAAAATTGTATACATATTAGGTATCGCCGCGTCCGTGACAACCTGCTCTATAAAAATACCACATGATCTAACCTGTCAGATGAATGTTGTAAATAACAAAAAAAAAAACGGTGCCAAAAAAGCTATTTCTTGTTACCTTGCCGCACAAAAAGTGTAATATAGAGCAACCAAAAATCATATGTACCCTAAACTAGTACCAACAAAACTGCCACCCTATTCCGTAGTTTCTAAAATGGGGTCACTTTTTTGGAGTTTCTACTCTAGGGGTGCATCAGGGGGGCTTCAAATGGGACATGGTGTAAAAAAAAACAGTCCAGCAAAACCTGCCTTCCAAAAACCATATGGCATTCCTTTCCTTCTGCGCCCTGCCGTGTGCCCGTACAGCGGTTTACGACCACATATCGGGTGTTTCTGTAAACTACAGAATTAGGGCCAAAAATAATGAGTTTTGTTTGGCTGTTAACCCTTGCTTTGTAACTGGAAAAAAAAAATTAAAATGGAAAATCTGCCAAAAAAGTGAAATTTTGAAATTGTATCTCTATTTTCCATTAAATCTTGTGCAACACCTAAAGGGTTAACAAAGTTTGTAAAATCAGTTTTGAATACCTTGAGGGGTGTAGTTTCTTAGATGGGGTCACTTTTATGGAGTTTATAATCTAGGGGTGCATCAGGGGGGCTTCAAATGGGACATGGTGCCAAAAAAAACAGTCCAGCAAAATCAGCCCTCCAAAAACCAAACGGCGCACCTTTCACTCTACACCCCGCTGTGTGCCCGTACAGTAGTTTACGGCCACATATTGGGTGTTTCTGTAAACAGCAGAGTCAGGGCAATAAAGATACAGTCTTGTTTGGCTGTTAACCCTTGCTTTGTTAGTGGAAAAAATGGGTTAAAATGGAAAATTAGGCCAAAAAATGAAATTCTCAAATTTCATCGCCATTTGCCAGTAACTCTTGTGCAACACCTAAAGGTTTAACGACGTATGTAAAATCAGTTTTGAATACCTTGAGGGGTGTAGTTTCTTAGATGGGGTCACTTTTAGGGAGTTTCTCCTCTAGGGGTGCATCAGGGGGCTTCAAATGGGACATGGTGTAAATAAACCGGTCCATAAAAATCAGCCTTCCAAAAACCATACGGCGCACCTTTCCCTCTACGCCCCGCTGTGTGGCCGTACAGTAGTTTACGGCCACATATTGGGTGTTTCTGTAAACGGCAGAGTCAGGGCAATAAAGATACAGTCTTGTTTGGCTGTTAACCCTTGGTTTGTTAGTGGAAAAAATGGGTTAAAATGAAAAATTAGACAAAAAAATGAAATTCTCAAATTTCCTCCCCATTTGCCAATAACTCTTGTGCAACACCTAAAGGGTTAACAACGTATGCAAAATCAGTTTTGAATACCTTGAGGGGTGTAGTTTCTTAGATGGGGTCATTTTTGGGTGGTTTCTATAATGTAAGCCTCGCAAAGTGACTTGAGACCTGAACTGGTCCCTAAAAATTGCGTTTTTGTAAATTTCTGAAAAATTTCAAGATTTGCTTCTAAACTTCTAAGCCTTGTAACATCCCCAAAAAATAAAATATCATTCCCAAAACAATTCAAACATGAAGTAGACATATGGGGAATGTAAAGTCATCACAATTTTTGGGGGTATTACTATGTATTACAGAAGTAGAGAAACTGAAACTTTGAAATTTGCAAATTTTTCCAAATTTTTGTTAAATTAGGTATTTTTTGGTGCAAAAAAAATTATTTTTTTGACTCCATTTTACCAGTGTCATGAAGTACAATATGTGACGAAAAAACAATCTCAGAACGGCCTGGATAATTCAAAGCGTTTTAAAGTTATCAGCACTTAAAGGGACTCTGGTCAGATTTTCAAAAAATGGCCTGGTCCTAAGGTGTAAAAAGGCTGTGTCCTTAAGGGGTTAATAATCTCAAATTAAAACATTATCTTTACTAAAGACTTGAATAGAAATAAAAATATCAGAATATGATAATACATTGTTTTCCTCTAGCAAGCCCTAATATGTATAATAATATATGTGTAGAACACCTGCACCTGCCTCCAGATCAGTAATTTATATGTCGATACTCATCCCCATTAACCTGGTATACACCCGCAAACCAGCCATGGAATTCATATAAAAGACTACTCCTAGAGTCCTCTTCATTATTAGTGATGAGCAGCATGGACAATATTCGTTTTCATGATATATCGCCCATTTTTGGCCTAATATTCACAATAAATTAGCGAAATTCACGAAATTCTAGAATTCGTGATCTCCAGTCATTATTTTCTTGATTGCGAAAATCAGCAATGTAATATGCGCGTATTGCGCGTGCAATACAGGCGTGGCTCACTTTTGCTACATTATTCAAGCTGCTAGAAAGTTTTCTGAGACTGGAGAAAATGCACAGTACAGTAATTCCTAGCACACTACATTATTTCACTAACCTACACTGACTATCTCCCACTAACTATCTGTATTATATACAGTACAGACCAAAAGTTTGGACACACCTTCTCATTCAAAGAGTTTTCTTTATATTCATGACTATGAAGGCATCAAAACTATGAATTAACACATGTGGAATTATATACATAACAAACAAGTGTGAAACAACTGAAAATATGTCATATTCTAGGTTCTTCAAAGTAGCCACCTTTTGCTTTGATTACTGCTTTGCACACTCTTGGCATTCTCTTGATGAGCTTCAAGAGGTAGTCCCCTGAAATGGTCTTCCAACAGTCTTGAAGGAGTTCCCAGAGATGCTTAGCACTTGTTGGCCCTTTTGCCTTCACACTGCGGTCCAGCTCACCCCAAACCATCTCGATTGGGTTCAGGTCCGGTAACTGTGGAGGCCAGGTCATCTGGCGCAGCACCCCATCACTCTCCTTCATGGTCAAATAGCCCTTACTTTCAAAGTTTTCCCAATTTTTTGGCTGACTGACTGACCTTCATTTCCTAAAGTAATGATGGCCACTCGTTTTTCTTTACTTAGCTGCTTTTTTCTTGCCATAATACAAATTCTAACAGTCTATTCAGTAGGACTATCAGCTGTGTATCCACCTGACTTCTCCTCAACGCAACTGATGGTCCCAACCCCATTTATAAGGCAAGAAATCCCACTTATTAAACCTGACAGGGCACACCTGTGAAGTAAAAACCATTTTAGGGGTCTACCTCTTGAAGCTCATCAAGAGAATGCCAAGAGTGTGCAAAGCAGTAATCAAAGCAAAAGGTGGCTACTTTGAAGAACCTAGAATATGACATATGTGTCATCCACAGATCCCCCCCCCATTAACAGTGTGATCTACAGATACCCATAACAGTGTCATCCACAGATTCCCATAACAGTGTCATCCACAGATCCCCATAATAGTGTCATCCACAGATCCCCATAACAGTGTCATCCAGAGACCCCAATAAGAGCCATCCAGAGATCCCCCATAACAGTGTCACCCACAGATCCCCCATAACAGTGTCACCCACAGATCCCCCATAACAGTGTCACCCACAGATCCCTATAACAGTGTCACCCACAGATCCCCCATAACAGTGTCACCCACAGATCCCCCATAACAGTATCACTCACAGATCCCCCATAACAGTGTCACCCACAGATCCCCCATAACAGTGTCACCCACAGATCCCCCATAACAGTGTCCTCAACAGATCCTCCATAATAGTGTCACCCACAGACCACCATTAGTTCAAAACCCACCAAAAGCACACCTTTTTGTTCAAAATATTTTTTTTCTTATTTTCCTCCTCAAAAACATAGGTGTGTCTTATGGGCAGGTGCGTCTTATAGGGCGAAAAATACGGTATTTACTTACTTTATTTATTTATTATTTTTATTCCCCACATAGGGTGTTAACATGGGATTATTGGGTCATTTATACCTTAGATCACAATAATATATTATTGCAGACTTAGCAAAAATCTTATGTTCTTACCTTAGGTTAGTAGGAACTTTATTATCACAGGCCTGGCATCCTTCACAAGGCTCGTGGCTGCCCCAGTAACCAAATGTATCCCACAATCTCAATGGAATGATCTCCCTTGGTCTTAATGGCCTCACCAGTGCTGTGGATGCAATTGATTGGATGCAAATGGTTGCTGTGTAAAATTGCCATTACCTGCTAACTATGGCCCTGGCTCAGCTACTGAGCCTGCTCCATGTTAAAATACTCTCCCAAACAGGTACAGGAGATGTCAGCATGGGGTTAAGGTTCTATATAGAGGTTAATAAAGAAAAATGCCCAGAGCATTCTGCATTTTTATTAATATGCCTCTGACCCCAAACCACTACAAAAATGTTTTGTATGTAAACTTTTTCAAACTTCATCATAAACTTGTTTTTTTTTTTTCTTGTACAAAACTGGGTAGAGCGATGTTAAATAAGATAAAGCTAAACATGTATCCAAATGCTGTGTGATTTGAACCTAAAACAATAAAATGAGAATATCCTAAAAAAAATGCATAAAAATGGCATACAAAAGTAAAGTGAGGCTTAACCCATTCCAAATTTGTAATGAATATTTTGAGAGATTCAGTCATGATTATAACATTTGTAAACCTATAGTTCACTAAGATAATTGTTTTAATAATTCAGTCATAATCCATGTATTATCCACTCAGAATCACTACTTACAGTCTACCTACCTACACTCTAGCAAATCTTATGATGTCATAGTGACATATTCTGGATTTACTGGACCAATAGAAAAAACTGATTTGAAGCTAAACATAATGTATTTTTTAAAGCACTACATACACATATTGGCTGTTGACTGGTTTATGCAGCTTTATGGTTGGACAATAATACAAAACAAGCACTTTTTACCTTTTGTGTCACCTCTATCTCCTCATAGATTGTAATAAGCTCCTACGAGAAGGGCCTTAATTACTCTTGTTATAATTGTTGACTTGTATGTTGCTATGTAATGTCTGATTTGGTTTGTATATGAACTTCCTGATTGTAAAGTACTGAGGAATATGGTGCTGCTATACAAATTATTATTTCTAATATCTTTATTATTAATGATAAAATTGAAAAGAAAACTGGTTACAAGCATTAAAGAACCACAGGAAGAGAGGGAAGGGCATAAGAATATTTACTTTGAGGTTTAAATACGATGGAAACATAATAAATCTGGCTGGAATCTTACGAAGTGATGAATTATGTTACTTTATTATTTAATACATGCAATTATCATTGGATTACATTTTATGGTGCATACAGTCACAACATTGGAATACGATGATCAACTGGTGGTTTTTTTTTTTTTTTTTTTTTTTATTGGACAGAATCATGCTAGCTAGATTATTTACTTTAGGCGTAGTCTAATGTTAATGCATATTGCTGCCTAGAAAGCTATTCCTCCATAATCTATAGGGCCAAAGTCCACCAAAAAATTATACAAACAGTTGGTCTATGGGTGATTCAGTTTTTTTTAATCCAGCTCTGTACATATGATATTAGCTGATGGGGCAATGAGTGATAGATATAAATCACATAAAGAGGTCCGCTGTTTGAGAATTACTTTTATTAATCAGAGTATACACTGCACATAAGGAGTAGTAGTCACTTGGTCAACCTGTATGTCCATGTATTATATGGTCAGCCAGATATCTGAATAATGGGGTTTTCAGACGAGAAACCTTTGCCGATCAGCCAGTCTGGCTTCAATTAAAGAGGGGTTGTTTTGATAAGAAAATCCCTTTAATTTCAAAACCATACATAGATCATCAGCTATATAATTTACCAGGTGACAACTTCATTCCATCAAGATCCTTTGCTACAAGGAAGTTCTCGATATTAATTCTGTCATTATAACAAAATTGAGCATTTCCAGTAGTTACATTATCGACTAGTGACAATCAAATATTTCTAATTTTTTATATTCCCATCTCTAAATGTAACACATTTGCACATTGCCATAACAGCAGACTTGTCTCTTCAATTTTTTTCATGGCATGAACCTATTTAAAATATTACCTTTTTCCATGTTTCACACTGAGATCAATCTGCAGAAATGAGCGCAAAAATTGTGATGAACGGTATGAAATGAATAATATCTTCTCAGATACTTTAAGAATGAACATTTTGCCTCTCACAAAATAAATCAGCATGATAATTTAACAGAAAGCAATCAGAAGTGATTTACAATGGTTGACTAAATAAACTGATTTACTTGGTTCATCCAACTGTTAAAATACAGTACCATTAATTTGTTTCTGAAATGTTGTTCCTCTAGATGACAAAGATGGACATGTACAAATGTGGCAGTCACCATCATGAGTCTGATAGCTTGCTGCAACGTGATATCTTATCACAAAAAAACATTGAAAAGTCAAGTAAAAGTTTTTTTGCAACTGTTTATTTAAAAGTAATCTGGAATCATGATTCTGGACTCTTAAGGTCTAGGCTTGAGCGAACCTGAACTGCAAAGTTCGGGTTCATACCGAACTTTGCAAGCTCGGGTACCCGGACCCGAATCCGGACTTTTTTACTGACGTTTGGGTTCGGTGTTCAGTTGATTTTATTATTTTCCGTTATAACATGGGTATAACGGAAAATAATAGCATTCTTAAGATAGAATGCTAAATAAAATGGCCATTGAGGGGTTAAAAATAATTTTAAAAAAAACTCATCTCATCCACTTGATTGCGCAGTCGGTATCCTCTTCTTTCTTCAGGATCTTCAAAATGATCTGCGATGATGTCACCGTGCACACTACATGGTGAGCACGGTGACATCATCACAGGTCCTGCTGAATGACGATAGAAGAAAGGAGCTGCAATGACGTCACCGCGCTCACCACATGGTGAGCGCAATTATGTCATCGCAAGTCCTGCTGAATGAAGGTAGAAGGTCCTTCTATCCTTATTCAGCAGGACCTGCGATGATGTCACTGCACTCACAACGTGGCGAGCGCGGTGACATCATTGCAGGTCTTTTTGCAGGTCCTGAAGAAATAAGAGGATACCGGCTGCGCCATCAAGTGGATGAGGTGAGTTTTTTAAAATTATTTTTAACCCCTCAATGGCCATTTTATTTAGCATTCTATCTTAAGAATGCTATTATTTTCCATTATAACCATGTTATAACGGAAAATAATAAAGCGAAGTTCGGGTCCCTATTGACTTTAATGGGGTCTGGGTTCGGGCTCGGTGTTCGGGTCAAATTCGGGTCCCAAACCGGGTTCACTCATCCCTATTAAGGTCCTATTAGACAGCATGATTTTAAGGCAAATTATCAGGAACAAAAGTTGTATGAACACTTGTTCCTGATAATTGGCCTGTATAATTGAGCAGCTGACCAGCTGATGAATGAGCAGTTTTTCGGATGATTGGCATCATCTCTCTGTGTAATTAGAAATATGCTGCCAATCACCAATAGAACCGAATAAGGAAGAAACAACTGCAGTAGCTATCATTCCTTCCTCATTCAAAGTATGTATCAGGTTGTATATTCAGACAAGGAGAAAAAATAATTTTATGAAAAAAAGAGTGTTAGTCAGAAGAACCTTCCTTGGGACCCCAAAGAGAGGGTCTTTAGACAACAAGCGGGGCACCAAAGGGGGACGGGGGAGAGGAGAAAGAAGTAAGAGAATTACTGAAGGATCAGAAGTAAAGGCAGGCTGCCTAGGTTGGCTGGACGAGTAGAAAAAACTAAAGGCAATTACCCTCTAGCCTCTCTCCATGTAGCCATCAACCTAAATACACGTCAAAACTGGATTGTTGATTTATATTTGTACTGTAAGCCTCTTTTATCTGAGTTTTATCTGAGCTGTGATTTGTGACTGAGTAAAATATATAGTTTTTTGTAACTGTTTACGCTATGGCCCTACACACCGTGCAGACATACAGAAACAGAGGAATAAGTGCAATGTATAGTAACCTTACATGTTAATTTACAGTACAGCCACTGTTCGTATAGTCAAGAAGTATTTCTTAAGTCGACTCGTGGGAGTGCAACTTCATTACTTTCTCAAGTCTCTTTCCATTGATGTGAGTGGGAGGTTGTCGGTACTGTAAAATAGCTATAATTTTTGCAGCTTAAATATACAGTAGTTTGTCAAAGGCATTCACATAACTATGTTAACATGTCTGACAGGCAACCATGTTAGAAATCTACATAATCAATCGCTTCTATTTCCATTTATGTTCTCAATAACCCCATCTCCCCCAAGGACACCCATAAGATCACCCACAACTTGTCTCTGATTATTGAGAGATAAACAAAATAAAAACTGTTAAAAAGAGGCAGAAAAGTTAATAGAAGTATTAGAGATAAAGAGGAAAAACTGGTGGAAAAGGTAACACAAACAGATATTATTTATACAAGAGATTTACAGTGTTTCAAAGTATGTAGGTTTAAGTCTGTGCCTTAGAATTTCTATATGTTATGAATAAGCACATAACTGTAAAAAAAGCATAAGTGATTTAGGAACTTTTTATTAACTCTCCAGTATCCAACCAATGTCTGTTTGTTATTTTTGTCATTTTTCTATCAATGAGGTATCGAGGATTTTTAAGACACTGGATAATTTTTTTTTCATTTGCTATAATTTTTTATAGTTACATGAAATAACAGCTTATTAGGGTTAAGTGAATCAAAGTATCTGATTCACCACAAAGCCGAATATCCTCATGCTTCATGGTAAAAGGTGGGCTGACCCATAATGCCATGCATGCAGCCAATCAGCAGCCAGCCATCCCTATGATGTCACAGCCCTATAAATACGGTGGTCATCTTAGAGTCAGACATTTTTCAGCACTCAGAGTGCAGGGACAGACATGAAAAGGCGCTAGGGACAGCAATTTGAAAAACCTAATTGTGAAAAAAAACAAAAAATGCGGTTTATAAGTGCAGAGAAAGGATAGGAAGGAATCATTTCACAGCATCTTAGTGTCACGGGTGAAGTTTGTAGATAGCTGGAACTTATGAATAAACAAGCGACTGGCTTGATCCCAAACTAAGAGCTCTCCCTGACTGCTATGCACATGCAAGGGTCTCGATGGTAGACGATTGCATGTACGTACCTAAGTCTGTGTGACACATGAAAACCCTATAATAGTGAGGGGACATGACCACCGGCTCCCTGCACTTAATACAGACGGAGTCAGGGTCACCTACAATAAAGCCAGCAAGGAAGCACAATAAAGTAAAGGACTTATCTGAGCAAACAGCAGAAGCAGCCTCCAGCAGTGAACACTTCATCCAGGAAGTAGTATAAACTGCAAAGTGAGGCAGTATGGGAGGGGATATAAAGGAAGACGATTAGTCTAAATAAGTGACACCTGGCAGAAGGAAAGGAGATGAGAAAGTGAAACCAAAATAAGGAACATCATACAAGAGGTAGAGAAGAACGTCTGCCAGACCTTCTCACAAAACTGGCGGTGACAGTACCCCTCCCTCTACGGGTGGACTCCGGACACTCAGAGCCCACCTTCTCAGGATGAGACCTATGGAAAGCTCTGATGAGACGAGTGGCCTTAATGTCCGCCACTGGGACCCACATCCTCTCCTCAGGACCATAACCCTCCCAATGAACGAGGTACTGAAGAGAACCACAGATAATGTGAGAATCCACAATCCTAGAGACCTGAAATTCAAGATTACTATCAACAATAATCGGAGGAGGAGGCAAAGAGGAGAGTACAGTGGGTTGGACAGAAGGTTTTAATAGGGACTTGTGAAAAACATTATGGATCTTCCAAGTCTGAGGAAGATCAAGACGGAAGGCAACGGGATTGATGACGGACAAGATCTTGTAAGGCCCAATAAACTTAGGACCCAACTTCCAGGAGGGAACCTTCATTTTGATATTCTTTGTAGACAACCACACCAGATCACCCACATTCAGGTTTGGACCAGGCACACATCGGACCAGGCGCACATCATCCTCTTCAGATTACCCTGAATCTTTTGCCAAATAAATTACAAAGACGAGGAAAATCTCTCCTCATCAGGTAAACCAGAAGAATGTCCCAAACTGTGGATGAAACCCATATGCACAAAAAATGGTGACTTCGAGGGTCGGAGGTGTCCCTTTCTCAGGCTCTCAGAGAAATAAGTACGCATAGCGACCCTTTTAGGTTAGGAGAAATTGTATAGTCGTGATTTTGGCAGCTTGGAGCCTGGGATGAGGGCAGTCGTACTCCCGGTGAGGGGGCAACTCCTGGACACCAGTCTCGGAAAACACATCCGAAAATTCTGAGAGAAAAGATGGCACAGTCTTGGTAGAAACCTCTGAAAGAGATGCCGTGAAGAAATTCTCTCTGCAAAACTCACTCCAACCATTTATTTGCCTTGCTTGCCAATCAATGGTGGGGTTATGTTTAGTGAGCCAGGGTAGCCCCAATACTAGAGGAGTAGGTAATCCGCTTAAGATGAAACATGACATATCCTCAACATGAGCGTCACCCACAGTCAAATGGATATTGTGAACTATACCCTTTAACGATCTTTGAGAAAGTGGAGCGGAATCGATAGCAAAAACAGGTATATCCTTTTCCAAAGTGCATACCTGAAAACCATGCGTTGTTTCAAATTGATTATCAATGAGATTGACAGCTGCTCCACTATCTACAAAAATCTCACAAACAATGTTCTTGCTGTCTAGCGCCACCCTGGCAGGTAGGAGAAAACGGGAACTACAAGCAAACGGCAAACCTTTAATTTCCACATCAACCTTGCCAATAGTAGCAAATGGAAAGTTTTAGAGTTTTTTTTTTGTTTTGTTTTTATTACCCTTAGAAAACTTCATGAATCTCCTAGAGGGGCAAACATTTGCTCGATGATTTATACCCCCACAGCAGAAACAAACCCTCCTCTGAGCTGAATCCTCTACTATCAGAGGCAAGCAAACCCAGCTGCATGGCCTCCTCCTCAGAGGGGATTGAGACAGACTGAGACCCCTGCGCACTGAATGAGACAGCCCCACTGTCCTTGGGCTGAATATGACAGGAAAGAGTACTCTCCTCTCTCTCTCTAAGACGCCTGTCAATACGAACAGCTAGAGACATGGCTGACTCTAACGACACTGGTCTCTCATGAAAAGCGAATGCATCTTTCAATCTTTCCGAAAGACCATGGCAAAATTGACTTCGGAGTGCAGCATCATTCCAACCAGTATCAAGGCTTGAGAAAGGCTCTTTGTATGAGCTGAAACGTTTCCTCACTGTACCTCATGGGTGAATAAATCACTATTTTTTATCTGGAGTGCTGTCCAGTGTGGTATCCTCCTGCTGCTGCTGCCATCTCCCACCTATGTCACCTTGTCACTTTGTGGTATCCTGATTCTGCTGCTGCTGCTGCTACTGCCATCTCCACACTATGTCACCTTGCCACTCTGTGGTATCCTCATGCTGCTGCTGCCATTTCCACACTATGTCACCTTGCCACTCTGTGGTCTCCTGATGCTGCTGCCATATCCACACTAGTGAAGAGCGGCAGAGGCAATATTCGAATTCGCAATATTTTGCGAATATTTGGTAAAATATTTGTCATATATTCGCAAATTCGAGATTATTTTCTTGATCGTGAAAAATCGGCAATGTAATTTTCGCATAATGCGCATGAAATATATAAGTGGGTTACTATAGCTAAATTTTTCAAGCTGCTAGAAGTTTCCTGAGACTGGAGAAAATGGTTGGCACAACAGAACATTACAATAGCTTTATATGCAGCTAGAGTGCTCCAATATATTTGCAATTGTGAAATCGGCACTAATGATGCAAATATTTTGGCGCAATACGTGCAACTTCACATTTTAACAGGTCTGACTACTTATTAGTGATTGGTGCACTAAGTATTGTTGTGAACTTGTGACATCACAGCACTATGTATGCATACATACATGCATACATACAGCACTATGTACTGTATGCAGCATGTATGTATGGAGAACAGCTACACTATATCACTATCTAACCTACACTGACTATCTCCCACTCACTATCTGTAATATATATATATATATATATATATATATATATTTAAAGCTAACTAACTATCTAATGTAATGACACAGGAAAGCATAGAGCACAGGAACACTGCTGTCTCTCTCAGATCAGCAAAATACTGCATACAAGGGCTGCTGGCGAGGTTCTTATATAGTAAGGGGTAGGCAACTTTCCTATTGGTTGCTAGTTATGTTGCTAAGCTCAGACAAAGACATTACAGCCTTCTCATTGGCCCACAAGCAAGAAGGGAGGTTACTGATGGAAGAAAAAAAATCTAGAATATTGGAAATTACAAATATATATCACTATATTGTAAATATTCACAAATTCTCGAAGTGCAGATATTCGCCATTAATATTCGTTATTCGATTATTCGCGCCCAACACTAATCCACACTATTTCATCTTGCCACTCTGTGGTATCCTGATTCTACTGCTGCTGCCATCTCCACACAATGTCACCTTGCCACTCTGTGTTACCCTGATCCTGCTGCAGCTACTGCCATCTCCACAATGTGTCACCTTGCCACTCTGTGATATCCTCCTGCTGCTGCTGCCATCTCCATACCATGTCACCTTGCCACTCTGTGGTCTACAGATGCTGCTGCCATATCCACACTATGTCACCTTGCCCCTCTGTGGTATCCTCCTGCTGCTGCCATCCCCACACTATGTCACCTTGCCACTCTGTGGTATCCTCCTGCTGCTGCCATATCCCCACTATGTCACATATATGTCAATATAACATCAAGACAGCACTACTTACTGAGTAATCCCAGACAGTCCAATACATGGCGGTGCCCAGGGTGTGAGCTTGATAAAGATCAGTGAGGTCAAAACGTTGCTGCATTCGGTGAAGAATAAATCCTTGAAATTTTGGAATCTTTGGAGTGACGTGGTTTTATTCATCTTATGCTCCTGCTGCCGCTGTTATCCCCACGCTATGTCACTTGCCACTTTGTGGTATCCTGGTGCTTCTGCTGCTACGGCCATCCCCACACTATGTCACCTTGCCACTCTGTGGTATCCTCCTGCTGCTGCTGCCATCTCCACACTATATCACCTTGCCATTCTGTGGTATCCTGATGCTGCTACTGCTACTGCCATCTCCACACTATGTCACCTTGCCACTTTGTGGTATCCTCCTGCTGCTGCCATCTCCACACTATGTCACCTTGACACTCTGTGGTCTCCTGATGCTGCTGCTATATCCACACTATGTCACCTTGCCACTCTGTGGTATCCTGATTCTGCTTCCACCTCATAAATATGTCATATGTCCACTCTGTGTACTTCTCATGCTGTTTCCAACCTCCCTACTTTATGACTGGGCCACTATTTTTCCTAATGGACTGGCTGACATCATGATTTACTTGACCTTTCTTCTGATCTGTCAAAAGGAAGGAAAAATTAGACGCACAACGGATCCTGTCTGTGTAGCAGTTATAAGGCCTGCATGGTCCCATCAGAATTGGCTTATGATTTGGTAGCCAAAAGCAGGAGTGGGTACAAAACACAGAAGATGGATGGATGAAATGGATTATTGAGCAAATGCTGATCGAGTGAAGGGGTATGCTCCACAGACAGGATCCGTTTCTTGTGGGTTATTGTTCTGACGGATCAAAGGAAGGGCAAATTAATCAGTGACGTCAACACAAACTTACTGCTGACACCCTCTCCACCGGGGGGCCTCTATTTGTATAAGAGTTTAATAGAACAGGTTCTGTAGACATCTATGTGGAATCAGATGGTGACTGTTTAAAAGGAGTGCGCTTCTTCTTGACGCTAAGATAGACCTGACTGCCCAAATAAGTGCCTAAAGGGGGAGCTCTTAGCAATCATTAGTTAAATCAATTAAAAGGGTTTTCACTTATTCACGTGGACAAAATTGTTGGTATCCTTTCAGTAAAGAAAGAAAACCCCACAAAAATAATAAAACAAGAATTTACTGAAAATCACCTAAAGAAAATCAGATATTGGTTTTGAATTGTGGTTCAACAGAATAATAGTAAAAAACAAACTAATTAAACTTACCTGGACAAAAATGATAGAATCCATAGAAAAGACTGAAAATAATTTGACCATAATGGTATGCTAAACTAAGTCGTGTCCTGTAATTAACGTCATAAGTGTCTTCAAACTTGTAATCAGTTAGTCTGCCAATTTAAAAGGTGAAAAGAAGCCACTGTGCTGTTTTGTATCATGGTGTGCACCACACTGAACTTGGACTAAAGGAAGCTAAGGAGAGAGTAGTCTCAGGAGATTAGAAAATTATAGATAAACGTGTTCAATATAAAGTCCATTTACAAAGAGCTTGATGTTCCTGTTACTACAGTTGCAGATATTATTCAGAAGTTTAAGTTCTACAGGACTGTAGCTAACCTCTCTGGACGTGGCCACAAGAGAAAAATTAACAAATTAAAGAGATGGATATATAAATGGTGACCAATGAGCCCAGAACAACTTCCAAAGAGATTGGAGGTGAACTTGAAGGTGAACGTACATCAGATCGCACCATCCATCGCTGCTGCAGTCGAAGTGGACTTAATAAAAGACGACCACTGTTGAAAGCAAATCATAAAACATGAGACTGGAATTTGCCAAAATGCATATTGACAAGCCACAAAGCTCCTGGGAGAATGTCCTTTGGACAGATGAAACAAAACTGGAGCTTTTTGGTAAGACACATCAGCTCTATATTCAGAGATGCAAAAATGGATCATAAAAAGAAAAGAACATTGCATTTACTGTAAAACATTTATGTGGCTTGGTTATGTTTTGAGGTTGCTCTGCTGCATCTGACACAGAGTGTTTGGTATCTGTGCAGGGTACAATGAAATCTCAAGACTATCAAGTCATTCAGGAGTGAAAAATGCAGCCCATTTTCAGAAACCTTTGCCTCAGTCACAGATCATAGCTTCTCCAACAGGATAATGACCCAAAACACATAGCTAAATACATCCAAGAATGACTAGGAGCAAAGCAATGGACTATTCTGAAGTGTCCTTCTTTGAGCCCTGATCTAAATCATATTGAACATCTGTGAAAGGAGATGAAACATGCAGTGTGGAGAAGGCATCCTTCAAACCCGAGACAGGTTGGAGCAGTTTGCTCACAAGGAATACCTGTGGACAGGTGTAGAAGTCTCATTGAGAGTTACAGATATCACTTCATTGCACTGACTGCCCCAAAAGGTTGTGCAACAAAATATTAAGCTAATGGTACCATCATTTTTGTCCAGGCCAGTTTCATTAGTTTGTTTTATAAATTATTCTGCTTAAAGGTATTCTGTCAC
Source organism: Bufo bufo (assembly GCF_905171765.1). Lineage (NCBI taxonomy): Eukaryota > Metazoa > Chordata > Amphibia > Anura > Bufonidae > Bufo > Bufo bufo. The sequence goes on along the minus strand of NC_053391.1, from coordinate 74,607,118 downwards.
CTCGTTTTAGCTTATAGAGCTGCAGACATGCACGACTAGGTCACCGCTAGTATGTCCGCAATATACCTGTCCCTTAGCACTGTGTCCTTTTATTGTATTAAAAAAATGATTTTAGAGATATGTAAATGACCCTGCATGTCCACAGCTCTATAAGCTAAAACGAGGTGACAGAATCCCTTTAAACACAATTGAAAAGCAATGTCTGATTTTCATTTGTTGATTTTGAGTAAATATTTGTTACTTTTGTTAGTTTTGAGTTATTTCAGTGACCATTGTGGGTTTTTCTTTCTTTAATGGAAGGGTACCAGCAATTGTGTCCACATGTGTATAACATGCTTGTAAAAGGGTAGCACAGAATAAGAAAATTGTGGCTGCTATCATCCAGAAACAGAAATCTCCTGCCCTTGAGACACATCTGACATTGCACCTCAGCTCTCTTTAAGTGAATGAGGCTGAACTTCTTTAGCAGTGCCAACCTATGTACAGGTGTGGCACAGTTTTTTTTTTTTAAGAAGTGGCCTTTTTTTGGTGGTACCTCTTTAATGGCATATTATCTGTCCCATTATAAAGATTCATTTTAAAATGAATTTTCTGTTTTATCAGTTTTAATTATTTCATTATTTATTTATTTCATGTACCAAAATGGCACAATATCTTTGTCTCCAGAGCCATGCAAACTGTTCTAATATCTAAACTGTTAAGTGCAGGAGAAATTTTTTCTAAATTAAATGTTAACTAACTTAAAAAAACCAAGCCCATTAAAGTGATTTTGAAACCCTAGCAGCTTTGTTCTCACTAGAGAAGTACAAATAGCATTTACTATTGATCACCGTTGTGAAGAGAAGGTCAGCTCTAAAGTATTGCCATCTGGGCATGAATATAAAAATCTGTTCTGCAAGGTACTAGAATCCATCAGTGGAGCTCAACGTTTTTTAAATATTTAATCAAGACTCATCCCAGGCATTCAAGGCTTTGTAATAATAATGTTATTCTTCTATATCATGAGCCATAAACCCTTATTTTATTCCCTTTTTCTTCTATTATATTTTGATGCATAATTTGACCCATATTTACTTGTGAACCTTCATTTTCACACAAAGTGTGCCAAAATATGGCACAGATTGGCACATCTAAACTGTAAGAAATTATCTGTTCCTTGTCCAATGAAGGGATGTGACTTAAAGGGAAGGTGCATGTTTTTCATGGGAAAGGAAGAATTGCCTAAGATGTGACATTTTGTACCATTATTGTGCTACAGTGTTGGTATAAAATTCTTAAACAATGCCAACCAATAATTGGTGCTGGATAACGTTAGACAAAAGTGTCTAGCCCTGTGCCAAATTTATCTTCCACCCTGAGCCACTGTGATAAACTTGGTGAACTTCTAGACAGGCTATCTAAGGAGATATAGTATTATGAGTGTAATATTTGAAGTCACTTTTTTTTAGAGTGCCAGTGGTTTTTTTAAGCCATTTTTATGTACAACACCAATTCTTACCATTTGTAATATTTGTTGCACAAGTTACCTTGTGATTTTTTTTTTTTTCACTTTAAAGTCTAAACTGATTTATTATGCAGATGCTGTCAGTTTTTACTCCAGGGGGACTGAAAAGTACCCCTGTACATTTTTTGAGACATTTTAAAAGTGATAAATCTGGTTAAAAATGTAACTCTGTCCAATAAACAGCTGGGCACCCCTTAGTAAATAAAAAAAAGTTAGGCATGAAGAAAACCATCTAAAAAAACACTTTTTAAATACCTACTTCACAGAGAAAACAACCTAAATCACCTATTGCTAATCCGTTCATACATTACCCCAAAGTTTACACCCTCTATAAGATCTGCCCCATAGTCTTATATGGAAATCATACACTATAGCGCAGGCAGGCACATCACTGTACATTTCAGAGACTACTGTGCATTGTGACATACCTAGATTTTGCACTTCATTGCTGCAGCCGATCAATCAATGTATTCAGCTACAGAGTGCTAAGGACAATGTTTGGCTGCAGCAGTCACTTGCTAAATCCAGGAAAACAAAGAGCGTTGGGAGTCCCCAAACTGTGATGCTCAGAACGGTGTTGGAGAAGCGGGTGAGTATATGATAGTCTTTTATTTTAAGACATTGCAGGGGTTGTCCAAGATTTTTTATTATCTTAGACAACTCATTTAAGGGGGCCTATAAGCCACCCTTCAACATATAAAGACATCAATACTATAAATGTTATATAGCGTCCCTGTTACAGAATTTACTAGTGATGAGCAGCATAGGCATATTCGTTTTTGCAATATTTTGGATATTTTTGGCCTAATATTCGCCATAAATTTGCAAATTCTAGAATTCGTGATCTCCAGTCATTATTTTCTTGATTGCAAAAATTGTCAATGTAATATGCGCGCAATACAGGCGTGACTCACTTTTGCTACATTTTTTAAGCTGCTAGAAGTTTCCTGAGATTGAAGAAAATGCACAGTACAGTTATTCCTATTACACTACCTAACACCCTGCACTGGAACCTATCAGCTACACCATATCACTATCTAACCTACACTGACTATATCCCACTAACTATCTGTATTATATATGAGCCAACTAACTATCTAATGTAATTGAAAAAGGATCTAGATGACTCATCAAAGCACAGAGCACAGCAATGACAGTCATTTCTCTCTCAGAACTGCAAAAAACAGCAGAAAATGGCTGCTGGGGAGTTTCTTATATAGTAAGGGGTAGGCAAATTTGCTATTGGTTGCTAGGGATGTTGCTAAGATCAAACAAAGATATTGCAGCTTTTTCATTGGCCCACAAGAAAGAAGCAGTGAAGGTACTGATGACAAAATAAAATCTAGAATATTCGTGATTATGAAGATATAGCACTATATTCTACATCTTTGCAAAAATTGGAAAATCTAGAATATTCGCGATCAACACTAGATTTTACATTGGGGCCCAGGAGCTTTAAAGGGACACTGACAGGGCCAATAAGCATATTGAGGTATATATATGGCAGTACAGGTCTTATAATGGGTATTACAATCATCTAAGTATCCCCCCTGTCCACATTATACATACAGTAAACTTAAGTTTTATAACCTGCTCCAACGGTCTTCAATCTGCCCAAGGGGCGGCGTTTCACCTCTCTTGCGCCCAGCCAGCCTCCCCCAACTGCCGCTTTGAAGCGCCGCCCAGCTCATGAATATTCAGTTTGCTGGGCGGCTTCTGCGGTCCCCGCTCTGAAGCGCTGCTCTGAACAGTGCCCGGCGCATGCGCCGGATCTTGTGAAGTCCGGTACAGTAAGCGCCGCCCAGCTCATCAATATTCACTTCGCTGGGCGGCGCTTACTGTCCCCGACTTCACAAGATCCGGCGCATGCGCAGGGCACTGTTAAGCGCAGCGCTTCAGAGCGGGGACCGCAGAAGCCGCCCAGCAAACTGAATATTCATGAGCTGGGCGGCGCTTCAAAGCGGCAGTTGTGGGAGGCTGGCTGGGCGCAAGAGAGGTGAAACGCCGCCCCTTGGGCAGATTGAAGACCGTTGAAGCAGGTTATAAAACTTAAGTTTACTGTATGTATAATGTGGACAGGGGGGATACCTAGATGATTGTAATACCCATTATAAGACCTGTACTGCCATATATATACCTCAATATGCTTATTGGCCCTGTCAGTGTCCCTTTAAGCTCTGAGTGACAAATTTCATGTCTAGCTACTTACATTTTCAACATTTTTACAGTAATTTCACAATTTCTATCTCCACATTTATTATACCTTTCAACCCTTTTAAAGTTTAGTGTTTCCCCACAATTAAACTTGTTTCCTTTATAATATAATTAAATGTCACTAAGCTAAAAGTCTTCAAAAGATTTAATATCATTTAAACTGAAGCACTCCATATGAGAATAAAAATAATTGTATAAACTTTTTCAAGTTTGCTGTCATGTTAATATCCTATAGGACAGTATTTCTGTGTACACGCAGTTATTTTATATTGTATTTTAAAGCCGGGGGGGGGGGGGGGGGATTTATCAAAACGGGTGTTTTAAAAGATTGATTACAACATCCCTGCATTTTCATGATCTGGAACAGAAATCTCCAAACTGGAGCGCTCCTTGTTTTACAAATCTACAACTCCTGTCATTCTAAGGCATCATTCACAGGACGTTGTATTTCACTCAAAAAAGCAGACGGCAGCCATGTAAAATCCTCTCTCTTCTCATTGTTTTCAATGGGAGACTGTGCTGCCCTTCATACTGCCAGAGGCCTGAAGCTGCAACAGTGCCATGGAAGGGCATGTCCTTTCATGGCATGGTGTCTGAACAGACACCGCTGGAAGACACATCTGGTGTCCATTTGTGGCTTAGCTCCATTCAATGGGTTTAAATCATGAGAGGGACTGCAACATTGAAATTTAAAAAGTCACAGCAGAAACCATGGCAGTGTCTACTGCACAATACACTAGTGGTTTTTGCCTTTGAACGGAGCCTAGGATGGCCCTGTTAGCCCTGTCACATCATGCTGAAAGTTGCAATTTCTCAAGAGCTGGAATGCCATAGAATTGAGACTACTAATCTAGAAGAGGCAGATCAGAAAGTAATGTATTTTAAGAAATTATTCCGACCCTTAGCATTGAGAATAACCTCAAACCTTGAGAATTTTACAGAATGTAATACCACAAGCCTTTTTAGATTTTACATCAGGATTTTATCACTTGAAATCTAACTTTTCACCCTTTAAAAGCATAACCATACACTCATGGACCATCACATTATAACTTCTAAGGCATCACTTATAGGCTCTTTATATAGCAGCAAAATTCACATTTTGCAGACATTGCTTGGCCTGTCGCTCTTTATGTCTTTGTCTTTTATCTCCCTGTCTTCTTATTGATTGTGTTAGCTGTAGGTTATGATCTAAATACAGGATGCATGCAGGCAATTTATTTGTGTTGTCATTTTATTCCACTTCCATTAAAGCTACAATTAGCAGGGGCTCTACGTCTGAATGACGTTCTCTAAAAATAGTTTAAATACATAGTAACATCATACAGGCAACTGGCTAAATTACTATAATTCTACAAAAGCCTTGATGCATCAGCTTTTGTCTCAAGGAATATGCAGTATTTATTGATGAATCGAACAATACTGGCAATATTTCAGGCAGACAACCTTTGATTCTTAAACGTTAACTCGGTCCATATGCTACAATTTATGATCCATTAGAAAGCTGATATTATTCGGTTTTCAGCCTTTTATGTCCATTAGACATGTGCCATTGTTGTCATGTACATTGTTTGTGACAAATAACTAATGATACATTTCAGGGCGGTGATCCAGTAATTATTTTCACAATATTATAGGTTAAAAGTAAATATTCGGTTGACAATCACACATCGGGTGGTATAGGTCACTCCGTGTTAACACAAAAGGCTTATAGAAATTTACTTTTGCCGAAAAATTCTATAAGTAGAAAAAGTTAACTCTAGACAGAATAAAATGTGACAAAGAATAACAACCATTGTTGACATATAATCACTGTTCTCTCTAAGGTGTGTTTCATGAAATTGGAAGAGTTCAAAATTCCAAACTCTGTAGGATGTAAAACTGTTAGGCTGCTTAATCTTTTTTAGTATGTTGTTTAATGGTAGTTTCACACTAGCTTTACCGGTCTCAGGCAGTTGTCTGCATGTGGCATTGCGGGATGTGACCATAATGCCTGCTAGCCCTATTGCCCCAATGGGATCTGGTGGAGATCCGGCCGCTACCTGCTAAACTTGCCAGGATTCAGCTGGACAAATTGAATGCACACAACGGAACAGCCTGTCGCCATACTCCAACACAACTGAGAAAGATGCCTTTAGCCTTTTCTGTTCCAGAGTTTCACACTAGCTTTATCGGTCTCGGGCAATTGTCTGCATGTGATATCGCTAGATATTACTGCAATGCCTGCTAGCCCTATTGCCCCAATGGGATCTGGCGGAGATCCAGCCACTACTTGGTAAACATGCCAGGATTCAGCTGGACAAAAACTACATTGGCACCAATGACAAAGTCAGGGGCAGATGGAAGGTCCTTAAAAATGATTTTAGGGAACTAGGAGAGAAGCTCAAGTCCAGGACCTCCAAGGTAGTGTTTTCAGAAATACTACCAGTGCCACAATCGTCACTAGAGAGACAATGGGAGCTAAGGGAGTTAAATAAGTGGCTCAAAGGCTGGTGAAGGAAGGAAAGGTTTGGATTCATGGAGAACTGGGCTGAGTTCTCTGTTGGTTACAGGCTCTACAGTAGGGAAAGGCTGCACCTTAATGGGGAGGGTGCAACTGCTCTAGGGGCAAAAATGGTTTGATGGCTGGAGGAGCTTTTAAACTAGGATCTGGAGGAGGGTGGGGGTTCAAACTAATAAGGGAGTAGATAAGGTAGATAGAGAGTGGGATATAGGAAGAGACAGTGGGGATTTAGTGGGGGCTGGCGTTAGTGAGGAAAGTAGAGAGAAGACTGGGCAGAACTGTACACTGATGAAAAATAAAGCTGCTGGTAACAAGAACGTGTTACATACAAACATCAACCAAGGTAACCAAAAAATCTCGGATATTCACTTTACAGGTAATAGTAATATAAAATGTATTTTCACAAATGCCAGAAGTCTAGCTAGCAAAACTGGGGAGCTGGAGGCTATGGTTCTAGAAGAACACATAGATGCAGTTGGTGTGGCTGAGATATGGATGGGCTGTTAATACGGAGGGTTTTACACTATTTAGGAAAAACATGGTCAATAGAAAAGGGAGTGGTGTGTGCATGTATGTGAGGAGTGAGCTCAAGACAAGTGTGAAAGAGGCAATTATGGGTGCGGTTGAGGAGGATGTTGAAACCTTATGGGTGGAATTTCAAAGGGAAATAAAGACTGAAAAATAATACTTGGTGTAATCTTTAGACCCCCTAACATCACAGAGAAGATAGATGCTCAACTGTATAACCAAATAGAGCGGGCTGCGCAGGCTGGTACAGTGGTCGTAATGGGAGATTTTAACTTCCTAGACATTAACTGGGGTCATGGTTCCACTTCAACCGCAAAGGAAAGAAGATTCCTCAACTTGCTGTAGGACCAGTTTTTGGGCCAGTTTGTAGAAACTCCCACAAGGGCAATGCTCTGTTGGATCTCATTTCTAATTATGCAGAGCTTGTTGGAAATGTTACTGTTCGAGAAACACTAGTTAATAGTGACCACAATATAATTCTATTCCCCCTAAACTATGAGAAGCAAACTCTGTCAGGCAGAGCGAAAACATTTAATTTTAAAAAGGTTAATTTCCCTGGTTTGAGGGCAGCATTTAAGGGCATATACTAAGAGTAGCTATTGTCACATAATAATACTAAGGATAAATGGAAGAGCTTTAAATCCACATTGAGTAATTGCACTAAAAAATTTGTTCCTTTTAGGTAACAAGTATAAACGGCTACAATTAAACCCCTCATGGCTTATAGCTACTGTAAAAAGGGTAATAAATAACAAAAAGGGCATTTAAAAAATACAAATCTGAGGGGTCAGCTGTAGCCTTTGAAGCTTACAAGGGGCTTTATAAAATCTGTAAAAAGTAGATAAAATTTGCAAAAATACTAAATGAAGAGCAGGTGGCAAAAGAGAGCACAATAATTCCCCATAAATTATTTAAATATATAAATGCTAAAAAACCAAGGTCTTAGCAGGTAGGTCCCTAAATAATAGTAATGGGGGTAGTCACTGAAGATAAGGTAAAGGTAAGTTACTAAATGTTTTTTTTTAGCTCTTTATACAAAAGAAAAGAAAGAAGCTGATATCTATGGTGCTAGAACATCCAGTAATATACCCAATTGGATAAATCTAGATATGGTCCAAGCTAAGTTAAATAAGGTAAATGTGAACAAGACTCCGGGTCCAGATGGATTACACCCAAGAGTTCTTAAAGAGCTCAGTTCAGTCATTGCTGTGTCCCTGTTTATAATTTTTAAAGATTCTCAAGTGATTAGTGCAAGGCAAATGTGGTGCTCATATTCAAAAAAGGATCTAGGTCCTCCACAGGAAATTATAGACCAGTTAGTTTAACTTCTGTTATGGGCAAAATGTTTGAAGGACTCTTAACCCCTTAAGGACTCAGCCCTATTTCACCTTAAGGACTTGGCCATTTTTTGCAAATCTGACCAGTGTCAATTTAAGTGCTGATAACTTTAAAACGCTTTTACTTACCCAGGCCGTTCTGAGATTGTTTTTTCGTCACATATTGTACTTCATGACACTGCTAAAATTGGGTCAAAAAAGTTAATTTTTTGCATAAAAAAAATATCAAATTTACCAAAAATTTGGAAAAATTTGCAAATTTCAAAGTTTCAGTTTCTCTACTTCTGTAATACATAGTAATACTCCCAAAAATTGTGATGACTTTACATTCCACATATGTCTACTTCATGTTTGTATCATTTTGGGAATGTCATTTTAGCTTAGAAGTTTAGAAGCAAATTTTGAAATTTTTCAGAAATTTTCCAAATCCCACTTTTTATGGACCAGTTCAGGTCTGAAGTCACTTTGTGAGGCTTACGTAATAGAAACCACCCAAAAATGACCCCATTTTAGAAACTACACCCCTCAAGGTATTCAAAACAGATTTTACAAACTTTGTTAACCCTTTAGGTCTTCCACAAGACTTCATGGCAAATGGACCTAAAATTTAAGAATTTTTTTTAAATTTTCCAATATAATCAATTTTTTCCAGGAACAAAGCAAGGGTTAACTGCCAAACAAAACTCAATATGGGTTGCCCTGATTCTGTAGTTTCCAGAAACACCCCATATGTGGTCGTAAACTACTGTTTGGCCAAACGGGAGGACATAGAAGTAGGGGATCGCCATATGGTTTTTGCAAGGCAGATTTTGCAGGACTGGTTTTGTTTATACCATGTCCCATTTCAAGCCCCTCGTTGCACCCCTAGAATAGAAATTTCAAAAAAGTGACTCCATCTAAGAAAGTACACCCCTCAAGGTATTTAAAACTGGGTTTGCAAACTTTGTTAAACCTTTAGGTGTTCCACAAGAGTTAATGGCAGATGGATAAACAATTTAGGAATTGCAATTTTTGGGAAAATTTTCAATTTTAACCCATTTTTTCCAATAATAAAGTAAGGGTTAACTGCCAAACAAAACTCAATATGGGTTGCCCTGATTCTGTAGTTTGCAAAAACACCCCATATGTGGTCCTAAACTACTGTTTGGCCAAAGGAAAGGACATAAAAGGAGGGGAAGGCCATATGGGTTTTGGAAGGCAGATTTTGCAGGACTGGTTGTGTTTATACCATGTCCCATTTCAAGCCCCCCGTTGCACCCCTAGAATAGAAATTTCAAAAAAGTGACTCCATCTAAGAAAGTACACCCCTCAAGGTATTCAAAACTGGGTTTACAAACTTTGTTAAACCTTTAGGCGTTCCACAAGAGTTAATGGCAGATGGAGAAACAATTTAGGAATTGCAACTTTTGGGAAAATTTTCAATTTTAACCCATTTTTTCCAATAATAAAGTAAGGGTTAACTGCCAAACAAAACTCAATATGGGTTGCCCTGATTCTGTAGTTTGCAAAAACACCCCATATGTGGTCCTAAACTACTGTTTGGCCAAACGAAAGGACATAAAAGGAGGGGAAAGCCATATGGGTTTTGGAAGGCAGATTTTGCAGAACTGGTTTTGTTTATACCATGTCCCATTTCAAGCCCCCCGTTGCACCCCTAGATTAGAAATTCCAAAAAAGTGACTCCATCTAAGAAAGTACACCCCTCAAGGTATTCAAAACTCCGGTTCGTCCCTTCTTTCCAGTATGGGGGTCCACACCTGGAAAATGTTGGCCAGGGAAGATACGGGCGCCTCCAATTCCCGAGGTACTCCGGCCCTCTCTTTCCCTATCTGAAAAGATCAGGGCCTTGAGGACTGCCTAGTAGAATTGGAGGAATGTCCCTGTGCTGCCAGCGCTTCGGGATAGTGGACAGTATAAGGACATCCCTCTTGTCCTTATACCTGACCAGCAACAAGTTTCCACTGGTAAGGGCACTGGTCTCACCCCTGGGGATAGGTACCTGGAGGGGGTAGGTAGGGAGGCCGCGATGATTTTTTACGCACGGTCCCACAAGCGAACGTGGATCTGGCGGCAAGGGACCTGAACAAGGGATGCTAGTATAAAAGTTATCCACGTATAAGTGGTAACCCTTATCTAGCAGTGGGTACATAAGGTCCCACACGAGTTTCCTGCTAACACCCAAAGTGGGGGGACATTATGGGGGTTCAATACGGGAATCTCGCCCCTCGTACACACAAAATTTGTAAGTGTACCCTGAGGTACTCTCACAAATTTTGTACATTTTCACGACATACCTCGCCCGCTTAGTGGGAATGTAATGGCGGAAACTTAGTCTACCCTTGAATGCAACAAGAGATCCCATCCAGGTACGTAGGCCTGTGCAAATTTGGTCCCGAAGTTATCGATGACCGGCCGTATCTTATACAGACGGTCATGGGCAGGATCACCTTGGGGGGACATGCTGCATTATCTGAATAATGCAGACATTTCCGGATGGCCTCAAACCGGGGACGTGTCATGGCCATACTGTAGAGAGAGGTCTGGTAGAGGACGTCCCCACTTCAGTATTGCCTGACACTGGGTTTTTGCACTAGACCTATGTGCAGCACAAGGCCCCAAAATGTCCTCATCTCGGCTGCACTGACCGGCGTCCAGCCACCGGGTCCAGCTAAAAAGGAGCCCGGGTGCTGATCAACGAACTGTTGGGCGTACAGGTTCGTCTGCTTCACCGTTAGATTCACAAATGGGTCACTGAAAAAAAAACTAAAGAAGTACATTTCAGTAAACCCCACTGTGGGAATCTGGATTCATAGATTCCCAACAAAATCTCGGGCTCAAAATCCACTGGGGGACACCAGCTAAGTTCACCGGCAGGGGGCTCCGGTGGGCTTATTTGGTGGGCCGGGAAACCAGTACGAGCCCCAGGGCGGCTCTTACTAGGGTGGGCCACAGGGTCCCTAGCATGTGGGGCCCCTGGTTCCGTCTGGCGGTGTCTCCGCCGCCTTGTAGTCTCATCGTCTTCAGATAATGATGAGGAGGATGCGGATGACAAGAGGAACGTGGGGTCATCCTCATCCTCACTGGGGCTCTCGGAGTCGGAGGCAAGCTGGGCGTAAGCGGGGCTGGTGGTGGGGGGGTGACTGGGGGGGGCAAGTGGCAGGGAGGGTCTAGGGTCTCAAAGCTGGAAAACAGTAAATTTAGATAAAGTGTTGTTTTTTTTTGTTTTTTTTTCTAAACTTACTTTTCCCTCCTATCCCTGCCTAACGGTGCCTCTCCCTCACTGACCCTAACCTACCTGGAGGGTGATGGGTGCAAGAGGGTGATGGGTGCTGACGGCGGGGGATGGCAGGAGCCTGGTGAGGACGGTGCTGGACGGTGCAGGTGCTGAACAGGAAGAGGAGGGGAGAGAGGAGCGCTGGAACTTTGAATCTTGCGCCTCTCTCCAAGCACCAATCAGCACCCTGGACAGCGGCATTCAGCACCACGGCCAGCACCGCCTCTCCCAAATGCTCGGACTGTGATTGGTGGTGTGTAATCACACCACCGATCACAGTCCTTTTCCGGTTCATCGGGTATCCAGAGACTGAATTGACCTGCGGTTTGCTGCGATCGCCGATGCGGGGGGGACACATGACCCCCCCCCCCGGCGTTGTGACAGGATGCCCGGTGAATGATTTCAGCGGACAGCCTGTTTGGATTAACCCCCGCCGCGCTGCAATCACGATTTAAAGTTAGGACGTACAGGTACGCCCTGGGTCCTTAAGGACTCGAGAAACAGGGTGTACCGGTACGCCCTAAGTCCTTAAGTGGTTAAGGGACTATATGGTATACAGGAGTATGTGACTGTAAATAATATTATAAGTGATAACCAACATGGGTTTACCAAGGACAGAAGTTGTCAGACTAACCTGATTTGTTTTTATGAGGTGGTGAGTAGTAGTTGCCTGAACAGAGGGGCGGCTGTGGATGTGTTTCTGGATTTTGCAAAGGCTTTTGAAACTGTCCCTCATAGACGTGTAATAGGTAAAGTAAGGTCAATAGGCTTAGAAAGTATGGTCCCGGGTTATAAGTGGTGTACCCCAAGGTTCAGTGCTGGGTCCTCTATTATTTAATTTATTTATTAATGACATCAAGGACGGGATTAATAGCACCATTTCTTTTTTTGCAAATGACACTAAGCTATGTAGTACTGTGCAGTCTATGGAAGATGTCCATAAACTACAAGCTGACTTGAACAGTCTGAGTGATTGGGCATCAACTTGGCAATGAGGTTCAATGTGAAAAAATTTCAAGTTATGCATCTTGGTAGTAATAATATCTTGTGCTTCATATGTCTTGGGGATATAACACTGGCAGAGTCACTTATAGAGAAGGATTTGGGTAGATCGCAGATTTAATAACAGCATACAAGGTTTCTTCTGCTTCTAAGGCTACCAGGATATTGGCATGCACTCGCGGGGCAGGGATGTAATACTACCACTTTACAAAGCATTGGTACAGCCTTATCTGGAATATGTAGTTCAGTTCTGTACACCAGTCCATAGAAAGGATGCTCTGCAGCTAAAAAAAAAAGTACAGAGGAGAGCGACTAAACTGATAAGGGGCATAGAGGGTTTTAGTTATGATTTTTTTTTTAAAGAATTAAATATATTTAGTCTTCAGAAAAGACGTCTAAAGGGGGACATGCTTGACCTATACAAATACAGGTGAAACTCGAAAAATTAGGCAAAAGTCCATTTATTTCAGTAATGCAAATTAAAAAGAATTGCATTAACCCCTTAAGGACTCAGCCCTATTTCACCTTAAGGACTTAGCCATTTTTTGCAAATCTGACCAGTGTCACTTTAAGTGCTGATAACTTTAAAACGCTTTGACTTATCCAGGCCATTCTGAGATAGTTTTTTCGGCACATATTGTACTTCATGACACTGGTAAAATGAAGTTAAAAAAAATGCATTTTTATTTATAAAAAAAAAACAAATTTACCAAAAATTTGTAAAAAATTGCAATTTTCAATTTCATAGTAATACCTCCAAAAATAGTTATTACTTTACATTCCCCATATGTCTACTTCATGTTTGGATCATTTTGGGAATGATATTTTATTTTTTCAGAAATTTACAAAAACCCAATTTTTAGGGACCAGTTCAGGTCTGATGTCACTTTGTGAGGCTTACATAATAGAAACCACCCAAAGATGACCCCATTCTATAAACTACACCCCTCAAGGTATTCAAAACTGATTTTACAAACTTTGTTAACCCTTTAGGTGTTCCACAAGAATTAATGGAAAATAGAGATACAATTTCAAAATTTCACTTTTTTGGCAGATTTTCCATTTTAATAATTATTGTTTCCAGTTACAAAGCAAGGGTTAACAGCCAAACCAAACTCAATATGGCCCTGATTCTGTAGTTTACATAAACACCCTATATGTGGTCGTAAACCGCTGTATGGGCACACGGCAGGGCGCAGAAGGAAAGGAATGCCATACGGTTTTTGGAAGGAAGGTTTTACTGGACTGGTTTTTTTGACACTCATGTCCCATTTGAAGTCCCCTGATGCACCCCTAGAGTAGAAACTCCAAAAAAGTGGCCCCATTTTAGAAACTACGGGATAGGGTGGCAGTATTGTTGGTGCTAGTTTAGGGTACATATGATTTTTGGTTGCTCTATATTACACTTTTTGTGAGGCAAAATAACATGAAATAGCTGTTTTGGCACCGTTTTTATTTTTTGTTATTTACAACATTCATCTGACAGGTTAGATCATGTGATATTTTTATAGACCAGGTTGTCACAGATGCAGCAATACCTAATATGTATACTTGTTTTTATTTATGTAAGTTTTACACAATGATTTCTTTTTTGAAGCCAAAAAAATCATGTTTTAGTGTTTCCATAGTCTGAGAACCATATTTTTTTAAGTTTTTGGGCGATTACCGTGGGTAGGGTGTGATTTTTGCGGGATGAAATGACGGTTTTATTGGCACTATTTTGGGGTGCGTGTGACTTTTTGATCGCTTGTTATTACCCTTTTTGTGATGTAAGGTGACAAAAAATGGTTTATTTAGCACAGTTTTTATTATTATTTTTTTACGTTGTTCATCTGAAGGGTTAGGTCATGTGATATTTTTATAGAGCCGGTTGAAACGGACGCGGCGATACCTAATATGTATACTTTTTTTTTAATTTATGTAAGTTTTACACAATGATTTCATTTTTGAAGCAAAAAAAAATCATGTTTTAGTGTTTCCATAGTCTGAGAGACATAATTTTTTCAGTTTTTGGGCGATTACCTTGGGTAGGGTATTATTTTTGCGGGATGAGATGACGGTTTTATTGGCACTATTTTGGGGTGCGTGTGACTTTTTGATCGCTTGCTATTACACTTTTTGTGATGTAAGGTGACAAAAAATGGTTTATTTAGCACAGTTTTTATTTAACATTTTTTACGGTGTTCATCTGAGGGGTTAGTTCATGTGATATTTTTAGATAGCCGGTCGATATGGACGTGGCGATACCTAATATGTATACCTTTTTTTATTTATGTAAGTTTTACACAATAATATAATTTTTGAAACAAAAAGAAAAATCATGTTTTAGTGTCTCCATATTCTGAGAGCCATAGTTTTTTCAGTTTTTGGGCAATTATCTTAGGTAGGGTCTCATTTTTTGCGAGATGAGATGACGGTTTGATTGGCACTATTTTTTGGTGCATATGACTTTTTGATCGCTTGCTATTACACTTTTTGTGATGTAAGGTGACAAAAAATGGTTTATTTAGCACATTTTTTTATTTTTTTTACGGTGTTCATCTGAGAGGTTAGGTCATGTGATATTTTTATAGAGCCGGTCGATACGAACGTGGCGATACCAAATATGTATACTTTTTTATTTATGTAAGTTTTACACAATAACAGCTTTTTTCAAACAAAAAATTTATGTTTTAGTGTCTCCATATTCTGAGCCATAGTTTCTTTATTTTTTGGGCGATTGTCTCAGGTAGGGGCTCATTTTTTGCAGGATTAGGTGACGGTTAGATTGGTACTATTTTGGTGGGTAAACGCCTTTTTGATCGCTTGCCGTTGTACTTGTTGTGATGTAAGGTGACAAAAAACTGGTTTATTTAGCACAGTTTTTATTTTTTATTTTTTACGGTGTTCATCTGAGGGGTTAGGTCATGTGATATGTTTATAGAGCCGGTCGATACAGACGCGCCGATACCTAATATGTATACTTTTTCCCCCCCTATTTTTTACTATTTTTTTTTAACTTTATTTGGGGAAAATTACGTTTTTGTTTATTTTTACTTGAAACTTTAAATTTTTTGGGGGGAAAACTTCTGTATTGGAATTGGCTGTATGAGTAATACTGTGTGTATTACTTATACAGGTTGGGGCCTGTGAGATCCAGGGGGCTGGATCTCACAGGCTCTTTACCGGAAGGCAGCGCAGATGCCTCAGGAAGGCATCGCACTGCCTTCCATGCCATCGGGTCCCCCCCACAGCCCCATGGGGACCCGATGGCACCACCGCCGCACCAGGTAAAAGCCGCAAACTGCAGGTCTGAATTGACCTGCGGTTTGCGGCAACCGCCGACACGGGGGGGGGGGGGTCACAGGACCCCCCCGCGCATTTAGCCGTGGTGCCTGCTCAATGATTTGAGCAGGCACCGTGCTCCGATCACCGCCCGCCGGGCGGCGGTGATCGGAACAACACATGATGTACCGGTACATCATGGGTCCTTAAGGACTCGGGGAACATGCCGTACCGGTACGTCATGCGTCTCTAAGGGGTTAAAGCAGTTTAAAATTAGAATTTTGGGAAAAGGTTCAATATTCTAGGCCCAAAGTGTCACACTCTAGTCAGCTAATTAATCCATACCCCCTGAGCAAAGGGTACCTCAAAATTGTGACTTTGGGGTTTCATAAGCTGTAAGCCATAATCATCCAAATTATAACAAATAAAGGCTTGAAATATCTCGCTTTGCCTGTATTGAGTCTATCTCATATATTAGTTTCACCTTTTCAGTTGCATTACTAAAATAAATGAACTTTCGAGTTTCACCTGTATATAAATGGGAGATACAAAAAATACGGTGAAAAACTGTTTCAGATCAAATGCCCTCAAAAGACAAGAGGCACTGCCTCTGACTGGAGAAGAAAAAGTTCAGTCTCCAGAAGCGTCAAAGCTTCTTTACTGTAAGAACTATGAATCTCTGTAATAGACCTCCTCAGGATTAGTCATGAGCGGCAGGGGCAATATTCAAATTTGTGAATTTGCGATTATTTTCTTAATTGTGAAAATTGGCAATGTAATATTTGCGTGCAATACAGGTGTGGGTCACTGTTGCTAAATTTTTCAAGCTACTAGAAGTTTCCTAAGACTGGAGAAAATGGTTGGCACAGAAGAACATCACAACAGCTTTATATGCAGAGTGCTTCAATATATTTGCATATTTTTGTGCGATACGTGCAACTTTTTAGCTGGTCTGACTACATATTACTGATTGGTGCACTAAGTATTGTTGTGAACTTGTGACATTAAAACACTATGTCTGTAGCATGTATGTATGGACAGCAGAACCTATCCCACTGCCTAATACCCTGCACTGGAATCAGCCACACTATATCAGGATATAACCTACACTGACTATCTCCCACTAACTATCTGTATTTTTTATATATATATATATATATATATATATATATACAGGGAGTGCAGAATTATTAGGCAAATGAGTATTTTGACCACATCATCCTCTTTATGCATGTTGTCTTACTCCAAGCTGTATAGGCTCGAAAGCCTACTACCAATTAAGCATATTTGGTGATGTGCATCTCTGTAATGAGAAGGGGTGTGGTCTAATGACATCAACACCCTATATTAGGTGTGCATAATTATTAGGCAACTTCCTTTCCTTTGGCAAAATGGGCCAAAAGAAGGACTTGACAGGCTCAGAAAAGTCAAAAATAGTGAGATATCTTGCAGAGGGATGCAGCACTCTTAAAATTGCAAAGCTTCTGAGGCGTGATCATCGAACAATCAAGCGTTTCATTCAAAATAGTCAACAGGGTCGCAAGAAGCGTGTGGAAAAACCAAGGCGCAAAATAACTGCCCATGAACTGAGAAAAGTCAAGCGTGCAGCTGCCAAGATGCCACTTGCCACCAGTTTGGCCATATTTCAGAGCTGCAAAATCACTGGAGTGCCAAAAAGCACAAGGTGTGCAATACTCAGAGACATGGCCAAGGTAAGAAAGGCTGAAAGACGACCACCACTGAACAAGACACACTAGCTGAAACGTCAAGACTGGGCCAAGAAATATCTCAAGACTGATTTTTCTAAGGTTTTATGGACTGATGAAATGAGAGTGAGTCTTGATGGGCCAGATGGATGGGCCCGTGGCTGGATTGGTAAAGGGCAGAGAGCTCCAGTCCGACTCAGACGCCAGCAAGGTGGAGGTGGAGTACTGGTTTGGGCTGGTATCATCAAAGATGAGCTTGTGGGGCCTTTTCGGGTTGAGGATGGAGTCAAGCTCAACTCCCAGTCCTACTGCCAGTTTCTGGAAGACACCTTCTTCAAGCAGTGGTACAGGAAGAAGTCTGCATCCTTCAAGAAAAACATGATTTTCATGCAGGACAATGCTCCATCACACGCGTCCAAGTACTCCACAGCGTGGCTGGCAAGAAAGGGTATAAAAGAAGAAAATCTAATGACATGGCCTCCTTGTTCACCTGATCTGAACCCCATTGAGAACCTGTGGTCCATCATCAAATATGAGATTTACAAGGAGGGAAAACAGTACACCTCTCTGAACAGTGTCTGGGAGGCTGTGGTTGCTGCTGCACGCAATGTTGATGGTGAACAGATCAAAACACTGACAGAATCCATGGATGGCAGGCTTTTGAGTGTCCTTGCAAAGAAAGGTGGCTATATTGGTCACTGATTTGTTTTGTTTTTCTTTTTTGAATGTCAGAAATGTATATTTGTGAATGTTGAGATGTTATATTGGTTTCACTGGTAAAAATAAATAATTGAAATGGGTATATATTTGTTTTTTGTTAAGTTGCCTAATAATTATGCACAGTAATAGTCACCTGCACACACAGATATTCCCCTAAAATAGCTAAAACTAAAAACAAACTAAAAACTACTACCAAAAATATTCAGCTTTGATATTAATGAGTTTTTTGGGTTCATTGAGAACATGGTTGTTGTTCAATAATAAAATTAATCCTCAAAAATACAACTTGCCTAATAATTCTGCACTCCCTGTATATATATACTAACTATCTAATGTAATTAAACAGTAAAGCACAGAGCACAGCAATGACACTGCTGTCTCTCACAGATCTCCATAAAACTACATAAAGTAGCTTCTGGGGAGGTTCTTATATAGTAAGGGGTAGGCAACTTTCCTATTGGTTGATAGGGATGTTGCTAAGCTCTGACAAAGACATTGCATCCTTCTCATTGGCCCACGAGCAAGAAGGGAGGTTACTGATGGACCATATGATGAACGCAGTGACGTCACCAAAAGGTCCTTTTCCTCCCAGGTCATCAAAAAAGAAGAAAGAAGACAAACCGGGCAGAAAGAACAAGTGGATGAGGTGGGTTTAATTATTTTTTATTTTGTTTAACCCCTCCAACCCTTATTTACTTCGCATTCTGTATTAAGAATGCTATTATTTTCCCTTATAACCATGTTATAAGGGAAAATATTAAAATCTACAGAATACCTAACTCAAACCCGAACTTCAGTGAAGAAGTCCGGGTTTGGGTCTGGGTCCCAAATTCAGTTTTTTTCTCACGCGCGTGCAAAATGCGGAAAAAAACTGAAGAACGCAACACAATCACATAAAAAACTCACCCAACTCGCAGGCAAAATCGCACGACGCCCGTGTGAAAGAGGCCTTATAACCACACATTTTTTGAAAAGTTGCAAAAAAGTCTCAGAGTTACTCCAATATGAGGGTAGACTTGAAAAATCGTAGTAACATTTCTTAACAAAAGTGCATCAATATGATCAAGCAATATGCAACATTTTATATATTTCACACAAAATACTCCAAAACACATCCAAGCACAAAATGACTTTAAAAGTTACCCTCATGATACCATCTCTACAGTGAAGCATGGTGGTGACAGCATTATGCTGCAGATGTGTTTTTGAGTGACTGGGACAGGGACACTGGTCAAATTTGAGGGAAAGCTGAATGGAGAAAAGTATCCAGGTGTGCAAACCTTGTGGTATCATACCCAAGAAGACTGGAGGATGTAATAGCTACCAAAGGTAGTTCAACTAAAAAGTGAAGGGTCTAAATATTTATGTCAATTTAATATTTAAATTTTTCTTTTCCAATAATTTTGCAAACATTTAAAAATTCTGCTTTCTCATTATGGGGTATTGATAGCAGGATGATGGGGTAAAAGCTTATTTTTTTTTAGCACAAAAACACAACCAAAATGTAAAAAAAAGTGAAATGGGTTGAAGTCTTTCTGAATGCACTGTGTGTATGTATTTTTTTCAGTAGTTTAATTAGAAAAAAAATAACTATCAAAATAATGTAAAGTATTCCTTTAAGAGCTAAACAGACATGACATTCTGATCACCAGGGAACAATGTCAACTTGATGGAATTGGCAATTTAACAACATGATGAGGCATTAGGATTTTCCCATGAATATACATGGTTTAACATCTGAGTCCTGCTAAATAATGGAGACTCAAAAGGAATCCTTAGCTAAGAGATTTGTGTGCCAGTATCAAGTATACATGTATAACAGGAACCTTTTCTAATTTCTTTACTCTTCATGCTGTAAACTGCTATATGCGCTGCACATCCACTATTATTGTCTAATCCTCATTGCCCGTTATCTCTCCAGTTATCTATGCTTAAATGTGTAATAATGATAGATTTCCTTTACATTTAGTTTGAACTTAACCTCCATGACGTAAGATGTTTTAACTAAAGTTAAAAAGTACATTACTTGGTCATTATTCCTTAGCAAATGTGTCATAAAGCAATATAAAGTGATACCAAAGAAAATTATACTCTACAATGTCTGCAGAATTTCCCATTAGCAGTTCTTAATATAGAATTTTGAGCAGGGCTATGCCCTGATATTTTGCACTCGACTGACCAGACATTTCATTCTTGGCAATCACTGCTGACTTATACAAACATAGGTCAAACGTGGAAGACTGAAAAATAAGTGGTATTATACAACAACTGCAGAGATTATACAAAAGAGATATGGTGATTTATTTCTGTTGTTAGTATATTAGATTGGCAATAATGTTATCCTTTAGAGCTATTGTTAAAAGGATTGTCCCTCCATAGGAAGTAAGTGCATATCATTAGTAATACACCATTGCTAATTTATGGGGGTCTAATTGCAGGATCCCCACCAATCCTCAGAATAAAGGGGCTGCTAGTTAAGTAATGAGGCTTCTTCAATGTCTTTTCCCAGAAAAAAAATGCTTTGAGCCAATCGCTGTGTAGGGAACTGCAAAGCACCTGCTCAACTCTGCAATGTCAACGACAAACAGTTAAACAATGGTGGAAAGGCAGAGCTCAGAAGATCACAGCCTTCTCTTCAAACAGCTGAGAATAGGTCATCATTAAAATCCCGGAAAACCCTTTTAAGATTTTATTTATATACAGTAATAGAATTTGGGTAGAAGAACCAACTAATCAATATTTCCAGCTGTTGAAAAACAGTAATTTCCAGCATGAAGTGACAAGATGTTGAGCTATAAGTTAAAGACAACTGTTTTAAACTCCAGTATATTATAATAGAGAATTGCATAAGCAGCTATGAGAGTTGCCCGAGCCAGAATTCAGTAATACATGTGGACCAATATATCAGTTTTCATCTAGAGTATCCCTAGATAAAAGTATCAACCAATCAAAATATCCAGCTGTTTAAAAATGGCATCTTCTAGCATGAACTGACAACATGTTGAACTACATGTTGAAGAACTTGCTCTAAACCTAAGTTCATTATATTTAGGGTTGAATGAATGGAACTCCATGAAGAGGAATTCAATCCGAATTTCCCTGAATCGATTTTCCCAGAATGGCGGTAATAAAAAAAAAAAATCATACTTACCTCCTCTGTTTGAGCATGAAGAGCCGACGTGATAACATTATCATGGGCCACGCGAGATTTGGTGCTAGATATTTCATCAAGATTGCGGCGACCAGCTCTTTGCGATCAAATCGATGAGGTAAGTATGATTTTTTATATATTTTTTTATTTTACTCTGTATTATTGCTGTCAGATGCATTCGGATGCGTTGATCAGCTATGATCGCAACATCTGAGGGGTACAATGATGTGGACGGCGCAATCGCTGTACCCACTACTCACAATAAAATGCACTTTAGGACAAAGTAATTAGTCACTAAGCAAATCATTTGTAAAAATCAGCGAAGCTGCCAAATTGAATTTATCAATACTTCACCCACCACTAATTATATTAGTTGTTACTTTTGAAATGTAATTAAGTCAACCCATACAAAATGAAGCCATACATTTTTGAATTAGCAGTTAATCATACTTTTGAAATTTACTTTCTGTTACAAAACTGCTCCAGTTCAAAAATATTCTCTTTACTTCATTATAATGTCATCCCCTGGGGTGTAGTCTGTATGTTAATGTGCACGTCCACTTACTGAGCTCAGTTTCATCCTTCATCTGCCACAAGCCCCATCTAATGTTAGAAGCTTGGACAGTTGCAGGGGCAGAGCTGCATCAGAAAAGACACCCCTCTAGGAAAAGACAGACCCCCCCAAGAAAGAATAATGCTTTCATTTTTTACATTAATCACAGAATAACCCCTTTAAAGTACACTGTTAACCAAGCAAATCAAATTTTGATGCACTTATACAGTAAATGTGTAATTTTTGTCTGCACAGTATCTCACTTGTTAGAGCAGAAGTTTGTGCTGCTGAGCTTCTCTTCCTGATCTAATAGCAGACAATGAGCTTCAAATAAAGTCCAACAAGCTGAAGTTACGTATGAAGCTAATTCTTCTGGTCACTCAGTCACCCAATAAATACCAGTTTTCAAACTCTTTGGCTGGGTTCACACCTGAGCGTATTCGATAAGCACTTTTTACAGGCGTTTTTGAGGCGTATTTTGGGGCATTTTTGTATTTTGGAAACGCGCGTAGTAAGCGCGTTTGTGTGATTAATCCAATGAAAAACTGCCACAATACGCGCGACAATACGCCTCAAAGAAGCTCCTGTACTTCTTGGGGTGTAGGGCATTTTACAGAGCGTTCGTACGCGCTGTAAAACGCTCAGGTGAGAACCATGCCCATAGGGAAACATTGGTTTTTGCCTGTTGAGCGTTTTACAGCGCGTAGGAACGCGTTGTAAAACGCTGAGGTGGGAACCCAGCCTTTGCTGCTGTCTCCTGCTTTTTCATGTTAACATTTCTAAATGTCTTTCTTTCTGGAAGTAAAATGCAAAACCTGTTTGGGTTAATAATTTATTTCAATATAAGTATTACAGAAACAGCTCTAAATTTTAAAGAGGTGTGCCTATGTCAGACTTTTATTACATGTCTAAAGGATATGCCATAACTGTCAGATAGATATAAATACCACTTCTGAAACCCGTGCCGATCTCAGGAAACAGCCCTCCTAACCCTGTCTGGCAGGGTGCAACAATGGTGGCTCTTAGGCGCTGCTGTCCCATGCACAACGGAGCTAGTTTCCTGTATGTGAATTAGGGCTATTGTTCATTGTTTCTCTCTTCAGCTACAATACTGCAAGGATTAACCTCTTATTGCTCTGTGGGCTGATGCTAGGCTGATTCTAATTCCTCATCAGCCTGGGCTATATAAGCTTTGTTGTTTCTCTCCTGCATGGACTCAGCAATATGTCTCTATAGATCTTGCTAGGTAGCTCTAGCTTGCCAGAGCCTATAAAAGAGCTATAACCCATCTGTCTGCATGTGTACCAAATTTTACCTGATCTCCGGATTCTAACTCTCTGCCACCTGACCTGACCCATACCTGTTCACCGTACTAGCCCAGTGTCACCTGTCCTGACCTTTGTTTTTTTCATGGATTAAAAAAAAAAAATAGCATAGAATTGCTGATGTTGTGCTCTAGCATAGAAAATTCATGGAGTGTATGGGAGCAATGAAACCGGGAGGGATCCAGACGTGTGTAGAGGTTCCAAGACTACACACTGTACTGCGCTTCAAGATTATTGGGAAGCAGTGTCTTGCTCCTGCATATGGTGAAATTGTTCACATAGTACAGAAAATGGTCTTATTTGTAATTTTTAAGAAAGACATTTCTGCTCCGAGTCATATTGTAGTGGATGTTTCATGGAATTGCACAAACTCTGTCCGTACCTGACCTTGGCCTGTTATTGACTATGAGTTTTGCCTGTCCACTCAATGCCACCTACCAGTATCTCTGGCCCCCATAAATCAGCAGCCAGGCACCTTCTAAATCAAAAGGTAGCCTAAAGCCAAATCTATTGGTTAGCACAGTAGTTTCACAACCATTTTCTGTACATCCGGATGAGGCAGCCAGAGTTGATTTGGACTATGAAAACATCAAAGCAAGTTATGCTACACCTACCCGAGGTGGGTCCTGTGTATATATATAAAAAAAATCTGAACTGAAAATAAACCATTAAAAGGCTAAATACATTTTAAATATTTTTAAAAAACTTTAATATTAGTAAAGGGAAACTATATAAACATGATATAAATAGTGCCTTTTTACAAAGGTGTGCTCTTATGTTCAAACTGTGTCTAGAACTTTATTGCAATATTGTATTAACTGTGATTTACTGTGTGGACTTTTTGTAGTGTCAAGAGTTGCCTTCTTTGCAGACCTCTCAATAAGAGCATCAATCTTTATTACTCTGTCTGCTCGGAAAATCAACTAGGACTGTGATGGATATAACCTAGGAAGTGAGCAGGAAAAGGAATTTGGATATATTCACACGTTTTCTATAATGTAAATATCTTATTTGTTGCACATTTCACACAGATTGTTTGCACGTGACTAGGTGATGCACAGACACTTGCATTGTGTGAACATACTTTTAGTAAATATAGATTTTTTTTAAAGAAAATAGTTCTTTGATCTTAAGAAAGAAATCTATTTGTTTTTGCATTCTTTTGACTATACTTTTATTTATTTTTTAAGGCTACACATCTGATTTGAGGCTTATAACTTTTTTTTTTTTAAAGAAAAATATATTTTTATGAAATCATTTTTGGGTAAATACAGTAGATGGTAAAATTTTATTTATATTATTTTTAATGGTGTAATGCATAAAATAGCAATCCTATTGTTTATTTTTTTGTTCACTGGTTCAATGTATTGATGGCATAACTTTACTGTGCAGGTCATTGAGTGTGTGGATACCTAATATGCATATGTAATAGTGTTTATTGTATTTTGTGACTTTTGACTTATTTTATGATCACTTATATTATTTCCTTATTTTTTAAAAATGTTTATAATTTTATTTAGGACATACCTAATTCCCTAACGAAGGGGTTATTATACCAGAGATTGTTGGTATTTTCCAGTCAGCCCCAGTTTTGCAATGGTATGGCTGACTGGGAATTACTGTCTTAGGAATAATAACTCCCCTTCTCAGTATTTATGTTAGGTATTCCCTAATAGATGTATGCAAAATGGTTGTGGTCTATCATGGTTCAACTGTCAGGATCAGAGTTTTCTCTGATCCCAGCCATTACTGCCAAAGTGTGGCTACTAATCATTGAGATATTCCCACAAAGACAGCTGTTTTCCCTGTGCAAGCAAAAATGATATGCATTATATGCCATTGTGCATTAATGGGTTAAAGCATGTTCACATCTGTGTAGTTTACTAAATAATAGCAACAATAAATAGACCAAAAGACATTATAGAAAATGTTATAAGATCCCACCCAGTGTTTCCAATAAGGTTGACAATTTAAGATGGCAGATGTTGGATAAATTACGGAGAATCTGTCACCTGGTTTTACCCCTTTAAATCATCACCACCCTATATGACCTGAAAAGACCTTTCTATTAGTCCCTAATACCCATGCATGCCTTAGGAAATAAAGTATGAAACACACCCATGACATATGATAATTAAAATATATCAAGTCCTTGCAAAAGTCCTAATAATGAATCTGCATGTTATTTCTCATATTCCCTAAAAAATGTAGCATTTAAATGGGTGACCATATAATACATAATATAGATTGCTAAGACTAGTCCATCAGGGCATGAGCCAGTGTTTTTAGTGCCATGGCTAATACCGGACATACAGAAAGGGGTAGATTAAATGGCAGAAGGAGAAAAAGCAATATTAAAACGGCCAACACTGCATTCTTGACTCAATAAAGGTCCTTTGTCAAAAGTTCATGTTCATGTTTAATTATTTATTTTCTATATTATGTCCACAGGGGATGCTAATGCTATTTCACATAGATGAGATGGCCATTTTTTTGATTTATATACAGAAGTAGTTAACGTAAGAATGTGTTAAAGTGTAACTGTCATTTCAGTTTATTTTTAATATTGTGTAAGGACAGGAATAATAATCATATTTGTAATATACTTTATTAGGAAAATGTTTCTTTGTACTAGAAAATAGAGTATAAAGAATATGCTTAGTAAATCTCTAATAGCGTTGCTAAGGAAAGTCTGTCTTCTGTCTTCGGCATTTTGCTAAGCTCTGAAGACACTTTCAGCCTGCCTCGTGCCCGTATCCCAGTCCCTGACTATTTGAGATGAGCGAATTGAATCCCACGTAGTGGAATTCGATCCGAATTTCCGGATACATTTGACTCCTCGTGCTTCTTGTAAGCTAATCGTTTTAACCTGAAATAGGATAAAAAACGAAAAAATAATTCTTACCTCCTCAATTTGCTTGCGATGGGCCACCAGCCGCCATCTTGATTGAAGATCTCGGACGAAATCCTGTGCGTGGTGACGTATGACTTCACCACGTTGGCTGGCGTGATGATGTAATCTAGCACCGCGGGAGATTTCGCACCAGATTTTCAAGCAAGATAGCGGCGGCCGGCCCATCGCGAGCGAATGGACGCAATAAGTTTGATTTAAATTTTTTTTTTGTTCATTTCACACTGTTTTTACACTCAGATGCCGCAATTATGTATGAACGCAGCATCTGAGGGGTACAATGATGGGGGGCAGTTCCCTGTCATTGCACCCACTACTTACAAAAAGTTTGTTTTATAAGATTCGGCAAATCAGCCGAATCAAACATTTGAAAAATTTGCCTATCTCTACTGACTATGTATATGTGACCTAGCCATCACTCTGCCTATTGACTTTTTATGTACAGGTGTCTTCAGTGCTCAATAAAATGCTTAAGACTGATGGCAGACTCTCCTTATCAATGCTCAGTTACAACTTAGCTAATCTAACATTTACACTTTAAATGCACAGTTGCATGAAAATTTAAGTTCTCTTTCAATAGCAATTGGTCTGTTAAGGTTTCAGTTTAAAGTTTACTGCATCTGTGCTTTTAACATATTAAGGCCCTTATTTATCATACCTTCACTCCAGAATTCTGATATAAAAAAGTCGCAAAAATAGGGCTTTTGTGACTTTTTGCACTCGGTTGCACAAAATTTAAGTGATTGCACAAAATTTGGTGACTTTTTCACACTCGCTTGCGCAAAATGTTGCTACTTTTAGTATTTTTACGCCACTCACTCCAGTTTTTAAATAGGGGTGGGAAAGTGGGTGTGGTTAGCTATGTTAATGAGCTTCACTCCATATTTATCATTGAGACTTGTTTAAAAAGTCACAAAAAAGTCACAATCTTACTCCAGGAGGAGGGTAGAGTAGGAAAACTGGAGTAGCTTCTCTAGACAAATTTATCTTATCTAAGGATAAGACACATTTATTAAGTAAAATGAGACATTCGATGAAGCACAAAGTACTCCAACACAGACTCAATCAAGACAGACTTCAAATTTTCCTCTAATGATAAATTCCCGCCTAAGTGTCAAGTTAAAATTTGCTTCATCTGTACATAAAACAAGAATGGGGAAACTTATCACTATCAACCCATTTCTGTGTCCCCTGGTTTAACAATGGGAAAGCTGTAACATTTTGTAAAACGTCAAATGAACTCCAAGTGGCTGTTCTGCAGATCTCAACTTAAAAATGTGTCCCGCGGCTGGCTATCATCTCTGCTAAGGCTCTGGTTGAATGATCTCTAATCTGACCCCTGAGCATAAGCTCAGTGAAGAATAACAATGCAAAATGCGTGAAGACAGCTATTTTGACATAGCTCTTCTGTAGATGGATTGATTTAATGTGTTGATGTCTCAGCTCAAAGTAGGTCTCCATGAGCTTAACTTGGATGAAACTAATATCCCGTGAAACAACTGGCACCTATATAGTAAAAATTGTCATTTATGTAAGGAACCTAATGACTGCAGGCTGTAAGGAAATGAGTTTGCCTTATATAAATCAGCTCATGAAAACCAGCAGGGTGTTACGTTTGGCTGAAATATAAAGTCTTTAGGATTACAGTACAAAGATCCAAGAGATTTGCTGTGACATTCAGCCTTGCATTTTTAAAACTTTGAATATGAGCATATTAGAAAAAAAATGGATTCACATGGATTCATTTCAAATAACACATATATTCAAATTTTCTGCTGAGGATTTTATATAGAAACATAGATGCACCCATTTTAAAGATTTTATAGCATTGGTTCCAGTGGTGGCAGCGTGGCATGTCTGGGCTTACTAGTAACAAGATTCTATTCTATTCTAATCAACTATTGTATTTTTGACATTTGTTTTCCCAACAGCAAAGAAGAAAGCTAGGCTTAGTAGAGTTGCAAAAGGACTTATAGAAATATATAGAATTTGGATTTCCCACACCCCTTTCCATCATCCACGTCTTCTCCCATCACTTGGTTGAACTTGATGGATACATTTCTTTTTTCAACTGTACTGTGTTATTTGGAGCTCTTTATAGGTGGCAACTCAACTGTGATCTACCTCACCTCACTATTATCTAAAACCCTGCCATAAATCAAGTAGGTTTCCAACCCACTCTACAAAACAGTGCTCCTATGTCTTATCAAAACTTTCCTAGGGACCCTGGTCATTGTCTACAGGAACCTAGTGCTGGGGGTCTATGGACATCTCAGCCGTTTTTCAGCCCCATGCTAATGGAGCAAAAAAAAAAAGAAGATATTCACACTAGACAAAAGCAATGGTGAGACTATACAATCTAGGGATTTCTATTCAATTAAATCTTCACATATACAATATTATGTTCATCAACATGATTACCCTGAAGAATGCACAATTTACTCTACAGTAACACAGACAATGTCTATATACTACATTATTGTTATGCCTTAAGCACTTTTTGTCTTATATACTTTTAATTTTTTAGACCAAACATTATGTTGCATTGGATATCTATATTATGCCACAACTTTCCAGAGATTTCTTAGTTATATATTGTAAAACAGAGAAGAAAGCCTCATACTCATACTATAACTGCTTGTATTCCTATGAGCTTTATACATTAGTTTTAGTATAGGTAATCTCTATTTGTGTCTTTTGGACACTGAGGGATTCAATAAAATATATGTGTATAGAGCCACCTGCTGTTTATTGTCTTCATTATGTCCGTCTCCCTGACATGGATACACCTGCTCAGCACCACCAGCCATATCTACTGTTAGAAGCTGTGACAGTTATGGGAAGAGATCTGCAGCTTAAAGGACACACTCTTTGAGAAAAGACATGCGCCCTGACATCTGATAGGGAGGGAGCTGCAGCAGAAAGGACACACACCCTGAGAAAGGACATACCCACTGAGCTGCCAGATGG
The DNA here is from genome assembly GCF_905171765.1 of Bufo bufo. Lineage (NCBI taxonomy): Eukaryota > Metazoa > Chordata > Amphibia > Anura > Bufonidae > Bufo > Bufo bufo. The sequence goes on along the minus strand of NC_053391.1, from coordinate 74,578,156 downwards.
ATATAAATCTAACAAAACAATTGGAGCAATGAATGGGTAAATCTCTGATTCTATGGGAAGTATGGGGCTGGTCCTAGAAGTGATACAAAAAAAGAGAACTATATGATGTCTGGTTTTTAGAGTTGAGCGAACACCTGGATGTTCGGGTTCGAGAAGTTCGGCCGAACTTCCCGTAAATGTTCAGGTTTGGGATCCGAACCCGAACCGAACTTCGTCCCGAACCCGAACCCCATTGAAGTCAATGGGGACCCGAACTTTTGGGCAATAAAAAGGCTGTAAAACAGCCCAGGAAAGAGCTAGATGGCTGCAAAAGGCAGCAACATGTAGGTAAATCCCCTGCAAACAAATGTGGATAGGGAAATGAATTAAAATAAAAATTAAAAAAATAAAAATGAACCAATATCAATTGGACAGAGGTCCCATAGCAGAGAATCTGGCTTCACGTCAGCAGAGAATCAGTCTCTTCATGCCATAGCAAAGAATCTGGCTTCATGTCAGCAGAGAATCAGTCTCTTCATGCCATAGCAGAGAATCTGGCTTCATGTCAGCGCAGAATCAGTCTTCATGTCATAGCAGAGAATCAGGCTTCACGTCACCCACCACTGGAACAGGCCACTGTCACACATTTAGGCCCCGGCACCCAGACAGAGGAGAGCGGTCCCGTAACAGAGAATCTGGCCTTATGTCAGCGCAGAATCTGTCTTCATGTCATAGCAGAGAATCAGGCTTCACGTCACCCACCACTGGAACAGGCCACTGTCACACATTTAGGCCCCGGCACCCAGACAGAGGAGAGCGGTCCCGTAACAGAGAATCTGGCCTTATGTCAGCGCAGAATCTGTCTTCATGTCATAGCAGAGAATCAGGCTTCACGTCACCCACCACTGGAACAGGCCACTGTCACACATTTAGGCCCAGGCACCCAGGCAGAGGAGAGAGGTCCCGTAACAGGGAATCTGGCCTTATGTCAGCGCAGAATCTGTCTTCATGTCATAGCAGAGAATCAGGCTTCACGTCACCCACCACTGGAACAGGCCACTGTCACACATTTAGGCCCAGGCACCCAGGCAGAGGAGAGAGGTCCCGTAACAGAGAATCTGGCCTTATGTCAGCGCAGAATCTGTATTCATGTCATAGCAGAGAATCAGGCTTCACGTCAGCCACCACTGGAACAGGCCACTGTCACACATTTAGGCCCAGGCACCCAGGCAGAGGAGAGAGGTCCCGTAACAGAGAATCTGGCCTTATGTCAGCGCAGAATCTGTATTCATGTCATAGCAGAGAATCAGGCTTCACGTCACCCACCACTGGAACAGGCCACTGTCACACATTTAGGCCCCGGCACCCAGACAGAGGAGAGGTTCATTCAACTTTGGGTTGCCCTGCAATATAATGGTAAAATGAAATTAAAAATAGTATTGAATGAGGAAGTGCCCTGGAGTAGAATAATATATTGTTAAGGGGAGGTAGTTAATATCTAATCTGCACAAGGGATGGACAGGTCCTGTGGGATCCATGCCTGGTTCATTTTTATGAACGTCAGCTTGTCCACATTGGCTGTAGACAGGCGGCTGCGTTTGTCTGTAATGACGCCCCCTGCCGTGCTGAATACACGTTCAGACAAAACGCTGGCCGCCGGGCAGGCCAGCACCTCCAAGGCATAAAAGGCTAGCTCTGGCCACGTGGACAATTTGGAGACCCAGAAGTTGAATGGGGCCGAACCATCAGTCAGTACGTGGAGGGGTGTGCACAGGTACTGTTCCACCATGTTAGTGAAATGTTGCCTCCTGCTAACACGTTCCGTATCAGGTGGTGGTGCACTTAGCTGTGGCGTGTTGACAAAACTTTTCCACATCTCTGCCATGCTAACCCTGCCCTCAGAGGAGCTGGGCGTGACACAGCTGCGTTGGCGACCTCTTGCTCCTCCTCTGCCTTCGCCTTGGGCTTCCACTGGTTCCCCTGTGACATTTGGGAATGCTCTCAGTAGCGCGTCTACCAACGTGCGCTTGTACTCGCGCATCTTCCTATCACGCTCCAGTGTAGGAAGTAAGGTGGGCACATTGTCTTTGTACCGGGGATCCAGCAGGGTGGCAACCCAGTAGTCCGCACACGTTAAAATGTGGGCAACTCTGCTGTCGTTGCGCAGGCACTGCAGCATGTAGTCGCTCATGTGTGCCAGGCTGCCCAGAGGTAAGGACAAGCTGTCCTCTGTGGGAGGCGTATCGTCATCGTCCTGTGTTTCCCCCCAGCCACGCACCAGTGATGGGCCCGAGCTGCTTTGGGTGCCACCCCGCTGTGAACATGCTTCATCCTCATCCTCCTCCACCTCCTCCTCATCCTCGTCCTCCTCGTCCTCCAGTAGTGGGCCCTGTCTGGCCACATTTGTACCTGGCCTCTGGTGTTGCAAAAAACCTCCCTCTGAGTCACTTCGAAGAGACTGGCCTGAAAGTGCTAAAAATGACCCCTCTTCCTCCTCTTCCTCCTGAGCCACCTCCTCTTCCATCATCGCCCTAAGTGTTTTCTCAAGGAGACATAGAAGTGGTATTGTAACGCTGATAACGGCGTCATCGCCACTGGCCATGTTGGTGGAGTACTCGAAACAGCGCAACAGGGCACACAGGTCTCGCATGGAGGCCCAGTCATTGGTGGTGAAGTGGGTCTGATCCGCAGTGCGACTGACCCGTGCGTGCTGCAGCTGAAACTCCACTATGGCCTGCTGCTGCTCGCACAGTCTGTCCAGCATATGCAAGGTGGAGTTCCACCTGGTGGGCACGTCGCATATGAGGCGGTGAGCGGGAAGGCCGCACACCACCAGGCCGGGCTTGAGGCTCACCGGCAGCAACCACTCGTCGGTCTGTTGATCTATACCCCGCCACAACTCCTGTGCGGTGTGGGGCCTGTCCCCCAAACATATGAGTTTCAGAATGGCCTGCTGACGTTTTACCCCGTGCTGTGCTGAAGTTGGTGGTGAAGGTGTGTGGCTGACTGGATGAGCAGGTGGAAGAAGAGGAGGAGGAAGCTGAGTAGGAGGAGGAAGAGACAGGAGGCAAAGAATGTTGCCCTGCGATCCTTGGCGGCGGAAGGACGTGCGCCAAATAGCTCTCCGCCTGGGGCCCAGCCGCCACTACATTTACCCAGTGTGCAGTTAGGGAGATATAGCGTCCCTGGCCGTGCTTACTGGTCCACGTATCTGTGGTTAGGTGGACCTTGCCACAGATGGCGTTGCGCAGTGCACACTTGATTTTATTGGACACTTGTTTGTGCAGGGAAGGCACGGCTCTCTTGGAGAAGTAGTGGCGGCTGGGAACAACATACTGTGGGACAGCAAGTGACATGAGCTGTTTGAAGCTGTGAGTGTCCACCAGCCTAAATGACAGCATTTCATAGGCCAGTAGTTTAGAAATGCTGGCATTCAGGGCCAGGGATCGAGGGTGGCTAGGTGAGAATTTACGCTTTCTCTCAAATGTTTGTGAGATGGAGAGCTGAACGCTGCCGTGTGACATGGTTGAGATGCTTGGTGACGCAGGTGGTGGTGTTGGTGGTACATCCCATGTTTGCTGGGCGGCAGGTGCCAACGTTCCTCCAGAGGCGGAGGAAGAGGCCGAGGCGGCGGCAGCAGCAGCAGAAGAGGCCGAGGCAGCAGCAGCAGAAGAGGTAGCAGGGGGAGCCTGAGTGACTTCCTTGTTTTTAAGGTGTTTACTCCACTGCAGTTCATGCTTTGCATGCAGGTGCCTGGTCATGCAGGTTTTGCTAAGGTTCAGAACGTTAATGCCTCGCTTCAGGCTCTGATGGCACAGCGTGCAAACCATTCGGGTCTTGTCGTCAGCACATTGTTTGAAGAAGTGCCATGCCAGGGAACTCCTTGAAGCTGCCTTTGGGGTGCTCGGTCCCAGATGGCGGCGGTCAGTAGCAGGCGGAGTCTCTTGGCGGCGGGTGTTCTGATTTTGCCCACTGCTCCCTCTTTTGCTACGCTGTTGGCTCGGTCTCACCACTGCCTCTTCCTCCGAACTGTGAAAGTCAGTGGCACGACCTTCCTTCCATGTGGGGTCTATTACCTCATCGTCCCCTGCATCGTCTTCAACCCAGTCTTGATCCCTGACCTCCTGTTCAGTCTGCACACTGCAGAAAGACGCAGCAGTTGGCACCTGTGTTTCGTCATCATCAGAGACGTGCTGAGGTGGTATTCCCATGTCCTCATAATCAGGAAAAATAAGTGGTTGTGCGTTAGTGCATTCTATCTCTTCCACCCCTGGGGAAGGGCTAGGTGGATGCCCTTGGGAAACCCTGGCAGCAGAGTCTTCAAACAGCATAAGAGACTGCTGCATAACTTGAGGCTCAGACAGTTTCCCTGATATGCATGGGGGTGATGTGACAGACCGATGGGCTTGGTTTTCATGCGCCATCTGTGCGCTTTCTGCAGAAGACTGGGTGGGAGATAATGTGAACGTGCTGGATCCACTGTCGGCCACCCAATTGACTAATGCCTGTACCTGCTCAGGCCTTACCATCCTTAGAAAGGCATTGGGCCCCACCAAATATCGCTGTAAATTCTGCTGGCTACTGGGACCTGAGGTAGTTGGTTCACTAGGACGTGTGGCTGTGGCAGAACGGCCACGTCCTCTCCCAGCACCAGAGGGTCCACTAACACCACCACGACCATGTCCACGTCCGCGTCCCTTATTAGATGTTTTCCTCATTGTTCCCGTTCACCACAATTTTGAGAATGGCAAATTTGGGAATGCTTTTTCAAGCCAGAACAAAAAGTCTGCTTTTACGGTCACTACAAATAACTTGACCAGCTAAAACTGTGCAGATTTGGTTGAATAGAGATGTGAGACCTGTTTTTTTTTTGCGCTGTGTGACAGTTATAGGTTTAATCACAGAATGACACTTCTATCAGCACGCTAGCGTGTGTCTTAGGTTTTTCTGAATGACACTATCAATACCTTCAATGTAAGATTTTCTTTTTGGGATAGATTTCAAGTAGGCCTCAAATACCACAAACTAGTTATTTTGAGAATGGCAAATTTGGGAATGCTTTTTCAACCCAGAACAAAAAGTCTGCTTTTACGGTCACTACAAATAACTTGACCAGCTAAAACTGTGCAGATTTAGTTGAATAGAGATGTGAGACCTGTTTTTTTTTGCGCTGTGTGACAGTTATAGGTTTAATCACAGAATGACACTTCTATCAGCACGCTAGCGTGTGTCTTAGGTTTTTCTGAATGACACTATCAATACCTTCAATGTAAGATTTTCTTTTTGGGATAGATTTCAAGTAGGCCTCAAATACCACAAACTAGTTATTTTGAGAATGGCAAATTTGGAAATGCTTTTTCAACCCAGAACAAAAAGTCTGCTTTTACGGTCACTACAAATAACTTGACCAGCTAAAACTGTGCAGATTTGGTTGAATAGAGATGTGAGACCTGTTTTTTTTTGCGCTGTGTGACAGTTATAGGTTTAATCACAGAATGACACTTCTATCAGCACGCTAGCGTATGTCTTAGGTTTTTCTGAATGACACTATCAATACCTTCAATGTAAGATTTTCTTTTTGGGATAGATTTCAAGTAGGCCTCAAATACCACAAACTAGTTATTTTGAGAATGGCAAATTTGGAAATGCTTTTTCAACCCAGAACAAAAAGTCTGCTTTTACGGTCACTACAAATAACTTGACCAGCTAAAACTGTGCAGATTTGGTTGAATAGAGATGTGAGACCTGTTTTTTTTTGCGCTGTGTGACAGTTATAGGTTTAATCACAGAATGACACTTCTATCAGCACGCTAGCGTATGTCTTAGGTTTTTCTGAATGACACTATCAATACCTTCAATGTAAGATTTTCTTTTTGGGATAGATTTCAAGTAGGCCTCAAATACCACAAACTAGTTATTTTGAGAATGGCAAATTTGGGAATGCTTTTTCAACCCAGGACAAAAAGTCTGCTTTTATGGTCACTACAAATAACTTGACCAGCTAAAACTGTGCAGATTTGGTTGAATAGAGATGTGAGACCTGTTTTTTTTTGCGCTGTGTGACAGTTATAGGTTTAATCACAGAATGACACTTCTATCAGCACGCTAGCGTGTGTCTTAGGTTTTTCTGAATGACACTATCAATACCTTCAATGTAAGATTTTCTTTTTGGGATAGATTTCAAGTAGGCCTCAAATACCACAAACTAGTTATTTTCAGAATGGCAAATTTGGGAATGCTTTTTCAACCCAGAACAAAAAGTCTGCTTTTACGGTCACTACAAATAACTTGACCAGCTAAAACTGTGCAGATTTGGTTGAATAGAAATGTCAGGTCTATTTTTTAGGCACTGGGTGACAGGCTCAACTTGCCCCTGATGTAATATATGGCCAAAAAATAACCACACTGTTGATGGTTAAATGCACTTGGGTGACACAGGCTCAGCCTGCAGCTGATGTAGTATATGGCCAAAGAATAATCAGACTGTTGATGGTTAAATGCACTTGGGTGACACAGGCTCAGCCTGCAGCTGATGTAGTATATGGCCAAAAAATAACCAGACTGTTGATGGTTAAATGCACTTCGGTGACACAGGCTCAGCCTGCAGCTGATGTAGGATATAGCACAAAATAACCACACTATCGATGGTTAAATACACTTGGTGATAGCTCGTGCTGGCGCACCACAAGTCACAAAATGGCCGCTGATCACCCCAGAAAAAAAGTGATCTAAAAACGCTCTGGGCAGCCTCAAAAAAGTGAGCAAGTCAATAATAGCACTTCAATGATCCACAGCTGCAGATCGATCACAGAATGAAGTCTTTTGGAGGAGTTAATCTGCCTAATCTCGCCCTAACGTCGCAGCTGCAACCTCTCCCTATACTGATCATAGCAGAGTGACGTGCGGCGCTACGTGACTCCAGCTTAAATAGAGGCTGGGTCACATGGTGCACTGGCCAATCACAGCCATGCCAATAGTAGGCATGGCTGTGATGGCCTCTTGGGCCAAGTAGTATGACGCTTGTTGATTGGCTGCTTTGCAGCCTTTCAAAAAGCGCCAAGAAAGCGCCGAACACCGAGCCCGAACCCGGACTCTTACGAAAATGTTCGGGTCCGTGTCACGGACACCCCAAAATTCGGTACGAACCCGAACTATACAGTTCGGGTTCGCTCATCCCTACTGGTTTTACATTAAACTTGAGATTAAATTGGAGACAAGGCTATCTTCATAAATATTGTTATGAGCATGATTACTTTGTTCAGGATAAATAAATCTGCAATCATAAAATAAAAATCTATCATTAGATTCAATGTGTACTATCTGGTTTTAACTGGCATACAATTTTTGGTGACTCATTTCTAAGTGCCAGAGGGAGTGCATGTGAACCATACGGGCGCAGGAAGAGCGACCTCTCTTACAAATAGGCCACAGCCTGTGTGGAGGGGAAAAAGCAGGGAAGGGAAGAAGAGAGCAAAAGGTGGGTCCCACTGCCCAGATACAGAAACCCCGAAACGGTGAGTGAAGCACCACTGCGGTTCATCACTGTAACACAGATCAGTCGATAATTATGTCTGAAAACAATTTGGCCAATATTGACAATTGTGTTAACCTTTTCTAGCTAAGTTTATCATAAGTATGTTATCTTTTTAATAATAGCATCTAAACTAATGAACAGAAAAAAAAACTTAATTATATATTAGTTTTTTACCATTACCTTTTTATCTGCTGCTTATTGTGAGCTCAACAACAAAGCAGAGTCTAAAAATATATAATGGTAGCTACCTGACAGTGGTTTTACAGGTCACAAGCAGATTGGAAATACATACTCTGTCCTTGGCTGGTGATATTTAATCTTGTATCCTCCTAATATTCTGCTACTCTATCACTCTAGTTCAATGTTACCAGTGTCAAGATGTCATGATCCCTGGGTCATTCCTCTATGTGTGTTATGGTACTGAATACTTAATCACATATTTTTTATGCCACAATTTCGAGCAATAAATTCAAGAACATGCTTCACTATAACTTCTCCACTGGATTGATTCATAAATAAATGGACAATTCTCATGGCTATAATACATTTTATAACCAATCTGTAAGAAGTGGCTGCTGTAAACCCTATTGGGGAGCCACACTCACGGAGCACAAAAATAAAATAAAAATGGAGGCTGGGATCTATATCAGAGGCAAAAGTTTAACCAGTATACAGAATTTCAATCTTATAACCTGCTATCAATTTATATATAATGCAATAAATCCTGCCAAATTTTATACTGATACATTTTAGACACACGTAGCTACAGTAGTTGATGGTAAAGGAACACTATACAGAGAAAATGCACAAAAAATTAAAAACATCCCTTCAGCTCTTCCTCTCTTGATAGTTGAAAAACTGAAACCACAAGACTCATGTTTATGGCTGTGCCTCTGTACAGCCCTAATCATATAAGACCTAACAGAGAAAAGTTGGATAATATCCAACACTTTGATCTTATTGAGTGCAAAACTTAATTTCTTTTGGATCCACTGCCACCTATGAGAGCAGCTGGAAGTTACAATCATTACAAAGCAGTTATCTCCAAAGTCCATTGAAAAGATATAGGATAAGGGTGCATTCACACGTCCATGTCCCTTTTTTTAGGAGTTGTGCTTGCAAATGCATTTTACAGTATGCAGTGGTGCAACTAGAAATGAGCCGGCCCCACAGCAAATTTTTGAATGGGCTCCCCTTCACCAGCAACTTATTCACAACTCCCGACTCCTGTGCAACCCCCACTCCTGAGGCTAGTCAATATTGCACTCTGAGGCAAAGCCAGACAGCAGCTCTGTCTTTTTCTTATAGTGTCACTGTATATAATGTCATTTTATAATACTGTTGAGAAGGGCCTGACAATAAAAATATTTTAGTCCTCCTCTTAGGTGAGTTCCTTCTGAGTTTGTGCCCCAAAGCAGCATCTTCACCTGTAGCTTTGCCCCTGACGTATGATATATTTGTCCATTTAGTATTTTCATCATTCTCCTACATTTTATAGCCTCCTGGTATAACAATTAAAAATATTTGGGAGAGATGGCAGATCTTATACATTGTTTTTGGAGATGCCCTAAACTTTTTAGGTATTGGAAAGAAGTTGCAGAGATTGTATTAATATTTCTGGGTGTTCAAGTCTTTAAAGACCCAGTAGTTTGTATATTAGGGACTACAGAACATCTTAAATTAAATAAAGAGATACGATTGGTTTTAGGTAAAGTACTATTTCAAGCTAGACTTCTCATACTTCGGAAATGGGTAAATGGAGATACCCCTACAGTGGGACAGTGGCAAGAAGCAGTCGCTAATTTGATTAAATTGGAACGGGTGTCCGAGAGATATAGTGAGAGAGCAGAAAAAATTGATAAAATATGGAAAAAATGGTTGAACTAGGGCCGGATGTGTTTTTTTCTTTTTTTTTTCTCTCCAAAGGGTGGGGGTGGGTACTTGGGGCATAATTTTATTATATTATTGATTTATGTAATATGGATCTTTGGATTTTTCTGATTTTATATAACAGAAATAAAAAAGATAATTGTATATAAAAAATATATATATATTTGAGCCATTCTCACCAAATTCATGCGCAGGAAATATGATTTAATGATTTCCTCTTAAATATAATAATATAAAAGAATATTGGCATTATACTCTGATACTCCTAAATTAAATCCAGTGTGACCAATTTCCTTTAAAAGTCACATAATTAGTAGTGTCCATCTATGTGTAATTTATTCTCAATATAACTATAGCTGTTCTGTGAAGGCCTCAGAGGTTTGTTAGAGAACATTAGTGTTCAAACAACATCATGAAAACCAAGGAAATTAGATCATCAGATATGATAATGATAAGTGCAGTGCTCTTCTGTGGTCATCTTTATGCAGGCATATCAAGAGAACAATAGAGAGGTCATATTCATATCCTAATTGTGCACCTACTATTATAATAAGTGGTCCTGTTTTGGGGATTGTTGGTCCACCAAAATTAGGACTATTGGCAATAGAGATGAGCAAAATGATTCTTTAGAACCACAATTCAACCTGAATATTTCAAGAAATGATTTGTTAACAGTAGAATTTCTTTATAGTTGATTTAGAATAATTTTGACAGAGAAGATTTGGCAAGTATGAAACCTAAATGGTTTAGAATATGTTTGATATTAAAGATATATGGCTAGGAGAGCCAAACAATCCATTAGAGTTTTTGGTAATATTGAGAAATACATGCACATTGATATGGTCATAAATTGGCATAAGAAAAAAAAAATCTTTGCATGCTGAGTTAGTTTTGATAAATATAATACAGCACTTTGGCAATTTTGACAACTTTGCCACTATCTGCAATAATTTTCTTACTGTTGCACCATATCATATTATTAAAAATTTTCCCACAGTTTGCAAATTTATAATTTTGGTTCAAAAAGTCAACTTGAAGATTTATATAAAAGTTTTACCAGCAGTACAGTGAGTAATTTGGATTTAAATTATCCTAAATAAGGTTTAATTTGTAAACATTTGTTTCCTTACATACATTTCATATACATTCCTCATATACAATATGAATTACTAAATAAAACATAGACATTATCTGAATACAAGACGATAAAGAGACATACAAAATACATTCCAAGAAAATTAATTATTTAAGCTGAAAATGTATGTATTATGAAAAATGCTGGCTTGGAAGCAAATTAAAATTTTGTAGCTCAGACAATGTCAGCACTTCTGATGACTTTTCCTCTCCTGTGTCTAAGGATCTAAAATGAAAGAATAAGTTGTTTATTACAGAGACTAGTTGCTGCTATCAAATTCTGAACAGAGAGTCAGCCACTGTCAAGTGCATCGTAAAATGGGGAAAATGCAATTATTGGGAAAAAAGTATTTATTCATCCTAAAGGCTTTTTATCTGAGAGTATGTATATTTATGAACTGTCCCTAAACTAAGGTAAAAGCCACTTCAATAAGTCAGGTAGCTGCAGTAAAGTGGTAAAAAAAAAAAAAGTAATAATTCTATTATCAGTAATACCTTACTTCACTTGTTGACTTGCTGTATATTCCAAAGTCAAAACAATCTGTAAAAAAGGTCTCTTTCTAAGAAAAATCTACTGCAGAATTACTGTTTTGACTCTCTGTTATAGTACAACCTGACTTAGGTTGAAATACTAGTTAAAGTCTACAAAGTGGAAAAATAATACAATAAAGAATGAGTGGTATATAAATCTGTGGAGGTGCTTGAGGTTGGGTCAGATTTTGAAGGTGAATGCTGTAGGTGTTCAAGAGACAACTTATTTTATTATTTTTCTATTTCTATAGGTATAGGCTTTTTTGATAATTGAATTGTGGGGGTTTTATTAAATTTATTTTATTTAATGTATACTTTATTTTTTTATTTATTAATATTTTGAGGAGAATGAGGCAGAAAAAAAGCTATCCCAGCAATAGTTGTAATTGCACTTTTACCACTGTGCACAGTAAAAACATTTTGTGGTAAAAACAGCTAATTAACTTTGTTTTATGGGTTGGTATAAAAGTTATATCACATGCAGTGATATTTTTTTTATCATACATTTGTACAATAAAAAAGATCATTTTATTGTACAGGTCTTTATGTTTACAGTGGCACCAAATATGCATATTTTTATGGTGAACTGTGAAACCACGCCAATATATTAGGCCATGCCAATGACATGCCCTAATAGGAGCTCATGGGAGACCTAGAGGTCCTTCTAAGGCCCCTGGCTGCCTTGTTAAAGTTGTAATTAGACTGCTCAGCCTCTGAAAGCGAGACGTGAAAAACAATGTGCAGGTAATTTGGAAGTGCAAGCAATGCATTAATGCTTCAAACTGCAGGGGTGCCAGATATGGAACCCCTGGCAATATGATAATGATGACCTATCCTGAGGTTAGGTCACCCATATTTACCCACTGCGTGACCCCTTTAACCCACTGCTGCCACGACTGAGTAGCAGATTGCCGATGAGCTACTAGAGGAAACCCCTTTTCTTCTTCAAACACATTAGATTCTGCACTCAATAGTGACTGTGGCATGTAAGATGCTTGATAGATAAAGGTTAAATGATCAGAGATCAACTTTACTGATCCCTGATAAGTGCCCTGGTACCAAAGGTTGAAAGCCACAGTCTTCACAATGGCATAGTATGGTATATAGTGCTTCAATCTCTTGACACAACAAATCATAAGAATCCCCTGAATGGGTGCCATAAAAACATTATACATCAGCCATTCAGGGGTTAAAGAAAAGTTTATTTATAGCCAAAAAATGAGACAATATGGACACAATATCACATGAGCAAATTAAAGCAATCCACAGCAAATATTATACAATGCAATCTTTGATTGTATCTCAGATGTTGGCTTTGTTTCACAAACATGTTTTTCTTTAAAATTATTTATGACTGTAATCAGCAGTAATTGAATGAAATCTTTTCCTGGCCAGCTAAACTCATTTCTAGTATTTTGATATAGGATCATAATGCACAACAATAAAGAAATAGCTGCAAGGCTCAAAGTGTTAATGTAAATTGAGCTGGCTGCTTGTAGAAGTGTTAAAAACATGTTTTGTTGTATTGATACTAAATCTGATGTATTTCCTCATAAAATTTATTGAAATCTTGTAGCCTTCAGTAAAAAAAAGAAAAAAAAAGCCTTTCTGCAGCCATTTCATTTTAATATAAGAGAACGGTTTACTTTATAGCGTGAAAAGTACGTGATCTTGGCAAACTCATTTAACATTTACCTAGAAACTTTATGGTAAGGCAACAGTATAACTGTTATGTCATAGATAGATAGATAGATAGATAGATAGATAGATAGAAGAAAGAAAGAAAGAAAGAAAGAAAGAAAGAAAGAAAGAAAGAAAGAAAGAAAGAAAGAAAGAAAGAAAGAAAGAAAAAAACTATTTAGGGGGGGTTTGCATTCGCATTCCTAGTTCCATTATGCAAGATTTATAACGGAATATAATAGAATTTTAGGATGGAATGCAAAACGGAACCCTTGAAGAGGTATTCCATTTTCCTCCGTCCTAATAGATTTCTATGGGCACAAATAATGACTGTTCTGTCGACAGGACTTTTTTTATCTGTCATACAAAATAGAACCGTTATTTGTGCCCATAGAAATTTATTAGGACCGAGAAAAACTGAATACCTCTTACAGGGTTCCGTTTTGCATTCCTTCCTAAAATTCTATTATATTCTGTTATAACTCTGTTATAAGGCTACTTTCACACTAGCGTTTTAGTTTTCTCGAATCGAGATCGGTCATAGGGGTCCAATACCGGAAAGAAACACTTCAGTTATCACATTCATTGTCAATGGGGACAAAACTGAACTAAACAGAACGGAATGCTCCAAAATGCATTTCGTTCCATTTAGTTGCATTCCAATACCGGAGAGCAAACCGCAACATGTTATAGTTTGCTTTCCGTCCTAGGATGCGGAGCAAGACCAATCCGGCATGACCCCCAATTCAAGTCAATGGGGACGGATCCGTTTTCTCTGCCACAATCTGCCACAATAGAAAACTGGTCCGTCCTCCATTGACTTTCAATGGAGTTCATGACGGATCCGTCTTGGCAATGTTAAAGAAAATACAAGCGAATGAAGTATGAAACAAGGTCATTCTCGGACCATTTGCAGTTACTCCTTGAACTATGTTTGACTCAGGAGAGATACATACAGAGACCCCCATTCAGATTAAACCCTTATTGGTTATCATTAATAAAGAGACATGAAACAATTCAAAATGAAATTAACCGATTTTGGGATAACAACTATGGCTCAGCAAAAATCCACGTGGTATGGGACACTTTTAAGGCCTATATGAAGGGAATGATGGTCAGTAATATCGCGAACCTCAGAAAGGAGTATGGGAAAAAACTGAAAAACCTAGAAGAGCTAGCATCCTTAGCGACACAATCCTTCTATACAAACAAGACTGAGGAGAATAGGGAAAATATGCAAAAGACCACGCAAGCATACTCTAATTTCTTGCTGGCCAAGGCCCAACAAAGTTTATTTTTTAAAGGGAAAAAATATAGAGTCAGGGCGACCTGGTAAACTTCTATCCAGAGTGATCTCGAGTCAAGAATCCAAAAAATATATAGATAATGTCCGACTGGCCAATGGTAGGACGGTTAGTGGACAGGGTCCTGTAGAGAAAGCCTTTGTGGACTACTTCTTAGATCTTTATAAAGCTGAATCCAAGATTACAGATGAAATGATGGATTCTTATCTTGATGGCATTGTTTTCTCAACCATTACTGTGGCTCAAAAGAAAGCACTTGGGGTAGAGTTTTCAATTCAGGAACTTGAGGGGGCAATTAAATTAAGTTCGGCCAATTCTACCCCCGGTTCAGATGGACTCCCATACGAATTCTATAGTAAATATAAGAAGTTTATTATCCGTAGACTGTTGGGGGTCTTTGCTGAATCGGTGGAGGATGGGAAATTGCCAGATTCAATGATGGAAGCCGTAAAAACATTAATTCCAAAAAAAGGCAAGGATCCTGCAGATCTGGAATCGTATAGACCAATCTTACTGCTCAATGCAGATGTAAAGCTCCTTGCAAGGATTTTGGCCACAAGGCTCTCCAGGGTTATTTCCTCCATTGTCCATCCAGATCAGAATGGCTTTATTCAAAACAAGGGTACGCATCACAATCTGCATCGGCTTTTTTGCCAGCATACAGGCCCCTGGGGGGACCACCCGCTCCATCCTGTTGCTGGATGCCTCTAAGGCCTTTGACAGGGTGGAGTGGAGCTTCCTCTGGAGGGTTCTGACAAGGATGGGCTTTGGGGAAAGATTTATAAATATTCTTAAATTAATGTATAGATCCCCCACGGCAAAACTGAGTCTTAATGGGATCCTGACCACTAGTTTTGATTTAAATAGAGGTACGCGGCAGGGCTGCCCACTATCCCCATTGTTATTTGATATTTACATTGAGCCCCTAGCTTTGGCCATTAGGCAGGATGATCCGGTTAAAGGATTTGGAACACTAGGAGCGCAAGACCGTATCTCTTTATATGCGGATGATGTTCTTTTTTTATAGACCACACAGACCACAACTCTTCCCAGAATTATTCAAATGGTTAAATCATTTGGTGAGGTGTCTGGTCTTCTTATAAACTGGTCGAAGACCAGTTTGATGCCAATAGACCCGTTACCACAGAAGGAGGCTCTTGTGACTCAGTTGGACATCGTTGACAATTTTCAATACTTGGGCTTGATTATATCGCCCAGGGTTGAAGATTTTGTACAACTTAATCTGATCCCCCTAATAACGAAAACTAGAACTAAAATAGGGATCTGGCTGAGACTTTCCCTATCCAGAGCTGACCGAGTTTCATTGGTTGAAATGGTGATACTACCACAATTTCTTTATGTGCTCAGGAATACACCTACCTGGATAGAAGACAAATATTTTAAA
Source organism: Bufo bufo (assembly GCF_905171765.1). Lineage (NCBI taxonomy): Eukaryota > Metazoa > Chordata > Amphibia > Anura > Bufonidae > Bufo > Bufo bufo. The sequence goes on along the minus strand of NC_053391.1, from coordinate 74,562,699 downwards.
CTTATGGAAAGAATAATTAATGATTTAGTGTGGGGAAGAAAACGAGTTCGAATAAAACGGGAATATCTATATAAACCACTGGAGTGTGGGGGTTTAAACCTCCCTTATCTTAAAGGGTATTTTATTGCTGCCCAGCTATTGATGTGCTATGAATCAAAAAATAGTGCACTTCTAGGGAGGTTAGCAGGGAGTTACGCTCATAATAATATATTTACCCTTTTGGAATCCGGGCTACTGAGTAGCCAAGAGCGGGGTTACAGAGAGACTATAAAATTGCTTTTGAAAGTGTGGGCTACTACTAGAACATGGTTGAAGGTAAAGGGTTCACTCACATTCACGCCTCTTTGGCACAATGTACACCTACAGATGTTAGATGGTATTGCAGCAGACACATTTTGGCAAAAGAATAGAATTTTGTATATTTCACAAGTAGTCAAGTATAGAGAGATTAAGTCATTCACAGAGTTATCACATAATGTAGAAAACCTTTTATGGTTTAGGTACTTTCAACTGCGTTCAGCATTATTTAGTCTGGACGATAAACTGGTGTTGGATATAGATAGTTGATCCTTTTTGAATGATTGGATAGGGAGGACACCCTTTAGAATGAAGATTTCAAATATACTGGACGCATCACAGGTTTTGGGGTGGGTGGGTTCGGGGAATTGGGATAAGGGGAAAATATATTGAAGATGTGGAGTATTTACTTAATTTTTTTGTTATTGTAACTAGTTTTGATATATTAATAAAGATAATTTATTAAAAAAAAGAAAAAGAAAATACAACCGGATCCATTCATAACGGATGCAGACGGTTGTACTTTTAGTAATAGAGGCATCTAAAACTCTAGTGTGAAAGTAGCCTAACAGAACAGTATAACGCAATTAATAACGCTGATGCGAACCTGCCCTTAGTCAGTGCTTTTTCATAAAGTATATCTAAGTTGCATACCATTGGGTTCCTGGGAAAGATATTCAAATTATTTTCTCTACCAAAAAGAAAAGAATACTAAGCCTATCTATGCCAGTAGAAGTAAGATACACTAATTTGCATATAGTTTTCCCAGAAACAAAAATCTGCGTTAGCTGGACTACAATATTCATGAATAATAGGTGGTATTTCTAATGAGAATGTCTACTCAGCTAATCAGGGCAATTCTCTCTTGATTCACTCAGTTTTCCTGTCCTTTTGGAAGAAAAAACTGACTTGCACTTCTCAGTCAGATATGTGTAATATGGGAGCATTTAATACTCTTATTTTTTTGGGAGGAGAACTGATTTGCCTATTTTTTTTCAGTGGAGGTTTATGTCTCTCTCTCATATGAGGAAATTTGTGATGGATTTTGAATTGGTAGAATTGATTCAGTCATCTATAGTACAGATGTAGCTATTGATTACTGATATTTGACCTTCTTTATTTGCCACTTAAATGGCATTTCCACCGATCAAGTCCGACTTCTTAGACCCTTGAAAAACATACTCCAACATACAGTAAACAGAGCATGTAATTTATATGATTTTATTGATCTGACTGTACAAAATATGAAACTATGTCTACGGCCTTCACAAAATTACATATTATTTTTATGTCCTTGGTGAGACCTTCTAGTTCTTATCCTGAATATTAAACACATTTCTCCCAAGACCCACTAAATTATAAGTCTCTTATGTTAAAATCTGAAAAGAAAAAAGAGGCAAGAAGAAAAAAAAAGACACAAAGCAAGATAAAACTCACAAGCAGTGACATGTTTCCTACCACAGGGAGATTACTACCCGACGGCTGCTCTTGACAGAGACATCCTTAGAGGACTTAAAAAGTGCTCAACATAACTCTGCTCTTGCTTACTCCCTGAGCATTTTACTAACTTGTCAACTCCTCCTCCCAGGTGTCTGCAAAATCAATGGCAGGAAAGGCATAGCAGATGAGTCATTCATTCAGAACCAGAACAATGCATGACATATGTAAACTATATGCAGCAGCTCGTAACACATACATCATGGAGGCTGCTATTAAACTTTCGTGAATAGAAATATCTTTTTATGAATGACTACACAACTGTAATATACAAGTTAGGGCTCATTCAGACGGCCGTATGCTGTCCGCAAAAATACTGATAGCTATCCGTTTTTTTGCGGATCCGCAAAAAAAATGAAACATGTCCTATACTTGTCCGTGAAAATCAGGACATGGCCCCATTGAAGTCTATGGGTCCGCAAAAATACTGAATGCTATCCGTTTTTTTGCGGATCCGTTTTTTTGCGGATCCGCAAAAAAACGGATAGCATTCAGTATTTTTGCGGACAGCATACGGCCGTCTGAATGAGCCCTTATACTGTAATCCGTCCATACATTGTTTGCCAGTTTATCTTCCCTGTGTTCCCTTTCTTTAAAACTCTTCATCTCTATCCTTATAAGCCAGATTCACTTCTATATTACATAGAGTAATATATAAAAGTATTCAAATACACTTTCTTTAACATTATAGACCCCCTCATAGCATATACAAGGTCAGATTGGCCCACCTGGGTGTTATAGGATCATGTAGTGGGCCTAGTCTCTGACACACTATTGGGACCCAAAAGGTCCACCAGAAGGAAACCCTATTTAAAACCAACCACTTGCCCAGAGAGTCTATTTTTACAAGAAGAATCACAATTTTGATGTCCATTATATAGACGACTAGCTGAAGGACCCGGCTTTGCTCGGGTATATTTAATCTATTTCATTTAATGTTTGTGTGTGTCATTAAAAGATATCAACACTATTCACTATAACAGTGACATCTACAGCACCCTGTTCCCTTTTCTTCCATCTGGCGCAGTGGTTGTAGACAAAAAAGAAAAGAGAAGGCGCTCATAGGGTGAGTATGTAAACGATTGTTTCTCCTATCATATAGGAGGTAATATGCTCACCTGTTAGAGTTGCACCAATTGGGTGCAACTACAATTAAGGCTGAGTGCTCGTAAGGGTTGGTTGGTGCCGCCGGCTTTGTCCAAACACCCTTCGGTCGGTGCCGAACCGCCGAACCGCCGAACGGGTGAGTATGGGAATTGTGGGTTTGGTGGACCAAGAAAGTCCAAGAAAAACGGACAGAGTAACGGGCGCAAATCCACAACCAATGGTAGAAAACAATTTGGTTTATTCAGGGTGACAACGCGTTTCGGGATGCATGACCCCTTTGTCAAGTCTACAGAAAAAAATGTGTATCAATCATATACATGAACTTCGGTGAGGATAAATAAATATGGATAATAAATCTGGGAAGTCGTAGCGGGGATATAAATGTATATACATGTATAAAAGAGTAGATACGTAAATATGTGTTCAAGTCAATAAGTTAAATCGAGGATATAAAAAATACATATAATACACATATATATATATATATATATATATATATACACATACACATATATATATATATATATATATATATATATATATATACACATACACATACATACACACACACACACTCTGGGAGGATTTAATGTTAAAAAACATATATATATATATATATATACATATATATAGAGACATCATAAAAGGTAAAATGATAAAAGTACAATAGTCTCCAAGGGATTCATTGAAGACATCTTTGACGTTGGCATGGGTATATGCGCTTATCACTAGCTATCTACTGAGAACGTTAAGTTTGAGTGTCACAGCAATATGGCAATACTTGCATAATTTAGGGGAAATGCAGGGAAAATTGGGGAGAAAGGGGAACACATGGTAGAATTGGAGATGAGGGATGGAGATCAAATTAGGATTAAGTGTGACTATGGATAAAGATGTATATATGTATGTATGGAGATTTATGTGTCTGAGGTCATAGCAATAGGTCAAAGGGTTGTATGGTAAGAGATGGGAATGAATGATAAAGATTGGATGAACAAATTCAATTTGTTCATCCAATCTTTATCATTCATTCCCATCTCTTACCATACAACCCTTTGACCTATTGCTATGACCTCAGACACATAAATCTCCATACATACATATATACATCTTTATCCATAGTCACACTTAATCCTAATTTGATCTCCATCCCTCATCTCCAATTCTACCATGTGTTCCCCTTTCTCCCCAATTTTCCCTGCATTTCCCCTAAATTATGCAAGTATTGCCATATTGCTGTGACACTCAAACTTAACGTTCTCAGTAGATAGCTAGTGATTAGCGCATATACCCATGCCAACGTCAAAGATGTCTTCAATGAATCCCTTGGAGACTATTGTACTTTTATCATTTTACCTTTTATGATGTCTCTATATATATGTATATATATATGTTTTTTAACATTAAATCCTCCCAGAGTGTGTGTGTGTGTATGTATGTGTATGTATATATATATATATATATATATATATGTATGTGTATGTGTATATATATATATATATATATATATATGTGTGTGTGTATTATATGTATTTTTTATATCCTCGATTTAACTTATTGACTGGAACACATATTTACGTATCTACTCTTTTATACATGTATATACATTTATATCCCCGCTACGACTTCCCAGATTTATTATCCATATTTATTTATCCTCACCGAAGTTCATGTATATGATTGATACACATTTTTTTCTGTAGACTTGACAAAGGGGTCATGCACCCCGAAACGCGTTGTCACCCTGAATAAACCAAATTGTTTTCTACCATTGGTTGTGGATTTGCGCCCGTTACTCTGTCCGTTTTTCTTGGACTTTCTTGGTCCACCAAACCCACAATTTCCATCTGGCGCAGGGCCTGGCCGGACACAAGGATGTCCTTTTGAACAGCTCACTCTAAGAAAGAAGCACTGTGCTGTCTGATTGTGAGCTGCAGGGAGAAAGTCACCCTCTCTCCCACCTCTGCAGCTGACAAATAGATTTTTAACTTTATTTTTTCAATCCCTGTTGGCTGAGGAGTGTGAGTGGGTGTAGCCTAACCGAATCGGGGCATGGCTTAGCAGGACCTAGAAGTAGATTTTTAACTTCATTTTTTTCAATCCCTGTTGGCTATGGAGTGGGAGGGGGTATGGCCTAACCAGATAGGGGTGTGTCCTTTTGAACACCTCACTCTAAGACAGCAGCACTGTGCTGTCTGAGTGTGAGCTTCAGGGAGAAAGTCACCCTCCCTCCCACCCCTGCAGCTGACAGAATGTTGATTTTTACCTTCATTTTTTAAATCCCCCTTGGCTCAGGAGTGGGAGGGTGTGTGGCTTAACCTGATCAGGGGCGTGGCTTAGCTGGACCTGGGGTCAGGGTTTTAAGTTTGTCTTTTGAGGGTGGACACATTGTGGCAGTGGGCGTGTATGGGATCCTTCCTACAAGAGTGATGCCCTTCTGGGCACCTTACGGGCTGATTTGCATACCAAATAAACTGTATTTTCCGAGGATAAAAACATCTATTGCTGGAACAAAGGCACATCTTGAAATAAGGTACTAAGTGATATTAAGCCATGACTTTACTTCATTAGCGATTATCCTGGTGACAGATTTCCTTTAAAGCTCAACTACAGCAGTGAAGAAAAATGGCCGGGGTGTTTTGGAAACCTGGAGTAAAACTGTGTATGTGGAGGCTAACTGTCTGCACGCTTCTATTGGCTGATAAGGGTCATGTGACCAAGCTTCTATTGGCTAATGCATTTTTTGGGAATATATCAGGAACGGTACGTCCTAGAGAGCTGAGACCTGGTCTAAAACCTTGCCGGACACCTGATGTACCTGTGTGCTAAATTTCGGTATTTTAAATGCAACAGTGCGGATTCCTTTAGCTGACATACACTCACCTAAAGAATTATTAGGAACACCTGTTCTATTTCTCATTAATGCAATTATCAAGTCAACCAATCACATGGCAGTTGCTTCAATGCATTTAGGGAGGTGGTCCTGGTCAAGACAATCTCCTGAACTCCAAACTGAATGTCAGAATGGGAAAGAAAGGTGATTTAAGCCATTTTGAGTGTGGCATGGTTGTGGTGCCAAAGGGGCCGGTCTGAGTATTTCACAATCTGCTCAGTTACTGGGATTTTCACGCACAACCATTTCTAGGGTTTACAAAGAATGGTGTGAAAAGGGAAAAACATCCAGTATGCGGCAGTCCTGTGGGCGAAAATGCCTTGTGGATGCTAGAGGTCAGAGGAGAATGGGCCGACTGATTCAAGCTGATAGAAGAGCTACGTTGACTGAAATAACCACTCGTTACAACCGAGGTATGCAGCAAAGTTTTTGAGAAGCCACAACACGCACAACCTTGAGACGGATGGGCTACAACAGCAGAAGACCCCACTGGGTACCACTCATCTCCACTACAAATAGAAAAAAGAGGCTACAATTTGCATGAGCTCACCAAAATTGGACTGTTGAAGACTGAAAAAATGTTGCCTGGTCTGATGAGTCTCGATTTCTGTTGAGACATTCAAATGGTAGAGTCCGAATTTGGCGTAAACAGAATGAGAACATGTATTCATCATGCCTTGTTACCACTGTGCAGGCTGGTGGTGGTGGTGTAATGGTGTGGGGGATGTTTTCTGGGCACACTTTAGGCCCCTTAATGCCAATTGGGCATTGTTTAAATGCCACGGGCTACCTGAGCATTGTTTCTGACCATGTCCACCCCTTCATGACCACCATGTACCCATCCTCTGATGGCTACTTCCAGCAGGATAATGCACCATGTCACAAAGCTCGAATTATTTCCAATTGGTTTCTTGAACATGACAATGAGTTCACTGTACTAAAATGGCCCCCACAGTCACCAGATCTCAACCCAATAGAGCATCTTTGGGATGTGGTGGAACGGGAGCTTCGTGCCCTGGATGTGCATCCCTCAAATCTCCATTAACTGCAAGATGCTATCCTATCAATATGTGCCAACATTTCTAAAGAATGCTATCAGCACCTTGTTGAATCAATGCCACGTAGAATTAAGGCAGTTCTGAAGGCAAAAGGGGGTCCAACACCGTATTAGTATGGTGTTCCTAATAATTCTTTAGGTGAGTGTATATACATACATACAAACACACACACATACACTCAGCTTTATATATTAGATTTTTCTCTGGTGCACCCAAGGATGCCTAATCTGATGCCTAATGTAGAATATTTTAGCATCGGTTATGGTAGAATAAATATGGTATGGAATCTCTTTATTTATAGTTCACTAATAAGCAAATGTAAATCCATCATTAGATAACCAAACAGCGAACATATGGCTCTAGGCTCAGACAATTTTGGGTACACTGGTGGTAACTGCTTTCCGTAGATATAATGGAGGCCATTTTGGCACAAAAAATGACAGAAATTCAGGCGGATCCAGCATGCATGTGGAACCTGCACTTTCTGAATTATATGGTAGCCGTCATGGCACATAACAGGTAAAATTTAGTGTTAGGAACCCGTCTAACTAGAGATCGCCTTGACGTGCGGCAGACGGGCTCAAATAATTTTGTACAAAACGATTTGCCAAGCATCTCTAACTTATTTGTATAGCATTTGCAATTATGATGCAATTTTGTACTTTATTTGGTTTGCAGTGAGCTGTTGCATTGCTTGTTTTGTTTAATAGTGGCTGCCAATACTTACAGTTGAATACAACTCTCATGTAATATCTATGGTCTATTATTATCCATTGATTTCTATTAAATTGTGTTATTAAAGATTAGCAAATTTCCCAAAATTTGCTTCTGATCTGATTCGGTTGAATCGACCAACAGATTTGATGCAGTCTGAATAAATTTGGTGTAAGTATGTGTGCATACCTCCTAGATAAATTTTCCTCTATTTTTTACCCTCTCAAGTTTCTGGCGTTAGACTTAAACTGTTCAATCAGTGTTTCTTCATAGTAAGATTTTTATTTATCTGTTTCCATGTCAAATAGAGCTCTGATTGCCCAGAAAAGTCATGTATGACACTCTGAGGTCTCCTAAGACTGTATCTAACCTCCTCCAAGATCTTCAACTCTAAGACAGCATTAGTAATGTCAAAGTGACTGTGAAACATATGACTATGTTTGGTGGTGCTAGCCTACTTATTGACACACTACACTGTCATTCCATTTTTTTTGGCAGGTGCCTTCTTCTCTGTCTTCTGATATGGAAAATGGTGGATCCAATTCGGAGTTACAGTCATGTGAAAAAATTAGGACACCCTTTGAAAGCATGTGGTTTTTTGTAACATTTTTAATAAATGGTTATTTCATCTCCGTTTCAACAATACAGAGAGATTAAAGTAATCCGACTAAACAAAGAAAACTGAAGAAAAGTCTTTTCAAGATCTTCTGTAAATGTCATTCTACAAAAATGCCTATTCTAACTGAGGAAAAAGATAGGACACCCTTGCCCCTAATAGCGAGTGTTACCTCCTTTGGCTGAAATAACTGCAGTGAGACGGTTCTTGTAGCCATCTACCAGTCTTCGACATCGGTCTGAGGAAATTTTACCCCACTCCTCAATGCAGAACTTTTTCAGCTGTGAGATGTTTGAGGGGTTTCTTGCACGTACAGCCCTTTTCAAGTCACCCCACAGCATCTCAATGGGATTCAAATCTGGACTTTGACTTGGCCATTCCAGGACTCTCCATTTCTTCTTTTTCAGCCAATCTTTGGTTGATTTACTAGTATGTTTTGGGTCATTGTCATGTTGCATGGTCCAGTTCCGCTTCAGCTTTAATTTTCTAACTGATGGTCTCACATGTTCTTCAAGCACCTTCTGATACACAGTAGAATTCATCGTGGATTCTATGATGGTGAGCTGACCAGGTCCTGCTGCAGCAAAGCAGCCCCAAACCATGACACTTCCACCTCCATGCTTCACAGTTGGTATGAGGTTCTTTTCTTGGAATGCTGTGTTTGTTTTACGCCAAACATGTCCTCTGCTGTTGTGTCCAAATAATTCAATTTTGGACTCATCTGTCCAAAGAACATTATTCCAGAAGTCCTGGTCTTTGTCAACTTTATCGCTGGCAAATGTCAGTCTGGCCTCGATGTTTCTCTTGGAAAGCAAAGGTTTCCTCCTTGCACACCTCCCATGCAAGTTAAACTTGTACAGTCTCTTTCGGATTGTAGAGGCATGTACTTCTACATCAACAGTAGCCAGAGCCTGCTGTAGTTCTCGAGATGACACTTTAGGGTTTTTGGATACCTTTTTTAGCATCTTGCGGTCTGCTCTTGGGGTGAACTTGCTGGGGCGACCAGTCCTGGGCATGTTGGCAGTTGTTTTGAAAGCCCTCCACTTGTAGACTATCTTCCGGACAGTGGAATGGCTGATTTCAAAATCTTTTGAGATCTTTTTAAATCCCTTCCCAGACTCATAGGCTGCTACAATCTTTTTTCTGAAGTCCTCTGACAGCTCTTTTGCTCTCACCATGGTGCTCACTCTCACTTCAACAGTCAGGAGCACACCAAACTCAATGTCTGAGGTTTAAATAGGGCAAGCCTCATTCAACATGCAGAGTAACGATCTACTAATTATGTGCACCTGGTGTGATATACCTGTGTGAGATCTGAGCCAATTTAAGAGGGAATACATGTGAGGGTGTCCTATCTTTTTCCTCAGTTAGAATAGGCATTTTTGTAGAATGACATTTACAGAAGATCTTGAAAAGACTTTTCTTCAGTTTTCTTTGTTTAGTTGGATTACTTTAATCTCTCTGTATTGTTGAAACGGAGATGAAATAACCATTTATTAAAAATGTTACAAAAAACCACATGCTTTCAAAGGGTGTCCTAATTTTTTCACATGACTGTATAAGAATTGGAAAGAATAATAAAATGTTTCTATTCCCCAAATTTCTCACCATCTCCTCCATTTCCTCCACCTTCTTGTGTGTCTCTCTCTTATTGATTATGACATATTGAGTAAACTTTTTTTTTTTTTATCCCGGTTGTTTATATGACTGTAAAATAATAATAAAGAATACCTAATTGATCTGTTCAAGTTCGCTTGCAGCTTTTATGACTTCAGAGACTAGGATATTATTCAACAAATTTGTCATAGGGGAAGATTTAACAATGATTCAATGAAAATAAGAAGAGTATTTACTAAGAAATCTTTTTATTTTAACACTTATAGACAATCTGCATGCTAATTTTAGGTGAATGCTGCTTAGGGGTCTTTTAAAGCACAAAACCTAGAAATTAATCATAAAAGTAAACAAGAAATATAGTTGTTTTCATTATTTAACAAGTGTACAGCAGTGTCTGTAGGATCTTGAAACAATCTCATAGAAATCCTGCAGAGAACACTTGGGCTAATCTCCTACTGATCTGTTTCCTCTTTGGCTCAAAGGCCGAGGCTTAACAAAGGGGGATTCTTAACCATTTGTTATCCTACTGCAGAAAAGCAGAGGAAGGAGGCTGCTGCACCAGCCAATTGTCTAATAACCAGACATAGAACAGTGAGGAGGAGGAGGGAGAACATGGCTCAGATCTCAAGACACACAGATAAGAAATTTTTATATATTTCCCAGTTTTATTTGCAATATGAGGCCAAATAAGATGAATGGAGGAAATTAGGGCCGGGATAAATAAAAAAAATTCTGTGCAGTTTATTTTTAGAGTTTCTTTAAAAGATGACAACTAATAGATATACGTTAAGAGAGGAGCAAATTTCTTAAAATTTGTTCCATTTTTGATTCAACAAATGTTTTTAAAAAATTTGACTTGAGTCTGAAATGACTCCACCCACATCAAATATCCTCCAAATGCACTGAAAATTGGGTGGAACTAGAGAGAGAGGGTATGTATACATAATTCCTAGATATGTTTTCCTAATTTTTTATCCACTCAAATTTATGGTGGTAGCCTTGAACTGTTCAATCAGTGCTTTTTCATCATAAGATGTTTCCCTAGTAGTAGACTCAAACTTTTTAATCTGTGTTTTTTATAAAAAAAATGTTATCTGTTTCCATGTTTGTGTCCGCACATAATGGCATTGTAGTTACACTGTAAGACCTTTATTAAGTATTTTCACAGTCCATGTGAACATGTTAAAATACTTAATAAATTTCTTAAAGTTTGTATCTACATTGGTCATGGATTTGTGCCTGCCAGCTATCAACCTAAAGTTAGACTCAAGTAGTCCACCAGTTCTCTTCCTGTGGTTCTCCTGCTCATTTGGTCAATTGGCCTTTGCCAATCGAGAATTAAAATAGCACCGGCCTCAGCTCCCGCACTCTCACAGGTGTTGTCCCTACTTTTGGACAATGCAAACAGGTAAGAATAATATATCCCCTTGAAGGACCATGCATTCTTACTTATTCACCCTATGAGTGCCTCTTCTCTTTGGTAGTGTTGAGCGCGAATATTCGAAAAGCAAATTTGTATCGTGAATATCGGCACTTCGAGAATTTGCGAATATTTAGAACATAGTGCTATATATTCGTAATGACGAATATTCATTTTTATATTTTTTTTAAACACAGTACACGTCAGGTGATCATCCCTCCTTTCTTTTAGCTTGTGGGCCAATTAGAAAGCTTTGTCACAGCTTAGCAACATCCCTAGCAACCAATAAAAAAGTTGCCTACCCCTTAATATATAAGAACCTCCCCAGCAGCTATTTTCTAAAGTTTATTGCAGTTATGAAAGAGACAGCAGTGTCATTGCTGTGCTCTGTGCTTTGTGTTATTACATTATACAGGTAACTTATATATATATATATATATATATATTTCAGATAGTTAGGGGCAGATAGTCAGTGTAGGTTAGATTGATCTATAGTGTAGCATATATTGCTGAAAATTCGCAAGCGCGAACATATTGGAGCACTCTATCTGCATAAGGCTATTCTAATGTTCTTCCGTGCCAACCATTTTCTCCAGTCTCAGAAAACTTATACCAGCTTGAAAAATGTAGCATAAGTGACCCACGCCTGTATTTGGCGTGCATTATGTGAATATTACATTGCCGATTTTTGCAATCAAGAATATAATCTCAAATTCGCAAATATATGACAAATATTCTACAAAATATTCGTGAAATATTGCGAATTTGAATATTGCCCCTACCGCTCATCACTACTCTTTGGCCATTTTTTGCTGCTTGACATAATGGCATTGTCAATCAAAGCAGCGAGGGAGGGGCTGGCCACAGAAATTAGTGAAGCTTAGGTGCAACAAGAGCGAAGTGATGCCCTCAAATGCCTAATTTGTATATTTAAAAAGTACCATAACTTGGAAAAACAGGCCTTGAATCAACAAAAGAAAAACAGGGTTTTAATCAGGTGAATCATATCTATGTGTCTATGCAAACAGTTGAATAGGGAGGTCGTTAGTGACAGTTTTCCTTTAACTTGCCCGATGAGAAAATTGTAGTTCTTACCCAAATTCAAGATTCTGTTGTGTTACATCAGGCATTGCATTAGCAAAGCCTCTGTGGGACATATTGTCAATCTTATGTGGGTTGATATACGTGCTTATTTTAACTTTGGGATATACCGGTACATTTCTTTCAACTGCTTGAAATACTTTATATTGATAACTGAAGGCTGCCTGGAAGAAGCAGTTAAACTCAGTGCTAATAACACTGCAAATTAAGGTAATATATATTCCACTTTGTCATAACATCATATCTACACCAGTGTCAGGCATCATCAGTAGAAACTATTTAAGAATTTGAGGTCTTCAGAGAGCATACTGGTGTCCACTTTATAATTTATGTTGAATCATGCATGTGTATTTGTGTCAGCCAAGATGATGAGCTTCTTAATTTTCACATAGTGGTTCTACTATGTGGAGAAGTAAAGATTCCCTGAATCCCGAGTCTCTAAGCTTATTATTTAATGTTAAAATGTGACAATAGTTAAGATGAACAGACAGTTTGAAGTCCTTAATAAGTACTTAGTAAAGAAAACTCACTGAATGCTTTGTGTTTATTCAAGGATGAACATGAAAGAGGCAGCTCAAATGTTTACTTTGTGCAATGTTTTAATTCTAACATGGCACAACAGAAACCATATGGATCAGAAAGAGAAGAAACATATTACTGCACCATAATAAGATTATGATAGCCTGGTGAAGGCCTTTCAATGAGCTGAGTGGTATGAATGACTGAACTAAAGCAAATGGCAGAAAAAAGCCTGGACAAATGTCTTAGGACTTACCTGAAAATGTTAAAAGAATTGTTCAGGATTAGAAAAAAAAATTATATTTCAAGAAAAGTCCATGGGCTGTGTTCTGCAGTGAAGCTCAGCCCCATTAATTTGCATTAAGAGACACGAGCCATGGATAAGAAAGGTATTGTTCCCAAACCATTCCTTTTTCCTATCTTTAAAATCCTTTCCCCAAACCATCAGATTATAAGGGAAAAACCTTTCTTAAAATGTCACTGCAAATAAATATAGGTGGTGCATAACTCAGGTGTAGAGCTGAACAAATCGAATCCTTGGAAGCGAAATTGGACCAGATTTTTTTAATTTATTTTTTTAATTCAGATTCAGCAGAATCAAAATTTCTTGAGAAAAAAATTGGGTGAATTTTAATTCTAAGGGGAGAAAGACAGGAGAGAGCGAGAAATAGGGATAGAGAGGAAAGAGATTTTCAGGTATTCATATCAATTTGTACCCAAATCAAATCTCATGGTTGATTTGGATGAATCAAAACCAAATCAAACTTTAAAAAATGTACTCATGTCTAGTTTCTACTCATCTCTAGTCTCTATTAAAAATGTTCAACCATTTATTCTCTGTAATCTGCATATTTTCCCCTATATTGCAGCCTGCTCTGTCCCCTTTACATCCGAGATACTGTTTTGTTCTATAGCCTTTATCTTTGCATTCTTGAGAACTCAAAAACTCCTTTAAGCTGAATTTATATCACAAATCCTGTTCATAAATCCAATGTTTAGTCTCAGCACAATCATACTTCTCCATTCTAACTATTATCTGTTTGTAGGTTAGTAAGAAGAAGAACCAGCAGCTAGAACAGCCAAAGTAATTGCTAGCGGGCCTATGAACAAAAGTTTCCTTATTCTTCTTTACCATGGGTACTGTGAACCTACACAAATCTTCCTCAAATTAGCAAATAAGGGAAAGTACCATTTGTACTCAAAAACATGGGCAGGAGTATATACAAGCACCTTAGGAAAGAGGGGGAAATGGTGGGAAATAAATGGAACAGAAACAAATGGCTTGGGGGTTGTAGGAGATTTTATATATATTTTTTTTTAATAGGTGCATTCTTCTCTACGTCTGTTCCTGGACAGGGGTAGTGGCAGCGTAATTTTGAATGCTCAGGAGCAATTGTCTAAACACAAATGTCGTAAAGGCAGACTTACAATATAAGTATGAGGAAGACAACAATATGACGGTATAAGTGAACAAGACAACTGATATAATAATTACACAGAGATGACAATAAAGGAGGAATGGTGAGCAACATGGAAGAGAATGAAATAAAAAGTGAAACAAGTTGTTGAGGGAAAGAAAAAAAAAAGGGCAATTTCTGTCCTTGTTGGCTATCTCTATTGGATATACAGACAAGTGGCAACTGTGTAGCCTATAAATGTGTAGATTTATTTTTGAAAGAACTTGTTTATTTTGTTCATGAGAAAAGCAGAAAATGTATTTAAATCTAGTGATATTAGTATTCATATTAGCATAATTCCAAAATATCTAATGGCAAGCTTGGTTCCAATTTTTTACCATAAGGATAAGTTTTGATGCATAATGGTCAGCCTAATCATAGGCACTTTGGTAAGAATTGTTACATTTGCTATACATTATTCTTGAATATGTTGATAATGACTTACGGTACCTAATAGTGATATTTTCCGGTAATACCATAACATAATATAACTTTGAAAACTTGATATGCCTCTCCTGGATTGGAGTTTACCCCTGAGTTATAAAAGTTATTATGACTGACAGATCAGAGTGAGCCTGTTGTAAGCTGATTACATAACAGGATCAACATACTAGTGTGCTATGTGATTTAATCCTGACCTTGGAAAAGATTATCAGCATAAAAGTTTTTAAGTAGATACATAGTTTCAATAAATAATCTGACTGAGGCTATTTGATCAACCAATTACATTGAGAAATGCAAGATTTCATATGTGTAAAATTTAGCAAATTTGGCATTTTTAAAAAAATATTTGAAAAGTGGAATATGTTTTTGGGTTAGAAATAATCTATTCATCCAAACTCATCTGTCACATATCTTTTCAAACCTTAAGAAAACCATAGCAGTCATATTTTATTTATCTTAGAGCATAAAAAAGAAACTATATTTCTCTTGAAGTGGCATGGCAGCTGTAGAAAGTAAAGCTTTAACTTTTCACATATTTAGTAGTGTATGCTGTCGGTCTCCTTCATAATGAAATCCATTAAAGGAGTTTTCTGATTAATTGATCTGCAACCCTTACCTTTGCACTCATAAATAGTCCTTTAAGCTGAATTCTTATCAAATTGATAAGAATTCAGCTTTAATGAGTGTTTAACAGTTCTGCAGAGTGCAGAGCTACAAAGTGAGCACTATTCTGAAGGATTTTATTGCGAAGGAGACAAAACAGCCTACACTATATATAGTGTAGCTATATCATACAGACAGTTAAAGCATTTTAACAGCCTAGTGGAAAAAATATATATTTGTTTTTTTACCTAAAAAGACTACAATGCAATGATAAAATAATGTCTCAGAGGTCCATAGCTATGTAATAGTTGGCTCTTACCTATATTATGTGAACATTGTAGGTTAAAAAAGAAACAGGAAAGTCTCTTGCTCTGCTGGTAAAATGGAACTCCTCTGGATCCATCCAAATGAGCTCACTTTGATGTGGCAGATGGGCTCTAAGAGCCTTACATTTATTTAAAAAAATAATAATAAATTAAAAATATATATATATATAGTTTTGTAGCTATTATGCTGGCCAACAAAAGGCTTGTATAGCACCATACACATATAATGCATTCACACAATGTAAAGGTTCTTAGGACACTTTTACTCTTCAAAATAAAACCTAAATAAGCATAACAAAAGCAGATCCCATTTTGCATTGAATATACAATGCAATGATAAAATAATGTCTCAGAGGTGTCCATAGCTATGTAATTTGTTTTAGAATGCATTGTTTTTCTCTTTAATGCTGCTCTTTTGGGGAATTATGATAGGAATTATGCAAAGTCAGATCTATAAGATCTGTAATCAAATATTCTCCCCCAAAATATAAATGTTAAAATACATTGATAAAATTATATTGGAATACGGAATGTGTCCTTCCTTTTCTCTTCCAATATTTTTATGCAGTGGGATGCTAATTAAATTAGCTTTTTGTATTAAGCTATGATGGTTTTGACTGTCTTAATTCAGCTATTTTTCCCATCCGAGAGTTTTTAAATTAGATGGAATATAGTTGGCTCTTACCTATATTATGTGAACATTGTAGGTTAAAAAAGAAACAGGAAAGTCTCTTGCTCTGCTGGTAAAATGGTACTCCTCTGGATCTATCCAAATGAGCTCACTTTGATGTGGCAGATGGGCTCTAAGAGCCTTACATTTATTTAAAAAATAATAATATATATTGTTTTGTACCTATTATGCTGGCCAACAAAAGGCTTGTAGAGCACCATACACATATAATGCATTCACACAATGTAAAGGTTCTTAGGGCACTTTTACTCTTCAAAATAAAACCTAAATAAGCATAACAAAAGCAGATCCCATTTTGTATTAAATATACAATGTTTAGCAACTTTGGAAGACACAATAACAAGAATTGCATCTCACGGGCAGGCTGCTATAATTGAGAAACTCTGAGTGTACTGTTGCCATCCACTATCCAGTAGCTAATGTGTTTCGGGTAATTAGTTTGAAAGATGTGATTTTCTTCTAATGCAATACACTGTTAATCCTCTAATCTTTGTAAAGCACTTGTGGAGTTTTCTTTTCTATTCTGATTTACAGGTGTGACTGGTTAAAAAAAAATGTAATGTTCCATTTACATCAAAATAAAATAATGATTAAAAATGAAGTAACCCAATTAGGACTCAAGTGAACTCTGTCCCATTGAGCAGAAAGGCAAAAAAAAACAGCTTCCCGCTTCTGCAAATACAATACTGATCAGCTGGATCAAATGTGGAAAAAGTACTTTTCAGATAGACAAAGCTGCTGCTATTTAAATATCTATGAAATGGAATTTAAGAAAATCTCTCTTGGGTTTCTTGGTTAAAAAATACAGTATTGACGTAAACAATGGAAAGAGTGAGTCGGCTGCACTCATTAGTGGTTATTGACTTCAATAGAGCTTCTTAGATAAAAAAAAGAACAAAGGAAAAGTAGAAAAAAGTTAAGAATATATATATTCTTCACACTAGTAGAGAGTGAAGGAACTCAGCAACATAACACCAGTTAATAGGTGAAATACAGTACAAGGGCTCATGCACACAAACGTATTTTCTTTCTGCTACTGTTCTGGTTTTTTTTGCGGACCGTATTCAGAACCAATCACTTCAATGGGTCCGCAAAAACAATGGAAGGAACTCCATGTGCATTCCATTTCCGTATTTCCGTATTTCAGTTCCGCAAAAAAGTAGTGCATGTCCTATTATTGTCCGCAAATCACGGTCCAAGGCCCCGTTCAAGTCAATGGGTCCGCAAAAAATACGGAACACACAAGGGACACAACCGTATGTCATCCCTATTTCATCCGTATTTTGGAGATTCATACTGCAGAAATGCTATGCCCAGCCCATATTGCTCATGTGTTTGGTGATTAATAAGTTACTGTTTCCGATCAGCAAAAAACGGATCGCATACGGAAACCATACGGATAAGTTTTGTGGAATAACGCAATGGAAGAGGACTTAAATCAGAAAGAAAAAAAATGAAATACAGAACAATGGATCCGTGAAAAACGGACCGCAAAACAACAACGTGACATGAGTGTAGAGTATTGTACATGATGGAACAGTCTACCTGAAATAGATAATCTCAATGGGATGTTAAAGATGTTGTTCACTTCAATAGGTGTGCCTATCTCAAGCATCCATGGCTATGGTCTGAATACTGGACTACTACTGATGTTTTAGCCATAATATATTTACATATATTATAATATATATTCTAAATATATAATAACATGTGTAAATCTATTATGGCTAAAAACATTATATATATATATATATAGATAGAAGAAAAAAAAGCCAGCACTCCAGATTAGTGATGAAAAAAAGTTGATGGTTTATTCATCCATCTAGCAGCAACGTTTCAGCTCTCTCATTGGAGCCTTTGTCCAGCTGAATAACATGTGCATAGTGACATACATAAATAATCAAGAATTTTAGGTAATAAAATACAAATACATCAAAACCTAGCAATATTAAAAGCACAGTTCAAGCAGACAAGAGCTGACCCGCCAACGGAAGACCAACGGACAACCATCAGTCTCCGTATCGGAATGTCTGTACCGGGGGTGTGTGTCACGGAGTGTCAAGCCGCATTCTCCTCCCCTGTCAGACCTGTCAGCATATCTGCTCCATGTCATAATCCCAGGGTTGAAAAAGTTTAGGGTGGGGCATCAGGGTATCACAGGAATGCGGCCCCGGATCCCTCCCTAGACAAGGGAAGGCACGGATAGACTGAATCAGAGCAGTACATAGTATACATATTAAACTATAAACGGACCATCCCGTCGTGAATCAGTGTCACCCAAGCCCCAAAGGGGGCAAGGGAGGCACCGAGTCAAAGACAGGGGTATCCGTAATCATAGCAGGTTCCATCAAGTCTCCACAATCGAACGTAACTGTTCTGCATGTTTTTAAGGTTTCAATTAAGATGCTATTGACGGGGGCGGAGCTAGCGCCGGATCTGAATGGCCGCGTCTTGCTGAGCTCCGTACACAGACCTGCTGGGATTACAGCTAATGCAAGCTAAAGAGACCCCGAATCATGGTCAAAATTGGAGGACAGAGACCCCTCGAACCAGGCGCTATCCCTAACGCTCCGAACCCGAATTCGGGGATGGCTAAATACCTTAAGAAGCAAGCCTCAGGTCCAGGGACTAAAGAATCTAAGATGGTGCCGCCGAACGAACGCGCCCCTGATGGCGGAGAGAAAGGTCAGTCTGAGGTAGAAAGCGATACAGGAGACATGGGATCCCCTCGAGCATTACCTGTGTCCAGGAGATTTATAAAACAAGCATTGGCTGAAGCCTTATTTCCCCTGAAACAGGAGCTATCTGTCCTGACACAGGAGATTCAACATATAGGCCACAGAGTTGAAACGCTGGAAGCCTCACAAGCAGCTATGATTGATCACAGCGCAGCGATGGCCCAATCCCTCTCCATTTATCAATCACACATCAACACCCTGTATATTAACCTGGAAGATCAGGAAAATCACGGGCGTAGGAATAATTTACGGTTTAGAGGGATCCCTGAATCCATAACAAATGAAGAAATCGTACCTGCGATCAAGACCATCGCATCCTCACTCCTAGATGGCGAAATTTCCTCAAGCCTCATAATTGAAAGAGCGCATAGAGCTCTTAGACCTAAACCTAAGAGTAATGAGCCTCCCAGAGACATCATATGCCGCTTCTTAAACTTCGCAGATAAAGAAAAAATCCTTTCTGCCGCAAGACTAGCGAATAATATCACTTTCAGCAACATATCTATATCGATTTACCAGTACCTATCCACTGTTACCCTCCAAAAGAGGAAAATTCTTAAACCTCTTACTGACCTCCTCCGTGAAAAACGGATCCCATACAGATGGACTTTTCCCTTTGGCCTATCATTTAGCTATTCTGGGAAATTCATCAGGATCTCTACTTATGATGATCTCCAGGAACTTTTCTCATCTACAGACATCCCACCCTTGGATATTGCCTGCTGGGACACTGTTTCAGACATCACTTCTCTTCCGGACCTTCTGAAGACAGCACCATGGGAGAAAGCAGGGACTCCTAAACAACAAAGGGCGAAAAGAAGAAACAGCCTCCTGACACCCAAGAGAATTGCATGGTCTACCTCATGAAATCTGAAGGACAGTTCATGTGTATAACCTATTGATACTTCTGTCCAAATCTCTCTCTCTGTCTCTCTTTCTTCTTCACCTTTTCCTTTCCCCTTTCCTTTCCATTTTCATTTCCCCTCCCAACTCCCCCCCCCAAACCACCTCGTCCCCCTCCCATCTCTCGTAACATCTTAATGGTCTCAACACTAAACCTTCTGACATCCCATAGCAGGTTGTTCTACATGGGGTTATAACCTCTCCCCCCCCCTCTTTCATGCTAGCTAAATTCTCCTCACAACTTACATTAATGTTGGTTGCACCAACGCGACCCTGTTTTAGTTATTGTTTTGTGTTCAAATTTTATTTAACTCTGTTATTTTGCAGTCAAAGAGTGCTGATGTACAGTCGTGGCCAAAATTTTTGAGAATTATATAAATAATTGAAATTGGAAAAGTTGCTGCTTAAGTTTTTATAATAGCAATTTGCATATACTCCAGAATGTTATGAAGAGTGATCAGATGAATTGCATAGTCCTTCTTTGCCATGAAAATTAACTTAATCCCAAAAAAACTTTCCACTGCATTTCATTGCTGTCATTAAAGGACCTGCGAGATCATTTCAGTAATCATCTTGTTAACTCAGGTGAGAATGTTGACGAGCACAAGGCTGGAGATCATTATGTCAGGCTGATTGGGTTAAAATGGCAGACTTGACATGTTAAAAGGAGGGTGATGCTTGAAATCATTGTTCTTCCATTGTTAACCATGGTGACCTGCAAAGAAACGCGTGCAGCCATCATTGCGTTGCATAAAAATGGCTTCACAGGCAAGGATATTGTGGCTACTAAGATTGCACCTCAATCCACAATTTATAGGATCATCAAGAACTTCAAGGAAAGAGGTTCAATTCTTTTTAAGAAGGCTTCAGGGCGTCCAAGAAAGTCCAGCAAGTGCCAGGATCGTCTCCTAAAGAGGATTCAGCTGCGGGATCGGAGTGCCACCAGTGCAGAGCTTGCTCAGGAATGGCAGCAGGCAGGTGTGAGCGCATCTGCACGCACAGTGAGGCGAAGACTTTTGGAAGATGGCCTGATGTCAAGAAGGGCAGCAAAAAAGCCACTTCTCTCCAAAAAAACCCATCAGGGACAGATTGATCTTCTGCAGAAAGTATGGTGAATGGACTGCTGAGGACTGGGGCAAAGTCATATTCTCAGATGAAGCCTCTTTCCGATTGTTTGGGGCATCTGGAAAAAGGCTTGTCCGGAGAAGAAAAGGTGAGCGCTACCATCAGTCCTGTGTCATGCTAACAGTAAAGCATCCTGAGACCATTCATGTATGGGGTTGCTTCTCATCCAAGGGAGTGGGCTCACTCACAATTTTGCCCAAAAACACAGCCATGAATAAAGAATGTTACAAAAACACCCTCCAACAGCAACTTCTTCCAACAATCCAACAACAGTTTGGTGAAGAACAATGCATTTTCCAGCACGATGGAGCACCGTGCCATAAGGCAAAAGTGATAACTAAGTGGCTCGGGGACCAAAACGTTGACATTTTGGGTCCATGGCCTGGAAACTCCCCAGATCTTAATCCCATTGAGAACTTGTGGTCAATCCTCAAGAGGCGGGTGGACAAACAAAAACCCACTAATTCTGACAAACTCCAAGAAGTGATTATGAAAGAATGGGTTACTATCAGTCTGGAATTGGCCCAGAAGTTGATTGAGAGCATGCCCAGTGGAATTGCAGAGGTCCTGAAAAAGAAGGGCCAACACTGAAAATACTGACTCGTTCCATGAATGTCATGTAATTGTCGATAAAAGCCTTTGAAACGTATGAGGTGCGTGTACTTATATTTCACGACATCACAGAAACAACTGAAACAAAGATCTAAAAGCACTTTAGCAGCAAACTTTGTGAAAACTAATATTTGTGTCATTTTCAAAACTTTTGGCCACCACTGTACTTTCTAGGTGATCTTAAAAATGTGACATGTTGGGTCCTGACTCCCCTTGAGGCTGCCAATCATTTTCACCTCCCCTTATCTGTTATTATAAAACATAGCGATTTTTACCCCCCCTCCTCCCCCCATTTAATCCCTCATGACAGATTTTAAACTCTCATCCTTCAATGTGAAAGGATTAAGATCGCCTTCTAAAAGATCCCAGATCCTCTCCCTCTTATGGAAGGAGAAATGCTCAATTATCTTTCTCCAAGAAACCCATTATAAACAGGGGAAATACACAGATCTCTCCTATTCTAGATTCCCGGAATGGTATCACAGTGGTTCTGATGGAGCGGCCTCCAGGGGAGTCAGTATTGGCTTAAAAAAAAACTTCCCATTCCAATATTCTTCCCACATCGCGGATACAGAGGGAAGATATCTTTTCTTAAAGGAACTTATTGGCCATAAAATGTTTACTCTGGTGAATATTTATGCTCCTAACTATGATCAAGTCCCCTGGCTTCTAGAAGTTCTGCTCCATCTCATTCCTATATCAGGATTGACTATATCTTCATACCAAAAGACTTCCTTCACCAATCCTCAGACCCTCAAATTGGAAACATCACCATTTCAGACCACTCTCCAGTTTTCTGTTCCTTCCATCTACAACCTGGTTCTGGTAAGCCCTCCAATTGGAGAATAAATTAATCCATATTGAGTGACACTGGACATGTAACCTACTTCACCTCTCTCCTAGAACAATACTTTGTTACCAATGACTCCCCTGAAGTTTCCCCACAAATATTATGGGATGCCCACAAAGCTTTTATTCATGGGCACTTCATAAGCAAATGCTCCCATCTAAAGAAATTAGCAGACAAATACTTTTCCTCCCTCTTAGACCGCATACACATCCTAGAGAGCCTACATAAACAGTCCCTGGACCCTCAACAACTTTCTGAGCTACTGGCTCTTAGATCCGAGCTCAAAAACGTATTAAATAAAAAATCCGCCAAATACTACCTCTCCTCCCAACAAAAATGTTATGCCCATGGCAACAAAGCCTCAAGATTTATGATGAACCGTATAAAAAAAAAGAAAAAACGCCAGATATGTGACCTCTATTAAATCTACCCAAGGACACCAAATCTATTCACCGGAGTCCATTGCTGAACAATTCCGTCTTTTTTATAAAGACCTTTATAATCTACCCCCCCCCCTCTGATCCCCAATCTAACACTGGGTCACATCTTCATCCCAACTCTTTTTTAGATACCCTTAAACTACCATCCCTGACCCCATCCCAGAGAGAAGACATCTCAAGACCTTTTGATCTAGCAGAACTCACCAAGGCCCTAAAAGCCTCGCCAAAAAACGACTGTTTACTACTTAACCTTCCAGGACACATTAGCTCCTTATCTTCTCCAAGTATGTAACCAAACCCTTCTAAATTCTCCCCTCTCCTCAGACATGACGAGAGCTGTGATCACGATCATTCCTAAAGATGGAAAAGACCCCACTATATGTGCCAATTATCGTCTAATCTCCCTTCTAAACATAGATTTGAAGCTTCTAGCAAAAATGCTTGCAACTAGAATACAACCCATTCTCCCTGACCTGGTCCACCCAGATCAGGTGGGATTTGTTAAAGGGAGAGAGGGAAAGGACAATACCACCAAGATTCTAGACGCCCTGTATTATGCCTCTAACAAAAAGTTACCTTTAGTTCTCCTAGGCACCGACGCGGAAAAAGCGTTTGACCGCATTGACTGGTCCTATATTAAACTCACATCACAGAAATTCGATTTCCCTGATCCATATATTCATGCTATCTTTGCAATGTACAACGCTTCCGCTTCGGTACTAGTGAATAACCATATTTCCAACAACTTCCAGATTAAAAATGGAACACGCCTTATTTTTGTCTTAGTCATGGAAACTCTTATGCAGGCACTCAGACAGGAAGAATCCATCAAAGGATTAAAAATTGGATCCCAAACTAGCCGCCTTTGCGGATGACCTTTTAATCCTTACCACTAATCCCAGTACCTCCATGCCCAAGATACTCTTGACACTTGATACCTTTAGTTCATTCTCTAATTTTAACATTAACCCCCAAAAATCACAGATTTTACACATTGGTTTATCTCCTGTATCCATCAAAAAACTTCAAGTAAATTCCCCATTTAATTGGACTACCCAACTCATAACGTATTTAGGAATTAAAATGAATGCTCACTTACCAGACCTTTTTCAACTGAATTACACTCCTACAGTCTATAGCCACTCAATTGGACTCATTAGAAAAACACTTTCTCTCCTGGTTTGGAAGGAAAAATATTGTGATGTCACTAGTCATCCCTAGACTTACTTACCTCCTCCAGGTTCTCCCCATCATGATCCCTCGATCTTTTTCCAGAAAACTTAACACACTTATACGGCAATTCTTATGGGATAAGAAAAGGCCTAGAATCTCACTTTCCACCCTTGTTAGACCAAAACAGCTAGGAGGTATTAGTCTACCAGATCCTGAATTATACATGAAAGCTATACACCTTTGTAGAGCTATTGATTGTATTCGCTCTCCATCACATAAAATGTGGCTCTATATTGAAAACTCTAACTTTAGCTCTTCCCTTAGATCCCTTCTGCTGTCAGACAAACCCCTTACACCACTTCCTCAGTTATCTAACCCAATGATACGTGCTACCATTAAAGTATGGAAGTGGTTCTCTTCCAACCATGACAATCTTTTCCCTTTATCTCCCCTTCTTCAAATCAGAGATATATACTCTCTAGCCCCTGCAGAAGTTAGATCCTCCACTCCCCCTCAGCTCAGATCCTCATCTACCCCTATAGTTGAGCTTCTGGATAGTGATGGTTGTGTCCCTCCAGAACTAGATCTTGCTTCCACTCTCGACATACACTCCGCTAACTTTCTTGCACTTAAATATCTCAAAGATGAGTTGCTCATTTATTCCAAATCTACTCCCATGAACCATTCCCCTGGATGGTTTGAAAACCTATTATCCACTAGCACTTACCCACCCAAATTGATCTCCTTCCTCTACAAAAGGCTTATTCAGCCTCCCAAGAGAATTAAACCCTCTTTCATAGGATTATGGGAAAAAGATCTGGACAAACAGTTCTCAGACAAAGAAATTAATTCACTGCTGATCACTCCACATAAGATCTCAAGGTGCGTCCGGGTGCAGGAGATTGGTTACAAAATTTTGTCCAGATGGTATAAAACGCCTGATAAAATAGCTCTCCTGTACCCCGACGTTCCCGATTTGTGCTGGAGGTGCGGTTCAGAAAAAGGCACTTTTATCCACATATGGTGGAACTGCCCCCCTCTACTAATTTGGTGGGGACAGATCTTCCGAATTAGTAACTCTATCTGTGGCTCTAACTCCCCATGCACACCTGAAATTGCCCTTCTATCCCTAGATGTATCCAAACATGATAAATGTTATGGATTATTAAAACACCTATTATCAGCAGCTCGGCTCCTAATTCCTACGAAATGGCGTTCGGCTGAAATTCCCTCCATTGACCATTGGAGAAACAGAGTCGACCAAATTTACCGCTTAGAAGAATTATCTAACTGGGAGTTAGGTACCAGAAAGAAATTCCTCTTGACTTGGTCAGCCTGGAGGAAATATAGAAACTTCTCCTAATCAGATCATCCCCAGAATCTAATTTCTCCCTACTAATTTTGCCCTTGTAAAGAGATGAGCTATCCACCCTTGGCCTCAAGAGAAGTATGTCACACCTGTTACTATTGAATTGCTGACTTATTGTTTTAAAATATGGCATTTGAATTGGATGCTGGTTCAATCCTTATGTATACTATAATGTCTATATTTCACATTTTACCCCCTGCTGCATCAGGGAAAAACAGATACTCTTAGAACTGTAATGTATCCGTTATCCGTTGATTTATCAACTAAAAATCAATAAAAATTGTTTATAAAAAAGATGCTATTGACACGCACTGTGCACTTTTTATATTTTTATTGACAATTATGTATTCACATCAATATTACTATTGTTTTTAACACGCTATGCACTTTACTCGACAACGTTCACAAACAACCTTGCTATGATCATGGTCACAGATGAATTATGTTTTTAATATTGCTAGGTTTTGATGTATTTGTATTTTATTACCTAATCATGGATTTCTTGATTATCTAAATTGCTTGCACTATTTATGTATGTCACTATGCACATGTTATTCAGCTGGACAAAGGCTCCAATAAGAGAGCTGAAACGCTGCTGCTAGATGGGTGAATAAACCATCCACTTTTTTTCATCACTAATCTGGAGTACTGCCTTTTTTTTTCTTCTTTATACATTTGGGACCTTGGTCACAGGCCCCCATAAGGAATTGCACCCGCGTTTAATGTGTGCTGCTTTTTTCTTTTCTTTCTCTCTCTCTCTCTATATATATACATATATATATATATATATATATATATATATATATATATATACAGTGGAGGAAATAATTATTTGACCCCTCACTGATTTTGTAAGTTTGTCCAATGACAAAGAAATGAAAAGTCTCAGAACAGTATCATTTCAATGGTAGGTTTATTGTAACAGTGGCGGATAGCACATCAAAAGGAAAATCGAAAAAATAACTTTAAATAAAAGATAGCAACTGATTTGCATTTCATTGAGTGAAATAAGTATTTGAACCCCTACCAACCATTAAGAGTTCTGGCTCCCACAGAGTGGTTAGACACTTCTACTCAATTAGTCACCCTCATTAAGGACACCTGTCTTAACTAGTCACCTGTATAAAAGACACCTGTCCACAGAATCAATCAATCAAGCAGACTCCAAACTCTCCAACATGGGAAAGACCAAAGAGCTGTCCAAGGATGTCAGAGACAAAATTGTAGACCTGCACAAGGCTGGAATGGGCTACAAAACCATTAGCAAGAAGCTGGGAGAGAAGGTGACAACTGTTGGTGCGATTGTTCGAAAATGGAAGGAGCACAAAATGACCATCAATCGACCTCGCTCTGGGGCTCCACGCAAGATCTCACCTCGTGGGGTGTCAATGGTTCTGAGAAAGGTGAAAAAGCATCCTAGAACTACACGGGAGGAGTTAGTTAATGACCTCAAATTAGCAGGGACCACAGTCACCAAGAAAACCATTGGAAACACATTACACCGCAATGGTTTAAAATCCTGCAGGGCTCGCAAGGTCCCCCTGCTCAGGAAGGCACATGTGCAGGCCCGTCTGAAGTTTGCCAATGAACACCTGAATGATTCAGAGAGTGACTGGGAGAAGGTGCTGTGGTCTGATGAGACCAAAATAGAGCTCTTTGGCATTAACTCAACTCGCTGTGTTTGGAGGAAGAAAAATGCTGCCTATGACCCCCAAAACACCGTCCCCACCGTCAAGCATGGGGGTGGAAACATTTTGCTTTGGGGGTGTTTTTCTGCTAAGGGCACAGGACAACTTATTCGCATAAACGGGAAAATGGACGGAGCCATGTATCGTGAAATCCTGAGCGACAACCTCCTTCCCTCTGCCAGGAAACTGAAAATGGGTCGTGGATGGGTGTTCCAGCACGACAATGACCCAAAAAATACAGCAAAGGCAACAAAGGAGTGGCTCAAGAAGAAGCACATTAAGGTCATGAAGTGGCCTAGTCAGTCTCCGGACCTTAATCCAATCGAAAACCTATGGAGGGAGCTCAAGCTCAGAGTTGCACAGAGACAGCCTCGAAACCTTAGGGATTTAGAGATGATCTGCAAAGAGGAGTGGACCAACATTCCTCCTAAAATGTGCGCAAACTTGGTCATCAATTACAAGAAACGTTTGACCTCTGTGCTTGCAAACAAGGGTTTTTCCACCAAGTATTAAGTCTTTTTTTGTTAGAGGGTTCAAATACTTATTTCACTCAATGAAATGCAAATCAGTTGCTATCTTTTATTTAAAGTTATTTTTTCGATTTTCCTTTTGATGTGCTATCTGCCACTGTTACAATAAACCTACCATTGAAATGATACTGTTCTGAGACTTTTCATTTCTTTGTCATTGGACAAACTTACAAAATCAGTGAGGGGTCAAATAATTATTTCCTCCACTGTATATATATATTTAAATTAAGTTTAGCCTCTATTTCTGAAAAAGTTTGTGACAGGATTTGAACTCAGCTTCTACATTGCAGCCCAGAATTTTAACCACTACACTATATAGCTGCATAGCCAGTCACAAAAAAAAAAAAATATGAGACTTCTACTGTATATTAATACATACTAATACTTGCCTCTAATACAGAAGGTTGTGAGTTTGAATCTCGGCAGAAACTTTTCTGAAATATAGGCTAAATTAGATTTAAATACACTGGGGTGTCCCCAAGCATTGACTCCATATATGTACATAACTATATGGATCCAGAAAAAAGAGTGGCACTCCGGTAAGTAAAAGCAAGTGAACCCTTTATTCACCCAGGTGGTGCAACGTTTCGGCTCCAAGCATGAGCCTTCTTCTTTTGCTTGAAGAAGGCTCATGCTTGGAGCCGAAACGTTGCACCACCTGGGTGAATAAAGGGTTCACTTACTTTTACTTACTGGAGTGCCGCTCTTTTTTCTGGATCCATTTATTGGGGCTATAAGTCTATTCCCCTTAAGACGTGCACCCGTACTTTCTCCTTTGTGCCAGTGCCGCCATTTTTCTTTCTGTACATAACTATATATAGAGTCAGAGCAAGGACTCCTAAGCCGAACAAGAGTCCCAACACCCTCCCCTCTTCAGAGCAGGGGGTGCCTGAGGTTCTCCTATTGACTTCCATTGTGCTCGGGTGCTTAGTAGAACACCCGAGCATCACAAAGTGTTCTACTTGATCACACAAGCACTTTGGTGCTCGCTCAACACTAATAATTTGTAAAAGTAAAATAAAAGTTGAATGTCTACTGTCACACTAAATGCATTTATGTGTATAGAAAGCTACATAATTACCTCGAAGGTCAGTGACGTTCCAATAAAAGTCAATTGCCAATGCTAACGTTCAATAGTTATATAATGTATTTTAGAAATGGCATATTATAATAAAAACGTCTCTACCCATAATGTTAATAATGCGCAGAATCCAATGAGTTAGCATATCACATAAAATATGCAGAATATTATCTGTAAATTGTCACAATACAAATACGTGCCAAAAAATATTAAGCATCTTAATCAGTGTGAAAATTTTCAAAAGTCAAAAGAAATAAGGGAGCCTTAAATAAGCCATCACATTGTTAAGAAGCTAGAAAAGCCTTGTCATATAAAAATCCAAGAAAGCATATGGGGTAGATAACTTAATGACATTTGTATAGTTGCCTGCAGCTAATGGAGACACTTGAAGGAATCTTCAATAGAATCCTAGTCAAAGTAGGTCCCTTAAGCCTGGCATAGCATGCTGCTCATTGCTAGGGAAATATCACCAGCCAGAAAGCCACAGAGGTGTCAATAGAAGATCTGAAAATCCTCTTATTTAATGGGATCTATAAACACTTATAAAAAAACATCTTACATTCATTCATGATGCTCTATTGTTAAATGTGTGCCCAGCACATACAGATATTGGCAATTCTTTATCTACAGTTGTGTTCCAAATTATTCAACCCCCAATGCTGTAAAGGGTTTTAGGGAATTTAGTGTACATTTGTAATTGTGTTCAGAATGAAATCTTACAAGGACTTTTTAAAGAACCAAATGCAACTAAAATGACATCAATTGTTTTTGTAATACAGTATTAAATGTTTTTTTGTGATTTCTTCATTGACACAATTATTCAACCCCTTAAAGACTACCACTCTTAAGAACAGAGGTTCCTTCAAGTGTTTTCGATCAGGTATTGGATGTCAAGGAGCAGTAATCAAGCATAATAAGCACCAATTAGGCAGATTTAAAAGGACTGTGATACTCAGCTCTTTCTAGACATTTACTGGTGTGTTTACAAACATGGTGAAGTCAAGAGAATGGTCCAGGAAGACAAGAGAAGAGGTGATTTCTCTTCACAGGAAGGGCAATGGCTATAAGAAGATTGAAAAGATGTTAAAAATACCAAGAGACACCATAGGAAGCATCATTCGCAAATTCAAGGCAAAGGGCACTGTTGAAACGCTACCTGGTTGTGGCAGAAAGAAGATGCTGACTTTGACTGCTGTGCGCTACCTGAAGCGCAAAGTGGAGAAAAGTCCCCGTGTGACTGCTGAGGAACTGAAAAAAGATTTGTCAGATGTGGGTACTGAAGTTTCAGCTCAGACAATAAGGCGCACACTGCGTAATAAAGGCCTCCATGCCAGAACTCCCAGGCGCACCCCCTTGCTGTCTCCAAAGAATAAGAAGAGTCAACTGCAGTATGCCAAAAGTCATGTGGACAAACCACAAAAGTTTTGGGATAGTGTTCTGTGGACTGATGAAACAAAATTAGAACTGTTTGGGCCCATGGATCAACGCTATGTTTGGAGGAGAAAGAACAAGGCCTATGAAGAAAAGAACACCTTGCCTACTGTGAAGCATGGTGGGGGGGTCAATCATGCTTTGGGGCTGTTTTGCTTCTACAGGTACAGGGAAGCTTCATCGTGTGCAAGGTACCATGAATTCTCTTCAGTACCAGGAGATATTGGATGAAAATGTGATGCAGTCCGTCACAAACCTGAGGCTTGGGAGACGTTGGAGCTTTCAACAGGACAATGATCCCAAGCATACCTCCAAGTCCACTAGAGCATGGTTGCAGATTAAAGGCTGGAACATTTTGAAGTGGCCATCGCAGTCACCAGACTTAAATCCGATTGAGAACCTCTGGTGGGACTTAAAGAAAGCAGTTGCAGCGCGCAAGCCTAAGAATGTGACTGAACTGGAGGCTTTTGCCCATGAAGAATGGGCGAAGATACCCGTAGATCGCTGCAAGACACTTGTGTCAAGCTATGCTTCACGTTTAAAAGCTGT
The DNA here is from genome assembly GCF_905171765.1 of Bufo bufo. Lineage (NCBI taxonomy): Eukaryota > Metazoa > Chordata > Amphibia > Anura > Bufonidae > Bufo > Bufo bufo. Next base: position 74,531,850 of record NC_053391.1, on the reverse strand, counting down.
TATAACTGGAAAAGGATGTTGTACTAAGTACTAAGATTGAATGTCACTTGGGGGTTGAATAAAACTGATAATGATGTGAGCACAGAAAAGACATTTGTGGTTATTTCATTATAAATGTTATGTTATATTTGTCTGACTTAGGCTACTTTCACACTAGCGTTCGGGGCTCCGCTTGTGAGCTCCGTTTGAAGGGGCTCACAAGCGGCCCTGAACGCATCCGTACTGCCCCAATGCATTCTGAGTGGATGCTGATCCGCTCAGAATGCATCAGTCTGGCAGCGTTCAGCCTTCGCTCCGCTCAGCAAGCGGACACCCGAACGTTGCTTGCAGCGTTCGGGTGTCCGCCTGGCCGTGCGGATGCAAACGGATCCGTCCAGACTTACAATGTAAGTCAATGGGGACGGATCCGTTTGAAGTTGACACAATATGGCTCAATTTTCAAACGGATCCGTCCCCCATTGACTTTCAATGTAAAGTCTGGACGGATTCGTCTGAACTACTTTCCCACTTAGAATTTTTTCTAAGCTATAATGCAGACCAGGGCTGGGACAAGGTCCACCACCAACAGAGGCTTAGCTGCCCAAGTGCGCCCCCCCCCCCCACCCGGGCGTTTCTTAGTAATTTTACCCCATCCAGAACCCCATCAGACCTCAGATTAGACGGAAAAGAATATTACCTTTATTTAAGAACTATCTTACTTCACTTCAGGGCAGACTCTCACGCTCTATCCCTCCTGGGGCCTGGGCTGGGTCGTGACACAGTGCTGTGCTGCTGCCTGCTGCTGCCCGCGCTGCTCCTGGTCTCCAGAGGGACCTGACTGCGTACAGCGCGTGAGGCAAGCGACTGAGCAGAGACCAGAGCAGCGGAGCGGCCGAGCCAGGAGGTGGAGCGGGGAGGGAGCACGTAAGTCAGTGCCAAGTGCTCACTACTCCCTCCGTCCTCCAGCGCGGCCGGCAGCCCGGTAGGCGCGGCAGCAGCAGCGACGTGGTCAGTGGCCTGCCTGCCGCCCAGAGGCTGGGGAGCTGGCCTGCGCCCTGAGGCTGGAGCCTCCCCAGCCTCTGTGTCGGCCCGGCCCTGATGCAGACGGATCCGTTCTGAACGGATCCAAATGTCTGCATTATAGGAGCGGATCCGTCTGTGCAGACAGCAGACAGATCCGCTCTGAACGCAAGTGTGAAAGTAGCCTTACAAGTGCCTCTTTGATTTAATTGTAAACAAGATGACTGAAATGATCAAAATCAATGTCAAACTGGCCAAAACACTCAATTTCAGTGGGGGTTGAATAATTTTGAAAACAACTGTACTGTATGTTATTGAGACCCTATAGTCAGTTTTACTTGGCAAACCTCAGAAATATTAGGTACACATGAAATTAAAGTTTGCCTCTAGTTAAAAGTAAAACTATCGCATCACTCTTCAAACCTCATGGGCAGTACCTTTGTGAGTACCTTTGTGAGTATTTTCTTTGTATTTAAGGGTGTCTGCCAGCACTTATGGCCATGATAAACTGCTGCAAGCACTAGCAAGGGACGAGAGTGCTATACAAACATAGCTTTTGTGTAGCTTTTGTCATCAGGATTTGGGTGAATATGAAGTTTTATTCTGCCAGGTTTTGCTTTTGCAAGTGCCCAGGGCTGGCCTTCATTGTGAGGTAGTTTCTCTGTATTTACCTTCCTCATAGCCCCTCTCTTCTGCCCTACATGACAGCTGTAGCATCCGACCAGGAAAGCACTGCAGCTAAATGGAGAAAGCAGAAAGCACTGCACAATGAAGTCCACCTTTATGGACTTTGACACAGCAGAATTAAATAAATAATAATTCACACTATGCCTGATGAGAAAAGCTCCACAATAGGTATGCATGCCTTCCTCTCTCCAGTCCCTACCTTGTTCTGTCAGCAGTTTAACATGGTCAAAAGTGATGACAGACTCCACTTAATTCACTAAAAGGAAGTGTTATTATTGTCAGCAATGCTACTGATACAGTGGAGCTACAGCCCTTTCATGGTAACTATTTCTACAAACTTGCTTAGTGACATTGCACTTGCAACTTCTTCTTTGGCCCTTCTCACACTACAGACATTGAAGAACGGCCGTCTTCAATCAATGCAGATGCTGCTGTGGCTCCAGTACTTTTTTCACTAGTTCTTCCCACTATAGGCACAGTGACAGCTGTAATTCCATTTTTGTGAAATACATCCACAATATTTTACTCAATCTACTCTATCTATCTATCTATCTATCTATCTCTCTATCTCTATCTGTCAGCAGGGACGAAGCAAACAACTGTAGTAATTCAAGTAATTCAGTAAAGTATGTTATACTTTACATGTACTTTTAATTAGCTATAGTACATGAAAAGTCATCTACCTATGCTATATGCTCTGTACTTCCATCCACCTGTACTATATGTATAGTATTGTTATTTACATATACTACATTTACTGTACTTCTATCCAACTATACTACATGCACAATACTGCCACCTACCTGTGCTGCCTGTACTGTTCTTCTATCCAACTACACTACATGTACAGTACTGCCATCTACCTGTGCTGCCTGTACTGTTCTTCTATCCAACTACACTACATGTACAGTACTGCCATCTACCTGTGCTGCCTGTACTGTTCTTCTATCCAACTACACTACATGTACAGTACTGCCATCTACCTGTGCTGCCTGTACTGTTCTTCTATCCAACTACACTACATGTACAGTACTGCCATCTACCTTTGCTACATGTACTGTACTTCTATCCAGCTATACTATGCGTACAGTATTTCTTTCTACCTATACTACATGTACTATACATCTATCCAGCTATACTATCTGTACAGTATTACTATCTACCCATACTATATGTACAGTATTACTATCTACCTATACTACATATAATGTACTTCTATCCAGCTATACTATCTGTACAGTATTATTATCTACCGGTACTACATGTACTGTACTTCTATCCATCTGTGCTATGTGTACAGTATTTCTATCTCTCTGTACTATAGGTACTGTACTTCTATCCAGCTGTACTACATGTACAGTACTGCCATCTACCTATACTCCATGTACTATAGATCTATCCAGCTGTACTATACGTACCGTACTGCCATCTACCTATACTCCATGTACTATAGATCTATCCAGCTGTACTATACGTACCGTACTGCCATCTACCTGTACTACATGTACTATACAGCTATCCAGCTGTACTATACGTACAGTACTGTCACCTACCTGTACTACATGTACTGTACTTCCATCTAGCTGTACTACAGTGTATATACAGTATTGCTTTCTACCTGTGCTGGGCTGTGCAGGTCATTTGGACAGCAGGTTAGTATGGCTGCACTTTATACTGTATGAATTGTATAGAACATTGAAAAGGCATCATAGAAAGGAATATAAAATCTTCCAGCAGCCATTTCTGACATAAGCCCTTATATATCTGTATTATTTATCAGACCCTACCAATTCACTTTAATGGAGCAAAGGCGCAATGAGGGAAGACAGCAGCCATGCTTTGTACATGTTATCACCAACCTCCTTAAGAAGTCTCTGTATTTGGCGTTTTGCACACAAACGTTGCGTGCCCGTGACCGTATTGCGGGCCGCATACGTTGGGTCTGCAATACTCGGGCACCGGCCCCTGTGCACTCCACATCATAGATGCGGGCCTATTCAATTAAATGGGTCCACAATCACGCAGATGCGGAACAGAGGCACGGATCGGAACCCCACGGAGGCACTGCGGAGTGCTTCCATGGTCTTTCTGTCCGCGCCTCCGCAAATTGCGGTCCCCAATGCACGGAACGGATGCACAACGTTCGTGTGCAAGAGGCCTTATAGGTATTGCATGTATATCTTCGTACCTATATTAAATACAGCAAATGCAAAGAGCCTCCTATAGAACCCTACACATTGGAATTGTACATTTCAATATCATTTTTTTTCCAGCACATCGTGTAGGTACAAGGCTTTAAAATGTCCTGCGGGGGCATCTGTCTTTCCAATTTCATCAATTCAAATTAATATAATACCAGCATCCCCAGGTAAAAGCCATGAAACAATTCTATGAGACAGTTCCTGCATTTTCCGCAGTGTGGGTGTGAGAGCTAATTTGGTCCTTAGATTCTGTTGCTTCATTAACAGTCTTAACACATTCGCTGCAGCTTTCGAAATCCTTTCAGGCTCTTAACACTTCATCGACGATATCATGAAGGAAGTATAGATGTGGAAACCTAAATAAATATCGGTTTGATACATTTTTGACATACAGTCTATAGGAGAAAATCCGCTGTCAAGGCTTCTGCAATGCTAAAATACATGAATATGTATATGAAATAACTATCCTAGTGTTACATTCCTTTGGAAACCTCAATCTCCTCATAATAGATACATGACAACGCTTGCACGACAAATACAAATGCATATGATTTGTGAGTCACGGGGAAGAGATAGATTTCAATAAAACTGCCAATGTTTCCATTTCGATCTGGCGATGGCAGCAGAGTGACCCATTTCGGGCCGTCCGCTTCTATACAAGACGTTAATTGCGAGGTCTTTCCCTTGATGGGGTTAACGTGCCGCGTATTTGTCTCACGGTACACATTGTTGAAATGTAATAATTTTGCTAAGAGACATCTTATAGCACCGCACATCAATACAGGAGAATGCGAAATTCCGACTGCATGTCGCTGTGCTGCATAGCAAACTATTTCTACCTGAGGACACATTAGCTTACAGCTCAGTGCTTGCTTTTCCTCATTGGCTCGGTACAGCATAATCATGGTGCAGAAACGCTAGACAATATGTAGGCACAGTGAGAAATGCTAGACGGGAATGGGAAACTCCGGCTATTATATGCATTTTATCAAGCCGACTTTACGGCAGCAATTGTGTTTTGCAGCTGATGGCATTTTAATCATTTCTATTGTGTTGTATATATATATATATATATATATTTTAGGATTGCTTAAAAACCTGTCTGCATTAAAATAATAATCTAATTAGGAGAGGGAGATTATGTTTTCCGGTTGTGTTGGCCGGGATCAGACCGGGCCATTGTGTGGCATGATTGAAATAAACATGGTGACCAGGTGTTACATGGAAGTGAATGGGCATTATACATATACATTCCCCTCCTTAGGGCTCTTTCACACCTGCGTTGTTCTTTTCCGGCATAGAGTTCCGTCGTCGGGGCTCTATGCCGGAAAAATCCTGATCAGGATTATCCCAATGCATTCTGAATGGAGAGAAATCCATTCAGGATGCATCAGGATGTCTTCAGTTCAGGATTGGAACTTTTTTGGCCGGAGAAAATACTGCAGCATGCTGCACTTTTTGCTCCGGCCAAAAATCCTGAACACTTGCCGCAAGGCCGGATCCGGAATTAATGCCCATTGAAAGGCATTAATCCGGATCCGGCCTTAAGCTAAACGTCGTTTCGGCGCATTACCGGATCCGACGTTTAGCTTTTTCTGAATGGTTACCATGGCTGCCAGGACACTAAAGTCCTGTTTGCCATGGTAAAGTGTAGTGGGGAGCGGGGGAGCAGTATACTTACCGTCCGTGCGGCTCCCGGGGCGCTTCAGAGTGACGTCAGGGCGCCCCACGCGCATGGATGACGTGAACGCATGGATCACGTCATCCATGCGCATGGGGCGCTCTGACGTCATTCTGGAGCGCCCCGGGAGCCGAACGGACTGTAAGTATACTGCTCCCCCGCTCCCCACTACTACTATGGCAACCAGGACTTTAATAGCGTCCTGGCTGCCATTGTAACACTGAACGCATTTTGAAGACGGATCAGTCTTCAAATGCTTTCAGTACACTTGCGGTGTTACGGATCCGGCGGCCACCGCCGGCAAATGGAGTGCACGACGGATCCGGACAATGCAAGTGTGAAAGAGCCCTTAGATGTACCAGTTCACTGTGTCCAAATTCTTGCTTTATTTCCTTTACTCCTGGGTTTCTTATGCCTTTTTTTCTCTCCATTGACTTCAACAGGGAGATAAAAATAAGCAGGATAAGTAGCAGTAGGTGCAGTGCTTGCCTCATACTACGGTATGTGCTACAATTAGTGATCGCTGTAGAATGTATAATCCATGTAGCGTGCTATTTTTGAGGTCCACAGTCTCTGTTCACGTCGGAAAAAAATGTGGACATTAAAGGGCATCTGTCAACGGATTTGTACCTATTAAGCTGTTTGGCCTGTTTCATGTGCGCTTGGCAGCTGAAGGCATCAGTGTTGGTCTCATGTACATATGTGCCCACATTGTTAAGAAAAATATATGAAAATGAGCCTCTAGGAGGGTGTGGCTGTTACACCTCAAGTCTCTGCTCTCTCTGCAAATGCCACACCCTCAGTACATTGATTGACAGGACCAGGCAGTGGAAAGGGCCATCACACCTGGCTCTGCCAATCAAAGTGCAGAGGGCGTGGCAGTTGCAGAGAAAGCTGAGCCTCTAGGTGTAACAGCCACACCCAGATTGTGTAATGACACGCCTCTTTGGTAAAGACAATGGTAATGTTCAGATGTCAATTTAGTCCTAAATTTATAGAAAGAAGGAATAATAAAGAAACAACACAAGGCAGAGTTCTCGGAAATGGTGTTCTTTCATGAAATATACAAACATTTACTAAAACATTCATGTCAGGAGAGGTGACGGGTTTACAGTGATTGACCTCTACTAGTTTGGTTTTGCTTCCCTTTTAATTGACTTAAAGCACATAATCTTTTAATAGCAATTTTCTACATTGGCTGCTCAGAAATTCACTTGCCTGGTAACTCTTATTGCTGAGAGAGAACATTTTATAATTGCTCATAAAGATGAACCATTCCTGCCTAAAGTAATGTGCATAATTTGTAAACACCTGAACCACAGAAAGAGAGAGAAAATGTACTGAAATACAATAGACACATATAAGAATATTCTCCGGAAAAGTGCAGAATGGATTGTTCTTAAAACCCAGATACTGAAATCGCATGCACTATGCATAGTAATTGACATAACTGTGCAAAATTTCTCTGTACTCAACAAATATGGCCTTAAATGTGTGGAACTTCTATCTTTTAAGATAATCTATCAAATAGAAGTTATGGTCATGATGTTTAAATTATGTAAAGCAGATAAAGGGACCATAAAAACCAGATTACTGATTAAATCTTGCGATTCTGCATTTTTATTGATTTGGCTATAAAATTATTCTTTCAAATCCACTTGGAATTAACACAGGGCACAAAAAATGAAATAAAAGTCACCAAAAAGAAAAACGTATATGGCTTTGTTCACGTCTGTATTGTGGTTTCAAATAATAAATGGAAACCACAGCATGTTGATTGATCCATTTCACAATGGACAGACCCCACTGTCCAGGGATGGAGTCCATGAAGTCTCACTCATTCTGATTCTGTGACCTATTCCTAGTCCAGTGACATCATCATGGCCTCATCATGATATCATATGATCTAGGTCAGAAATCAGCAATAGAGATGAGCAAATTTTTTAAACGTTCGATTCTGCCGCTTTGCTGAATTTTTTGAAAAAATTAGTTTTGGTCCAAATTTATTTGCGGTTAAAAACGGCTATTTCCTGGCTGCAGACAGCCTTTATAGTGGTGTAGAATACTGTTCCTGGCAGTAACATGTATAGGGAGTCTGCTATGGTAGTGAAATAATACTGTGAGTCAGTATGATATGCAGATGACAGGCATCGCTACTAGAATCACTGCACACTTCACTTATTTGGGCAGTCACGGGGCCAAAACTGACCAAATGACTCAAGTATTAACTCAGCCTTACAGGTCGATGTTAGCGCCAAGAAGAAGCACACTCCTTTTACACCGTTGTCAGATGATTCCACATAGATGTCTACAGAACCTGTTCTATTAAGCGCTTATACAAGTAGAGCCCCCAGACAGAGTGGAGAGGATGTCAGCAGTAAGTTTGTGTAGACCTCACTGAATATTTTGATCTTCCTCTGATCCATCAGAACAATAACCCACAAAAAAACAGATCCTGTCTGTTGAGCATTCGCCTTAACTCGGTTGGCATTTGGTCAGTAATCCATCAGTATTGCTAATGTAAAAAAAAACATTGAATCCAAAACAGGGATGATACGTGAATGAAATATTTGCATGTCTTCTGTGTTTTGTACCCACTCCTGCTTTTAGCTACCAAATCACAAGCCAATTCTGATGGAACCATACAGGCCTTAGAGCTGCTACACAGACAGGATCCGTTGAGCGTCTCATTTTTCCTTCCTTCTGACAGATCATAAGAAGGGTCAAATAAATAATAATTTCAGCTAGGCCGAAAGGTAAAATAGTGGCCTAGTCATGAAGTGGGCAGGGTGGGAACAGCATGAGAAGTCCACACAGGCCCTATGACATAGAGGTGAGGTGAAAGCAGAATGAAGAAGCCGTAGAGTGGAACAATGACAGTGTGGAGGTAGCAGAAGCAGCAGCATCAGGAAGCCACAGAGTGGAACAATGACAAAGTGTGGAGGTGTTAGCAGCAGAATAAGGAGGAGGCCACACAGTGGCACAATGACAGTGTGGAGGTGGTGGCAGCATCAGGAGGCCACAGAGTGGCAAGGTGACATAATGTGGAGGTGGCAGCAGCATGAGTAGACCACAGAGTGGCAAGGTGACATAGTGTGGAGGTGGCAGCAGCATCAGGAGGCCACAGAGTGGCAAGATGACATAGTGTTGAGGTGGCAGCAGCATCAGGAGGCCACAGAGTGGCAAGGTGATATAGTGTGGAGGTGGCAGCAGCATGAAGAGACCACAGAGTGGCAAGGTAACATAGTGTGGAGGTGGCAGCAGCATCAGGAGACAAAAGAGTGACCCGGTGACATAGTGGGGAGGTGGGTGGCAATACCAGTACCAGCTGAAGATGGTGGGTGAAAGAAGGAGCACTTGGCATCAGATGTGTGGCATCAGGCAGGTGGCAGCATCAGAATAGTTGCTGAGACAGGTAGCCAGAAGAAGCCGGACTCTTTTGTTAAAGTATTAGGCAAAGAGTAGTAAGAAGTATCTGTCCCGATGGATGGTTGTTTAATGCTGCTATGGTGCAAAATAATTATACAGTCAATCGATGATGCAGGGTAAGTAGCAATACTTCTTGCTCGACTTCGAAAAAGCGTGCGCCGGTCCAACCGGTAGCTGCCGCGCGCGTGAAGGAGCCTGTTGGTATGGGATTCCGTAGCTTGGAGTGTGACGTCACAATGATCCTACGGCAAGTTCCAAGGACCAAAAAAGCAAACCTACGCATTTCGAAGCCTACGGGCTTCTTCGTCAGGGATGGCTGCTGTACTTTGTCCCATGGAATAAATTTGTTCTAAACAGTCCTAAACTTTAAAAATAATACATCTACCTAATACATCTACCTACATAGGACAGAAAGGCTTTTTTCCATGCAAATTATGCAAGAATTGAAAAAACAGTATGGCATAATAAAATACCCTATTATAGAAATAGGAGACACTCACCACATGTATAAAATCAATCACTATATTTCATGTCACACTCGAGGAGTAATATACAGTACAGACCAAAAGTTTGGACACACCTTCTCATTCAAAGAGTTTTCTTTATTTTCATGACTATGAAAATTGTAGATTCACACTGAAGGCATCAAAACTATGAATTAACACATGTGGAATTATATACATAAAAAACAAGTGTGAAACAACTGAAAATATGCCATATTCTAGGTTCTTCAAAGTAGCCACCTTTTGCTTTGATTACTGCTTTGCACACTCTTGGCATTCTCTTGATGGGCTTCAAGAGGTAGTCCCCTGAAATGGTTTTCACTTCACAGGTGTGCCCTGTCAGGTTTAATAAGTGGGATTTCTTGCCTTATAAATGGGGTTGGGACCATCAGTTGCGTTGAGGAGAATACACAGCTGATTGTCCTACTGAATAGACTGTTAGAATTTGTATTATGGCAAGAAAAAAGCAGTAAAGAAAAACGAGTGGCCATCATTACTTTAAGAAATGAAGGTCAGTCAGTTAGCCGAAAAATTGGGAAAACTTTGAAAGTAAGGGCTATTCGACCATGAAGGAGAGTGATGGAGTGCTGCGCCGGATGACCTGGCCCTACAGTCACCGGACCTGAACCCAATTGAGATGGTTTGGGGTGAGCTGGACCGCAGAGTGAAGGCAAAAGGGCCAACAACTGCTAAGCATCTCTGGGAACTCCTTCAAGACTGCTTCAGGGGACTACCTCTTGAAGCTCATCAAGAGAATGCCAAGAGTGTGCAGAGCAGTAATCAAAGCAAAAGGTGGCTACTTTGAAGAACCTATAATATGACATATTTTTAGTTGTTTCACACTTGTTTGTTATGTATATAATTCCACATGTGTTAATTCATAGTTTTGATGCCTTCATAGTCATGAAAATAAAGAAAACTCTTTGAATGAGAAGGTGTGTCCAAACTTTTGGTCTGTACTGTACTTCATCAGGTGCCCCTGCCATAAAATATACGTGGGTAGAACAAAACGGGAATTGAAGATCAGAATTGGGGAACAACTAAATAACATAAATAAAAAGTATGACGGCCATCCTTTGTCCCGCCACTATGCCCAATACCATGGAGGCACTTTCTTTGGCTCCGTATTTGGGGATATCGAAAAAGTCAGATTAAATGCAAGAGGCGGAGATTTTATCCAACAGATGTCACGGTGAGAAAGCAAATGGATTTTCAGACTAAACAGCCTAGCACCGAAGGGCCTAAATCAGGAAATGGAACTGTTTGCATTTTAATATCAAGCATCCGAAGGCTAATAAGATTTAAAACCCCTTCGTCTAACCTGCGGACTGTTGCATTACATTATCAATCCATCTAGTAATGTATGCAGAGACATTGCGAACGAAGGTTACAGCAGTAGCCATGGGAAACGGATACCTATTTATTCCAGTGGACAAAGTACAGCAGCCATCCCTGCCGAAGAAGCCCGTAGGCTTCGAAATGCGTAGGGTTGTTTTTTTGGTCCTTGGAACTTGCCATAGGATCGTTGTGACATCACACTCCACGCTCCGGAATCCCATACCAACAGGCTCCTTCGCGCGCATGCCAGCTACCGGCCGGAGCGGCGCGCGCTTTTCGAAGTCGAGCAAGAAGTACTGCTATTTACCCTGCATCATCGATGGACTGAATAATTCATTTGCACCATAGCAGCATTAAACAACCATCCATCGGGATAGGTACTTCTTACTACTCTTCGCCTAATACTTTTCCTTTATCCCAGCGCTAGTACCGCAACTAATCTCACACATATATGCATGTTTAATTGGATCGGGGTAGCCGATATCCTTTAGGTACCTAGCAGCAGCTCTGTGCACTATTACAGAGATAGGAAAGTGACCCACTGAAAGCGCAGGTACAACCATTTTATATTTATCTTTTGTTAAAGTGTTGGTGTGGCACCATGGATGATCTAGTCTGATGCAACAGCCATTGGTAGTTGGAAATCCTGGCTGATCCATGCCTGATTGATCTTGACAAAGTTTTGTCTCTCCACATTTTGGGTGGACAGGCGAGTTCTTCTTGGGGTACCGATGGCCCCCGACACACTAAAAACCTGCTCTGATGCCACACTACTGGGCGGGCAGGACAGCTTTTCCAGGGCAAACTTGGCCAGTTGCAGTCAAAAATCCAGTTTGGCTGCCCAGTAGTCCAGCGGATCTTGAATGACAGCTGGCAGGGTGAACTCCAAGTATGCCACCATGGTTCAGATTCTGCTCTATATCTAACTGCTGGTGAGTAGTTTCTTTACTATGCGAGTGAAGAAAGCTGCTCATCAGCAACTTTAGATTCTGGCTGCTGCTGATGGAGATGGTACTGCTCCTGCCACCCCACCCCTCCCCAGCAGCCATGGCAGTGGAAAGTGAGCGCAGAAGGCCCCCCCTGGTCAGACCTGCGAGAGGATTGATGATGGCGCAGATAGGCAGCGGTCAACTGACTACATAGGATGTCTCTATAGTAGTTCAGTTTGTCCTCCCTCTCAGCTGATGTAAAAAAGGCCCCCATTTTGGACCGGTAGCAAGGGTCCAACAAGGTGGAGAGCCAGAAGTCATCCCTCTGCCTAATGGTGACAATTCGGCTTTCACTACACAAGCAAGGGAACATGCAATGGACTATTTGCGAAAGTGACTCAGAGGGACTCTCTGCCTCCATCTCCACTGCATACTGCCACGATGTGTCTGGGTCATCTGCCTCGTCTTCCTCATCTCCCTCTTGCTACTCATGCTCCTCCTCTCCTGTCACCTATGTAGCAAAACCACCCATTGCACTAGACATTGCTTGTGCTCCAATGTCCTCCTCCTCATCCTCCAGTTCAGCCCCCACAGGCGATGAGATCTAGGTGCCACATCTCCAGTCCCCCGACCAGCCAGATTTAATAGCATCTGTTCCAGAACATAAAGCAGTGGAATGATATTGTTCATCCCATAGTCCTGGCGACTGACAAATAACGTGGCCTCCTCAAAGGGCCTGAGCAAACGGCAGGTGTCACGCATGAGCTGCCACTGGCTGACATCGATGTTACACAGGGGAGTACTCCTGTCCGCTTGGATCATCAAGAAATCATTTATGACCTTTCTCTGTTCCTACAGTCGGTCTAACATATGGAGGGTGGAATTCCAACCGGTGGAAACGTCGTATATCAGTTTATGGTGGGGGAGGCCGTTCTGCCGCTGCAGTTTCCTGGCCATTTTTAGGATGTCTTGCAGATGGGTGGAAGACTTTAGGAACCGCTTGACAACCAGGTTGAACACGTGTGCCATGCAGGGCGCATGGCTCAGCCCTCCATAATGCAGCACCGACACAATGTTCTTCCCGCTGTAGGTCACCATGGTTCCGATTTTGAGTTGTCATGGAGAAAGCCAGGATTCGATTTCTTAATGAAGGACATGGAGCAGTTCCTCCCCTGTGTGACTCTGTTTGCCCAGGCAAACGAGGGGCAGAACAGCGTTTCTCCGCCGTGCCCTGCACATGTGGTATGCCGGAGGGGCACTGTGAATTTTCCCTGCAGTGGAGGCTGAGGACACGGTGGAGGATGAGGAGGCAGAGGCGGACATTTTCACAGGCCCAACAGCGTAAGAACGTGGAGGTGGAAGCGGCGTCACCTGGCAAAGTTGCTGGTGTGGCTGTGCAGGAACCACATTCACCCAGTGGGCCGTAAAGGGCATGTATGGTCTCTGACCGTAGTTACAGCTCCACCCGTCGGCGCTGCCGTGCACTTTGGCAGACACCGACAGGCTCAATGACTGGTCCACCTTCTGTTATACATGTGTGTGCAGGGCTGGTACTGCCTTTTTGGCAAATAAATTACGGCTTGGGACTCTCCACCTGCTCGGCACAAGCCATCAGTTCTCTGAAAGATGCAGAGTCCACCACTTGGAAACGGAGGGACTGCAGCACCAGTAACTTGGACAGGAGTACATTCAGCTTCTGCGCCGTTGGATGCGTGCAAACATACTGTTGTCTCTTGGCAATCGCTTTGGTGATCGATTGCTGATGGAATGACTGACGAGAAGTAGGAGGAGGAGAAGCAGGAGCATCAGGATCAGCAGATGATGGGAAGGAAAGACAGCTTCCTTCGGCTGAGGTGGTGGAGCCTTGACTACCTGAAATTGGCTGGATGCCACTGGGTCATGCAGCGGTTGCTGAAGCTGGCTGGACCACCACATCGGAGCCACGGTTCTCCCAGGCCACTTTATGGTGACGCTGCATATGTTGACGGAGGGCCGTGGTGCCAACATTGGCACCCTGGCTACGCTTCACCTTCTGCCAACAGATTATACATATGGCTATGTTCACCTCCTCTGGCGGCTTAACAAAAACTGCCACACCGCCGAATAGAGGATTTTACCCCCAACACTACGCACTGACTTACTGCTACCACCGCTGCCTCGGTGAACCCGTGCACCGCTACTTCACGGGCAGGTAGGCTCCTGCGAAGTGGTTGGTCTACCCCGGGCACGTTTGGCTACCAACCTCCTGCTGCTGTCACCCTGCTGACTCCAGGCCATGCTAGCGACTTGCTGTCTCTGCCACTGCCTAACGGGCAATCTGCCACCCTCTTCTCCCGATGATGATGAAGCACATTCGTCACCCGGCTATCAAGTGCGATCAGCTACATCATCATCATCGAGTAGTGTCTGCAGGTCACTAAAGTCCTCCTCAAATGTCTCTGGGTCAGGAACCTGACCGCTTGCAATACCAGATCCCACGCCACTCTCCTTATAACTACTTGCCCTTCTAGTGGAGGAAGCGGCGGATGTCCCTCCACATCTTGGCTTGCCAGTAGCTGCTGACTGTCTTCTAGTAGCTCGTCCTCACTGTATAGTGGAGCTGAGCCCACAGAATACAAAACTTCTCTGGCTGAGAGAACAGAAAAGGATAGAGGCAGAGTGAGGAGAGGTGAGGGCATAGGGCCTGCTCCCAGGCCATGTCAACTCTTGGCTAGGGGTGTCTGATGTCACTTGGGACGAAGTGGATGACCGAGTAAACCATTCAAGAACCGCTGGGTTGCTGGTCAAAAGAAAAAACACGGGTGGACAGCACTCCTTAGTAATAATGCTGCGGGTGCTCGTCTCCAAGTGAGGTAGTAAAAAGCCCCCCAAAATTAACAACTCATAGATGTCCAAAAAATAAAAAAATTGACAGCACGTCCAAAAGGTGGAATTTTATTCCAGATGCAATGTTTCGGCTTAGTGATAGCCTTTGTCAAGCATTGCTGGTCAAGACACGACCGCTAGATGACACCGGGAGCTCAGGCCTCTTGCTGCGACTCCTGCTGCCACGCCCCCTTACTCTGTTGCGACCTGTGCCTGCCCCAGAAACATTTAGACCTCTGCCACTCCCCTGTGCAGGGCCTGGCACTTCTCTGTCTGACATATTGTTAGATCAAAAAAATAAATTAAAAGGAAATTAAAACACTTAACTACTCAATGGCTAATAAGCTCTTTTTTCCCACTAATACACACAAAAAAGGGCTTTAGAACATATAACTGCACCGCTGAACGGCAAATATATTTTTCTTTTTTCCGCTTATACACTCCAGAAAAAGGGCTTTAGAGAATATAACTGCACCGCTGAACGGCAAATATATTTTACTTTTGCCACTATTACACGACAAATAGGGCTTTAGAACATATAACTGCACTGCTGAACAGCAAATATAATTTTATTTTGCCACTATTACACGACAAATAGGGCTTTAGAACATATAACTGCACTGCTGAACGGCAAATAGGCCCTTATGTTTTCCACTTATATACTCCACAAAAGGCTTTGGAACATGTAACTGCACCTCTGATTGCCAAATAGGTCTTTATTTTTTTCCACTACATGTCACAGAAGGCTTTAGAACATATAACTGCACCGCCACTGAACGGCAAATATATTTTACTTTTGCCACTAATAAATTGCAAAAGGGCTTTAAAACATATAACTGCACCTGCAGGATGTACTGACTGATTATGTGTGAATTTGTAGATGGCCAGTTTTCAAGGGAGAATGCAACTTCTAATCCAGGCATACATATAGTATGTATGAAGAGAGACAATAAATAGTTTAGTTATTAAAACCTATAGTATAGGAATAGTTAAAGGGGTTGTCGGAGATTTTGATATTGATGGGCTAACCTCAAGATAGGTCATCAATTTCTGATCAGTGGAGGTCCGACTCCCGGCATCCCAACTGATCAACTGTTTAAAGAGGCCGGGTGAGTACTACAGCATTTTCCTAGGCCAGTGACATCACTGTCATATCTATGTCTGTGTGCAGCTCTGTCCCTGTCAAGTGAAGTGTCCTGGGTTGCAATACCAATCATGGCCACTATACAATGCACAGTGCTGAGTTTGGTAAGCTGAGAGGAGTGCCACAGCTTCTTGAAACAGCTGATTGGGTGCCTGAAATCAGACCCCTGCCTATCTGATATTGATAACCTATAATGAAAGAGGATAGGTCAACAATATCAAACTCTTGGACAACTCATTTAAAGCCCATGGTAATAGGTCTGTTCTGTTCTCAATATAAGTACTGTATAGTAAATATAGAGCTATTTATTTATTTTTTGGCTTTGAATCTCTACTACAAATCTGTCAAATAAAATTGGCACATGTAGCTGATCTAAATGGAAGAAGCCTGGAGGTAATAAGAAATTAAATCTGTTATCTTTCATCTGCATTTATTGTGTGTCATTTGTGGGACCTCCATTAAATATTAATTGTCAATGCTGGATTAATTATCTAGAATGTTCTATCTTATCTTATCATCTGTTTTTATTGATGTACACCACCATGACATCACTCCCCTGCCATTTATTTTCTATTTGAAGATTTCTGAAACTGTTAAGCTTAGTGTGCAGTATTTTACTTGTTTTGCAATTATACTAATGCATTTGTGTTATTCTGGGTTTTCTTTTCTACGCTCTGACTGTTTTGCGAAATAGGTGTTCCACAAGACTTAGTCTGGGGCCATTTATTTCCATTGGAAATTAATATTTTGTTTGGTTCACTGTCCCCGTTTGTTTTTCTTTCCTTTTATTCAATGTTATTAAGATTTATTGAACAATAACCAGAAAAGCTGCAAAAAAAATCCTAAAAATGGATGGATTTGTAAGCCATTTGTTCTTGTATATGAGAAACCTTCCCCTATTGTGAAATGACCATGACTTTATTATAGGATTTATTCATGCAACCTTCTGATTTATATTGCATACAATTATTCACAGTAATGGGACTATGATGAATGATACTGCAATGGAGTTTTTGTCTGGTTTACAGTCTTAATCAGACCTTTCATGCATATTTCTATAGTCTTCTCTTTAGGAACACTAGATATTGGTATATCACCCAGGGCCAAGCACACTACTTGGCAGTTCTTAACTGACTTTATTTTGGGTCTGGTAGTAAGTTTGCATCAAATTACATAGGAATTAACCCATTGGCTCCAATTATTCTCTTACGACACGGTGTCAAGCAATTCCCTGCATGCCCTACAGCCTCCAGAATTAATATTATGGTATTCTTGGAAAAACTGTGGTTATAAGATAGACTTCTGGCTTACACCATTTTAGACACTTTTCATGTTGTACTTGACAAGGAAACATGATTTAGATAAAGGTGGGTGTGGCTCAGAGGCAAATGAGTGTGGCTGACTGTCACCGCTATCAGCAACTTACGGCAATGTGAACAGTATCAATGTAGCATGGTACCAATTATCTTCTACTACAGTACCTGTCTGAATAAAGTCAATGATTATCAACTAAATAAGCAAAACAATTACAAATAATTTTGCACACAATAATCCTTGCATGAAAATGTTTGTCTGTAAATGGCATTACATTGTTAATAGCATTGTGTCATTAATCACATAAACGATTATCCACTCATCCAAATCCACCTTAAGTTTTAGACAGGATTAGTATATCTGCCAAATTGATCTGGTTCAGGTTCATTTTATGTTAAAATACCTAATAGTTCTGTAACAATCTGTGAATGTGGAACCACTCTGTCAATCAACCAGTTTGACTCTGGGCTAAATCTAAGGGTGTTATGGTGATGATCCCCTGGTATTCAATCTTTAAGCCCTGTACAGGAATCTAGACTTTTTTGCAGGGAAGCCACCAGGTCACGACCTCCTGGAGAAGTCCCTCTGTGGTTAAAAGCTGATCCACAGAGGTCAGAGACACTGGTGAAAGGCACCAAGGGATCAGTCGATTCTCATGGTAAAAGGCCAAGGTCAGGGCTGACAGAGTTAGTGCAAATCTGTGAAGGGTCAAAATGGTAATCAGGCACAGGTCAGGTAAGCTGGCAGAGAGTCAGAATCCAGGAATCAAGCAGAAGTCAGTACATAGGCATACAAGCAGATTATAGCATGATTGCAGCATCTAGCAAGCTAGTAAACCTTTTGCTCAGGCATTCAGTGAGACAAATAGCATAGCATATATAGCAAAGCTCATTAACATATTAGAAGCAGCTACACTGTTGAATGGGACTGAGCTGCACATCAGCCAGGGATCAGCAACCTCCGGCTCTCCAGCTGTTCAGAAACAGCAACTCCCAGAATCTTCTTTTCACTTTTATGGGAATTACAAGAACAGCCGAGGAAATGTGAATGCTAGAAGTTGTAGTTTCAAAACAGCTGGAGTGCAGGAGGTTGCTGATTAGAGCGAATTGAAATTGACAAAGTGGAATTGGATCCGAATTTCAGGAAAAACTCGATTTGCAACTAATCCGAATTTCCTCACGCTTCGTGGTAACGAATCACATTTTTTCCTAAAATGGCTGCTGCACGTGTGAAGACATGGAGCAAGAAACTCTGGGAAGGCGGGATCACCCATAATGCCATGCATGCAGCCAATCAGCAGCCAGCCAGCCCTGTGATGTCACAGCCCTATAAATAGCCTCAGCTATCTTGGATTCTGCCATTTTACAGTGTACTTAGTGCAGGGAGAGACGTCAGCCGGCGCTAGGGACAGTGCTAGAAAATACTTAATTGTGCTAAAAAACGACTTACAAGTTTAAGGAAAGATTATTCAAGGTGTAGGGAAAGGATAGAGAGGAATCATTCCACAGCATTTATGTTAAACAGGGTTCAGTAGCGGAGGTTACAGCCTGGGTAATAGAAACAATCCTATTACACCTTGCTGCACTGACTGGGCACCCAAATTGCCATTATACAGATCTGTAATTCCAGCAAACCGTTCTTGTTATTGGGGTGCAAGTGCTGTTTGATACAGCCATTAACAGGCTTTTTTACAAGAAAATATTTATATGTTTTATTCGCCCTTTTGCAGTGCAGTTATATGTTCTAAAGCATTTTTTGGCTTGTATTAGTGGGAAAAAAGGGCTTATTAGCCGTTGTGTGGTGAAATGCGAAAATTACAGCCCTTTCTGTCGTGTATTAGTGGCAAAAGAAAATTATATTTGTCGTTCAGCGGTGCAATTATATGTTCTAAGGCCCTTTTTGTTGTGTATTAGTGGCAAAAGTAAAATATAACCCGGCCTCTTCAAAAAGCTGATCAGTTGGGATGCTGGGAGTCGGACCTCCACTGATCAGATATTGATGACCTATCTTGAGGTTAGCTCATCAATATCAAAATCTCCGATAACCCCTTTACCTATTCCTATACTATAGGTTTTAATAACTAAAATATTTATTGTCTCTCTTCATACATACTATTAGGCCTGGATTAGAAGTTACATTCTCCCTTGATAACTGGCCATCTACATATTCACAGATACATAATCAGTCAGTACATCCTGCAGGTTATACAAATACGCAGTTGCACATAGTTACAATAAAAGGAGAAACAAGACAGAGCAGCATTTTATAAACCTATAGTATATGATCCATATATTAACTAATACCACATCTAGTATACAATGAAATATGAGGTGATTAGCAAACATATTTATATGAAAAATATCTGTGCCCACCCACTACAGTAAGGTGACTTCAATACAGATGGTAACCTAACTGTAAACTTATCTCTATGCTGTTAAAGGGAACCTGTCACCTAGATTTTGGGTATAGAGCTGAGGCCATGGGCAGCTAGATCGCCGCTAGCACATCCGCAATACTCAGTCCCCATAGCTCTGTGTGCTTTTATTGTGCAAAAAAAACTGATTTGATACATATGCAAATTAACCTGAGATGAGTCCTGTCCCTGATTCATCTCACATACAGGACTCATCTCATGTTAATTTGCATATGTATCAAACCGTTTTTGTTTTTTTACACAATAAAAGCACACAGAGCTATGGGGAATGGATATGATGTGCTAGCGGCCATCTAGCAACCCATGTCCTCAGCTCTATACACAAAATCCCGGTGACAGGTATGGGTATCTAAATAAAAGAAGAACAGAACCCATAAAAACACTGTGACTACCACAATTGCTACCTCTCTGTTAATTAAAACAGCCTGTGAAGTGGATGGGTCAGTGATAGCAACCAACATGGAGACAGCCAAAACTCCAGATACATGCTGCAAACTAATAGAACAGAAACAGAATCAGGCAGTACTATCACTGACCCATCCACTTCATAGGCTGTTTTAATTAGCATGATGTGTATAGCTGAGTCTGCCCTCTGTGCTAATAAAAGGTTTGCTCGCACAGAGTGACAAAGCAGGTCATGACCTGTTCAACCTGAGAGGTAGCAACTGTGGTAGTCACAGTGTTTTTATGGGTTCTGTTCTTCTTAAATTTTGATACCCATGAACAGCATAGAGATTAGAGTCAGGTTTCCATCTGTATTCGGGTCACCTTGCTATGGTGGATGGGCACAAATTATTTTTCATCTATATATAAAGATGTAGCCAAGCTAAAATTGACTCTGATAACACAAGCCACCATGTTATCTTGGTTATTTCATAACAAATGCCATTGAAGTCAATTGGACAGTTAGTTATCTTTTTTCTTGCCATTGTCATATTTGACCGTATATTAAAAGTGGTATTAGTTTATATAACAATAAGAATTATATACTGTAAGTTTATAAAATGCTGCTATGTCTTGTTTTCCAAAGACCCACCCATCAACATAGTTACCAAGTTTCAGACGTTGTAAAAAATTAACAAGTTCAACATTTCTAAGAAGAATTATACAACATTAATTGGTAGAATCATTATAACCATCAAAAACATTTGCTATTAGATAAGCATCTAGTATTTTTTTTAAATCTTGACATAGTATCTGCCATTACCACCTCTTAGGTAGGGCATTCCATAGTTTGACTATTATAATTCACACATTTGAGTTATTGGATAAAGACTTATTAGGCTGCCAGCGATTGCTCCTGAAACCTTCACACACAAGCAAGCTCAACTGAATGTGAATGTAATCTGAATATCAGTGGGACTCATACCAATCATGAGAGCAGGGTTTCCTGACTCGCTGAAACGAATGGAGTGGTGGTTGGGAATTTGGTCTTTACAATGTGTTACAAAGGTGGATTGCCCGCTTTATTAAGTAGTGACATTATCTGAGGGTCTGGTGAAAATAGCTGATTACAGTGCTTATCTTTCTCCAACAGCTCCTTAGAGAATTAAAGGAATGGCAGTATGCATATGTGCTCGACCACTGCTTCATTCATTTAAGGTAATCAGGACCCCCATTCTTATGATCGTTGCTCAACCACTGCTTCATTTAAGGAAATCAGGACCTCCATTCTTATGATGAGTGCGCAACCACTGCTTCATTCATTTAAGGGAATCAGGACCCAATTTTTATGATCATTTGTTGGATAGTTATCTCCTATCCTGTAGATAGGGGATATGTTTTATCTTGGTGCAAACCTTTTACTCATAATACAGTATCTAGCAGTGAAGGCCAGTTCACAGTGTTCGCCTGCGAACACATGCTGGCTGCCATCTTAACTCACAAGTCGGCGATGCACAGGTAAGCCTTACCTGTGCCTGTACCGTGAGCCGGTCTGAAACAAATGCAGTCTTACCTGTGCATCGCCGGACTTGTGAGTTGAGATGGCAGCCCGCATGTGTTCGCGGGCGAACACGGCGAACTGGCCATCACTGGTATCTGGTAAGCTTTTGAACTCTAGTGGTGGTTGCAGGTAGTCAGCATATTATCTAGAACTATCCTGGGACTCTGTAGCTCTTTATAGGAATAATGCAGCTTTTACAACTTTAATTATATAAATTAAAAGCCAAATAGTGGTGTGTTTAATGATGACATTCGCTTACTATTTAAACTTGACTGATCGATCTAGTAGATGGGTTAATGTGAATTAAAGTACATCAAGAGGCAGATCATTTGTAGTCTGTAAATGTAGACATAGAAGGGTCAATTCCTATGAACTATGTGTATATTAAACACAGTTCATATGCCCCTAATAGCTTCACAAGCACAGCCATAAAATGAACAAAGTCAAGAATTGACATTTAACTAATAAGCATATTGTGTATGTGACCCCAGACCCTAATTCATATAAAAAATCGAATGTGTTATGTATATGGTGAAACTTCTTTTATGTAAAACTTTTAACAAAACAGCCTTATTTTGGTTTAGATTACTCCTGACAGAATATATTTTTTTTCTTCTAGAATTTACTAACCTAAGCCAACATAGTATGAGCAGACATATTACTAATATACATTATCTCCTGAATATAAATAGACTCAATATATATTCACTTGCCAAATTTAATTTAATTATGTTGATTTTGACCTTCAAAGGAAATTGCCATTTTTGTAATTAAAAGAGAATTGTAAATATATAGTATTCTTTCTATATAGGGAAGAAAATATAATAGCTTGAAGAATCACAAGTTTAAAAACGAAATTACAGGGATTTGCTTTCAGCAATCCTTAAAGAAGACAATTTCTAGGAAGATTAAATTGGAGCATATGACTATAAAAGTCAGTGTCGCTGCTCCAAAATTAGTTTTCAGAGATTAACTCTCTAAAAAGAGGCAACAGTTCCAATGGTGATAAGGTAAAGTGACCGTGCTCATTAGGACAGCTCTGCCGCCTCTTCGCAGAATTCATGGAGTCTTTAAAGACATTATTTTACACTGTCTTCTTGAACATCTGTGGGATTTCTCCTTACTTGTTATGTGCACTGTTAAACATATCCAATATTCAACTATCCAGTAGGCATGTCATTGTTATTTCAACTCAGAGCGCCCAATAAGGACACGAAAAATGAAAATAATGGATGAGAGACTCTTCAACCAAGCAGAAATGTGTAGCAGGGTTTAAAATGGAGCTGGAATGACAATTAAGCTGAAGATTGTAAAGAAAACAGAAATGGACTATGATGTCTTCCATTTTTGTCTAGAAGCATTTCAAAACAGTTTAACACAATTTTACATCTAGTACTTTTATTCAAAATGTAAAAAAGGGGGCAGAGACATATAAAAAATAAGGATTTGCACTACATTAAAGTTTAAAAGAAAATAAATAATACCACATATCAGCTAAACATTCAAAATGTCTCATTTTACAGTGTGGCTTCAAATATACAGAATTATATCTCAAAATTTCCTGCCACCTCATAATTTCAAAAATGTGCACAAAAATGATTAAAAACTACATACAAAAAATGTGTTGAAATCAGTTATTTACATGACTAATATCAACATTATAGTGTCAGTTAGAGGTTGGACAAGTAACTAACACTTGTTTTTTACGTGGCCTCTGATATGGATATGTCCATCTTTAGTTCTAATTTGGTTAAGGACTTCAATATGTCATGAAATCAACGCAACACAATATCACAGCATGCTAGCAAAACCCTTCACACACTGCTATTCACATCAGTACCATTGGGTGGCCATACATAGATACATACAGGATAGACATCTCCTGAAACAATAGAGCAAAATCATAGATTGTATTTATTTATTTTTTTAAAGCTGGTCTTTTCATGCTACATATCTCGGAATATAGAAGGCAAGGTGAGATAAAGAACGGCATATCATTGCTGGCAACCCTTGGTGATATATGGACACAAGCCCTGACAGATACCTCCTTTATTAATAGGATTGTGTTTATAACAGCCAGATAGCAATGGCATATATGGGTATCTTAGCAGCATGGTTGGCTCAGTGGTTAGCACTGGTGCATTGCCGTGCTGAGGTCATAGGTTCGAATCTGACTAAGGACAATATCTGCATGGAGTTTGTATGTTCTGCCTGGGTTTCCTCTGGGTACTTCGGTTTCCTCCCACACTTCAAAGACATACTGATAGGGATCTTAGATTGTGAGCCCCATTAGGGACAGTAGTACGTATGATGCAATTAGCAAGTCTGTCAAAATAGCTAGCATTAATGCAAAGCACAGGTCATCAGTTTTTTTTAGAAGTTCCCTAAAAATGAAGATATATCTACACTCTTTGCAATTTTTTTTTTGTATATGATATAAAAGAACAATACAACTATAAATTTAAAAATAAAAGCTAATGTCACTATTTTATGTCAAATATCTTTCTTATTGTTGACTAAATATGCAGCTATTAAAGTTAAAGGCAATGCATCACATGATTTGTGTTCAAATAAAGAGTAACTATCATTTAAAAGAAATTTCCAAAAATTAATAGCAGAAGTGAAGATAGGAAAAATGCTTCTTTCTCCACTTAAAATGCTCCTATTGCACTTGCTATGAACTTCCTGAGGAAGCACACTGAGAGGTCAAGTTACAGTTTCTGCCCATGGAAGACTATTGAGAGGAGAGGGAAAGGATGATGAAGGAGCAGTATTGTATATAATGTAGATATCCATCCACCATTAGTACAATCAAGCAATCATCTTTCATTAAAGGGAATCTGTAAGCTCTGAACAAACAGCCCCCAAGCTTCAGAAAGCATTGCATAGTGTAACAATCTCTGATTCCGAATCTATAATTTGTATACTCACCTATGCTATTCCACTGTGATCCTGTCAGTAAATACATTGAGAGGACTGCTGAGCATTTGCATATAATGGAAAGAACTACAAAAGGAGTCCTCTCAATATAGTACAAATATTCAACTTATATCACCTGAATCATTACATATTACTCTATGCAATGCTGACTGTAGTTTGAGGACTGTTTAGGAGCTGACTGACTCCCTTTATATCCCCAACCTTCCTATGATAATAAGAAGACTCTACTAACCCTGTCCCAGTCACTGTAGACATTGCAGAAAACAGGAAATACAATCTTATTGTCTGTGCTTCTCTGACCAGTTTGAAACCTGCAACATTTCTGGATTTATTTTTGGTTTCATAACCTAATATGTTATTTTCTATTGATACATTCCCTTTAAATTCATGATCTTAGCACTAAATGGATTTATATACAGTCCAATAAAAGGTTTGTTT
Organism: Bufo bufo; assembly: GCF_905171765.1. Taxonomy (NCBI): domain Eukaryota; kingdom Metazoa; phylum Chordata; class Amphibia; order Anura; family Bufonidae; genus Bufo; species Bufo bufo. Next base: position 74,507,003 of record NC_053391.1, on the reverse strand, counting down.
CACTACTTACCTACTACTTTACATGGTACAAACAAGAGGTACAGTTACTTGAGATAGTTAAAGAGATGAGCTTACCTACAAAATAGAAAATAATCATTAGAGTTGTGTAGTAATACTAGAAATATCTGTAAATGTTTATGTAAATATATTTAAAAAACCCTCATCTTTGATTTGAAGTTTGGGTAAGATTGAGGTTTATTAAAAGCATATAGTTAAAATATGCATTTGTAATTATATCACACAGTACCAAAACTTTACATTGCTTCTTTAACCATCAATGTAACAATTTTAATATAGGAACTCCATTGAAAAATAATACCAGCATGGAACATGGACAGTAGAGGAACCCTGTGTAGTCTTAATATTTGGGCCACTTGCAGTCCAACAATTGCTTTATCACAAGTAAGACAATTACTATAGCACCATTTTTTAGTTCTCTGGCAAAATCTTTCACCAGTTGTCAATTCCCTTCTAGAGAATGATTGACACAGTTCAATTCATGTAATTTAGTAGACTCTAGAAAGAACTAATTATACAGGGAGTGCAGAATTATTAGGCAAGTTGTATTTTTGAGGATTAATTTTATTATTGAACAACAACCATGTTCTCAATGAACCCAAAAAACTCATTAATATCAAAGCTGAATATTTTTGGAAGTAGTTTTTAGTTTGTTTTTAGTTTTAGCTATTTTAGGGGGATATCTGTGTGTGCAGGTGACTATTACTGTGCATAATTATTAGGCAACTTAACAAAAAACAAATATATACCCATTTCAATTATTTATTTTTACCAGTGAAACCAATATAACATCTCAACATTCACAAATATACAATTCTGACATTCAAAAACAAAACAAAAACAAATCAGTGACCAATATAGCCACCTTTCTTTGCAAGGACACTCAAAAGCCTGCCATCCATGGATTCTGTCAGTGTTTTGATCTGTTCACCATCAACATTGCGTGCAGCAGCAACCACAGCCTCCCAGACACTGTTCAGAGAGGTGTACTGTTTTCCCTCCTTGTAAATCTCACATTTGATGATGGACCACAGGTTCTCAATGGGGTTCAGATCAGGTGAACAAGGAGGCCATGTCATTAGATTTTCTTCTTTTATACCCTTTCTTGCCAGCCACGCTGTGGAGTACTTGGACGCGTGTGATGGAGCATTGTCCTGCATGAAAATCATGTTTTTCTTGAAGGATGCAGACTTCTTCCTGTACCACTGCTTGAAGAAGGTGTCTTCCAGAAACTGGCAGTAGGACTGGGAGTTTATTTTTACCAGTGAAACCAATATAACATCTCAACATTCACAAATATACAATTCTGACATTCAAAAACAAAACAAAAACAAATCAGTGACCAATATAGCCACCTTTCTTTGCAAGGACACTCAAAAGCCTGCCATCCATGGATTCTGTCAGTGTTTTGATCTGTTCACCATCAACATTGCGTGCAGCAGCAACCACAGCCTCCCAGACACTGTTCAGAGAGGTGTACTGTTTTCCCTCCTTGTAAATCTCACATTTGATGATGGACCACAGGTTCTCAATGGGGTTCAGATCAGGTGAACAAGGAGGCCATGTCATTAGATTTTCTTCTTTTATACCCTTTCTTGCCAGCCACGCTGTGGAGTACTTGGACGCGTGTGATGGAGCATTGTCCTGCATGAAAATCATGTTTTTCTTGAAGGATGCAGACTTCTTCCTGTACCACTGCTTGAAGAAGGTGTCTTCCAGAAACTGGCAGTAGGACTGGGAGTTGAGCTTGACTCCATCCTCAACCCGAAAAGGCCCCACAAGCTCATCTTTGATGATACCAGCCCAAACCAGTACTCCACCTCCACCTTGCTGGCGTCTGAGTCGGACTGGAGCTCTCTGCCCTTTACCAATCCAGCCACGGGCCCATCCATCTGGCCCATCAAGACTCACTCTCATTTCATCAGTCCATAAAACCTTAGAAAAATCAGTCTTGAGATATTTCTTGGCCCAGTCTTGACGTTTCAGCTTGTGTGTCTTGTTCAGTGGTGGTCGTCTTTCAGCCTTTTTTACCTTGGCCATGTCTCTGAGTATTGCACACCTTGTGCTTTTGGGCACTCCAGTGGTGTTGCAGCTCTGAAATATGGCCAAACTGGTGGCAAGTGGCATCTTGGCAGCTGCACGCTTGACTTTTCTCAGTTCATGGGCAGTTATTTTGCGCCTTGGTTTTTCTACACGCTTCTTGCGACCCTGTTGACTATTTTGAATGAAACGCTTGATTGTTCGATGATCACGCTTCAGAAGCTTTGCAATTTTAAGAGTGCTGCATCCCTCTGCAAGATATCTCACTATTTTTGACTTTTCTGAGCCTGTCAAGTCCTTCTTTTGACCCATTTTGCCAAAGGAAAGGATAATAATTAATAATTATGCACACCTGATATAGGGTGTTGATGTCATTAGACCACACCCCTTCTCATTACAGAGATGCACATCACCTAATATGCTTAATTGGTAGTAGGCTTTCGAGCCTATACAGCTTGGCGTAAGACAACATGCATAAAGAGGATGATGTGGTCAAAATACTAATTTGCCTAATAATTCTGCACGCAGTGTATATATATATATATATATATATATATATTTGTCTGGTGGTGGTGGCCTCTCCTTCTCCATAAAGTACTTGCTCAGCTGTTAAAAATTTGCACATATTGTAAGATAAAGTTCCTGAGCCTCAATAAAAAGATTGTACAGGGTCCTCCTACTATCACACATCATTTATAATAATGATCTCCCTATATGAGGCAGAAGGATCTATGAAACCCCCCAAACTCCAGGACCTAAGTGCAACCATAACCTCATCTCCCCTTTCAGTTATGCCTCAGGCTCCAGGGTCTAAGTGCGACCATAACCTCAACTCCCCCTTTAGTTACACTCCAGGCTCCAGAGCCTAACTATAGCTATAACATCAGTACCCCTTGGGCTTCAGGGCCTATGTTAAACCATAACCTCAGCTCCCCCTTTAGTTACGCCCTAGGCTCCAGGGCCTAAGTACGACCATAGCCGTAACTCCCACTTTAACTATGCCCCAGGCCCCAGAGCCTGAGTGATCATAACCTCAGCACCCCATTTAGTTACTCCCCAAGCTCCAGGGCCTAAGTGAAGCCATAACCTTAGCTCCAAGTTTAGTTGCGCCTCAGCTCCAGGGCCTAAGTGTGACCATAACCTTAGCCCCTCTTTTAGTTATGCCCCTGACTGATGCAATAATAAAAATAATATTCAATCATTTTGGATACATCATGATATTAACAGTCACACCATTAATTATCCATCATCTTACAATTAAGAAAAGTTTTATTAACTTCACCTTTAGAATTCTATCCATGGTCATCATTTTTATGCCAAAACATGACTGACAAGAATAAATTGCCTGTGTATCTAATTGCACTGCCACACTAGGATAAAATAGGAAGTAAACCTGACAACACATTTAAACAATAACCCTTCAGAACGATCAAAGAGGTTCATGAGAACTGTCTACCTGAGTATTCGACTTTCTGCATAAAGATTAAGACGTGTAGAGGATGAAAGAAAGATGATTTAATCTAAGTGATGCTCTAGAGAGATCATTCTTGATAATACTTGAGTTGCATAATCAATTCTTTTGGATAAAGCATCAACATCTCAAAAAGGCATTCTTCACTTCCCTTCACACGTTATTGTTGAGAAGTGAAGAATTTCATGAAAGGAGTGTTGAAGAATGAAGTGGAAACAAGGGTCAAATTCAAGGCTGGGGCAATTCTTATCCAGCCAAAGTGAAAATGTTATAGCTTCAAGGAGGCACAGTGCTCTATAAGTTGGAGATAAAAATGTTTGGATTTTTCTTTAATTTTATTTATAGTTCCAGAAATGTTTTATCAGACAAGAAGGAATAATATAATATAACTAATTGTGGTTTCTCTTTTATCATACACTAGCTGAAGGACCCGACCTCGCTCGGGTATATTTAATCTATTTCATTTAATGTTTGTGTGTGTCGTTAAAAGATATCAACACTATCCACTATAACAGTGACATCTACAGCACCGTTCCCCCAGAACAGTGACCTCCACAGCAGCCCACCCCCTTAACTTTGACCTTTACAGCAGCCTTCCCCTTTAACAGTGACTTTCACAGCATACCACCCCCTTGACAGTGACCTCCACAGGGGCCCGCCCCCTTAACAGTGGCCTTTACTGGATAGGGGGCGTGTCCTTTTGAACAGCTCACTCTAAGACAGCAGCACTGTGCTGTCTGAGTGTGATCTGCAGGGAGAAAGTCACCCTCCCTCCCACTTCTGCAGCTGACAGAAGTTGATTTTTACCTTCATTTTTAAAATCCCTGTTGGCTAAGGAGTGGAGGGGGCGTGGACTAACCAGATATGGGTGTGGCTTAGTGGGACCTAGAAGTTGATTTTTTACTTCATTTTTTCAATCTCAGTCGGCTGAGGAGCGGGAGGGGGGGTGGTGTAACCGGATCGGGGGCGTGCCCTTTTGAAAAGCTCACTCTAAGGGTCCATTCACACGTCCGTAGAATGGGTCCGCATCCATTCCGCAATTATGCGGAACAGGTGCGGACCTATTTATTCTCTATGGGGCCGGAAGAGATGCGAACAGGACACAGTGTGCTGTCTGCATCTGCATTTCCGGAGCGCGGCCCCAATCTTCTGGTCTGCAGCTCTGGAAAAAAATAGAGCATGTCCTATTCTTGTTTGTAATTGCGGACAAGAATAGGCATTCCTATGGGGGTGCCGGCTTGGTGTTTTTGCGGATCCGCAATTTGCGGATCTGCAATGCACTACGGACGTTTGAATGGAGCCTAAGTGTAGTGGAGCCTAAGTGAGTGAGTTGCAGGGAGAAAGTCACCCTCCCCTGTAGCTGACAGAAGTAGATTTTTACCTTCATTTTTTCAATCCCTGTCAGATCAGGGGCGCGGCTTAGCGGGACCTGGGGGTGGGGTTTTAAGTCTTTTTAGGGTGGACACATTGTGGCAGGGGGCGTGTCTGGGCTCCTTCCTGCAAGAGTGAAGCCCCTCAGGACACCTTATTGGCTCATTTGCATATCAAATAAGCTGGATTTTCAGAGGATAAATATTGCTGAAACAATGGTACATCTTGAAATAAGGTACTAAGTGCTATTAGGCCATGGCTTTAATTCAATAGCGATTATCCTGGTGACAGATTTCCTTTAAAGCTGACTTACAGCAGTGAAAATAAATGGCTGGGTTGTTATGGAAACCTGAAGTAAAACTGTATGTAGAGGCTGAAGGACCTGAGAGCTTCTATTGGATGATAAGGGTCATGTGACCAAGCTTCTATTGGCTAATGCATTTTTTTGGGAATATCTCGGGAACGGTACGTCCTAGAGAGCTGAGACCTGGTCTAAAACCTCCCCGGACACCTGATGTACCCGTGTGCCAAATTTTGTGATTTGTGTAAATGTGACGGTGCAGATTCCTTTAGCGGACATACATACACTCAGCTTTATATATTAGATTGGATATAGCATACTCATTTATTAAATATTAATTTATTAAACTAATACAGGTTATAAGAGGAACAAGTTAAAATGAAAATGTAATTTTCTATATAGCCAGAATTAGAAAAAAAATACTATATTGGCTATCAATGTGTTATTTTTTTTCACACAGGTCCATATTCCCCACCATACAATAAAACTACTATTCCACTAAGACTCCTTATGACTTGCAGCTAATTGGGGTTTTCACTAAAAAAAGGGCTGAGACTGGGAAATCACCAATTCAGAACTTGGCCATATTTTGGATCAGTGTTGTCATAGACCTGAAGAACAGCATCCCTAGGCTTCTACGGGCCTATACCCTGCCTTTGTGTGATTCCAGTTGCATATGGGTTTCTCTCATAGATTCAAATAGTATCTGTGGTACAAATAATACATGTTGTATAAGATGGATACTGTCTCTTAAAAGGGATTTTAATATAAGTCCTTTCTTGATAGACATTTCAATGCTCTATTTGATCAGGTAGTTATTTTTTATTTTTTTTATTTTTTTTACTTTCCAGCAACCATAACTTTATGAACTTTATGTTAATGTAGCAGAATGAAGTCTTGAATTAGAATATTTTATCATGAGAGAAGTTCTTAAAAAGAACAAATATGTAAAGTAACCAGTAAAAGTTGTACTGGACAATAAGGGATTTCAATGGCTAGTATTTATGGAATCTTTTATTTTTATATTCAGATCATTCTTATCAAATCTAAGAAAACTATAACTATAAAATAAAGCGCCTACAAAAGTGGAAAGCCAATCAACGCTACAAGGTGCTTCAATTATAGTACCAAATAGAACCTCATCTGGGACACTGAAATGGATCTTTTTTCTAAAAATAAAAAATACCAAATGTGAAATAGACAAAAACAAAGCACAAGTACATAAGTCAAAACATTTTCTTGGAAGACTCCATAAAAGGTTATGTCAGCTGGAAAGGTGTTAAACGTTCCCTCCCTTAACGGAGGAGTTGGCCAACTTCTGGCTATTTGAGTATATAATATGAATATGTGGCACCACTAATATATAATTTGTTTGTTTAATTGTTTGCCAATTTCTACACTTCATAAGGCATTCCTCCTTGTTTTTTAAGTTATTTTTTTTAAGTCCTCATAGAGGTCCTTCCATAAGATGGCACCTATTGGATGGGCACTTGTCGATTCATTTGCCATTAGAAAAAAAGGGTCCTAATAAAACTACCACTTAAAGAGAATCTGTCACCATAAAAATGTAAAGTAATCTGCCAGCGGCAAGTTATAGAGCAGGAGGAGCTGAACAGATTGATATATAGTTTTGAGAAAAAAGATTCAATAAAACTCATGTTTCATTCATTTCTATTTCTGCTTATTCTGCGCTTTGAAGTCAACAAGATGGTCCTATCAAAGGCTGACAACTTTAGTCATAGAAAGAACGCTGGAAATCACTGATAGGACCACCTAATTTACTTCAAAGAATGAGTTTTCCAAAAACGATATATCTACTGTATGTGCTCAGCTCCTCCTGCTCTATAACCTGCTGCCTGCATATCAGACACCATGTTCAATATGAGAAGTAGTGATGGACGAACATCGGCCTGGACGATTCGTGAATGCAAACGCGCGTTTGCGATCAAATGTTTGCGAACCACGTGTTTGCGGCGGGCCCCATTCACTTTAATGACAGGCGAACCTGAAAAACCTTCAGGTCATATTTGCAGCCAGCAAACACTTACTAGAAGTACGCAAATAGTCCCACAACATGGACAGTGATATAGCAGAGAGGTAACATTGGCAAAAATTCCCACAAAAAAATATGTATTTTAATCAGGGGCCATTTTTTCTACCATGGAACTGAATGGTGAACGGACGCCAGTGTACAACATCAGTTTGAGGCATCTGTTAACGCATACATTTTTGGTATGCATTAAATGGATGGCAAAAGTAGGAAGTGAACCCAGCCCTAGTGTCAAAAAAAAGCACCAGTACACAGCAGAGATGTGTTTCCCAAGGATAATTTTCTACTGGGAAACAGTATAATACACTAGAATCTATATGATATAAATATATTAGCCCTACTCCCGAATAAAAATACAATTAGGTGGTCATTTATTATATATAAATATGTCTATGTTAGGCGTATTTCTGACACAGATTGTGGCGCAAAGGTCCTTAGCACCGCAATCTGCATATTTTTCCCGCTCATGCCAGGTCTAAAAAAGGATGGTGTGGGCAGGGAAAGGGATACAGTTATGGCCATCCAGTTATTGGATACCACTGCCATATATTGACTGGATAACACCTCTCTACAGTGACCGGATAACACCGCTATACCGTGACCGGATAAAAGGGTATAAGAGGACACAGTACAGGGAATGACTAAAGGCACTGCACATAGTGGGGTAAGAGGGCACAATATAAGGTATAAGGGTGCACAGTACAGGGTAAGGGCCACAGTATGGGGTGGGGGGCAGAGTCACATGACCCTGTGACATTAGAAGGTACTTATGGTTAATGCAGTTCATACGTCACCATAATAAGAGGCAGAGGAGTGAGACAAGGGTGTGATTATGTGGCTAGAGATAAAAAAAATTGACTGTCGGCCAGTACAGGCCCCAAAAATTAGGCAACAGGCATTAACCTGACAGCAAAGAACTTTGGATTCTGTGGCTGCAGGTACATTAGGCGGTCACAGGATAAATATGTAACTGTTGGCCAGTACAGGTCCAAAAAATTAGCCAATAGGCATTCACCTGACAGCAAAGAACTTTGGATTCTGTGGCTGGAGGTACATTAGGCAGTCACAGGATAAATGTGTAACTGTTGGCCAGCACAGGCCCCAAAAATTAGGCATTCACCTGACATAAAAGGCCTTTTATTTCGCTGTATATACATAAGGCAAGGACCATTCTTTATTTTGGGTGGTGGCGGATATATGTGAGCTGTCATGAGGAAATTCAATTACAAGTGGTCATCACAGGTGTTGAATTCCTCCAAGATCCATGCCTCATTCATTTTAAAAAATGTGAGGTAGTCCACACTGTCGTGAGCTAGGCGAGTGCGCCTATCGGTCACGATCACCCCTGCTGCGCTGAAGGTCCTTTCGGACAGGAAACTTGACAAGGGGCAAGCCAAGAATTCCATGGCAAATTGTGCCATCTCTGGCCACAGGTCAAGCCTGCACACCCAGTAGTCAAGGGGTACCTTGCTTCTCAGAGCGTCCATATCGGCCGTTAATACGATGTAGTCGGACACCTGTCGGTCTAGGAGTTCCCTGAGGCTGGATCTGGGGATCTGGAGGGCGGCTGTTAATGGGTTGGGTGCAAGAATGATCTCAAATCCGAAGTGATCAACACATCTTCAAACCGCCCTATTTTTGAAGGTGCAGTAGGATTGGTTCCCACACCTCTTTCGCTATGGGTGTAAATTTCTCTGCCAGTGCCCGCAACAGCAGAATGCAGCTTCCCTCGCAGCAAGGCCTGGAAATGCTGCATTCTGAAAGCCCTCTGTGATGCTGGTAACATGTCTACAATTTTGTGTTTGTACCGGGGGTCTAAGTATGTTGCCACCCAGTACAGGTCCTTGACCTTTATGCTTTTTATAAGGGGGTCCCTATTCAAACACTGGACCATGAAGGCCCCTATTTGCACTAAATTGGAAGCAGGCTCTTGTTGCTCCTCCTCCTCCTCCCCCAGCCACCATTCTCCTCTGACTCCTCGTCTGACTCCTCGTCAGACTCCTGCTGACTTGTCTCCGATAGAGTAACCCCCCCCCCACTGGGAATTCATTCAGCATTGCAACTCTCTCATCTTCTAGCTCCTGCTCATCGATGGCTTGATCAATGACACGATGCAATGCACGCTCCAGAAAGAAGGCGTAAGGTACGATGTCACTGATGGCGCCCTGGCTACAACAGACCAGTTTGATGATCTCATCAAATGGCCGCAGAGGTCTGCATGCATCGCGCATGAGCAGCCACTGGCGCGGTGAAAAGAAACAAAGCTCCGCAGAACCTGTCCTGCCGCAGAGTTCGTACAGATAGTCATTAATGGCACGTTTCTGCTGGAGCAGCCTATCAGGCATATACAAGGTGGAGTTCCAGTGCGTTGGGCTGTCACAAATCAGACATCTGACAGGCAAGTGGTGTCGCCGCTGAACGTCAGCAAGGCGAGCCATGGCCGTGTAAGATCTTCTAATATGGCCAGAGATTTTCCTGGCCTGCCACAAGACGTCCTGGACCCCCGGGTATTTGGCAACGAATCTCTGCACGACTAAGTTCAGGATGTGTGCCATGCACGACACGTGTGTCATTTTGCCCTGTTTCAGCACGCTCAGCAGATTGGCACCTTTGTCGCACACCACTTTACCAACAATAAATTGAGCGGGGTTAGCCACTGATCGGCCTGTGACTGCAGGAACGGTGTGGCTCTTGGCTTCCAGGCACAACAGCCGCAGCACAGTATGGCAACGCCAGTGGAACAGAAGGAGTCAGCCAAGGAGGAGAAAGAAGATGGAGTAGGAGGAGGAGAAGAGGCCGGCCTGCATGCAATCTGTGGCGGTAACACCACGGGTTACATGCCTGATGGCCGTCAGAAGGTTCACCCAGTGGGCAGTAAAAGTTATGTACCTTCCCTGCCATGTTTGATAGACCAAGTGTCTGTGGTCAGATGTATCTTGGCACCGACACGGTGTGCCAAAGATACATTAACTTGCCGCTGAAAGTGGCCATATAGTTCAGGGATGCCCTTCTATGAGAAATATTTCCTTCCGGGGACCTTCCATTGCGGTGTGACAATGGCCTCAAATTTTCTAAAGGCCTCCGAGTCCACCAATATATGGCAGTAGTTGGCGGGCTAGCCATTCCGACAAGCCAGCGGTCAGCCATTGGGCAAGAGGATTATTCAGCGTCATAATTTTTTTACGGGCCACAGAAGCCTGCCTTGGAAGGTGGAGTGGAGGGCACATGGGAGGAGAGAGGAGAAGGAGAAGAGGCAGGACGTGTAGTGCCAGGAGTGTGGCTTTGTAGGTTCTGACGGCATTGCTCCCACTGGGCTCGGTGATGGGAGCCAGGTGCCTTCTTAAGGCGGTCATCCCAGACAGCACAGGCTGCAGATGGCAACACTATTGTCAGCAGCTGACATGTTAAAAAAATCCCACACTGCGGAGCAATGTGTCGGCATCCGGGGAGAACAAGATGTGACCGTGCATGGTGGATGGCTCGCTCCAGATACATTTGCAGTGTGCTTTTTGCCTCTTGTCACTGCGAGTTTTGCCTGCTTCTCCTCCGCATCTGCTGCTCAGTCTCTCCCTCTGAACTCCTCTCATCTTCCTCTCTTCTGGGCACCCACATGATGTCCATCGACACGTCATCATCGTCACCTTCACCACCACTGACATTAGAGATTTTGGAGTAGAGAGCAACAGTGGGGACCACCCTCCTTGGGCTGATCTGGGTACTGTCGTCAGACCGCTGGGTGGCGGCCGTTGCTACCTCCTCTTCCTTATCCGATGCCAAGAATGGCTGTGCATTGGTAAGGTCTGGGAATGGATGGGAAAATAATTCCTCTGACTCGAGTGGAGGGGCTATGGTGGTGGTGATGGTGGTGTATTTAGAGGTGCAGAGAGTGAGGAGGGTGCAGATACAAAGGATGAGGAGGGTGTAGACGCGGAAGGCTGAGTGAGCCACTCAACAAACTCTGGTGCGTCCTTTGACATATTCGCACGCACCTTCTCCAACTTCCCACATAGGCTCCAGCCTTGTACACTTGCCCGACTCTACCACCCCTGCGGAACACCCTGCCTCTTTCTCTGCCTCTAATTTTCAAAATGACCCTGTGCCAAAGTCCCTAGAGAAGAGCAGTATTTGTGGAAGCTGATATATGGCAGGCCTCAATCAGTTGTTAGTTGAAGCTGGTATATCACCCTCAAGCAGTAATTTTGGGGACGCAGGTATATGGAAAACCTCTAGCACCATTTTGTGGAAACTGATATATGGCAGGTCTCAATCAGTTGTTAGTTGAAGCAGGTACATCATAACCCGCAATCTGTATTTTGTGGACACAGGTATATGGAAAACCTCAATCACTATTTTCTGGAAGCATACACATGCACTATAATATACTTTCTATGCTAGAAAGTATATTTGTTACTGTGGGGAGTGGGGGAAACCCCCCACCGTACAATGTCAGGTATAATGGGGAAGCAGCTAGGCCAGGATACCGGAATCAGGGAGCAGGTCACCTCCGAAAGTGTACCTAATCCTCGCCCTAACTCCTCACTGTATGAGCGGACCTGGATGGTAGGACGGCTCATACCTAGGATACCTAGGACTCTGAGTCGCCCTGATAATCCCTCACATAGGAGCAGGGGAGAGACCATCTGTTCTTCCACGACTCGAATGAACAGGAGTCTCAACCGGCCTAGTTGCAGAGAAATGCCAAGTGGAACAGCAGATAAGTTTCCAGTGGTGAGGATAACCACTGAACCTAGAACCCAGGAAGGCATGGTAACTTACCCCTGGCAGCTGCTGGACGGCACAACAGAAGACCACACCAAGGTAAACTGGAACCCATAAAAACATACTGCAATCCAAACACCAAACAGATGCAGTATGTACTGACACACATGAACCAGCACTCCAGCAACAGCTCACAAACTTGACATTTGGTTCACCCCTCCAGGACACCATAAGACCCCATTCCGGAGGCCACGACAGACAAACAGGGGAACATCTAGCATCCATGCCAGACAGAATAATACACCAAACGCTCACCAGACACAGAACAACTAGACGAACAACCACCCCAGAACATATACCCACACCAAACATAACCACAGGTAAGGTAGGGAAAATGGAGGAGACATAAGGGAGACATCGATGTCCCACTAGGTGGCCCTCACACTGGAAGATTGAAAACATCCAGACAAGGAGCATAACTCCAGCACACACCAAGGCTGGAGTACAACGGACTACTGGCCAAAGGCCACAGGTATAAGAAGCACCTAGTGACCACACCCAATCAGGGGGTTAACCCTTAAAGCACCAGACAGGGGAAGGCTACAACTTAAAGGGGAAGTGCACACACCAGCCACCACCTTGCCACCGGCAACAGCATGCATGGCAACCATGTCACGGCGCACATAGCCAAAGCCAAGACACTGCCACCACATGCCATAACAGCAACACGTTTCCACCGGAAACCGCAATCATGGCACAAGTGTCACGGCGCACACAGCAAAGGCCGTGACAATATTTTAAGTATTTCACACCTCTCTTTGTATCACACCTATCGATAGCACAATGTTACCATTTCTTAAAAGGACTTTTGTGTTCCCATTAGCTAGCATTTGGTGTCCCTAAGTTCCTATCAGCCTGTCCCTGCTCCAAAATGCAACCTCTCCCTACACTGGCAAAACACATATTGTAAAATGGCTGCCAGATAAGGTTCTGTTATAGGGTTGGGGGTGTGTCCATGTGCTGAAACGTCTCATTTGGCTGTCCTGTCCCACCTGATGGATGTGTCATGGGTCAAAGTTTGGCAGACATCGCCATAGGTTCACATGTTAGGCGGATCGCGAACGCGCAAAGGTCGCCGCAAACTGACTGCCGGGAAAACCGCAAGGCCATCACTAATGACAAGTCCCCTTTTAGGAACACCTATCTTTATTTAAAAAGAAAATACAGCTGTATCTGTAGATGAATATTAGATCTGTTGTGTCCAGAAGTCTTATCCTGACCTAAATAGTCGAGGTCTTTTTAATCCTTTTGCATGGTTTCTGATAGCATATAACTTTTAGTCTTCTTGATGTGATGCTTGCTCTAAAAGTGAACCTACAGTATCGCATTGAAAATCCAGTGAAATAACATATTATAGAGCAGTAGGAACTTGACCCAACACTGACCCTTCAATTTGTATGGGCACCATATGATATTTCAGCCTATAGCCATAGAGGAACAATATTGGCCCTTAGATTTGTATGGACACCATATTACATTTCCATATATGACCATGACTTTTCTAGAAGTAAAAGGACTATGTTGATTGCGAAAAACTACAGCGGCCAATATGTCAATCCACTGCTCATCTATATTCCGAGATATTGTACTGCATTAGGTTAGACTATATGCCACACTCCATACAGGGAGAGTATACAAATAATGGAAGAATATGCAAACCAGCGCTGTTCCTCCGCAGTTCCTCATTAGAAAGGGTTAGTGTGCGGCATGATATAGAAGCTGTGACCGTTCTATTCCCTTTGTCTGTCACTATCTATGAGATTATTGACCTTGCCCAGGCCGCATAACCTTCATTATACCTTAATATGTACAAATCTCTTTTGCCGCGAGTCAATTAGCTCATAGGATCATAACTGCCTGCCTCCTTTGTGAGATATTATTTTAGCTGAAAAATTGTCAGGCATATTACTTTTTTTATTTTTTTTTGCTTTAACGAGTTAAGGTAAAAAAAAAAATAGGATGGTTCGTTAGGAATGAAATATTGCTAACTGAGTGTGGAATTTGAATTTTTTTTTCATTTTTTTTCTTTTTTTTTTGCTCCCCAGGAAACAATCGGAAGGTTGATGAACGTAATCTCTGATTACACGCAAAATGACCCTGAGGCTATTCCTAATAAGCCTAATTTATCATTAAGTGGCTATAAACCAGAAGTCCAAGTTCCTTTTTCCTATTCATTTCCTGACAGCTGTAAATGGTTCAGTGATATGGGTATTACGTGGCTTCAGCTTCTCAGCAGTAGATGGGCAATCACATAAATTCTGCACATGTTGACAGATAATTACCTGTGTGTTGTACTGTGAAGTAAATGACAATGCTGAAGGTATGCTAACAAGGTTGCAAGGAGCAAGCTCATCTATGGATTGTTGGAGATCACATTAAAAACCTCCCTTAATGTAGTGACTAGAAAGCCGAAGAATAAATGAATGAATGCTACAGCCTCACAACATTAGCATGCATAGCCAAATGGATGCTACTTTATATGCATAGTGGATACTGTATGCATTCTTCTCTTAAAGGGCTCGTGCCAAGAAGCCAGATGCTTATCCCCATCCTGCGGATAGAGCGTACATTGATTTTGTGGCACAAGAACTTTGAACAAAAACACCCACTAAAATCCCATTATTACTGATGAAGAAGCCCTGCAGACCCCATAACGAATGTTTTTGTTGTTGTTTTTCTATGGACCGTCTAATCAAGAGGGTGATAGGAGAGCATGCCTCACAGGCGTGGCGTGCTCTCCATTCACTGATATGGGGGTTTCGAAAAAATGGATGCACAGCTATTTTTGGAAGTCCCCTAGCAATGAATGGAGAACGCACAGCACATGCATGACCACCTCTTAATGGGACCAGTATGGGACTGCTGGAAATAGCTGAGCCAGCTCTTGGCTATTTTTGGAAATCTCATAGCGGTGAATGTTCGACTGATCTCACTTCAGTTCAGAGGGCTTGTTCTGGGGAAGTGGGTGCCAAAGATGGGACCTGCACCTATTTGACATCGATGGCAAATTCTAGCTACAATAAGTTTAATTTATATATAAATAAAATTATTTTTGACATACATACATATTTATTAATTTTGACATGGCATCTATATTAAAAAAATATATCCAGAAATCTTGAAGTTTTCCCCCTGACCACTGAGTCTCATAATGGTGTGGAAACGTTTTGTCCTGTAGAGATCACTTCTAGGTAGTCATCTCATCATCACCTCAGTCAGGATTACAATGAAAGGTATCACCTATATACAGTCAGGTCCATAAATATTGGGACATCGACACAATTCTAACATTTTTGGCTCTATACACCACCACAATGGATTTGAAATGAAACGAACGAGATGTGCTTTAACTGCAGACTGTCAGCTTTAATTTGAGGGTATTTACATCCAAACCAGGTGAACGGTGTAGGAATTACAACAGTTTGCATATGTGCCTCCCACTTGTTAAGGGACCAAAAGTAATGGGACAGAATAATAATCATAAATCAAACTTTCACTTTTTAATACTTGGTTGCAAATCCTTTGCAGTCAATTACAGCCTGAACTCTGGAACGCATAGACATCACCAGACGCTGGGTTTCACCCCTGGTGATGCTCTGCCAGGCCTCTACTGCAACTGTCTTCAGTTCCTGCTTGTTCTTGCGGCATTTTCCCTTCAGTTTTGTCTTCAGCAAGTGAAATGCATGCTCAATCGGATTCAGGTCAGGTGATTGACTTGGCCATTGCATAACATTCCACTTTTTTCCCTTAAAAAACTATTTGGTTGCTTTTGCAGTATGGTTTGGGTCATTGTCCATCTGCACTGTGAAGCGCCGTCCAATGAGTTCTGAAGCATTTGGCTGAATATGAGCAGATAATATTGCCCGAAACACTTCAGAATTCATCCTGCTGCTTTTGTCAGCAGTCACATCATCAATAAATACAAGAGAACAAGTTCCATTGGCAGCCATACATGCCCACGCCATGACACTACCACCACCATGCTTCACTGATGAGGTGGTATGCTTAGGATCATGGGCAGTTCCTTTCCTTCTACATTCTCTTCTCTTCCAATCACTCTGGTACAGGTTGATCTTGGTCTCATCTGTCCATAGGATGTTGTTCCAGAACTCTGAAGGCTTTTTTAGATGTCGCTTGGCAAACTCTAATCTGGCCTTCCTGTTTTTGAGGCTCACCAATGGTTTACATCTTGTGGTGAACCCTCTGTATTCACTCTGGTAAAGACTTCTCTTGATTGTTGACTTTGACACACATACACCTACCTCCTGGAGAGTGTTCTTGACCTGGCCAACTTTTGTGAAGGGTGTTTTATTCACCAGGGAAATAATTCTTCGCTCATCCACTACAGTTGTTTTCCGTGGTCTTCCGGGTGTTTTGGTGTTGCTGAGCTCACCGGTGCCTTCTTTTTAAGAATGTTCCAAACAGTTGTTTTGGCCACGCCTAATGTTTTTGCTATATCTCTGATGGGTTTGTTGTGTTTTTTCAGCCTAATGATGGCTTGCTTCACGGATAGTGACAGCTCTTTGGATCTCATCTTGAGAGTTGACAGCAACAGATTCCAAATGCAAATAGCACACTTGAAATGAACTCTGGACCTTTTATCTGCTCATTGTAATTGGGATAATGAGGGAATAACACACACCTGGCCATGGAGCAGCTGAGAAGCCAATTGTCCCATTACTTTTGGTCCCTTAACAAGTGGGAGGCACATATGCAAACTGTTGTAATTCCTACACCGTTCACCTGATTTAGATGTAAATACCCTCAAATTAAAGCTGACAGTCTGCAGTTACAGCACATCTTGTTCGTTTCATTTCAAATCCATTGTGGTGGTGTATAGAGCCAAAAATGTTAGAATGGTGTCGATGTCCCAATATTTATGGACCTGACTGTATGTAAATAACACACCATAAAAATATGTGATGGTCATAGTTCCCCTCCTTGTCCTTCCTTCACAATGACCTCTATACAGATCACAGAGCATGTCCCCAACACTCTCCTATAGAAGGTTCCTATGGTCAATGTGTCTGCAATAAATGATAGCACTAAATGCTGTTAACAGCTGTTCAGGCAAGATTGCTTCCCCGTGATGATATACAGAGTCTGCAATCAGAAAATAGTTTGAAGTGAAAGAATGTGCGTTGGTATCTGGTTTTAAGTAGTAAAAAATATAAGTGATACATTCCCTTTAAGGGCTCATCGAAATGTGGCGTATTTGCCATGGGCTTTCTGCCTGGATTTACTGATGGAAAATCCTGATTACAGTACCAGCAAGATGAATGAAATGTATAGAACTCTCATCCACATGCTGTAAATCTGTAGCATGTCAATTTCTGATGCGGAATTGACGCTGATTCCCCACCCTTCCCCCCCTTCCCCCAATGATTTCTATCTTTCTTGCATCAAAAAAATAATTTACACCATTTTCGGCAAGTAAATGATACCAAAATCTACATAGTTTAACGTGGATTTGCCTCTGCAGATTTCCTCTGAAGAACTGCAGATGTAATGGAGAAAAATTCTGTAAAAAATAGCAACAGTGTCACTGATTTTACTGCCGAAAAGCCTCAGATGTGTGTTGAGATATGATATCAGCTCTTCATACCCATCACTGGAGAGGGGAGGGAAGCTACACCCTGGGAAGATGAGGATCAGAATACAACTATTATTTTTTACTTGTCAGCTAAAGAAAAAAACATTCTACAGTATACATCCACTAGAGGGCCAAATAATAAAAAAAAAACACATATAAAAGTAATGGCCATATAAAAGCTTTCCTCTTGATTACTCAGAAAGTGCCATCAAACCATTATATGCAATGCTGAACTTTCCTGCATGCTTGGGAGGATTTTCTGGGCTGCATGCTGCCCGCTGATTGCTGCTGTGTCTATGATCTCCCCTGCGCTGCCGGAAGACGCGTCTAATTTATGACAAGACGCAGACCTCGACATAAATTAGCTGCATCTCTAGCAGTCTATGGGGGTCATTTATGATGCTGAAATAAGCCTATATTAGGAGTATTTCTGGCACAGATTGCAGCACAGCGGTTAATTGCGCTGCAATCTGTGACTTCTCTCCACTCACGCCAGGTCTAAAAAAAAGTGTGCATGGTGTGGGCAGGAAAGGGGATGGACCGGGGTAGAAAAAGGTCTAAATGTAAGAAAGCTACTGTAGGAAGCTGTCTTATATTTAGAATAGGCGGAGGATCCGCAGAAGTTATGCCACCGCCAGGTATAGGGGTTAAATGTGCCCCCATGTACTTAGCTCGTAGCTGGTGTAAATTTCCATCTTCTTTTACGTCAGAAAATGGGCGTAAAAGAAGATAAACATGGCGGGCCCCCTGGCCTTTGCCATGACTCTTCTTGAGAAAGTGGGGAGGGCAGCATAGAAATGCCACTTGTGCCTAAATCTAGCTACATTGGGGTTTAGAAAACTGACCTGGGGGCAGATGATACATTCTCCTCAATGAACTCCAACTCACAGACTTTAAACATGAATCTAAAAATCCTACAAACCATTAAAGATTTTTGAAATAAATACGGGAAAACATCTTACAAATATGTCCAGTCACTGTCACTACAGGACTATAAAGCACATTTCTGAAATAAATGTCTTAAAGGGGTTGTCCAGTTTGAGGAGGAAACTATAGGGCATATGTGATCTGCTTGCAGTAAAGAATAGATTGATATCCAACAGATGCTGCACCATCCCTGTGTTTACCTGGCTGCAGCAGGGATGTCACATTGATGACATGGGACCACTGCAGCCAATCACTGGCCTCTTCAGCACACCACTGAGGCCAGTGATTGGCTGCAGTGGTTACAGGCTGTCAACATGATGTCACTGCTGCAGCCGGGTAAACAGAGCCCTGCTGGGAGAACTGGAGCAGCAGTGTGGGAGCTGTCAGGTGAGTAACAATCTTTTCTTTAGTGCAGGTGGATCACCCCCTCGAATAGAACCTGCAAGTTATTGAAAATCATAATCCTGAATATGTAATTGAAGTCTAAGGCGTCCGCTGAGTGTCCTGCTTTTGGAGGAGTACAGTGGACTACATTGACTGTCACCTCCAGGAGTCACTGAAATCCCGCGCATGCGCAGTAGCTTGGTGAAGCCAAGTAAATGGCTGCTGTTTAGTACCCAACCTGACTGCGCAGGTGTAAGATTTCATAGGCAGGGAAGAAGAATTTAAGGGAAAAGCCTGTCAATCAATTAACATCATGGTTTCGGGCAACATGGTGGGTAATGTTGCTTGGCAGAGAAGATGGAGGTGACCAGTTCCCTTTAAAACATCCAATTATTTGGCTGAATCATAGCTAATCTGGCATAGGATTATTCGGAGAAATCTCATTTCCTTATATGTTTGTGCACTTTTACGATCACTACATTTGCTTCGGTTTATCAAATTACCAGTACATTTACTCGTTTTGTTATTTTTTTATGTCCATCTGCGGTACCATTTAAGAGTGAAATGACTCTGGCTAAACTCAAGCTAAATATTTCAAACGCTGCATTTCTTCTAATGGAAATATTTGCTTGTGTTGTTCATCATTTTCATTATTGCATTCAGAAGAAAAACAAACGTTTTTTTTTTAAGAAATAAAGAAAGAAAAATACCTTAGCAACCGAGAAGTGAGCTATGGAAGATTACGGGAAAGAAAGCACCAAACAAGAGGTGACAGGACTCTCGCCGGCTCCGTTATTTGCATTTTGTGGCAATTTAGTTAGGATTTATCAATGGTCCGGAAAATATTCAAAATGAGGTAAGTGTTGGCTGTTATGAAATGAAATATGAACAGATTTGCCGTCCTGGGCATTGCTATAAACCTGCATACACTAAACCTCTGGGGACGAGGTATGGGTTTATGGAAAAAAAAAAGAAAAAAAAAATCCACAATGTCAGACTTGCTTTGATTCATCTAGTGTGACCTTGCTGAACAATTTCAGAAGAGGTTTGTGCATGCCATAAAAAGTAAGCATCAAAGAAGCGTTCCTTCTCCACCTGAAAGTTATTTCCACCACCTCGTTGACGCAGTAGACATAGACGGCGAAAAACAATGCGTTTTGCCTAACAACTTCCATTTAATATTTATGAGGCGTGTTTTGATACATTAAAATATATGGTCTGGGAAACGAATAGAGAGACTTCTGCTGCCGCTGGCAATCAAGCAGCATGGGGTTATTATCTTTAAAATACTCTTAAAATGTGGAAGCAGCCTTCTGGAAATGTATGAAATGATAGTACACGTATAGAACTGATCCTGGGTAGGCGTCTCTGGAACACATCTTGGTATACTGAAAAGAGTTAAAACTGCTAAAATAATGTGGCTAATATAGCACTAACATATTCCACAGCGCTGTACAACGATTGTCGCCACTCCCTGAGTACTGAGAGAACATACCAGGCAAGGAAACTTGGGGAACATACATACTGGCCATCAGAGTGAAACCCAGATCTACAGTGCACACGTAGCTATAGTCAAAGTATCCAGTGGGGTGCGCTATACCATTCACCTATTCGGAGTAAGTTATCTGCGTAGCATACCACTCATTCCCTTTGTCTTGAGTGGCCGCACAATACATATAACAGCAAGGGTTGTGGCACTCTACATTAATAGCATAGTGTGGTGACCATTGCTTTAATGGTCTGTAGATGGAAAGAATGTCAAGCAATGATCCATCATGTTGCCAATAAAGTCTTCTTAAAGGGGTTGTCCGGGTTCAGAGTTGAACCTGGACATACTCCAATCTTCACCCCTCCAGCCCCCCTGATATGAGCATCAGAGCATTTTATGTTCCGATGCTCTCCTTTGCTCTGCAAACTTTTTTGAGATCTGGTGATGTTACAGGCAACACTGATAGGTGGAAGCCTCCGCCTAGTAGTTTTAAAAATATAAACAAACAGCCCTTGGCCTGTGCGATACAGCAAAGGGCAAGGGAGAGCATTGGAGCATGAAATGCTCTGATGCTCATATCAGAGGGGACGGAGGGGTGAAGATGGGGGTATGTCCGCGTTCAGCTCTGAACCCGAACAACCCCTTCAACAGAAGAGATACAGCAAAGCTGAATTTGTATCTATATAGTTGAGTTTGTCTTGCTTATGCCTTGTAGTATTATTTTTTATTATCCATTTGCTGTTGCTTATTAGTGATGAGCAGCAGGGGCAATATTCAAATTTGCAATATTTTGTGAATATTTGGTAGAATATTCGTCATATATTCGCAAATTCGAGATTATTTTCTAGATCACGAAAAATCGGCAATGTAATATTTGCGTAATGCACGCAAAATACAGGCGTGGGTCACTATAGCTAAATTTTTCAAGCTGCTAGAAGTTTCCTGAGACTGCAGAAAATGGTTGGCATGGGAGAACATTACAGTAGCTTTATATGCAATATATTCGCGATTGCGAAATCGTCACTAATGATGCAAATATTTTGGCGCAATACGTGCAACTTCACATTTTAACAGGTCTGACTACATATTAGTGATTGGTGCAATAAGTATTGTTGTGAACTTATGACATCACAGCACTATGTCTGTAGCATGTATGTATGGACAGCAGAACCTATCAGCTACACCATATCACTATCTAACCTACACTGACTATCTCCCACTAACTATCTGTAATATATATATATATATATATACATATATATAAGCTAATTAATTAATTAACTAACTAACTAACTTACTAACTATCTAATGTAATGATACAGTAAAGCACATAGCACAGCAATAACACTGCTGTCTCTCTCAGAACTGCAAAATACTGCATACAAGGGCTGCTGGGGAGGTTCTTATATAGTAAGGGGTCGGCAACTTTCCTATTGGTTCCTAGGGATGCTGCTAAGCTCAGACAAAGCAATAAATTGATCAGAGCACTGAAACGGTTCAGGCTATGTAGACACTCCAAAGCGATAAGCAGACAATGGGCCCCTGTGGCAGGAGGGGGGAGTATAATTATTTAAAATGTAACTTTTAATAAGGTCAAAATGTCAGACTAATAGAACTCACTACATAAATAAGACATACATACACATAAATAACCAATAGAATGGTGCCTGGCTGGTATAGACAAAATTATGTTCCGTCCGGGAAGACGCGAACAGTCTTACCAGACCCTTTGTAGATAGTGAGAGAGGTCCTTGGATACAGGAGGCAGGAAGCGTTTCGATCAGGCCGTGCGGGAGTGGGTGCTGTAACTGTGGAACCGCGTAGATGGAGCAATAGGAAGTGTCCTAAATGGCCCTGCCTAAGGTGAAGGGGGCTATTATACTGCTACCTATCTACACAGAGCACTCGCCTTGAAAAAGGCGACCCCGTCCGGTAGCCTGTCCCTAAGGTGGACCTCACCCTAAAACTACAGAAGTTATGCCAGTGGATTGTTGATGAGAATGCTTCAAGTGGTCTCCCAACAATCCACTGGCATAACTTCTGTAGTTTTAGGGTGAGGTCCACCTTAGGGACAGGCTACCGGACGGGGTCGCCTTTTTCAAGGCGAGTGCTCTGTGTAGATAGGTAGCAGTATAATAGCCCCCTTCACCTTAGGCAGGGCCATTTAGGACACTTCCTATTGCTCCATCTACGCGGTTCCACAGTTACAGCACCCACTCCCGCACGGCCTGATCGAAACGCTTCCTGCCTCCTGTATCCAAGGACCTCTCTCACTATCTACAAAGGGTCTGGTAAGACTGTTCGCGTCTTCCCAGGCACCATTCTATTGGTTATTTATGTGTATGTATGTCTCATTTATGTAGTGAGTTCTATTAGTCTGACATTTTGACCTTATTAAAAGTTACATTTTAAATAATTATACTCCCCCCTCCTGCCACAGGGGCCCATTGTCTGCTAAGCTCAGACAAAGACATTGCAGCCTTCTCATTGTCCCACAAGCAAGAAGGGAGGTTACTGATGAAAAAAAAAAATCTAGAATATTCGAAATTACGAATATATAGCACTATATACTAAATATTCGCAAATTCTCTAAGTGCCTATATTCACGATTAATATTAACCACCTCCGGACCGCCTAAAGCAGATTCGCGTTCCGGAAGTGGCAGCGCTGCGCACAATCACGCATATACACGTCATCTCGCGAGACGCGAGATTTCGCTCAAAGCCGGCCCGCGCATGCGCATCGCGGGCCGGCAAAATTAAAAGAACAAGTTCGTCACCAGCCTGCCAGCAACGATCATTGGCTGGCAGGCTGGCGATTTTCAAAAAATCCAATCACAAGCCATATAACAGATCATATTAGTAAATATGATCTGTTATATGGCTTGTCTGCTCCTCTGCTGGTCCTTTTCGTTGGTTGGATCCAGCAGAGAAGCAGACTGAACTGTGAGTACACCAAACACTACACCTTAGCCCCAGATCACCCCCCTGCACCCCAATTAACCCTTTGATCACCCCTTTGATCGCCCCTGTCAATCACTAGTGAAAGGAAAAAAAGTGATCAGTGTAAACTGTCACTTTTTTTTTTCACTAGTATTGGCTGTTAGGTTTTAGGGATAGTTTAGGCCCCTTGGTTAGGTAGTTAAGCGCGAGTTAGCGCCCAGCCCACCGCACCGCAGTCACTTATTCGCTGTTTAGCGTATCGCTAATCAGCATTTGTACTTTTATAGTATCTGTAAGTGATCAAAACTGATCACGGTCAGATCTATAATAGTATTAGTGTCACCTTAGCTCGCCCTCCACCCAAAACGCAGTGTTTGGCCGATCAGGCCTGATCGGTCGCCCACACGTGCGTTCACCCACGCCCGCCCCACCGCAGTGACAAAAAATATATTTTTTTTTGATCACTGCACATTCATTTTACACGCACTGCGGCGATAAAAAAAATCAGTTTTGATATTTTTTATCAACCGCAGCGGCCTCCGGTACTTCGCTAGCCTCCCCTTTGTAAGACAGGCTTGCTTTTTTTCTTGGGTAGTCTCAGGGAATACCCCTAAATTTAGTAGTCCAAAATGTTAAACAGGGGGTATTCTTCTGAAGAGGCCTACAGGATTCTGACCCAGTCGGATGAGGAGTGGGAACCCTCATCTGACGAATCTAGCGGGTCAGAATATGAACCTGTAGAAAGCAGTGGCTCTCTGACCCAAAGTTCGGACGAGGAGGTTGAGGTCCCTGGCAGCACCAGGCGTACCCGGCCCCGTGTCGCTAGACCACAGGTTATGCAGGATCCGCTTCAAGAGCAGCAGAGTGGGGCTGTCGCTGCCGGATCACGTGGTGAGGCATACACCAGCAGCGCAGCCCTCCCTGGACGTAGAACCAGCACTGCCGTACAACATGGTGACGTGGCGAGCACCAGAAGGGCAGTTGAAGCTGGTACGGTGGCACGTGCAGTAGTTACCCCGTCGCAGCCACCGCACAGACAGGCCCGTAGAGCCCCTAGAATCCCTGAGGTGCTGGCAAACCCTGATTGGCAGTCACCAACTTCAGCCGCACCATTAGTTCCCCCTTTCACCGCCCAGTCTGGAGTTCGGGTTGAGACGGCTCAAATCGGTTCGGCCCTGGGATTTTTTGAGCTGTTCTTGACTGCGGAGCTCTTGGACTTAGTCGTGGCAGAGACAAACCGGTATGCCACACAATTTATATCCGCCACCCCGGGAAGCTTTCATGCCCAGCCTTTCCGGTGGAAACCAGTCCAAGTTTCCGAACTTAAAATTTTTTTGGGCCTTCTCCTCAACATGGGCCTGACAAAAAAGCATGAATTGCGGTCATATTGGTCCACGAACCCGATTCATCACATGCCCATGTTCTCTGCTGCTATGTCCAAGGCACGATTTGAGGCCATCCTCCGTTTCCTGCATTTTAGCGACAACACCACCTCCCGTCCCAGAGGCCACCCAGCTTTTGACCGGCTCCACAAAATTCGGCCCCTCATAGACCATTTCAACCAGAAATTTGCAGATTTGTATACCCCCGAGCAAAACATCTGCGTAGACGAGTCCCTAATACATTTTACCGGGCGCCTTTGCTTCAAACAATACATCCCAAGCAAACGTGCCCGGTATGGGGTCAAATTGTATAAGCTCTGTGAAAGGGCCACAGGCTATACCCACAAATTTCGGATCTATGAGGGAAAAGATCAGACCCTGGAGCCGGTCGGTTGCCCTGACTACCTGGGGAGCAGTGGGAATACAGTCTGGGACTTGGTGTCACCCTTATTCGGCAAGGGGTACCATCTTTATGTGGACAATTTTTACACAAGTGTGGCCCTCTTTAGGCATTTGTTTCTAGAACGGATTTGCGCCTGTGGCACCGCGCGAACTAGTCGCGTGGGCTTCCCCCAACGGCTTGTAACCACCCGTCTTGCAAGGGGGGAGAGGGCTGCCTTATGTAACGAAGAACTGCTCGCGGTGAAATGGAGAGACAAGCGTGACGTTTACATGCTCTCCTCCATTCACGCAGACACGACAATCCAAATTGAGCGAGCAACCCGTGTCATTGAAAAGCCCCTCTGTGTCCACGACTATAATGCGCTCATGGGAGGGGTGAATGACCAGATGTTGTCTCCGTATTTAGTTTCCCGCAGAACCAGACGCTGGTATAAGAAGGTGTCTGTATATTTAATTCAATTGGCGCTGTATAATAGTTTTGTTCTCTACAGTAAGGCTGGGAGAACAGGATCCTTCCTCAAATTCCAGGAAGAGATCATCGAGAACCTCCTTTATCCAGGAGGTTCCGTGGCCCCATCCACCAGTGTAGTTAGCCGTCTACACGAGCGACATTTCCCCAGTGTCATTCCTGGTACCTCAACCCAACCGTCACCACGAAAAAGATGTCGTGTCTGTAGCAGGAGTGGAATAAGGCGTGACACCCGCTATTTCGGTCCTGACTGTCCTGACCACCCTGCCCTATGCTTTGGTGAGTGTTTCCGGAAGTACCACACACAGGTACACCTAGCATAGGGATTGCATCTCACAGGACAGGCACACAGGGCTATTAGGGCCCTTTTACTCACAGCTGCTGCAAACCTCTCCTTTCACCTGGGATAAAGTGCATAACGTACTTTGCCACATCTTTGGGCGATTTGCGCTTTGCACATTGTCCCATGGGGAAGGAGAGGTTTGTTCTATAAAGGTAAAAAAAACTAAACAAAAAAAAATTACCGGTAAGTAAAAAAGTTAAAAAAGTTTAAAAAAAGTTTATATGTTCTGTTCTAAAGTTAATAAAGTTATTGCGTTGCGGCCTGGTTTTTTCTTTTTTGTTTTGTTTTTTTTACCTTCCAGGTGGACCAACCGATCGACTAGCTGCAGCACTGATGTGCATTCGGACAGAAGCATTGCGCTGCTGTCAGATTACACGCAAGTCGGTGTATGCGGCGCTGCAAGACGAGATTTCTCCTCTGCAGTAAAAGATACGTTTGCCGAGGCATATGAGCTGAGGAGGTGGCGGTGTTCATATACTTTGGCAAACACTTTGTATATATAAGAAAAAAAATCACGGCAATGATTTATTCATCCACATCGATTGATGTGAATGGAGAAATCTGGTTTGCCAGGGCATACGAGCTAAGTGGGTATGGATGTTGGGCGGAGCTCCTATGTCCTGGCAGACGCCTTTCCCCTCCTTTTTCTTTTTTTGGCAGAGATTTTTTCATCCACATTGATCGATGCAAATGAAGAAATCTGTGCCGTTCATTTTTTTCTTTCAGCCCAGAGGCTGAACGGAAAAAAAAAATCTCATTACCTGTATGCTCAATATATGGAGAATAGCAGAAACTCCTAATGCTGGGCATACATGTAATGATTGCGGAGACCCTCAAATGCCAGGGCAGTACAAACACCCCACAAATAACACCATTTTGGAAAGAAGACACCCCAAGGTATTCGCTGAGGGGCATATTGAGTCCATGAAAGATTGAAATTTTTGTCCCAAGTTAGCGGAAAGGGAGACTTTGTGAGAACAAAATCAAAAAAATCAATTTCCGCTAACTTGTGCCAAAATTTTTTTTTTTCTATGAACTCGCCATGCCCCTCATTGAATACCTTGGGGTGTCTTCTTTCCAAAATGGGGTCACATGTGGGGTATTTATACTGCCCTGGCATTTTAGGGGCCCAAAGCGTGAGAAGAAGTCTGGTATCCAAATGTCTAAAAATGCCCTCCTAAAAGGAATTTGGGCACCTTTGCCCACCTAGGCTGCAAAAAAGTGTCACACATGTGGTATCTCCGTATTTAGGAGAAGTTGGGGAATGTGTTTTGGCGTGTCATTTTACATATACCCATGCTGGGTGAGATAAATATCTTGGTCAAATGCCAACTTTGTATAAAAAAATGGGAAAAGTTGTCTTTTGCCAAGATATTTCTCTCACCCAGCATGGGTATATGTAAAATGACACCACAAAACACATTCCCCAACTTCTCCTGAATACGGCGATACCACATGTGTGACACTTTTTTGCAGCCTAGGTGGGCAAAGGGGCCCACATTCCAAAGAGCACCTTTCGGATTTCACAGGTCATTTACCTACTTACCACACATTAGGGCCCCTGGAAAATGCCAGGGCAGTATAACTACCCCACAAGTGACCCCATTTTGGAAAGAAGACACCCCAAGGTATTCCGTGAGGGGCATGGCAAGTTCCTAGAATTTTTTATTTTTTGTCACAAGTTAGTGGAAAATGATGATTTTTTTTTTTTTTTTTCATACAAAGTCTCATATTCCACTAACTTGTGACAAAAAATAAAAACTTCCATGAACTCACTATGCCCATCAGCGAATACCTTGGGGTCTCTTCTTTCCAAAATGGGGTCACTTGTGGGGTAGTTATACTGCCCTGGCATTCTAGGGGCCCAAATGTGTGGTAAGGAGTTTGAAATCAAATTCTGTAAAAAATGACCAGTGAAATCCGAAAGGTGCTCTTTGGAATATGGGCCCCTTTGCCCACCTAGGCTGCAAAAAAGTGTCACACATCTGGTATCTCCGTACTCAGGAGAAGTTGGGGAATGTGTTTTGGGGTGTCATTTTACATATACCCATGCTGGGTGAGAGAAATATCTTGGCAAAAGACAACTTTTCCCATTTTTTTATACAAAGTTGGCATTTGACCAAGATATTTATCTCACCCATCATGGGTATATGTAAAAAGACACCCCAAAACACATTCCTCAACTTCTCCTGAATACAGAGATACCAGATGTGTGACACTTTTTTGCAGCCTAGGTGGGCAAAGGGGCCCATATTCCAAAGAGCACCTTTCGGATTTCACTGGTCATTTTTTACAGAATTTGATTTCAAACTCCTTACCACACATTTGGGCCCCTAGAATGCCAGGGCAGTATAACTACCCCACAAGTGACCCCATTTTGGAAAGAAGACACCCCAAGGTATTCCGTGAGGGGCATGGCGAGTTCCTAGATTTTTTTATTTTTTGTCACAAGTTAGTGGAAAATGATGATTTATTTTTTTTTTCATACAAAGTCTCATATTCCACTAACTTGTGACAAAAAATAAAAACTTCCATGAACTCACTATGCCCATCAGCGAATACCCAAACATTTTTTTTTTTATTAAAGACATGTAGAACAATAAATTTAGAGCAAAATTTATATATGGATCTCGTTTTATTTGCAAAATTTTACAACTGAAAGTGAAAAATGTCATTTTTTTGCAAAAAAATCGTTAAATTTCGATTAATAACAAAAAAAGTAAAAATGTCAGCAGCAATGAAATACCACCAAATGAAAGCTCTATTAGTGAGAAGAAAAGGAGGTAAAATTAATTTGGGTGGTAAGTTGCATGACCGAGCAATAAACGGTGAAAGTAGTGTAGGTCAGAAGTGTAAAAAGTGGCCTGGTCTTTCAGGGTGTTTAAGCACTGGGGGCTGAGGTGGTTAACTATTCGAATATTCATGCCCAACACTATTTCTTATATTGCACCACCAAAATACATAATCCAGAGCACTGCATAGAGATTGTCATCACTTACAGAACAGAGGTTCTTGTCTCTAGTGGGGCTGAGAATTTTTTATACTCGATAAGAACATTAGGGCCAATTTCAAAGAAAGCCAATGAACCTATCTGTATGTTTTCTTCTCTTGAAATCAGAGTACCCAGAGGAAACCGAAAAAGGCAAAGAGAGAACATACAGACCATCCAGATGTTGAGGTACATATACAAATATTTGGGGGTAGACCATGATAGATGCCAAAGTCATGGTCCAGAAAACATAAGGTTGTTCACATTGCGGGAACCCATTAAAATTTTTGTCAGAAAAATGCAACTCCTACCATATCCTGACAACTAGAGATGAGCGAATCGAAGCTGACAAAGTCGAATTCGTTCCGAATTTCAGGAAATATTTGATGCTGAACGAATGCAAATTTCCTTGCGTTTCATGGTAACGAATCGCAATTTTTCCTAACATGGCGGCTAGCCGGCTACAATAGTGGCTAAAATGGCGGCTACACGTTTGAGGACATGGGGCAAGGAACTCTGGGGAGGCGGAATGACCCATAATGCCATGCATGCAGCCAATCAGCAGCCAGCCCGGTGATGTCACAGCCCTATAAATTCGGTGGCCATCTTAGATGCTGCCATTCACCATTGTACATTGGTCAGGGACAGACGTGTATGCAGGCGCTAGGGAGAGTGAAAGAAAAACTGTTTAAAAAAAAAAAGGAAAGAAGCGATTTACTAGTGCAGGGAAAGGATAGTGAGAGGAATCATTTCACAGTCAGGGAGAGACATGTGCAGATGCTAGGGAGAGTCATAGTAAAATCCTCATTGTGAAAAAAAAAGCGATTTACAAGTGCAGGGAAACATTACATGGGGATCCAGATAGTCTCATAATACAGCTCTGTCATTCCAGCAATTAGTTATTGGGGTGCAAGTGCTATATCGAAAAGCCTTTAGTGGCTTTTATCTGTGGAAAAAGATTAATATATACACAGGTCACTTTTGCTGTTAACTGCGCTGATATCATTTAGTGGCCTATCTCAATACAATACGAGAAATATTTACGCTGGTGACTTTCGTTGTTATTTGCGCTAAAACCATTTATTGCAATATTTCTAGAGAAAAAGAGTTCATATTTGGTGTTATTTGCGCTAAAAGTGTTTTTTGTCGTATTTCACTACAGTACGAGAAAAATAGACGCAGTTCACATTTGGTGTTATTTGCGGTAAAAGTGTTTATTGCCATATTTCTAGAGAAGAATTGAAAAAATAAACAGTTCATATTTGCTGATATTTGCCCTAAAAGAGTTTATTGACATATTTCACTACAATCCAAGAAAAATAGACGCAGTTTACATTTGGTGTTTTTTTTGCACTGAAAGCGTTTCTTGTCATATTTCACTACAATACAAGAAAAATAGACTCAGTTCACAATTGGTGTTATTTGTGCTAAAAGCATTTATTGTCATATTTCTAGAAAAAAAGAGAAAAATATTTGTAGTTCACTTTTTCCGTTATTTACTTAGAAATCGTTTAGTGGCCTATTTTAGTCCAATACGAGAAATATATACGCAGTTCACTTTTGCTGTTATTTACGATGAAATTGTTTCGTTGCCAATTTCTAATTCTTTAGTTGCCTATCTCAGTAAAAAAAGAAAAATATATATTTGCCGCTTTTAGGGGTGTTTTCAGCTAAAAGTATGTCAGACAGAGAAGTGCCAGGCCCTGCACAGGGGAGTGTCAGAGGCGTAAATGATTCTGGCGCAGGAACAGGTCGCAGCAGAGTAAGGGGGCATGGCAGCAGGGGTTTCTTCCCGAGGCCTCAGGTCCACATATCAGCTAGCGGTCGTGTCTTGACCAGCAAACCAGCTGTTCTTGATTGGTTGACTAGATCTTCGACTTCGTTGCAAGTGACAGCAGCACCAGCAGCCTGAGTCTAGAGTCGCTGATGAACAGCTTTCTTTACCTGCATAGTGAAGAAACTACTCACCAGCAGCAGGTAGACCTGGAGCAGGACCTGAACCAGCAGGTGGTGGCATACTTTGACAGCACCCTGCCAGCCATCATAGAAGGCCCGCTGGACTACTGGGCAGCCAAACTGGATTTGTGGCCGCAACTGGCCGGGTTTGCCCTGGAAAAGCTGTCCTGCCCGGCCAGTATTGTGGCATCAGAGCTGGTGTTTTGTGCGACGGGGGCCATAGTTACCACAAGAAGTACTCGCCTGTCCACCTAAAATGTGTAGAGACTTACTTTTGTCAAGATAAATCAGGAGTGGATTGGCCAGAATTTCCACCCATCAATGACTGATGCATCAAATTAGATCATCCATCTCCACACTGTCACCATGGTACTCTGTAGTATCATGCTGATGCTGTTGCTGCCATCTCCACACAATGTCAACTTGCCACTCTGTGACCTCCTAATGCTGCATTGTCCACACTATGTCACCTTGCCACTCTGTGGTATCATGCTGCTGTTGCTGCCATCTCCACACTATGTCACCATGCCACTCTGTGACCTCCTAATGCTGCCATGTCCACACTATGTCACCTTGCCACTCTGTGGTATCATGCTGCTGTTGCTGCCATCTCCACACTATGTCACCTTGGCACTCTGTGGCATCCTGATGCAGCCATGTCCACACTATGTCACCATGCCACTCTGTGGTATCATGCTGCTGCTGTTGCTGCCATCTCCACACTATGTCACCTTGGCACTCTGTGGCATCCTGATGCAGCCATGTCCACACTATGTCACCATGCCACTCTGTGGTATCATGCTGCTGCTGTTGCTGCCATCTCCACACTATGTCACCTTGCCACTCTGTGGCCTCCTGATGCTGCCATCTCCACACTATGTCACTGTGCCACTCTGTGGCCTAATCATACTGCTGCTGTCACCTCCACACTTTGTCACTGTGCCACTCTGTGGCCTCCTGATGCTGCCGCCACCTCCAAACCCTGTCATTGTGCCACTTGGTGGTCTCCTTATGCTGCTTTCACCTCACCACTATGTCATAGGGGCACTCTGTGGACTTCCCATGCTGTTACCACCCTCCCCACTCTATGACGGGGTCGCTATAGTCCTTGTTTGGCCTTCTTGAAATCACCATTTATTTGACTTTTCTTCTAATCGGTCAGAAGGAAGGAAAAATGAGACACACAACAGATCCTCTCTGTGTAGCAGCTGTAAGGCCTGTATGGTTGCATCAGAATTGGCTTATGATTTGGTAGCCAAAAGCAGAAGTGGGTGCAAAACACAGAAAACATGCAAATATTACCTTCACGTGTCATCTCTGTTTTAGATTCACTCCTGTTTTTTTTTTGGCATTACCAATACTGATGGATTACTGAGCAAATGCTGACCGAGTGAAGGCGTATGCTCCTCAGACAGGATCCATTTTTTGTGGGTTATTGTTCTGACGGATCTGAGGAAGGGCAAAATAATCTGTGACTTCAACACAAACTTACTGCTGACACCCCTCTCCACTCTGTCGGGGGCTTTACTTGTATAAGCGTTTAATAGAACAGGTTCTGTAGACATCTATGTGGAATCAGCTGATGAGGGTGTAAAAGGAGTGCACTTCTTCTTGACACTAACATGGACCTATAAGGGTGAGTTCATACTTGAGTTATTTGGTCAGGTTTAGCCCCATGACAGCCCAAATAAGTGAAGTGTGCAGTGATTCTAATAGCGACACCTGTCATCTGCATGTCATACTGACTGACAGTATTATTTCACTACTCCAGCACAATCCCTATGCGTGTTACTGCAAGACACAGTCTTCTACACCCATATAAAGGCTCTACGGAAAAAGCCATTCTTTATCACGATTCGTCGCGGATATATTCGGATCGAAGCAAATTCGGCGAAATTCTCTCATCTCTACTGACAATCAAAGTCCATTTTCTGGAGTTTTTAATTTTTGTTTTTGTTTTATAACACCTAAAGAACCACAAATTTGGAGACCATTGATGGTGCATTTCTAGCATAGAAGATGACTGGTCAATTTGTAAAGGGGGCATTTAAACAATAAAAAAGAGAAGAAAGCATTGTTTATTTGTCACAGAATTGTGTCCGGGAAAAAGATAAAGCCGATACTGCATATTTGACTCTTGTAAGGATTATATTGGTGGCATTCTTATGTTATGCATACGAGTTTGTTGCCATTTACATTATATGAATTTGTTTTTGTGTTTGTAGAAAAAGGCACATCATATTCAACCTCTCACACATAAAAGTACAAAGATTTCATCACCAGAGAAAAAAATGAGATTGTCAGAAAGCATCTTTATAGGTGTCATTTTTCAGAATCTCTCCCAAAGTAGATTTACTTTATATAGAAAATAAACATTTAAATCTCATATGCATCATAAGGTCTTCACACAAAAAAAGTGGCAAAATATCATAATTCATAACCTGTCCAGATGATAGCAATCGTTAAAAAAAGTAGGGTTTGCAACCAAGTGGCATAATATAAATACATGTTTGCTGGTGTCAAGCACTGAAAACATATTGCAGAGATATAGCAGAGCTGGGTAGTTAAAGGACTGTAATAAAAATGCAGTCTTGTGTATAAGTACAGATAACACATACAAATAAATTCAGCACAGCTACTGAGTAACATATATACGTTTCATTTCATTACAGTGTAGCAGAGTTTTCAAAAAAAGTTTGCATAATAGCTGTTGCTTCTTTGTACAATCATAATTGTGAAAGAATAGGTCGTTATTGAGTTTCCCTATTTCTCTTTCAGCCATATTATTCCCGCTTTCAGGTGCACAGCTAGATGCAGTTCACTCAAAAACAGGGGGCATATCCCTTCTGCGAAATTTGCCAGCACAGTACTGCTATGACGTCCTTTCACTTATTTCTCACTATGTTTGTTTTCAGCCCTGGAGCTCATAGAACAGATTAGGAGGGGGAAATCAAATTTAAAGACACACAGGACACTCCAATAATTTTAAAAAGCTGTGTAGAAGCAGTTCTTTTATCAGGATCAGGATCTTAGCAATATCTGACACATCCTCATTTCCCCTGATACTGACAACAAGCAGTGGATTGCAAATTAGGTGGAAGTGAGACCTGGAGCAATGACCTTACAGATTTTTTTTTCAGGTGGATGGAGGCATAGTTTTTAAAAGAAATGATTTAAAAATGTGCTTGTTATACCAATTTCTATTAAATGAAATGAAATTTAGTGACAGTATACTGACTCTTTAATGCACTCCATTAGTGTTGATCGAGCAACAAAGTGCTCGGGTAGATCACTTTGGGATGTTTGGGTGCTCTACCAAGCACCCGAGCACAATGGAAGTCAATGGGAGAACTCGAGCATTAAACCAGGCACCCCTTGCTCTGAAGAGGGAAGGGTGTCTGGTTCACATGAAAAGGTCATAAATTGATGGAAACACCACTGAAATGGTTCAGGAACAGCATGAGGAGGATGTCTGGATGCATCTTGGACTCCCAGGTCGCTGCTGGGAACGATGTTGTCAGAGTAGTACGACACTTTTACAGACTGACTATAATACACACAAAACCAAAGATAAAATCGATTTTAGGCGAAAAATTGTTAGGAAACATTCTTTCCTGTATATTTGCTTGTATATAAAGTGCAAGTGCTGCCAAAAATTACAAGGAACCGGCACTCCAATACACCCTTTATTACACATAAAGGAGGGCCTCATACACACCCTTGAAAAATTATGATTGATGGCCTGCTGGTGACCCTCAAAAACATTAGGAGCAAGGGTCTGCTGGTCACCCTCTAAAACATTAGGGGCGGGAGCCTGCTGCTGATATGACCGTCTAAAACATTAGAGGCGAGGGACTGCTGATGATCTGACCATGGAAAAGATTATGAGCGAGGGACTGCTGCTGATCTGACCATCGGAAAAATTATGGTTGAGGGCCTGCTGTTGACCTGACCATTGAAAAAAATTGTGGTTTAGTGTCTGCTGGTGAGCTGACTCTCTGAAACATTAGGGGCAAGGGCCTGCTGCTGATCTGATCATCGAAAAAATTATGGTTGAGGGCCTGCTGCTGAGCTGAACATCGAAAAAATTATGGTTGAGGGCCTGCTGCTTAGTTGACCATCGAAAAAATTATGGTTGAGGGCCTGCTGCTTAGCTGAACATCGAAAAAATTATGGTTGAGGGCCTGCTGCTGAGCTGAACATCGAAAAAATTGTGGTTGAGGCCCTGCTGCTTAGTTGACCATCTAAAAAATAATGGTTGAGGGCCTGCTGCTGAGCTGACTCTCTAAAACATTAGGGGCGAGGGCCTGCTGCTGATCTGACCATAAAAAAAAATTATGGTTGAGGGCCTGCTGCTTAGCTGATCATCGAATAAATTATGGTTGAGGGCCTGCTGCTGAGTTGAACATCGAAAAAATGATGGTTGAGGCCCTGCTGCTGAGCTGACTCTCTAAAACATTAGGGAGGAGGGCCTGATGCTGATCTGACCATGGAAAAAATTATGGTTGAGGGTCTGCTGCTTAGCTGACCCTCTAAAACATTAGGAACGAAGGCAGCCTAATAAGCATGTTGATATGATGGAGTAGGAGGAGGAGGACGAGAAAAGGAAGATTGAACCATATACCCTTTTTTGTGGTGGAAGGGGTGCATGGGAATACAGTGTATTCAATACACCATAAAATCCACATTTAAAGTGCCATTATGGTCAGCCGCTTTCCTCTCGTGGAGAAGAGAAGTCAGGGGCAATCCAGGCCTTGTTCATTTTGATATGAGTCAACCTGTCAGCATTTTCAGTTGACAGTCGGTTGCGCTTATCAGTTATTATGCCCCCAGCAGCACTAAATACACGCTCTGACAAAACTCTGGCGGCAGGGCAGGCCAGCACCTGTAAGGCGTAGAGCGCCGGTTCAGGCCACATGTCCAGCTTGGACACTCAATAGTTATAAGGCACAGAGGGATCATTGAGGACGCTGACACGGTCTGCTACGTACTCATTCACCATCTTTCAAAACTTTTCTCTCCTTGTGACACTAGGCCGCGCATCAGAGCGAGGTTGCTGGCGGGGTGTCATGAAACTGTCCCAGGCCTTGGAGAGTGCTGCCTTGCCTCTGTTGGAACTTCTGTGTGTTCCCCTCGTCTCCCCTCCTCGGTTGCCTAAGGAACTACGTACTCTGATGCCAGTGTTGTCAGCTGGAAATTTTTGGACCAATTTTTCCACAAGGAACTTCTGGTATTGCACCATTTTGCTCGTCCTCTCCACCACAGGAATGAGAGATGAGAAGTTCTCTTTGTAGCGGGGGTCGAGAAGGGTGAACAACCAGTAATTGGTGTTGGTCAAAATGCGTATAACGCGAGGGTCACGGGAAAGGCAGCATAACATAAAGTCAGCCATGTGTGACAGAATCCCCAACAGACAAGACTTTGCTGTCCTCATCAGGAGGATGATTCTCAATCTCCTCATCCTCTTCCTCCTCTTCGGCCCACCTACGCTGAACAGATGGAATAAACCTGCTGTGGGTACTACCCTCTATAGCAACCGTCTCCTGCTCCTCCTCCTCATCATCATTATCATCCGAATCGCGCTGAGAAGACGAACAGAGGGTGGTCTGGGTATCACCCTGTATACTGTCTTCCCCTATTTCCAACTCTTCCACATGCAAAGCGTCCTCCTTCATTGTGATCAGCGAGCGTTTCAGTAGACACAGAAGTGGGATGGTTACGCTGATAATAGCGGCATCACTACTCACCATCTGTGTTGATTCCTGAAAGTTGCGTAAAACCTGACAGAGGTCAGACATCCATGCCCATTCGTCGCTTGTGAAGAGCGGAAGCTGACTAGAAAGGCGACGACCATGTTGCAGCTGGTATTCCACTACTGCCCTCTGCTGCTCACAAAGCCTGGCAAACATGTGGAACGTGGAGTTCCAGCGCGTGCTCACGTCGCACAACAGTCGGTGAGCTGGCTATTGCAAGCGCAGCTGCAGCGTTGCCAGACCAGTGGCAGCTGTAGATGACTTTTGGAAGTGGGCACACACGTGGCGCACCTTCACCAGTAGCTCAGAGAAATTGGGGTAGGTTTTGAGAAACAGCTGAACCACTAAGTTGACCACGTGGGCTAGGCATGGTATGTGTGTGAGCTTGCTAGTCTCTGAAGCCGCCACCAAGGTACGGCCATTATCAGACACAACCATGCCTGGTTTCGAGGTTGAGTGGCGAGAGCCACAGCTCAGTCTGATCCCTTATACCCTGCCACAGCTCTGTGGCGGTGTGCTGTTTGTCACCTAAACATATTAGTTTCAGCTACTGACTGATGGCTAAATGGTGCTGCAAGATGAGAATTCAGAGGTGGAAGTGGAGGAGGAGGTGCAGCCACTATAGTAGGTTGTGGAGGAAATCCTGATGGAAGTAGGGCCCGCAATCCTTGGCGTCGGTAGCACCTGTGCCATCCAAGGGTACGACTTGCTCCCGGCCTCCAACGGTCACCCAGTGTGCCGTCGTGAAATGTAGCATCCCTGGCCAGAAGCACTTATCCATGTGTCAATCGTTAAGTGGACCTTCCCAATTACTGTGTTGGTCAGGGCACGGGAGATGTAACGGGACACATGCTGGTGTAAGGCGGGGACGGCACACCAGGAACAATAGTGGCGGCTGTGGACTGAGTAACAAGGGACCGCCACCGCCATCAGACTGTGAAAAGTCTCAGTATCCACAGACCTAAATGGCAACATTTCCAGGGCCAGCAATTTGGAAAGGTGCGCATTTAGTGCTATGGCTTGTGGGTGGGTGGCTGGGTATTTGCGCTTTTGTTCTAAAGCCTGGGGTATGGACATCTGTATGGTGCGCTGGGACACAGAAGTGGATGTGCTAGCTGATGATGCTTGCGAAGTTCCAGGTGCAGGGCAAGAGGCATCCGGCCCTGCGTCTTGGACAGGGGATTGTCCAGCACGGGGGAAGAGGAGGGAGTGGTGTGACCCGCAGACACTGATTGTGGACCCAGGCGTTTGGCCCACCTATTAGGCTGCTTTGATGCCATGTGGCGGATCATGCTGGTGAGGTTGCTAGTGTTCACGCCCCTGCTCATCTTGGTACGGCAGAGGTTGCAAATGACAATTCTTTTATCGTCCGCACTTTCCTCAAAAAAGCACCAAACTGCGGAACACCTACCCCTTGGCAAGGGAGATTGCTGCAAGGGGGTGCTCTGGGGAACAGTTGCAGGCCTGTTTAGTGTGGCCCGCCTTCTTCTTTTTGCCACCCCACTGCCTCTTCCAGCCTGTTGCGGTGCTGTGGATCCCTCACACTCTGTACTGCTGTCCTTGCTCGGTTCCCAGGTTGGGTCAGTGATTTCATCGTCCAGCACCTCCTCTTCCACTTCCTCACTCTGGTCATCCTCCTGAGTTGAACTAACAACATCCTCACATATTGACAACTGTGTCTCATCCTCATCATCAATCTCTTGAGGCACTAATTGCCATTGACTTATTGGAAACTGTGTCTCATCATCATCATCCACTTCGTGAAACACAAATTGCCATTCCCCACCGTCATCTTTTTGTGTCTGTAAATGCTCAAGAGTTTGGGCATTGGTGCACACGATCTGCTCATGTCCCTCTTCAAGCGGCCTTGGAGAGAGGCCAAAATCAAGGAATGGCGATGAAAAGAGCTCCTCGGAATATCCAAGTGTGGGATCACTTGTTTGCCAAGACTCTCCATGGTGGTAGGAAGGAGGATCAGGGTGAGGATTCTGTTGACCAGACTCTTGACTACTGAGACTGGACTTTGTGGAAGACAGGGTGGTGCTTAACCGACTGGAAGCATTATCTGCTGCAATGCAACCGACCACCTGGTCGCACTGGTCTGACTTCAAGAGTGGTGTACTGCGCTACCCTGTAAACTGGGACATGAAGCTAGGTATCGTGGATGAGTGTGTTTCTTGTGCTCTGGCAGCAGGCACAGTTTCACCGCACTCAGGCCCACGGCCTCTGCGTGCACCATCAGCAGCACAGCCACTTCCCCGTCCCTTACTGCTCGCCTTCTGCATATTAAATGGTATATATGCTTGCAAGTATGTCACACGTACACTAACTTAGGTTTTGTAAGTGTATGCATAAATAAATTAGACTGAATGTCACTGATATTTAGGATGCGCAAAAGTAATACAGGAGATGTAGCGCAGGTAATGTCGCTGCTGTCACCAGCGGCTAATAAGAAAAATTACAGGGAATGTCACAGCTATTTGGGAAGCGCAAACGTTAAACAGGAGATGTAGCGCAGGCAATGTTGCTGTCACCAGCGGCGAAAAAATTTAACTGAATGTCATTGATATTTATGATGCGCAAATGTTATACAGGAGATGTAGCACAGGTAATGTTGCTGCTGTCACCAGCGGATAATAAAAAATTACAGGGAATGTCACTGATATTTAGGATGGGCAAACGTTATACAGGCAATGTAGCGCAGGTAATGTAACTGTCCGCAGCGGACACCGTCTACAACAAAAGTACACTGGATGTCACAGATATTTTTAGTATGCACACACGTTAAACAGGAGATGTAGCGCAGGTAATGTCACTCTCCGCAGCATCTTTGGAAAAAGTACACTGGTTATCACAGATATTTTTAGGATGCGCAAACATTATACAGGAGATGTAGCGCAGGTAATGTCACTGTCCGCAGCGGATACCGTCTACGGAAAAAGTACACTGGATATCACAGATATGTTTAGGCTGCGCACACGTTTCATAGGAGATGTAGCGCAGATAATGTCGCTGTCTGCAGCAGCCAAACAATTTGCAAGCTATTTAGCACAGGTTACGCTAAAAATATATATTGCTGCCAGATACAACAATAGTCCTTAAAAGGAGTAGGCGTCTAAGTCTAGCCAGGGAAGAGAGCAGAACCAAAGTGTAGGAGCTGACAGACAAGCCAGCCTGGACTCGTGTACTGGTCAAAGCAAGGCAAAGAGCAAAAAATCTACAAAGCAGACCAGAAAAAGAGAGAGAGGTGCAGGGTAGAAGGTCTGTAGAGGTAAACTGAATCACAAGATACTTATAGACACTATACAGTTCCAAGTATTTGCTAAGGAGCATTTAAACTAGGAAAGGGGGGCAAAAGAGTGATAATCCAGCAGTCCAACTGCCCCCAGAACAATAATGCCAGAAGATGCCAGTAGCACAATGGTTAAGAAATGACAAGCTCAGATTCTTATCTAGAAATGCTCGCAGTTTAGGGAATAAGATCAATGAACTTGAGGCTATAATGGCATCTGAGAATATAGATGTAGTGGCTGTTACTGAGACGTGGTTCAAGGGGAGTAATGACTGGGATATATCAATACCAGGGTTCTCTCTATACAGGAAAGACAGAGAAGGCAAGAAGGGGGGAGGGGTGGCCCTGTATGTGAAAGATAGCATAAAATCTAATTTGATACAAGTTAGCGAGAACAATTTAGAGTCAGTTTGGGTTACCTTGCAGCTTGATAATCATAAGGTAACTCGTGTAGGTGTGATATATAGACCACCTAGCCAAGTCAAAGAATTAGATGATCTACTAGTTGAGGAAATAGCTAAAATGACATTTAAGGGGGAAGTTATCATTATGGGAGACTTCAATCTTCCAGATGTAAACTGGAAAATCAAAATAGCTAGTTCTGCCAGGAGTACAGATATTCTAAATTCCCTACTGGGAATTTGGTATATGATATTACTGTAGGGGAAAGCTTGGGATCTAGTGATCACCAGTCAGTGTGGTTTACTATAAGTACAGTGACTGAGTCACACCACACAAAAACAAAAGTTTTAGATTTTAGAAAAACTGACTTTTCTAAAATTAGATTAGTGGTATACGAGTCCCTATCAGATTGGAACAGTTTCATTGGAGTCCAGGAGAAATGGGACTACTTAAAAGTGGCACTATTGAAGGCAACAGAAAATCGCATTAGGCTTGTCAGTAAAAGCAAAAAAAGGAAAAGACCACTGTGGTACTCAGCAGAAGTGGCCAAAATCATTAAAAACAAAAAGATAGCATTTAGGAATTATAAAAAAAAAAAAAAACGAGGATGACAGGCAAATTTTCAAGATTAGGCAGAGAGTGGCCAAACAAGTTATAAGAGCTTCTAAAGCACAGGCAGAAGAGAAATTAGCTCAGTCAGGGAAAAAAGCCATTCTTCAGATACATAAATGAAAAAAGGAAACTAAAACAAGGAATTACTAAATTAAAAACAAAAGAAGGAAGGTATATGGAAGAAGATAAAGAACTAGCTGACTGCCTCAATGAATACTTCTGTTCAGTTTTTACAAAGGAAAATGAAGGAAAAGGACCTCAGTTAGGAAAGAAGACTAATGAATCTTTTGATGCATGTGTCTTTACAGAGGAAGAGGTTCTAAGTCAGCTGTCTAAAATTAATACAAATAAGTCACAGGGGCCTGATGGGATACACCTAAAGCTATTAAAAGAGCTCAGCAGTGAACTAGCAAAACCATTAACAGATTTATTTAACCAATCACTGGCAACAGGAGTCGTCCCAGAAGATTGGAAATTATCAAATGTTGTACCCATTCACAAGAAAGGTAGTAGGGAGGAATCGGGCAACTATAGGCCAGTAAGCCTGACATCAATAGTGGGGAAATGAATGGAAACAGTACTTAAGGAGAGGATTGTGGAACATCTAAAATCCCATGGATTGAAAGATGAAAAACAGCATGGGTTTACTTCAGGGAGATCATGTCAAACTAATCTTATTGATTTTTTTGATTGGGTGACTAAAATAATAGATGGAGGAGGTGCAGTAGACATCGCTTATCTAGACTTTAGTAAGGCTTTTGATACTGTCCCACACAGAAGGCTTATCAATAAATTGCAGTCTTTGGGCTTGGTCTCCTATATTGTTGAATGGATTAGGCAGTGGCTGAGGGACAGGCAACAGAGGGTTGTAGTCAATGGAGTATATTCAGACCAAGGTCTTGTTACCAGTGGGGTACCTCAGGGATCTGTTCTGGGACCCATATTGTTTAATATCTTTATCAGCGAAATTGCCGAAGGCCTCGATGGTAAGGTGTGTCTTTTTGCTGATGACACAAAGATTTGTAACAGGGTTGATGTTCCTGGAGGGATACACCAAATGGAAAAGGATTTAGGAAAACTAGAGGAATGGTCAAAAATCTGGCAACTAAAATGTAATGTTGATAAGTGCAAGATAATGCACCTGGGGCGTAAAAACCCAAGAGCAGAATATAAAATCAGTGATACACTCCTAACCTCAGTATCTGATGAAAGGGATTTAGGGATCATTATTTCAAAAGACTTAAAGGTAGGCAGGCAATGTCATAGAGCAGCAGGAAATGCTAGCAGAATGCTTGGGTGTATAGGGAGAGGAATTACCAGTAGAAAGAGGGAGGTGCTCATGCCGCTCTACAGAGCACTAGTGAGACCTCATTTGGAGTATTGTGCTCAGTACTGGAGACCATATCTCCAGAAGGATATTGATACTTTGGAGAGAGTTCAGAGAAGAGCTACAAAACTGGTACATGGATTACAGGATAAAACTTACCAGGAAAGATTAAAGGACCTTAACATGTATAGCTTGGAAGAAAGACGAGACAGAGGGGATATGATAGAAACTTTTAAATACATAAAGGGAATCAACAAGGTAAAAGAGGAGAGAATATTTAAAAGAAGAAAAACTGCTACAAGAGGACATAGTTTTCAAATTAGAGGGGCAAAGGTTTAAACGTAACATCAGGAAGTATTACTTTACTGAGATAGTAGTGGGTGCATGGAATAGCCTTCCTGCAGAAGTGGTAGCTACAAATACAGTGAAGGAGTTAAAGCATGCATGGGATAGGCATAAGGCCATCCTTCATATAAGATAGGTCCAGGGGCTATCCATAGTATTCAGTATATTGGGCAGACTAGATGGGCCAAATGGTTCTTATCTGCC
This sequence comes from Bufo bufo, assembly GCF_905171765.1. Lineage (NCBI taxonomy): Eukaryota > Metazoa > Chordata > Amphibia > Anura > Bufonidae > Bufo > Bufo bufo. The sequence continues at coordinate 74,464,162 of NC_053391.1, read as the reverse complement.
GACACATTCTATGTTTCTATAGTCACATTGTTCAGTAGTGTAAAGACATTCAGTCCCTGAACAAGTCTACAAAAGGCAGAAATCTGGAAATGCCCACTACTTCACAACCTGCTGAGCACATTGTGGAAACCAAACTAACCTAACTATGAATACTGTATAAAAGGTGCAAAGCATACGTTACATCGTACAAGAGAAAGTGTGCACCTTCATTCTTGATAGCTTATGCAAAATTCAGCTGCAGTAGTGTAGTGTTAGAATTGCTCTAAAGAGACACATTGGCTTACTGACTACCTTTGAAGCCATACATCCTATAAGAATTGTGGAAAGTGCATTAGTGTAACAGCTGATGGCCAATGCACATTGAGAACTGTAATAATGATGTACTTAAACTTGAATCTTTAGTAAAGAATTGTTCTACTACAAAACTGTCTCATTATTGCCTCCTCCATGGCAGCCGGGATCCTGCATTGCACCTCATAATTCGTTAACACCAAGGAAACCTCCAACCACCAATAGGCAGGAGAACCTCAGAATCCAAAGTGTGCCTTGAAGAGAAGAAAAAAGTGTACCCTTCCTACCACTGCACAAACCAGGAGAGAGTCAGAGTGTGTAACCACTACTACCATCATGCTTGCTACTATCACTCATATCCTCTACTCTGCTCTCCTCTTCTAAGCTTGGGGCAGTAATAGGACCCAATGTTTAAAATGCATCCTATACTGAAATGAATTTTGCTGAACAAATATCTTTTTGGGGTTGGGATTATACCAAGCTTTTTCAGAGAAGATCCCTAAAATTGTGCAGAAAATACATTTAGTGAGTTTTCAAGACAACCACACAAAATTGTAATGAAAATGGTCTTCTAGTAGGTTGGTCCTTTCACAGAAGGGCTAAAATGTAGAAATAAAAATATGTCAAAATGAATTAAAAAACATATAGTTATCTTCTGCAAGGGTGGACCTTGCAACTGCCCATATAATATTAGGGTACTGAAAATCTTTCACATAAAAAAGTGTCTAGAACATGAGCTTTCTCAGAGAGGAAGTATTTTGGAGAGGTTTCAGTGTGCATCACATCTATGTGAATTGGAAATTGTCATAGAATATAACAAATCTGGTTTAGATCAAGTCTTCTCAAAGAGTCTTTTAAGAGAGGTCTCTTAGTAAATAGCTCAATCAACTGCAGTAGCTCAAGGGGAATAACTTGTTAGCTTTGCTAGAATCCTCTCCTTTTTAAGGGTTATATTAAGAAACTATTGAATGAACTCAAAATAATTTGCTCAGATGCCATATAAAATTACTACTTTAAAAGAAATGTTCTACTGACACGCCATATTTTATACTAAGGACTACTCAGTTTTGCCACTAGCTCTGGGGCAGTACTGACTCTGAGGATTTATTGTTCTGTCTTATACAGGAAGAGAAGAATTATGTTGTGTAAGAAGCATGATTTACAGAGCACAACACATCAATGTTTTATGAAGTAAAAGAACAGAATGAATGTCATATCCAGACAAGAATGCAAAAACAGTAACCGAGAAGAGGGTGACACACATCCTTATGGGGGAACAGGAAGGGAATTGGTTTTAGTTGAAAGAATTAAGTTACTGAAATGCTAGAAAGCATGAGGCAAAACGTACTTTACATCAGAAAAAGAACTGATCAGTATCAAAATAGAGATTCATCTCAATGCACAGGGCAAAACGTACTGTATATCAGAAATATAACTGATCAGTACCAAAATAGAGATAATTCACAATGAGAAGACATACCGTATAAGGTTTAAAGAGAAGGGGGAAAAGCTCAGAGTCAAATGAACAGACCAAGTCAGATATTGGGTTCACAAAGGCAGGTTCAGGCAAGGCAACGATACAAGAACAGCAAGTTTCATTCATAGGCATATAAAGTCATTAAAAGACAGAAACTTACAGAAAATGTAAGATGAGGGAAGATTGCTATACAACACAGCTAGTTAGAGCAAGAAGAAAGCAGAAAATTGGAACAAATGCATCTTCTATAAAGATGCTAAGGATGAATACATCTCCAATAGAGTGTCCATTTCAGCATATTGAGGGTGGAAGCTTTTAGTATAGTAACTTGTGGTTTCATAGTGAGACAAAAAAATTAAACATTACAGAAAATATATAAAATTAAATTTTAATGAAATTGTATTGTGAGAAAAAATGACATCTGTAAAAGGTGTGCACATCAGGCTGTTTTGTTATATGTATCAGCAGCAAATGAACTTATATGAAGTTATAATCTAACTAATTATATACAATCATTAACTACTAAAAAGTGCCTTAGATGTATTCACTTACTGGTGTGACAGATGGTTACCTCATAATATACACACAAAGATGCTGCATGCCGCATGCTAATGAGCTGATTTGAGTCCGGCGTGATGTCATTGAGTCCAGCGTATATTTAATTCAGAGCTATAGCCACTCCCCTGCCCACCTGCTGCTGATTCATATGGAAACAAACTGTTATTCAGCAGCAGGTGGGCGGGGAGAGTCAGGAGCTCATGAATATTCATGACTCATCATTATCAGCTGAAGCTTTTCAATACAAGATGTTGGCAGATTGACTGGGTCAATTAAAGAAAGTGACCCAGCATTGTGCTAAGAGAATCAGTCACTTATTTATGTTGCCCTTAGTTAGGACACCATAAAACTGGTGATAGGTTCCTTTTAATGTAAATAACCTGACAATCCAACATGTTAAAGGGTTATTCCAGAGCACAAAAAAGATGCCCCAGAGAGCACACATTCTATTGGTATAAATGCAAGCGACCAGTGGAGAGGCCAAAGGACAAGAAATTCACTGGCTCCTGCACATGAAGGTGAAGGCCATCTATACTGAAGAAAGGCAGCTCACGCCAGTGTGCCTGCATGCCAGGTAGATCTGCCAGCTGAGCCCACTAACGTTCGGGAGCCCCAGCGCATCTCCTCATTGGCCCGGGACTCTGATATCAGCAGAGGCTGCCCCCAGCTTTGGTTCAGGGTACTTATCCAGAAGAAGCTAGATTCCTAATATGAGAAACTCAGTTTTTCCATGCTTTTTGGAATGAAAAATGGCTTCTCCAGAGAAGCATTTTGTGGGGACACAAGCATGGAAATAGACAGAATAAAATGTATAAAAAAAACAGTGATTGAACAGTTTGAGCCAACTATGAAAAATGTAGTGGATAAAAAATAGAAGAAAATTGATCTATGAAGCACATCTAAGAAAAAAACATGTTCATCGGTCACATGGCCTAGGAGCAGCTCAACCCCATAGAAGTGAATGGGGCTGAGCGCAACACCAAGCACAGCCGTTATACACTGCGTGCAGAATTATTAGGCAAATGAGTATTTTGACCACATCATCCTCTTTATGCATGTTGTCTTACTCCAAGCTGTATAGGCTCGAAAGCCTACTACCAATTAAGCATATTAGGTGATGTGCATCTCTGTAATGAGAAGGGGTGTGGTCTAATGACATCAACACCCTATATTAGGTGTGCATAATTATTAGGCAACTTCCTTTCCTTTGGCAAAATGGGTCAAAAGAAGGACTTGACAGGCTCCGAAAAGTCAAAAATAGTGAGATATCTTGCAGAGGGATGCAGCACTCTTAAAATTGCAAAGCTTCTAAAGCGTGATCATCGAACAATCAAGCGTTTCATTCAAAATAGTCAACAGGGTCGCAAGAAGCGTGTGGAAAAACAAAGGCGCAAAATAACTGCCCATGAACTGAGAAAAGTCAAGCGCGCAGCTGCCAAGATGCCACTTGCCACCAGTTTGGCCATATTTCAGAGCTGCAACATCACTGGAGTGCCCAAAAGCACAAGGTGTGCAATACTCAGAGACATGGCCAAGGAAAGAAAGGCTGAAAGATGACCACCACTGAACAAGACACACAAGCTGAAACGTCAAGACTGGGCCAAGAAATATCTCAAGGTTTTATGGACTGATGAAATGAGAGTGAGTCTTGATGGGCCAGATGGATGGGCCCGTGGCTGGATTGGTAAAGGGCAGAGAGCTCCAGTCCGACTCAGACGCCAGCAAGGTGGAGGTGGAGTACTGGTTTGGGCTGGTATCATCAAAGATGAGCTTGTGGGGCCTTTTTGGGTTGAGGATGGAGTCAAGCTTAACTCCCAGTCCTACTGCCAGTTTCTGGAAGACACCTTCTTCAAGCAGTGGTACAGGAAGAAGTCTGCATCCTTCAAGAAAAACATGATTTTCATGCAGGACAATGCTCCATCACACGCGTCCAAGTACTCCACAGAGTGGCTGGCAAGAAAGGGTATAAAAGAAGAAAATCTAATGACATGGCCTCCTTGTTCACCTGATCTGAACCCCATTGAGAACCTGTGGTCCATCATCAAATGTGAGATTTACAAGGAGGGAAAACAGTACACCTCTCTGAACAGTGTCTGGGAGGCTGTGGTTGCTGCTGCACGCAATGTTGATGGTGAACAGATCAAAACACTGACAGAATCCATGGATGGCAGGCTTTTGAGTGTCCTTGCAAAGAAAGGTGGCTATATTGGTCACTGATTTGTTTTTGTTTTGTTTTTGAATGTCAGAAATGTATATTTGTGAATGTTGAGATGTTATATTGGTTTCACTGGTAAAAATAAATAATTGAAATGGGTATATATTTGTTTTTTGTTAAGTTGCCTAATAATTATGCACAGTAATAGTCACCTGCACACACAGATATCCCCCTAAAATAGCTAAAACTAAAAACAAACTAAAAACTACTTCCAAAAATATTCAGCTTTGATATTAATGAGTTTTTTGGGTTCATTGAGAACATGGTTGTTGTTCAATAATAAAATTAATCCTCAAAAATACAACTTGCCTAATAATTCTGCACTCCCTGTATAATGTACATTGTGTTTGGCATTGTGTTTGGTAAGCAGGGAGAAAACCCTGACACTCACAGGAGTGCCAGTGCCTTTTCAAACAGCTAATCAACAGGAATCCCGTGTGTCGGTCCCCCACTGATCAGAAGTTCCTGAGAATCCCATCCTGTTTTATATTGGAAGGTTTGGCTTTTATGTGCTGTGGTAAGCAATAGATTTGATTGCTCTTGTAAACAAATGAACAGTTCTTTGTTTATGGTGAAGACAATTAATTTATTTCACATTGTTGCTACATATCCACTGCTTCAACCCAGCGCGCTGCCAGAGGGGACAATAATGTATGGCTTAGCAATGCATTACAGGTCTGCCTGGCAGGGAATTGGCTAGAGAATTGTTCAACTTTGGAAAGGTTTCTCAAGTAGAATACAAAATCGCAGGTTGATATTTTAGTGCTCACATAAAGCATTTAAAAGAAAAGAACTAATTAAGTTTGTAAAATATTTTTCTTTAAAGTTCAGGATAATTTAAGGTTCATTTCATTTATTAAACTGCTGGATCTGGACTTAAAAAAAGTAAAGTGCACAAAGTGCTGAGTTTTCAAATATGTGAAGGTAGCAAACATTTTGATAGTTTTATATTCAGTTGATCACTTGGTTGACTCCCATCATTGGTCAATTGCATATTGTATATTATAATTTTAGCACTTACTGCAGAATATATTACAGGGAGCTCTGGATTTTCCACTAGGAACAAGAGACTCTATCCTATGGGTGGTCCTTGGTAACTGGGGTTGCTGCTCAAGTTAGGGAAAGGAATATATGTATGCATTGTAATTTAAATACATTAACTACATACATATTATGTAGTCCTATTTGTAGATGACTAACGGTACATTCACACAGTGAACAGTGAAAAACGTTGCAGATGTCTATTTTCAGAACCAATTACAGTATTAGGGTTATTCACATGGTGATTTTTTTTTAAGCCAGTGTGTTCCTGCCATCAAAAATAGGACATGACAATTTCATGGCCAGACGGACCCCATTGAAATTAATTGGCCAATTTTTAACAGCCGTTTAGATGGGAGTGCACTAGTCTAATGGCCATGAAAAACTGGTACACCATGTAAATAAAGAGCCTTTCAGATGTTAACATAATAAAAAAGTACAAACCACTTACATATTAGGGAACACTTGTTCCGCACTGGAGGCAGCAGGACCTGATGCCCCCAGTGTTGCAAAGTCCCATCATGTCACAACTCTGGGAGTGTCAGGTCCTGCTTCCTCCAGTGTGGACTGCCTGCGATGAGATTGTTTTGTTTAACTTTCTGTCACTATCGTGGCTGGGGTGGGGGGAATTATATATATGGGGATATTTTATATACAGGGGGCCACTGTGATGGGCATTATAGACAATGGGGGCACTACAGGGGATCCGTTAAAGATACTAGGGGAAATATGGTTGGCATTATGGTGAGCACTACAGAGGGGGATTATATATATACTGAGGGCAGTGTGGAAGGCCACAATATATTCTGAGGGTACTGCTGGGGTTTGGGGTTTAACCCCTTAAGGACTCGGGAAACAGGGCGTACCAGTACGTCCTAAGTCCCTAAGGGATTAAAAAGCCAATAAAAACAGATGTAAAACTGATGCAAAACAAGCATTAAAGACAAGCAGAAAATGGATGCACACACTGATGCTAAATGACTATAAAAGACTGACAGTGTAACCATTTTTAATGTTTTTTATTATTATTTTTTAACGGTCATGTAAATGTATCCTAAGGGGGTTGTTTAGGAAAAAAAAAAATCATCTGCTTTTTCAGAAACAGTTCCACTCTTGTCAATTGGCTGTGCTGTGTGTATAAGGGCATTTAATAAATAGGTTCGGCTTTTGTTCTATAAAGTATGATGTGTGATTATTAATGGAAACAAGCTTGTTCTGCCAAAATACCCCCAAGATCCAGTTACTTATTTTTTTTTAAATGAGTGAAGTGCTGATCCTTCAATTCTGCAGGAAGCTAAGATTTCAACTTTTAGCCACTTTATCATTTGATGATCAAAAAAAAATGGTTTAATTAATTTTATATATAATAAATGTGTTCTCAATCCTGCATCCAGACGCTTACTGTATTAGAAGAAAAGCAGACCCCCCCCCCCCATCCTTCTTATTCTGGACAACCCCTTAATTGCATAGGCTGAGGATCACTGTTGGGTCTATAAAGGATGTAGTGTGTTTAGCAATGTCAAGACACTAAAATGCAAGTATATTTTGCCTGAATGCCTCAATATTTCAGGGCTGATTATAATACAACTTCTTCTATATGAAAGCCCTTAATAATAATGCTACAGGTACAGAGGATTACTCAAGCTTTCTGTAAACAGTGATGGATGTTATAAAGCCCCCTACGAGCAGCACTTCTCAGGCATATATCCCCTGACAATGCTTCAGTCCAGGGGCGTAGCTAGAAATGCATGGGCCCCATAGCAAAAAAAAATTATGGGCCCCCCCCCCTCTGTGCCATCCACAGATCCCCCTCCCCTAAATAGTGCCATCCACAGATCCCCCTCCCCTAAATAGTGCCATCCACAGATCCCCCTCCCCTAAATAGTGCCATCCACAGATCCCCCTCCCCTAAATAGTGCCATCCACAGATCCCCCCTCCCCTAAATAGTGCCATCCACAGATCCCCCCTCCCCTAAATAGTGCCATCCACAGATCCCCCTCCCCTAAATAGTGCCATCAACAGATCCCCCTCCCCTAAATAGTGCCATCCACAGATCCCCCCTCCCCTAAATAGTGCCATCCACAGATCCCCCCTCCCCTAAATAGTGCCATCCACAGATCCCCCTCCCCTAAATAGTGCCATCTACAGATCCCCCTCCCCTAAATAGTGCCATCCACAGATCCCCCTCCCCTAAATAGTGCCATCCACAGATCCCCCTCCCCTAAATAGTGCCATCCACAGATCCCCCTCCCCTAAATAGTGCCATCCACAGATCCCCCCTCCCCTAAATAGTGCCATCCACAGATCCCCCCTCCCCTAAATAGTGCCATCCACAGATCCCCCTCCCCTAAATAGTGCCATCAACAGATCCCCCTCCCCTAAATAGTGCCATCCACAGATCCCCCCTCCCCTAAATAGTGCCATCCACAGATCCCCCCTCCCCTAAATAGTGCCATCCACAGATCCCCCTCCCCTAAATAGTGCCATCCACAGATCCCCCCTCCCCTAAATAGTGCCATACACAGATCCCCCCTCCCCTAAATAGTGCCATCCACAGATCCCCCTCCCCTAAATAGTGCCATCCACAGATCCCTCTCCCCTAAATAGTGCCATCCACAGATCCCCCCTCCCCTAAATAGTGCCATCCACAGTGCCATCCACACTCCCCTAAATAGTGCCATCCACAGATCCCCCTCCCCTAAATAGTGCCATCCACAGATCCCCCCTCCCCTAAATAGTGCCATACACAGATCCCCCCTCCCCTAAATAGTGCCATCCACAGATCCCCCTCCCCTAAATAGTGCCATCCACAGATCCCTCTCCCCTAAATAGTGCCATCCACAGATCCCCCCTCCCCTAAATAGTGCCATCCACAGTGCCATCCACACTCCCCTAAATAGTGCCATACACAGATCCCCCTCCCCTGAACAGTGCCATCCACAGTATCAGGTGCCTCTCTCTCCCCCCCCCCCCCCCCCATGTGCCAGTATCAGGTGCCACCCCCCCCCCCCCAGGTGCCAGTATCAGGTGCCAACCCCCCCCCCCCCGCTCCCCCCGCTCCCCCCGCTCCCCCCATGGCAGTAACAGTCGGGTATTAAAAAAAAAAAAAATAAACACTTCTACTTACCTCCATGTCAGGTCAGTATATTAGATTTAGATAGCGCCTCTGACTGGCGCCAGTGCGGCCGGCGGGACCACTCCCACCATAGTCCCACTCCCTCCACAGCAGGTACCCCCCCCCACCGGGGCCCCCCCGGCCTAGCCCCACCCCCTCCACCGCCTGAGTCCGCCTCCTGAGTCCTCCCACCCAGTCCCTCTAGTTAGTAGGAGGCGGAGCCGGAGGAAATTCATTCCTTTCCTCCTGCACTGCAGTCTGCGGCGCTGGTGCCAGCCTGGCTCCGCCTCCGCTACGCCCCCGTTCCGGCCCCCTCCACCGCGTCCGCCTACCTCATGTTCTCCAGTCCAGAGTCCAGACACTCCTTAAGTTGTGCGGCAGCCGGCAGTGCTACAGGCTACAGCCTACTTCCCCCAGGGCCCCAGCCAGGCCCGAGCCGCAGACCGCCCACGCCCCGCCCACTACACTGTGCGGGCGGTCGGGCCTGGCTGCCTGTGAGTGTGTGTATTAATAAAAAAAAAAAAAAAAAAAAATAAAAAAAAAATTATGCGGTCCGGACGGGCCCCCAGTGGCGTAGGGCCCCATAGCCACTGCTATGGTTGCTATGGCGATCCCTACGCCACTGCTTCAGTCTGTGTGCTAGTGGTGATGTTTATAACCAATATGTTTTTTTTTGTGTTTTTTTTACATTCTAAATTCCTTTAACCACTTCCCATCTGGGCCCTTTGCCCCCTTCCTGACCAGGCCAAATTTTGCAAAACTGACATATCTCACTTTATGTGGTAATAACTTTGGAACACCTTTATTTATCCAAGTCATTCAGAGATTGTTTTCTCGTGACACATTGTACTTCATGATAGTCATAAATTTGAGTCAAAATATTTCACCTTTATTTATGAAAAAATCCCAAATTTACCCAAAAATTTGAAAAATTCGCAATTTTCTAAATTTCAATTTCTCTGCTTTCAAAACAGAAAGTGATACCTCATAAAATAGTTATTATTTAACATTTCCCATATGTCTACTTTATGTTGGCATCATTTTGGAAATGTCATTTTATTTTTTTAGGACGTTAGAAGGCTTAGAAGTTTAGAAGCAATTCTTCAAATTTTTAAGAAAATTGCCAAAACCCACTTTATAAGGACCAGTTCAGGTCTGAAGTCACTTTGTGGGGCCTACATAGTGGATACCCCCATAAATGACCCCATTGTAGAAACTACACCCCTCAAGGTATTCAAAACCGATTTTACAAACTTTGTTAACCCTTTAGGCGTTCCACAAGAATTAAAGGAAAATGGAGATCAAATTTTTAAATTTCACTTTTTTGGCAGATTTTCCATTTTAATCAATTTTTTTCTTTAACACATCGATGGTTAACAGCCAAACAAAACTCAATATTTATTACCCAGATTCTGCGGTTTACAGAAACACCCCACATGTGGTCGTAAACTGCTGTATGGGCACACGGCAGGGCGCAGAAGGAAAGGAACTCCACATGGTTTTTAGATGCCATGTCCCATTTGAAGCCCCCTGATGCACCCTTACAGTAGAAACTCCCAAGAAGTGACCCCATTTTGGAAACTAGGGGATAAGGTGCCAGTTTTATTAGTACTATTTTTGGGTACATATGATTTTTTGATCATTCATTATAACACTTTATGGGGCAAGGTGACCAAAAAATTGGTTGTTTTAGCACAGTTTCTATTTATTTATTTTTACAGCGTTCACCTGAGGGGTTCAGTCAAGTGACATTTTTATAGAGCAGATTGTTACGGACGTGGCGATACCTAATATGTATACTTTTTCTCGTTTATTAAATTTTTACACAATAATAGCATTTTTGAAACCAAAAAATTATGTTTTAATGTGTCCATGTTCTGAGAGCTATAGTTTTTTTATTTTTTGAGAGATTTTCTTATGTAGGGGCTCATTTTTTGCAGGATGAGGTGACGGTTTTATTGGTACTATTTTGTGGGACATACGTGTTTTTGATCACTTGGTGTTGCACCTTTTGTGATGCAAGGTGACAAAAATTGCTTGTTTTGACACAGTTTTTTTTATTATTTTTTTACGGTGTTCACCCGAGGGGTTAGGTCATGTGATATTTTTATAGAGCTGGTTTTTACGGACGCGGCAATACCTAATATGTATACTTTTTTTTATTTGTTTCACTTTAACACAATAATAGCATTTTTGAAACCAAAAAAATGATGTTTTAGTGTCTCCATGTTCTAAGAGCTATAGTTTTTTTATTTTTTGAGAGATTTTCTTATGTAGGGGCTCATTTTTTGCGGGATGAGGTGACGGTTTTATTGGTACCATTTTGTGGGACATACGCATTTTTGATCACTTGGTGTTGCACCTTTTGTGATGCAAGGTGACAAAAATTGCTTGTTTTGACACAGTTTTTTTTATTTATTTTTTACGGTGTTCACCCGAGGGGTTAGGTCATGTGATATTTTTATAGAGCTGGTTTTTACGGACGCGGCAATACTAAATATGTCTATTTTATTTTATTTTTTCTATTTTTAATTTTTTTTTTTATTCCTTACTTGGGATTTTTTTTTTTTACATGTGAACCTTTTTTTATTTTATTTTTTCAACACTTTATTTTATTTTTATTTTATTTTACACTTTTCGTCCCCCATAAGGTCATACAAGACCTCTGGGGGACATTTACTTCACTTTTTTTTTTTTTTTTCACTGTTGATTTCTCCTGTAACTGGGGCTGACATAGTAGCCCCAGTTACAGTGGAAATGCACCCCTATAGAGGCTGTACAGCAGCAATCCTGCGCTGTACAGCCTCACAGCAGGCTGATCGAGGTCTCTGAGAGACCTCACACAGCTCCTGCACACTCCGGTCACGGCGGTCACATGACCGCCGGGCCGGAACAGAAAGCGCACAGCGCTTCCTGCTCTGCAGACACAGCGCTCGGTGAGCGCTGTGTCTGCAGCTATCGTGAAGGCAGGGACACCTGGGCACTGTCCCTGCCTTATCTCTGGGTTGCCCTGCTGTCACTGACAGCGGGCAACCCAATCAGCAGCTGCACGATTAGCGTGCAGCTGCTATTTCTGACAGGACGTTTTAAAACGTGCTGTCAGAAATAGACGTCCACCCATAGGACGTTTATATCCTATGGGCGGACGTGAGGCGGTTAATATTAAAGTCCACATCTAATCTCACAGAATAGGAATATGCATGGACAGTGAGCTGATTGTGATCTTTGATCCACATCTCTCCGAAGAGGTGGAACATATGCAAATTTGCATAAAATAGAGTTTCTGGTAGTTTGAGGGCATTCCTGGGGAGAATGGAAAGGTCTTCAACTTATTAATATTCAAATGCCTTAACTTGGTATTCAATTGGTATGCAGTCACCCCTAGACCACTTGTGAATTGGAAGTTCAAGAGGAAGTACCACTTCTGCTACAAATAGGAATTTGTCATCTGAGAGGTACTTTTTTCATCAATAGTTCTTAGACAATTATCACTTAGGAACTGTTAAGGTGCCGACACCTTCAATGGCTGTCAGCCAACAGCTATCTCTCCTAACTCTCTACATATACATTGATATTGGTTTGGATGAGTGTGTATGTATGTATTTTCATTGAGGAGAGAGGAAGGTGAAGGGTGAACAAAAGGAATGGGAGAAGAAATTCAATTCACCCCGATCCTTCTCTCCACCATCTTCTGTTGGTGAAGAGTCAGAAGTTAACAAATGTATTAGATTGTCAGGAGGTTCGCGGGCTCAGCTGGCAATACACTAAGGTGTATGGGGGTCCTATCATTTCGATTCAACAAATTTATTAGGTGATAAAAGATACATGTAGTATAACATTAAAATTATATGTTGAATCAGATAAATAATGAAATAAAATGAATAACATGAAGAATCTTATTGCTAGTTTTCTTTTCATTAGGAGCAAAAATTCAGATCAATGCCCTAACCTCATATCTAAATATCTTAGGCTAAGGTAGAGTAGCTGGTTGTTGTCCTCTTTTTCATGCAGCCACTTCTAGCTATCACCCCGTTTCCATGAATCTCTATCATGTCTGATATGGCAGTTAACAGACGTGCGGCGCAGAACGGAGGAAAGAGGAATACCCTTCCACTAGGGAGAGAGAGAAGTGGTGACCCCTAACCCACCTAGCACTGGCACCTGGCTGCCCTGATGTCCATAGACGGGCTGCTAACCCGTACTCCGATCACATGCCTCATCCCTGGCTTACCCTGAAACAAGCCCTAGGTAGTGAGTAGAGCGGTGGGAGCACTAGTCCTTATCACTGACAACTAGGGTAACAACAGGGAAAGAACAAACAACAGAAACACCACAAACAATCCCCGAGGAGACAACAAACAGAAGAGAACCGGAGATCTGACAGCACCAGTTCCAATAGTTCCACAACAACTCCAACTCCGCCAGAGGTCAGAATAAAAGATCTGGAAAGAAGGTCTATATCTCGCAACAAGGAAAGCATAAAGGGAAAATATATACAGATGTAGTAGAGTTAACACACATGCTTTTTGAGGCATATTATCTAAACTGAATGCGTTAAGCAAACACCTTCAATTGATTTTTAATGACTTTTCTTTCAAGATAACGCGATGAGTTAAGAAATTTGAGTTTAGAGTTTGTGTGTTAACCCTGCTACATCTGTAGTAGCTGGGAGTGGCTGACAGAGAACCGCTGAAAGAAAAGGCTACAGATTCCTAAATAGGACTAAAAGGATTACAGACCTAGGTCATTCTCACCACTAGGTCATGGAGCGATCTCTTGAGAAACCGAGCGAGTAGCCACCAGCTGCGACCTTTTGACCCCAGGCAGAACAGGGTCAGTGATAGGTCGGTCGTGACACCCTCATAACAATCTCACAGTCCTTTCCATAACTGTGTATTTATAGTCAACCATTAATGAAAAGTTTTGCTGGTTTACACAAGGACAGTTCAAAAAAATAGTAAAATGAGCGCCCAAACCATAGGGAATAATGAATAAAGCAGGAAAACTACATTATGCATTTGTACCTCAAATGAAATTATGTAATGCCTTTTTACTACATTAAGTCTCTTCATGAACAGTCATTTACAAAGGACATAGAAAGAACTAGGAACTTTAAAAAAAAAATGATGTGTAAATGTTAATGCTTGATTCTCTTTTAACCCAGCAACAGACAGGAACATTTCATTAAAGGGACTCAGTCATCTCGCTTCCTTAAAGGTGACCTGAAGTGTCAAATCATTGATCCAGAACTGCTTTTTCCTCTGTTCTATTTTCCCGTAAATGGTAACTCCAGCAATATTAAAGTAATAAAATTGTTGATTACCCCGAGGAATCTCTAGAAACGAGACCATTAGATACTGTTCAATTTCAATACAAAGTGTTCGTCTGTAATTGAAACCATATTAATATAGTGGATAACCATTATGTATAATGAGGCATCTAATGTAAAACTCGGTCAAGTGGTAGAGCTTCACTATATGTATATGTCTATATACATAGAGCTAGAATGTCATCCCCAGTTCCTGTATTATACATCTGCTCCATTCATATTTTTACTGCAGAACAAGAAAGTGTTGTAAATGTGTTTGCTAATCATGTTCATATTTTGCGCAGAATTCTTCTGTTGCTTCACTAAAAGCTTTGCCAGTTTCTGACAAATGGGTCATTCTTTAGAACCAATGTAACTAAACTCCACGGTGGCTGACGTAAAAGTAGCCGGCCTCCAGTGATAGTATGACAAAGATGAACAGGCAAGTGGATTGTTTTTTTAATCACCCTCACGTCACAAAAGATGCTGAAAGTGGTCCCCCTTCACATCAATGCATCTTTGGGCATGTCGGATTATGCTGGTGTCACGACCTTGTGTTAAGGTCGTGGCTTCATTTAATTGCCTGCGGCAACGTTTAATGGTGTTTTTCCTGCTTTGGTGTGCACGGGGTTAAACTTGTAGGAGTGTGGTGGGTGTGACCTCAGGCCTCCTTATATGTTGGTGTGGTGGAACCTGAGGTCAGTTTGAGTTTGCTTGCTGTCAGTCTGTGTTGGAGCTCTGCTCCCTGGCTGAATGTGTCATGCTGTGTGAGCCACCCTTAGTTGTCATTGTTATTATTTGTGTCTGTCTCCTGTACCCTTCCTCTTTGGTTTTGTTGTACGTCTAGTGTGGTGTGCCATGTCTGGTATTTGTGGTGTTGTTACCAGCATGGCTGCTTGACGTGTCACTTTTGGTGTGTGTATGTTGCACTGGACGGGTTTAAGCAATATGCAAGACTGTGTGCTTCCCAGCCTGGAACCTCCATGCTTCTTGTAGCCGCAGGGAGGTCCGGGTTGTCGTTGGTGCCGTCCTTCCATCTCAGCTGCGGCAGGTAAGAGTTGATAGCATTTGTGGTGTTGCTGTGCTATTTACCTGCCGTACTGTTTATAGTCTTGCACCCTGCCAGCTACTGGGCCTCTGGAGACGCCTGTCATCCGTGTCCTGGATGAACAGGTGTTCTCTACCCTGTCACCAGCTGTAGGGCAATGCAGGGATACTTAGACTTCTAGGCACGTGGGTATGAGTACCCCTACCTTTGAAGGGGGCTCATACAGCTAGGAGACTAGGGCCTGTTGAGGGAAGTTTTAGGAGGTGACCAGCTCCGTTTTCCCTGCATTGCAGCCCGGTAGCAAAGGACATTGCGCGATGGGGGGGATTCCCCCACTCCATGTCGTGACAGCTGGCTGATATTGCTTGGAAATCTTCAACAGGGATGCTGCTGAAGGTGTTTTTGATGTTTTCCTTGAGTTCATCCAGGGGGTGTGGATTGTTAGTGTACACTAAAAATGGACAAGTCTGGGGAACATGGTAGCCATAACCCCTCACAGTTCGCTCCTCTGTGAACAGTTCATGAACACGTGCCAGTGAGTTCCCTGAGTTGTGGCATGCTCCCCATCTTGTTGGAAAAAGCAGGACATTTTTTCTCCTGCAGCCTCACTGTTAAAGAGCTGCAAGCAGTATCAGCCAACATACTCCAACATACCCAAAGATGCATAGACATGAACGGGGACCACTTTCAGCATCTTTTGTGACTTGTTGGAAATGTAAAAAAAAACTACTCCATCTTGTCATAATATTGCTGGTGACGTGCTACATTATCGTTGGCCACCCTGTACTACTGTGACTTACTAATCCATCAACCTTATATGACTACATTATGTCACGGATTTCTAAGGCCTTACAGCAAAGGTCATGATTATGTTTGAAAATGCCAGATATGAGTTCTATCCACATTCATATTGGGGGTCATTTATTAATACTGGTGTTTTAGACTCCATTCATAATAACCGCTATATCTGGCAGTGGATCCGCAGAAGTTATGAAGAAGCGCCGGTCTCTACATAACTTTGGCGCATCCAACGCCAGTCTAAAAGTAAGGCAGCTTCCTAGGTGTCTTACATTTAGACCATTTTCTATCTCTAAAGAATGCGTAGAAAATGTTTTATTGGGCGGGCCTGCTCACTCCCCTTCGCCAGCCCCCACACCACGCCAACTTTTTAGACCTAGCGAAAGTGGCAAAAAATTGCAGATTGTGGCACAACCAACTGTTGCGCTGCAATTTGCGCCTAAAATATGCCTAATATAGGCATATTTCAGTATAATGAATGACCCCCTAATTTATCATTTAAATATTACAGGCTTTTGTGGAACAACCCATTTTTTTCAGCAAGCCAAGCATTTCACATCACACAATAAGATATATATACACTGCGTGCAGAATTATTAGGCAAATGAGTATTTTGACCACATCATCCTCTTTATGCATGTTGTCTTACTCCAAGCTGTATAGGCTCGAAAGCCTACTACCAATTAAGCATATTAGGTGATGTGCATCTCTGTAATGAGAAGGGGTGTGGTCTAATGACATCAACACCCTATATCAGGTGTGCATAATTATTAGGCAACTTCCTTTCCTTTGGCAAAATGGGTCAAAAGAAGGACTTGACAGGCTCAGAAAAGTCAAAAATAGTGAAATATCTTGCAGAGGGATGCAGCACTCTTAAAATTGCAAAGCTTCTGAAGCGTGATCATCGAACAATCAAGCGTTTCATTCAAAATAGTCAACAGGGTCGCAAGAAGCGTGTGGAAAAACCAAGGCGCAAAATAACTGCCCATGAACTGAGAAAAGTCAAGCGTGCAGCTGCCAAGATGCCACTTGCCACCAGTTTGGCCATATTTCAGAGCTGCAACATCACTGGAGTGCCCAAAAGCACAAGGTGTGCAATACTCAGAGACATGGCCAAGGTAAGAAAGGCTGAAAGACGACCACCACTGAACAAGACACACAAGCTGAAACGTCAAGACTAAGCCAAGAAATATCTCAAGACTGATTTTTCTAAGGTTTTATGGACTGATGAAATGAGAGTGAGTCTTGATGGGCCAGATGGATGGGCCCGTGGCTGGATTGGTAAAGGGCAGAGAGCTCCAGTCCGACTCAGAGACTCAGACGCCAGCAAGGTGGAGGTGGAGTACTGGTTTGGGCTGGTATCATCAAAGATGAGCTTGTGGGGCCTTTTCGGGTTGAGGATGGAGTCAAGCTCAACTCCCAGTCCTACTGCCAGTTTCTGGAAGACACCTTCTTCAAGCAGTGGTACAGGAAGAAGTCTGCATCCTTCAAGAAAAACATGATTTTCATGCAGGACAATGCTCCATCACACGCGTCCAAGTACTCCACAGCGTGGCTGGCAAGAAAGGGTACAAAAGAAGAAAATCTAATGACATGGCCTCCTTGTTCAACTGATCTGAACCCCATTGAGAACCTGTGGTCCATCATCAAATGTGAGATTTACAAGGAGGGAAAACAGTACACCTCTCTGAACAGTTTCTGGGAGGCTGTGGTTGCTGCTGCACGCAATGTTGATGGTGAACAGATCAAAACACTGACAGAATCCATGGATGGCAGGCTTTTGAGTGTCCTTGCAAAGAAAGGTGGCTATATTGGTCACTGATTTGTTTTTGTTTTGTTTTTGAATGTCAGAAATGTATATTTGTGAATGTTGAGATGTTATATTGGTTTCACTGGTAAAAATAAATAATTGAAATGGGTATATATTTGTTTTTTGTTAAGTTGCCTAATAATTATGCACAGTAATAGTCACCTGCACACACAGATATCCCCCTAAAATAGCTAAAACTAAAAACAAACTAAAAACTACTTCCAAAAATATTCAGCTTTGATATTAATGAGTTTTTTGGGTTCATTGAGAACATGGTTGTTGTTCAATAATAAAATTAATCCTCAAAAATACAACTTGCCTAATAATTCTGCACTCCCTGTATATATATATATATATATATATATATATATATATAATAAATAAATACACCGCAGCTGGTATAACAGTTGTAGAATCTGCTCTGGCAAACTCAGATTATTCCATTGAGGCAAAAGCCTTTTTTATTTATTACGATAAATTTTGTATAATAATTATTTTCTTTTCGGAGATGATTATTATATGCAAATTAGGGGGACGGCCATAGTGACGAATGTGGCCCCAACGTACGCCAACATGGTGGTCTCTCATTTGGAGGAACAATATGTCTATGTGTCCCACCACTTCAGCCATGTGCTGAGGTGGTGGAGATACATAGATGATATTTTTGTTATCTGGACGGATTCAGCAGCCGAATTGCAAATGTTTCATAATTACTTGAACAGCTTAATTCCGGACATACAATTCACTTTGGAATATTCCACTAGTGAGTTGCATTTTCTGGATGTCAGTGTCCATCGCATTGGTTCAATGCTAAAAACTGAGGTCTATACGAAGCCCACTGACCGCAACACCGTCCTGAGGTATGACAGTGCTCATCCCCGGACGATGGTGCGGTCACTGCCGTATAGCCAATTTACTAGAGCCAAAAGGATAGTGAGTGATACATCTACACTTGATAAAACTTTAGAAAGAATGACACAATCTTTTAAACAGAGGCGGTATCCAGCATCCGTTTTACAACAACAATTGAGCCGTATCAACCAGAAAGAGAGAGGTGATCTGTTTCAGGGCATCAAGAGGGATCAATCTCAAAAAATACCCTTTGTATCCACCTTTTGTGAAGCCAGTGTCAAAGTTTGTAAAATTATCAACAAATACTGGTCGATCCTAGGCACAGAACACAAGAATATTCCTGAACTCTGTAACAGACCTATAATGTCATATAAGAGAGCCAGTAATCTTAAAGATAAAATAGTAAAAAAGGTGTATACCAGACATTTTTGGCCCCTAGGAAATGCGGCAGTTATCCGTGCCTTCACTGTGTGAACTGTAAGCACATTTTGAAGGGACGTGATTTCATCCACCCAAAAACTGGAGTTTCTTATTCCCTTAAATTTTATTTAACTTGCGACTCTTGTTATGTCATCTATGTTTTATGGTGCCCATGCAAGTTATTGTATGTGGGGGAGACCACATGTGACTTCAAATCCCGTTTTAACCAGCATCGTTTTTCTATCCGGAAAAAACGTAAGGATTTGCCTGTTTCACACCACTTCGCGAACATGGGCCATGGGGAAGGTGATCTTAAGTTTATGATCATAGACCATGTCCCATTGCCGCGAACAGGAGGCAATCGTATAAAAATGCTCAAAAAACGAGAATCCGAATGGATTTTTAAACTACAAACTGTAAAACCGGGGGGTTTAAATGTGGAGTACAAACCATGGTTATTCATATGATTTCTGATTTTCATGACCTTGTGGACATTGGTGTCGAAAAAAAATTTGTTTCATTTTTTATTCTAAATATATTTGGATAATATATTTTTTTAATTCACAATTTTTATCTCACATATAGGACTTGTGGATGGAAGGGCTTAGCTCAAGAGGAGGTTGGATGCCTTGGACACGTGCAGGTTTATCCCTGACTATACTGTACTTATACTTCGATTCACATTGATGCGCCTTTGAATGCGTTCTTTCTACTCAATATGGCTAATGTTGGATGTTTTCTGCCCGTTAAGGGTTAATGAAGGGAGAGGTAGGGCAACAGCTGACGCTGGTCCCCTCCTCCTCCGTCTGCATATTCCGGATGACAGTGCATCGCAAGATAGCACGTCACCCGGCAGTGTACCCTGGGTAGATCATCCAGATTTATATCTAGCCTTTATATATTGTTTTGTACTTGCTTTAAGCGTTCCACTTATGATTAATCATGACGCGAGGTGTCATGTGATGTATCACTCGAGAACATGTGATTGCTCCTCCAGTGACGTCACGGACATGCGCAGTTTCAGTTCCGGGACGCCGTCTCCATGCGGCACAGTTTGCAAGCCTGCATCTGCCTACCATTGAGCTCGCCTGATTCCATGCCTGGCCCTCCTACGATGTCACACACACACAGGTGACAATTATCCACTGTTAATCATCACTTGTGTAAAATACGTATATGTTTCATGTACTGATAGATTTGTATGTTTGAGTCACATGTATTTATGTATCTAACTATGTCACTTCTCAAATATGATGTCTTGATATATTCATATGAAATGCTTTGTATCCTATTTTGTACATTATTGTTTAAGTATCACTTATGTATGTTAATTTGACACGACCACATAAAAACTCACAGTTGTATATGATGCATTGCTTGAAAATGGTCCCAGCAAGTGGACCGAAACGTCGCTTGGGTGAATAAAGGATCCCACGTTTTTTTCACCATTGGATGTGCTGCGGTGTATTTATTTATTCTGGATTCGACACAGTGGTAGAGTGTTGACACCGCTGGCACCCAGTACTTGTTGCAAGGTGTGCTGCCCTGAACTCCCGTTACTTATATATATATATATATATATATATATATTATTTTTTTTTTTTTTATAAAGTGTAATTGTAAAGTGGATAAAAAGAGGACTAGATGTAACATACTGGCACTGGACGTTTCTGAATACCTTATATAAACACTATAGGCACTTCACTAAACTAAAATGAAGGAGGACAAGTAGTTTAAAGGATTTGTCTGGTTAAAGGAGTTATCCCATGACTAATGTAAAAAATGATAATCATAGATCACATAATACATGACAATCTATTTTTAACAAAGCTAGAACCAGCCCTGTACCTCAGAATGATCCAGAGATCCCCCCCATTCATTGCTCTGCTAGATTTATATCAAGCTGACAGCTCAAGGGGAGTGTCTTTTCTGCTGCAGCTCTGGGGGCGTGTCTCAGCTCTCCCTATCACAGCTCAGGAGGCGTGTCTCAGCTCTCCCTATCACAGCTCAGGAGACAGTTGAAGGATGAAACTGAGCATATGCAGTCATCTCATAGAGAACAAATAAAATTAAAAAAACTGGTGGCGCTATACGGATACAGTTTATTGAATAACTCAGTAGCTATGAAACATTTTTTTATTAAATGCAATTACAAAACAATTGATATCCAGGTACTAAATTTGAAAACTGTAGAATGTTTTTTGTGGAACAACCTCTTTAAGATATCAAATTTTTAACTAACTATTTTACAAATTTTGAGTTAATATAGAAAAGCCCTCCTTTTAAAACTGGCCATACACATGAGATGTTGGCTGAACTTTCCACTCGCATGTGTTCTGGATGGGAAAAGGGAGGAAAACACTACCAGACGCCTCTGGCAGCAGCTTATCTTCCCATGAAGAAATAGATTGGGCATGTTGAAATCAAACAGTTTGATTTTTGATTTCAACAACATCAGTTGTGGGAGGACTTAGTAGACTCAAATGTACATTAGATGGTAGGTCGTTCCTGCCAATTCATTGGTTTGGGTGATATACAGTACATTAAATGTGTATGGCCAGATTTAGACGCTCATCTATTAGAAAGAATACAAAACAGCTACAAAAAATGTATCTCACTTTGAAGAGTATGTCCAAAACAGCCCACTGATTAAAATGAGAATTGTGTCATTCTTTAATTCACCTGTGGTGGCGCTGCAGAGAAATTTTACACTTGTTGCCAGGTTTCAGTACAGATTACAATTGATTGTACCCAGTGATCGGCTTATCATCAACGTACCCTTCTAGCAAAAAGAGATTGCCCTAAGTGGACAACTCTTTTAAGAACAGACACGGTGCCAGCTTCAATCTAGAGAACCCACGGTGTACTGATGAAGTGAAATGCCAAGCAATATATGCTTTTAAGGGAAGTCAGTGCATTAGGTCTCTAGAGACACAGAAAAGCCTGAGCAACATTTAATGGATCCTGGTGATTCATTGAATGTCAGGACCATTTTCATTAGAGACAAGTAAGGGTAAGGAGAGACCCTTGCCAATGTCCTCTAGTAATCAATACAGAATCGTTTGCAAGTTTTTCCTTCAAAGAAGAAGCTCCGATGGAAGCTAGGAGAAATTCTAAATAACAGGAAAAAAAACAACAAAAGTAGATATTCTTAGAAACAAATAATCAAATAATGAATTAAGCATCATTTGTGCCCGTTTTCTAAAAAGTTGCTGCATTACAAGTGCCAAACAAAAGAGCATGGCAAGTGCAAATCATTAGCAAACTGATCTCTAGTAATTTGTATTCATATTAAGAGCAGCGATACTGGTGTGCACCTTTAAGTGATCGTACTCCCGCTGTAAATACATTCATTAGTATTCTAAAACCAGCTCTTCTTGTGAATGTTTACTTTACTGTATCAAATATTTTATTTGGATCCAAACACAAGGAAGAAGCTAATTATAAGTAAACTAATCCTCTTTTGCTTGTTTTTTCCCAAAGGGTCTCTGGTAACCATCTGAAACCATTAACACAGCTTAGGGATAATAGAGTTTAAGTTAACTGTGACAAATTGTTTTTTCTTTATTTAAAAGGGCAAAGTAAAGATTAGTAGGAGTATTTTATAGTACAGCAAAGTGTCTGGCCATACACATTAGATATCGTTGTTGTCAGTCGAACAGTCAATAGGACTAAATCTATTTCCAGGGGCAGACTGGGAACTTAAAATGACCCTGGAAAAAAGCGAAAAGTAGGCAGGGTCAACAGTACCATAATGCAGCACAAAATACCATCCCAGAAGAACTAAATATACAGTAAAAAAATAAAATACTACCCCAGAAGCTGTCCCTCTGTAGTAGCCACAAATAACTGCTATATTCTGTCCTCCTCTAATAGTTTTAAATTAAAAAATGGAGGAAGGGGCTTAGGTGAGATATTGTCACGAGGGTGTCACAACCTATCGCTCACCCTGTTGTGCCTGGGGTCAGAAGGTCGCATCGGCTGGCTACGTGCTCAGTTTTTCAAGGGATGGATTCCGGTCCAGGTTTTCCTGTTTAGGTTTGCGATCCTTTTTGTCCCATTTAGGAATCTGTAGCTTTTCCTTTCAGCTGTTCTCTGTCAGCCACTCCCAGCTACTATAGATTCTCCCTTTCTGCTTCCCTTGTTGCCAGATATAGACCTTCCTTCTAGATCTTCTATTCTGACCTCAGGTGGACAACTGTTGCTGTAGAGCCGTTGGAACTGGAGCTGTTGGATTTCCGGTTTACTCCTGTTGTTGTTGTCTCCCTTCAGGAATTGTTGATTGTGTTTGTGTAGTTTGTCTTTCTCTGTTGGTACCCTAGCTATCAGTGATGAGGACTAGTGCTCCCACTGCCCTATTCACTACCTAAGAATTTCTTCAGGGTAAGCCAGGCATGAGGCACAGGTTAGAAGCCCATCTAGGGACGTCAGGGCAGCCAGGTGCCGGTGCCAGGTGAGCTAGGGGTCACCACTCCTCCCTCCCTCTAGTGGAAGGGTACTCGTCTTCCCTCCCCTCTGTGCCACACGTCTGTTACCTGCCATCTCAGACGTGATAGATATGGGCCACAGTGTCATATTATCTCTACCTTCAGAATGCTGCCTGAACTTCCTCTAGTAAGGACCCCCATAGTACCCCCAGTAGTATGCTCCCCATGTGGTTAAGGAACAAAGAAAAAATTAAATACCTGAGTGTCATTTCAAGTTGCTTCCTTTTCTAGCTTGTGGCCTGAGATGCCTCTGTCCCTGCACCATTTGGACAATGCCACATAATGTTCCCTGTGGCCTATGAGGGTGAACAGCAGGGCAGGGAGCCAAGGGCTACCATGCCCCTTCGCAATATTCACCTGTATCACCATCCTGAGGATGGCCATACAATTGAATTTAGTAAGGCATCTGCAGCTGCTGTCCAGGTACATAAGTACCAGATGCCCCTGGTGCTAATTGCCTCTAACAGTATCAGATATGTACCCAGCTAGCGATATTGAGGAGGGCCTAGATGGCTCCCTGGGAATTGGCCCACTAGGAAATATCCTTGTAGAGTTTATCTGGTCTATTACTCTCTACCCGCACCAACCAGCTTGGCTTGGTTGAGTGTGCATGCATTCTCAATTAGAAGAGTGGGGTAACCAGATGCCAGACATCTCTAAGCTTCAGAGAACAGGATCTGTCAAACTGAAATCCTAATCCTTCCCATCCTCTAACATCTGCTAGCAGGTAAGAGTTAGGAGGATCCCAAACACATTACATGGTCAGTCAGTACCACCAAAAAAGGGTGGATTCAGCCATTATACATCTAGTATGGTTGGCCAGCTTTAGTATAGACAAGTCATTTGTTTATAAATGTAGCTTTATTTTTTAAGGTAAACCTATAGTAAGGTGTGTGTATAGGGTCATATTGATCCACCATAATACTAGAGGATGCTCTGGTGGGACTAGTCTTTTACACAATAATAGGACCCAAAGATCCAGTAGAAGTCAAT
This sequence comes from Bufo bufo, assembly GCF_905171765.1. Lineage (NCBI taxonomy): Eukaryota > Metazoa > Chordata > Amphibia > Anura > Bufonidae > Bufo > Bufo bufo. The sequence continues at coordinate 74,439,748 of NC_053391.1, read as the reverse complement.
CCCATTTGGAGCTTACTTTGGAGCCAACAATTTGCCAATATGATCAATTTCTCATAGGTTGACTCACTAAGCCTTGTGTGTGCAATAATAGCAACAAAGATCATGAAGAAATTTAAAGTGGACATGCACTTGTTCTGTATATGTAGAGGTTCAGCTATAATAAGCATTTCTTATGATTGGTCAAGGAACCCCAGTAGAGACGAGTGAATTGATTGTACATGATTCAAATTCACTATAATTTTCGCAAAAGATTCTAATTTTGGAGATTTGACCCTCACTAATCGCTCAAAATAGCATCTACCACTTTACAAAAAGAAGACAGAGAAGAATGCATCAGGGATAATTTTTGACCTTTTTTAATAAATAAAAAATCTGACAGTGCAGTATGGTATGAAACTTGCTGTTTGTTTGCACTGGCTAGTTATATATGTTGCTGTTACTGTAACATTACTAATGCTGTCTTGGTCAGGGGCAGACTGGGAAATTAAAGTGCCCCTGGATTTTTTTTTTAAAGTGGCCCTGTTTTGTAGTTTGGTCCAAATTGATGGAAGGCAGGGCTAGCAATACCATATTGTGGCACATTATACCACCCTAACAGACCCAAAAACCACAGTCCATCACAAAATACTGTCAGCAGTACAAAATACAACCCCATAAACTTCCACTGTCCGGCTATGAGGAGGGCCTAGACGCTCCCCTGGGCATCGGCCCACCCGGAAATCTCCCTGTAAGGTCTATGGACAATTGGCGCCTGGTCTTGGCAATAAAGAGCTTGAAGGGGTTGGATACAACCGTAGGAGACCCCAAAATATCACACACTACTTTTTAAGGCAACTGAGGAAAGAATTAAGTCTGATTGGCGAGTCTACCAAATCAGGATCTAAATTAATGTTGGGAAATTTGCTCATCTCTAAATTTAAGTCTGATGTAAATTACTTAGATTGGATTCTTTGGGTTCTCCAAGCTTTTATGAGTAGTGCTACACTGATTTTGCATCTCAAAGGTTACAGAAACAGCATTCTATGCTGTTCCATAACTCCATTTCTATGACACAGCCTGCTTGGCTGTTTTAATAGTCCTTATTCCATCTGGCCTTCACCTCTGAGCCAGACAGGGTAAGGGTGTCCCATTCTAGATATACTGTAGGTGCAGGTCTCAGAAATGAGACCTGCATCTATCAGACATTTATAGCATATACCATAGATACATTCTCGGAAGAGAATTGCCCTATAAACCTGCAAACTCTCATCAGTGTATTACATGGCACCTTCCAAAAACTTAATTACAAAGTAGCAACCATTTGGCATAAAGAAATACAAGTAAGCATCATGTAAGTAGATACAAATCAGTCATAAAGTAGTGTATATAAAGTTAGAGAGAACTTATGAAGCTCATTCAATGCTCATACATCACCAGCCTATTTTATCCACAGACATTTAATCATTTGTATTCTTTACCCGTCTGTCATTTATTTTGTACCTGACACAGAAAGATAACAGAAATATAATCTAATGCGTGGACTAGATACAATTTGAATTTTATACAAGGTCATCAACAAACCAGAATTCACAGCTTTCTGATATCTCCACAAATGGAAATCAGATTAAAACAATTTCAAATAAAAATGTGTGTTATGCAGGTAATAACCACAAAAAAAAAATAAAAAAAATACTGGCAAGGCAGAAATGCACAAAACTGGCAATTTTAAGTATTTTATCAAAATTTCACCATATTTACTGGAGTATGGTAATTGACAGCTCCAGAAGGGTCAATGCAAAATCATTAATAAGGCCCCCACCTATCATTCTTTATTTACAGTAATTCACTCTCCATATGAGAAGAGAGATCTTTAAGGTACTCTCAGGCTCAAAGGGATGGGTGTAACTGCACTCTGTGCTGTTTGTTAGCTCAAGATGAGTGGAATGCCATAATAAAAAATGCCCCAAAGGTGTCCACCGCCTTTATAACCATTGGATCAAGTAGGAAACAAGGGAAATTAAAGAGCTTATATAATAAATCACAGAATATGCAATACACATATCTAGAATGATATTTAAAGTTTCATCAAAGAGGCTGAGCTCCTTTCCATCCAGGCAGTTCTGACTTGAGCTGTCTAATTGTGAGAACTGACAATGGGACCCATGTAGAGTGTGGGATGCACACCATCAGTGGGGGTATAAGCTGGCTGAACTTCACCAATAGGATATGAGTGACCTATCCTGAGGATACTTCATCAATATCAGCAGCCTAGAAAACCTCTCCAAAAGTCTAGAGATCACAACTAGTGATGGACAAACATTGGCCGGGACCAATGGCGAACCGTGCGTTCGCGGCGGGCTCCATTGACTTTAATGGCAGGCGAACCAGAAAAACCTTCAGGTCATATTTGCAGCCACCAAATACTTACTAGAAGTGCACAAATAGTCCCACAACAGGGACAGTGACCCCTCCACTGTGGCGCGTAGAAAACATCTCAGGTGGGATCTGCTTGTCATGCCAATAATGTTGGAAACCATCAGGACCATCAAGGTTACATTTTTTTCTCATTAGAGAATAAAACTTTCTTCCACCTTTAAATCAGCAATTATGGCAAAATAAACGGGAAACAAGGCGCTCATAGGGTAGTAGTTTTTGGTATCAGATTTAGAGAGTGTACTGTTTCAATTATTACACTCACCTTCTGGTGTTGTGCTTGTGTCAGTACAACACTTGCAAAGGCGGAGGGGGGAGAGAGGGTCGATCAAAGGGGGGTATGCTGCCGGTATCTTCTCAATCCTTGGAGTTGCCAGCACTCCAGAGGAGTGATGTAGAATACTGAAAAAGAACTGTGTACTGTCTCGTACACAATGTGATACCTCTTGGCGCAAAACCACAACTGCGAGTGACGTCTTTTTAAAAGTTATTTATTCATTCGAGTGACAACGCGTTTCGGAGTGAGAATACTCCTTTATCAAGTCTAAAAGAAACAGTAGTATATGAAGTAGTAGTGCCAAGAAATAAAAATGAAGGTAAAAAAATATATATATAGAAATAAAAATAGAAATAAAAAAAAAAATATATAAAATTAAAATAAAAATTAAAATAAAATTACGAGTGCCATCGTTCCCCTACAGAGCGCACTGACATCGCGCACTCAGACAAGCTCACTGCAGCAGTCGGTCACTAGCCCCGCCCCCCGCCTTACCACATCCTCCAATCGGCAGCCCGTAACCAGCCACACCCCCCTCCCTTCTGCCCGGCTCAAATAAGCGCGCGCTCTCACACACGTGGCAAGCTGCGCTACACATACAGGACCCCGACACCAAGGTAATGCTCTGCTCCACCCACAATATCAATGTTTGGTTTGGCTTAATCTACTTATATATTTTTTATTCAAGTTCATAACCTTTCATTTTAGTTCTAAATCAGTATGAAAGCTCATAATTCTCTAATTGTTTTAACCCATAGCATTTGGATCAGTCGCACCAACTGTATGTACCCAGCTCCAAAGGTAAATACCCCCACCTTTTTTCCCCTGTGCCGCTCCTTATTATTATCATTATTCTAATATCACTACATCTACCAGAATTTAGCCATCCTTTCAAACCATTTACTCACAAATTCATCCGGATTATGCATATGTGTACTCATGTATATATATATAAATGTAGATATGTATCCATGTATGTATTCACATCACTGTGTTAACCGCCAATTCGCTGGTGAGCGTCTTAGTTTTGTGGCTAGTACAGTTGCATTAATGTCAGTGAAACGGTTTGTGTAATTTTGAATCCCCTGACACTCATATTTTTATATATATTTTATCAGTCTCTCTGTTCTTATTGTATCAAGGCCACCACTATTAATATTAGTTTTTTCTTTTTATCATCAAACTAATACTATTGCCAATTTTAATATCACCAAGACTATTAGTATTGATTTTCATATAAATTCTCTTTAACTACAAAAGATAAAAGTTCCTTTACCACACAATTCGGACCCTTCTGACTATGTTTGGTACATTTATGTGACTATTCCATGTGAATTTTATATAGTCCAATACCCGCACACCATGTTGATGAATCATACAAGGTTTTTTGTTTTTTTTTGTTGTATTTATTGTTATTTTTGTTTATTTTTATTTTTAGCTTTATTTTTATTTTCATTTGTACTTTTACTTTTATTTTAATTTTATTTTTTATTTTTTATTTCTATTTTTATTTCTATATATATATTTTTACCTTCATTTTTATTTCTTGGCACTACTACTTCATATACTACTGTTTCTTTTAGACTTGATAAAGGAGTATTCTCACTCCGAAACGCGTTGTCACTCGAATGAATAAATAACTTTTAAAAAGACGTCACTCGCAGTTGTGGTTTTGCGCCAAGAGGTATCACATTGTGTACGAGACAGTACACAGTTCTTTTTTCAGTATTCCACCTTTAAATGTCCCATGTTTTATGCTCTCTTGCAAAGTCCAAACGAGCAGTTCTGTGGTGTTCAAGGAGACGAGGTCATTGAAGACGTTTTTTGTTTTTGAAGCCCTTCAGTCTCAGATGCCATCTGATGGTTATGGGGCTGCAGTCAGCACCAGTAGGGGGCCTTAATTTGGGTCGAGGATCGTCCAGTGTCTTGACGGACAGCCAATTGGATCCTCCGGCTCAGTGCTGATGAAATTTTTTTGGGTCTTCCACTTGACTTTTTTGTTCCATAATCCTCAGGATCATTTAAGAAATTCCAAATGACTGTCTTACTGCTTCCCACCTCAGCAGCGATGGCGCGCTGTGAGAAACCCTGCTTATGAAGTTCAACAACCCAACCACGTTAAAAAAGGGAGAGTTTTTTTGCCTTTGCCATCACAACATGTGACTACCTGACAGAAAATGACAATGAATCCACATCTTTGCACAGATTTGGCCTTTTAAAGCCATGTGGTCCTAAAATTTGTATCAGCTGAAAAACAGCCTGTTTCAGTGTAATCGTTATTTTCAATTAATTGAATTCTCAAAAAATGTTTTGTCTCACTCTCATTTCTTCTTGTTGCATGTTGAAGCTTTACTTGGAAACTTGTTAAGATCCAACAATGTAAAATATGATTTTTTGCCATTTTTCAAGTGGTCTTAAACTTTTGATCAGGACTGTACATAAGACAAGGACTATTCATTGAATTACTCCAAGGTCCATGCCTCATTCATTTTTAGAAATGTGAGGTAGTCCACACTGTCGTGAGCTAGGCGAATGCATTTATCGGTCACAATCCCCCCTGCTGCGCTGAACGTCCTTTCGGACAGGACACTCGACGCCGATGGGTTGGCTGCAAGAATGATCTCATATCCGAAGTAACCAACACATCTTCAAACCGCCCTCTTCTCGCAGGCGCGGTAGGATTGGTACCCGCACCTGTTTCACCGTGGGTGGAAATTCCTCTGCCAGTGCCCGCCACATTAGAATGCAGAATCTCCCGCAGCAAGGCCTGGAAATGCTGCATTCTACCAGCCCTCTGTGATGCTGGTAACATGTCCGTCATTTTGTGTTTGTAGCAGGGGTCTAAGTACGTTGCCACCCAGTACTGGTCCTTTCCCTTTATGCTTTTTATACGGGGTTCCTTCTTCAAACACTTGAGCATGAAGGCCCCCATTTGCACTAAATTGGAAGCGGTGGAGTGCTCTGGCTCCTGCTCAGCGCCCAAGAGAATGTAGTTCTCGGTCTCCTCCCCCCAGCCACGGACAACACCAGGGATCCTCGAAAAGTTTAAAGCCTGCTCTTTTTGCTCCTTCTCCTCCTCCTCCCCCAGCCACCATCCTCCTTTGACTCCTCTTCAGACTCCTGCTGACTTGTCTCCGATGGAGTAGCCCCCCCATGTAATTTATTCAGCATTGCAAATTCCTCATCTTCCAGCTCCTGCTTCTCGACGGCTTGATCAATGACACTATATAAATGGCCCACCCTGTACTTTCTATGTTAGAAAGTATATTATAAGTATATCACACCCCTCAGTATATCACACCTATCGATAGCACACCTATACCAGTCCTTAAAAGGACTTTTGTGGCCCTATTAGCTAGCGTTTGGTGTCCCTAACAGCCTGTCCCTGTTCCACAAAGCAACCTCTCCCTACACTGGCAAAACACAGAATGTAAAATGGCTGCCAGATTGGGTTCTGTTATAGGGTGGGGGTGTGTCCATGTGCTGAAACGTCTAAATTGGCTGTCCTGTCCCACCTGATGGATGTGTCATGGGTCAAAGTTCGGCGCAATGCAAAATAATATGGCGCCGGCAGACATCGCCATATCTTCGCATGTTCGGCGAATCACGAACGCGCAAAGTTCGTCGCGAAACGACCACCGGGCGAACCGCAAGGCCATCTCTAATCACAACGAAAAGCGTGGGATGCACACTTTTCCGTCGGTGGGGGTGTAAGGTGGCTGACCTTTATCAATAAGATATGAGTCACCTATCCTAAGGATAGTTTTTCAATATCAGGAGCCTGAAAGACCCCTTCAAAGATCCAAAGATCACAACGAAAAGTGTGGGATGCACACGGTCGGTATCAGTATTTTGCATATCTACAGTTTGTGAACCACAAAATACACATGGTCGTGAGGCCTTTTGTAGGTTATCATTTTGTACATTACACTTGTAATAACATGTTCAGTTGAATTGTTCACGTCACAATAGATTCAACCAGCATTAAAGGAGTTGTATATCAGGATGTTTATGTGTAACATATCAAATAGGGGTCTCTTCGTAATATAAACCTCGCTTTTCTTGTGGTTGCCATGGCCACATTCAGGGTCAGGTATATATGTAGAACAATTGTGAAGCATATCAATGATTTTTCTCTATTAACAAGGGAAATAAAACACATGGATGTAGCCATGGCAAGCACTGGGAAAACATCTATAGTATACATTGAACATTGGATACAGAGAACTGGAAAATAACACAGTTTATATTACAAAGTTAACTCTCTATTTTTAGACTTACCACCTTTGTCACGAAAAAATACTCAAAACTATACATGTAGCACGTGTCAATTAACCCCTTAAGGACCTCCGCTGTATATGTACGGCGGAAGTCCGGTCCCCAAACATGGCGCTCGCTCCGGTAACAGCGTTCTTTGACTGAGATTGGGGAACCTGTTATATCTATAAAATAGCCCGAAGACTCAAGCAGGCTTCATAGCTTATTTAAGGACTATACCAATACAGGCCACTAGGTGGCAGCTTATAGTAGCGCCGCTGCCTTCTCGTTGAATTCCCTAGGCCGAGTGACAACACGTTCATTGGACACATGACCTAGGCGCAGCTCAGCCCCATAGAAGTAAATGGGGCTGAGCTGCGATACCAAGCACAGCCACTGTATTATGTACTTGGTGAGCACAGAGAACGCAGCGGCAATCACAGGACTGCCAATGCCTTCTCAAACAGCTGATCAGCGGGGGTCCCAGGTGTCCAGAGGATAGGTCATCAATATTTAAATCTCAGAAAACCTTTTTAAGATGACCCTACAACATAGAGCTAATTGGGAATATGGACAATGTTTTTTTCTAGAGACAGTCCATTTATGGACTGCATTTCTTGTGTACTATGAATAAAATGTAATCAAATAAATGTTTCTACAAAAAAGTAAAAGAATGGTTTCTAAAATAACCTTAGTCATGTTATGGAAAATAGCATATGATATGTAGAGTGTCAAATGGCAAACTTATCTCTGCTACATATGCTGTTATATTTAAAGGGCTTTTCCAGGTCCTTAATATTGATTAACTATTCTTACACCCCTACTCATCCACTATTCCCTGTAGCCTCCAGCAGTTTGACAGGAATAGGAAGCACAGAACCATTCAAAGTATTTACAACAATAACTAAACTAAGAACGGAGCTGTTCCATTGAAAGTCCTGAAGGCTACAGGGCACAGCAGATTGGTGGAGGTGTCAGGTGGCTGACCCTCACCAATAGGACATGGGGGACCTAACTTGAGTATAGTTAATCAATATCAGGAGCCTGGAAAAACCCTTCAAAGGTCCAGAGATCACAAATTATTTAAGCACAGGTAGGGAGTGCTAAAAAAGGAAACTTAGTCCCATGTCCAATCCCCCACAGTCCCAGCACCACTGCTCCAGTATGCTGTTCTATATTTACAGCACTGCAGAGATATTGCCCCAGACTAGACTACCCCACCTCATTGCTGAAGCCATTCACTGGGCTCAGTGATTATGTGTAGTAGCTGGAGACATCTTTGCCCGAAACAAAGATCGATGAAGAGCACCAGAGCAGTGCTGCTGGAGCAGCAGAGAATTGGAGAGGTAAGACTTTTTTTTTTTTTTATAGCAGGCCCTACCTTTACCTAATTTTTTGCATCTCATAAAACCCCTTTAATATCAAGCTCAATGAGAATTTCAATAGAGAATTGTTGTATTGTTATATAGAAGAGAGAGGACTGAAGAGCCAGCATTAGTAATTCAGCCCATGTGCATCACGACTCCTTCCATATATTATAAATACAAAGCGTAAAGAAAATGAATAATGAGAAAAAGACTGAACTAACAAGTAATACTCAATAATCAGACCATACATGCTTAAAAACATAACTCTACATTAGTAAAATATGTGAAGCATAATAAAGGGAATCAGAGTTCCTTGCTTCATTTCGAAGAGAAAATAAATAGAGAGAATACAAATTAAAAAACAAAACAAAAAAAAAGGATTCTAAATCACATGTATGTGTGACAAGCATTTACCGTAATTGTCTGATTGGTGATCTGACTGCTGGACCAGCACTGGGATATCCCTATTGAGTGTGTGTGTGTATGTGGGTATGTACGTATGAGTATATGTATTAATTTATGCATACACGTGTAACCATATGTTTGTGTGTGTAAGTGCAAGAAACACCCTTTACAAAATCCTACACATGCTCCTGATAATTTTATTTTATATGTCATTATATGTGTCCGCGTGTGTGTGTCAAATGGCAAACCTATTTCTGCTACATATGAGTACGTATGTTATAGTGTGTATATAGTGTACGTGTATGCCTTTGTGTCACAGAGTGTATATGTCTGTGTATGTGTGTGCCCTTGATACTACTGGTTATTAGATAAGTATTTAATCATTTATTTAATCATTTTATAATCTTTTATTGACTAAACATCCCATTAATTACATCAACTAAAGCTGCTGTTACAGTTCTCAATTTTTTGGGCCAGTAATTAGGAACAAATGTATGATTTTGCCCCCAATCCATCAACAAGCACAGACAGTGTAATTGGCTGGCGTAAAAGTGCGCCAATCAGCAACATGCTTATCGTCAATCGACCTTTGTCCTGCAGGCAGTGTCATACAGCCTTAACACTATATCTGTCACCATTTTGTTCCAGTTTTCTATTTCAAGGTGACTACCATTATTTAGCAAAAAAAGAAAATGGAAATTTACTTTAAAGAGTACCTGGGTTTAAAAAAAAAAAAAAATCCTAATGACTGTGCTTCCTTGTACAATCATAATTTTGAAGGTAAAATTATATTTGGGCTTCCCCAAAGTTTCTTCCAGCCATATTATTCCATGTTTTAGCTGCACAACTAGATGCACTTCACTCAGAAGCAGTGGGTGTCTCCCTTCTGCCAGTACTGTATGCAATGACTGCACTTCTCTTACTTCCCTGTATGTTTGTTTTCTTCTAGGGGGGCAGGAAAGCTGATAAGGAGTGAGAAATTACACTTAAAGACACACAGAAGGCTCCTCTGATGTTCAAAAGCAGTGTGGAAGCAGTTGTTTTATCAGGCTAACGCAAAGCTAGCTTTGACACACTCCCACTTCCTCTCAACTGTCTTCTGGAGTCTGTAACCAGGGATGGTTCTTGCCTGAAAACAGGCAATGGACTGCAAGTTCGGTGGAAGTGAGACCTCTAGTGGCCATGACTATTAAATAAAAATGTTTAGTATAGGGGTGGCTTGAAAGGCTGATGAAGGGATATAGAGAACACCACAAAAGACAATAATTGTCATCCTCATCCATTATCAATAGGGACAAAACTGAACAAATGGGATACTGAGCAAGATAGATCCAGCATGAAATGTAAGTCAATGGTACCGGATCCGGGTTTTTTTTTTGTCCGCCCATTAAATTACAATGGTTTTAGTGTCGGATCCGTCTTGTTGATTTTGAAGATAATACAACCGGATCCATTTTCAACAGATGCAGACGGTTGTATTATTGAACTGATGTGTTTTTGCTGATCTCCTGCCAGATCCAGCAAAAATGCAGATGTGAAAGTAGCCTAATAGAAGTTATATTGCATTTTTATGTTGGTTAGAAACCACCAAACGTTGGCGGTAAAAGCAATTTGTATAATGAAAAGCTAAGGATCTAAGGCAAATGAGAAACGGACTGATTAGCTGTGAGCTCATTTGGAACCAACCTAGAAAATAAACAGACTACAAAAAGGTTTCTCCAAACTATCTTCCTCGTTTTGAGACACTACTGCAAGAATATAGTGGCGATCCACATGCCATTCATTGAGTAAGACTCTAAGTTGTTAAACATTGCTGTGATGACTTTTAGCACAATATGATAAGCTTTGCCTAACCACATTTTCTGCAGTGGATCACATGCTGGTTTTATTCTCTCTTCGTAAAGAGTAACTTCTGATCTAAGCCTCAAGTAGTAAGGCAATCAATGCTGATGAATGACTAGAAACGGTTTCTTTATTCCAACCCTCACTGAATAGAAAGTTTCCATTATCTAGTTCAACATCTTCACTCTATCAATTTGACAGGGGCGGGCAGGCCTACACTCCACTGGATTCTCTGCGCAAGTGAATGCCTCTTTCTCTTCTCCATATAAAAGAAAAAATAAAAGTGCTAAAGTGTAAGGCATACGTCCATTTTAACAAATGCAGACATTTGTCTGTTTTGGTTTTCTGTAAGTTCATGGTTGGTGTAAATAGGAACAACTTAAAAGGGCTTCAGGGGTAGCAGTTATCGTAGCTGCATAGTACCACAGAGGAAATTACTTTAGATAATCAGGTTTTATTGCAATCATTGTGTGTGTTCTGTACACCTACTATGTGCTATGCATGAGAGGCAATCACTCTAGGGATACTTTGTGTATTTGATTGTTTTATTACTTTTATTCACTTTTATAGCACTGGCATATTTCACAGCGCTTTACAGTAGAGATGAGCAAATTTCTTGCCATTCATTTTGTGTTCAATTCAGAATTATGTTTTTTTTTTTATAATTTCTACTTGAATCACATATGCACCAATTGTTATGAAAAATCTGAATATAAAAGCCTCTTCTCTTCTAGAGCTATTTTTTTTTTTTCTGAATAAAAATGAATCCAAGAAAAGCAGAAAAAGAGACCAGCACGGGCAGATTTGCCATAGACCCTACAGGGAAATTTCCCAGTAGGCTGATGCTCAGGGGGCCACCCAAGCTCTCCTGATGGCTGCAAGCGAGGTACATAATGATTTGATGCTCAACGGCCACAGTTGCCTTCCTGAACTCAACTGTATTACTGTCCTCAGAACGATGATTTTACTTATTCTGACATCTTGGGAAAGTAGGCCAAAGCATGACTCTTTATATCACCCCTGAAACCATGACATGAGTTTTCCAAAACTTTCATTTCAGATGTTTGTTTGGAAAATGACTGTACATCATGCAAATAGCATATTATAAAGAGTTAAGTTGTCACGTCAAAATATTAATTGCTGCTTCCAAAACTACATGACATGATTCTGTTGCTATGGAGATAAATTTCATATTTCTTTTCCTGTGTTAGCATCAACCAGTTATCTACATCTCTTTTGTTTGTATGGAATGTTATTTCTTTTCAAATAGCCGAAATAGAAAAAGAACATTAATTACAGTGTCCAAAAAGAACATGAATTACGTTAACATCATTGATTACTAACGTGAAAAAACTTCTGGACTTTTATTTTTGTAATTTAAATTGGGCAACTGCACCAAATAAATTATTATTAATTTTGGATTTGAATGATGGGCCTCATTTAACAAACTGCCTTATAGTAAAACTGTCTTTGTTGCCCACAGTAACTAATTAGAGCTCAGCTTTATTGTTCCAGAGCAATTTAAGAAATGAGATCTGAACTCTGATTGGTCATTCCATATGCATCAAATACAGTTTTATTGTAGGTCAGTTTTGATCAATGATGACCAATGATTTTGTAAATTGTATGCATTGCAACTAGACCTATATACAGTAGCATTTTTTGTTGCTTCTCCAGGAATATTATCAATATTGCTTCCAGTAACCGGTCCTAAAATGTGACTAGGATGGGTCGCCCAATTTCTACAGATGCTTAGATGGTTAAGGGTGGAAAGGCCTCCCTACATTTGGCACTAGCTCTGCAGGCACTTCACACTGCTTAGATTTGCTGTCAGGCTACTCAGGCTGCCAGCATTTTATATGTATACGTGCTCCATTACCATCCACTGTTGAGCAGGAACTCTGCTCTAAAATTGGTAGCAATGGATGAGCAGCCTGACCAGAATGGGGGGCAATAGATAGTAATTAGAGAGTGAAGTTATGAAAAATTCGATTCAGCTGCTTCTCTGAATTTCACAAAGAAATTTGCTTTGTGACAAATTACTTTGTCACGAAGCGCATTTTTTTGTGAGTAGCAGGCGCAATGATGGGAAACTGAGATTGCGCCAACCCCCATCAATGAACCCTTCAGATGCCATGTTCATCACTGATTGCTGCATCTGAGATGACCATGGAGTAGGGTTGAGCGAACACCTGGAAGGCAATGGCTCTAAAAAAGTCATAGAAAGGGATAGAGGGCTGCAAAAGGAAGCAAAATAGGGGTAATAGCAGGACAATTGCCCTGCAAACAAATGTGGATAGGGAAATGAATTAAAATAACATAGAAAAAAAAAGTTTAAAATAATGATCTTGAACTAGGAGGCGGAGGTCAAAGTGGAGTATGAGGTTGAGGAGGCGGTGGATGTGGCGGTGTAGGTGGAAGCAGTGGTGGAGGAGGAGGTAGCCAACACTATTTTTGTAGTTTTTTTTTATTATTTTTTTATAATTTTTTATTTTTTTATAAATTTGGGAAGACCACAAAACATTGGGAAATATAAAAAAGAAAACAAAGAGAAAGTGCGCTGGAGTATAACGATGGCTGGGTGCGGCCGGTATACTTGTCTATTCTGCACAAGGTACGGACAAGTCCTGTGTGATCCATGCCTGGTTCATTTTAATGAACGTGAGCTTGTCTACATTGGCTGTAGACAGGCGGCTGCGCTTGTCTGTGATCACCCCCCCCCCCTGCCGTGCTGAACACACGTTCGGACAATACACTGGGCGCAGGGCAGGCCAGCACCTCCAAGGCGTAAAGGGCTAGCTCAGGCCATGTGCCCAATTTGAAGACCCATAAGTTGAATGGGCAGACCCATCAGTCAATACATGTAGACGTGTGCAGACGTACTGTTCCACCATGTTGGTGAAATGCTGCCTCCTGCTAAGACTTTCCATATCAGCTGGTGGTGCTGGTTGTTGCGGTGTGCTGACAAAGCATTTCCCTTCTGAGGTGCTGGCGGTGCCCCAGCTGCATTGGCGACTTCCTCCTCCTCCTCTGCCTTCGCCTTGTGCTTCCATTGAGCCCCCGGTGTCAGATGGGAATGCCATCAGCAGCGTGTCTACCAGCATGTGCTTGTACTCGCGCATCTTCCGATCATGCTCCAGTGACGGAATTAAGGACGGCACGTTGTCCTTGTAGCGGGGATCCAGCAGGGTGGGCACCCAGTAATCAGCACGGGTTAGAATGTAGGCAACTCGGCGGTCATTGCGCAGGCACTGCAGCATATAGTCGCTCATGTGTGCCAGGCTGCCCAGAGGCAATGACAAGCTGTCCTCTGTGGGAGGTGTATCGTCTGTGTCCTCTGTATCCCCCAAGCCACGATCCAGTGATGCCCATAAGCTGTTTTGGGTGCCACTTTGCTGTGAACACGGTTCCTCCTCCTCATAATCCTCCTCATCCTCCAGAACTGTGTCGTGGCTGGACAATTGTGTACCTGTCCTCTGTTGGTGCAGGAACCCACCATCTGAGCCACTTGTGAATGACTGGCCTTATAACCATGGAAATGATCCCTCTTCCTCCTCCTCTTCCTCCTGTGCCACATCCTCTTCCATCATCGCCCGAAGCGTTTTTTAAAGGAGACATAGAAGTGGGATAGTAACGCTGAGGACTGCGTCATCGGCACTGGCCATGTTGGTGGAGTACTGGAAACAGCGCAACATGACACACATGTCTCGCATGGAGGCCCACTCATTGATGGTGAAGTGGTGCTGTTCCGCAGAGCGACTGCAGCTGAAACTCCACTATAACCTGCTGCTGCTCGCACAGTCTCTCCAGCATGTGCAAGGTGGAGTTCCACCTTTTAGGTCGCATATGAGGCGGTGAGCGGGAAGGCCGAAGTATGCGCAGACTGGCGAGCAGCAGCAGGGTGAAAACGCCGAAAGCACACATGGACGGACCTCACTTTCTGCAGCAGCTCTGACATATCAAGGTAATTTTTCAGGAACCTCTGCACCACCAAATTCAGCACATGCGCCAGGCAAGGGATGTGCGTCAAACCGGCTAGGCCCAGAGCTTCTACGAGACTTCGCCCATTATCACACACCACCAGGCCGGGCTTTAGGCTCAGTGGCACCAACCACTTATTGTTCTGTTGTTCCATGCCTGTCCACAACTCTTGCTCGGTGTGGGGTAAGGTTTTCCCCCCAAACAGATGAGTTTCAAACAGCCTGCTGTCGTTTCCCCCGGCTGTGCTAAATTTGTTGGCGAAGGTGTTACGCTGACCAGATGAGGAGGCTGTAGAGGAGGAAGCGGAGTAGGAGGAGGAGGCAACAGGAGGCAAAAAGAAACGTCCTGCAATCCTCGGTGGCAGAAGGACATGCACGAAACTGCTATCCGCCTCAGGCCCAGCCGCCACTGCATTTACCCAGTGTGCAGTTAGGGAGATATAATGTACATGCCCATGCTTACTGGTCCACGTATCAGTGGTTATGTGGACCTTGCCACAGATGGAGTTGCGCAGTGCACACCTAATTTGGTCCGCCACTTGTTTGTGCAGGGCGGGGACGGCTCACCTGGAAAAGTAGTGGCGGCTGGGAACCACATACTGTGGGACAGCCACCGCCATTAGTTTTTTTAAAGTCTCCGTCTCCACCAGACGAAATGACAGCATTTTAAAGGCCAGGAATTTTTAAATGCCGTCATTCAGGGCCAGGGATCGCGGGTGGGTAGGGGGGTACTTCCTCTTTCTCTCCAGTGTTTGGGAGATGAACAGCTAAACGCTTCTATCGGACATTGTGGAGATGCTTGGTGACGATGACAGACGTGGTGGCGTTGCTGCCACATCCCCTGTTTGCGGGGTGGAAGGTGCCACTGTCACTCCAGAGGGGGAGGAAGAGGCCGAGACTGCAGCAGAAGAGGGACCAGGAGGAGCCTGAGGTCTTTCGTGGTTTTTGAGGTGTTTACTCCACTGCAGCTCGTGCTTTGCATTTAGATGCCTGGTCAT
Organism: Bufo bufo; assembly: GCF_905171765.1. Lineage (NCBI taxonomy): Eukaryota > Metazoa > Chordata > Amphibia > Anura > Bufonidae > Bufo > Bufo bufo. The sequence goes on along the minus strand of NC_053391.1, from coordinate 74,424,210 downwards.
GCAGGTGGTGCTCAAGTTTAGAACATTTATGCCTTGCTTTAGGCTCTGATTGCACAGCATGCAAACCACTTGCGTTTTGTCATCAGCACATTGTCTGAAGAACTGCCACGCCAGGGAACTCCTTGGAGCTGGTTTTGGTGTGCTCAGTCCCTTAGTGCGGTGGGCAGTAGCAGGCGTACTGGCTAGGGGATGGCTACTCTGCTTTTGCACACTGCTCCCTCTTTTGCTGTGTTGCTGGTGCTGTGTGACCACCACCTCTTCCTCCGAACTGCACACGTCACTCGCATGACCTTGATTGCATGTGGGGTCTAGGACCCCATCATCCGCCACATCATCTTCCACCCACTCTTCACCCCTGCCCTTCTTGCCGGTGTGCACGCTGCAGAAAGCCGCAGCAGTTGGCACCTGTGTTTCATCATCATCAGAGATATGCTGCTGTGGTCCTCCCATGTCCACATCCTGAAACATAAGTGGTTGGGCATCAGTGCACTCAATCTCTTCCACTACTGGAGCAGGGCTATGTGGATGGGCCTCGGAAACCCTGCCAGCAGAGTCATCAAAAAGCATAAGAGACTGCTGCATGACTTGGGGCCCAGACTTCTTTTATTTGCAAGGGGGTGAGGTGAAAGATAGGTGCCCATGGGCTGCAGGTGCCAATTGTGCACTTTCAGCAGGGTACCGGGTGGAAGACAATGTGAAGGAACTGGAGACACTGTCAGCCACCCAATCTACTATTGCCTCTTCTTGTTCTGGCCTCACCATTCGTACACTGGTATTCGGGCCTACAAAATAATGCTGAACGTTCTGTTTCCTACGTGCACCTGAGGAAGGTGTTTTATTTGGGCGTGTAGCTGGCACAGATCGAACACATCCTCTCCCAGCAACAGGAGCTCCACCAACCCCAGCAGCACCACGATCAGGGCCACGTCCCTTATTTGATGCTTTCCTCATTCTTTGAGGTCACCCACTGAACTAACAGACAGAGTAACTATATTATTTTCCCTGTCACGTATGCAGTGCAGGTGTACATTACGCAATAAATGGGTATATGACGTGCACCTAACTAACAGATGGATTAACTATTATATTTGTGTCAGGGGTACAAAGTACAATGTTGTATTGAACCGACAAAAAAACTAATCGCTGTAGGTCACCCACAGAATTAACAGCCAGATTTATGATTTGCTTTCTGTGTCAGGGGTGTAAAGATGGTGTATTGCACCCACAAAAAAAATCGCACTAACACTGTCCCTCACTTCAGCTGCCTGCATTATGTCTGAACTGATGGGCGGTGCTACACGTGATCCAGCTCATATAGAGGCTGGGTCACATTAGTAGCCTTGGCTGTAATGGCTTCTAAGGGCACACAGCTTAAAAGCTTGTACATTGGCTGCCCTGAAGCCTTTCAAAGTTCGGGTTCGGGTCCGGATACCAAAAATCGTAAAGTTCGGTACGGACCCGAACTTTACAATTCGGATTCGCTCAATACTTCCATTGAGGACTGTCAGGGGTTAATCTGTAAAAAAAAAATACCTTATCTATCTCATCGCGAAGAGACAGCCACTGCCATCTTGCTTAAAGATCCAGCGTGAAATCTTGTGTGGTGTGTGATGATGGCATCACGATGGCCACAGATGAGTCTTCACATGCAAATGGATGAGGAAAATATGAATTATTTTTTTGTTTTCCTGCCATTTTAGGGAAAATTGATTTGTTATCACGAAACATGGAGAAATTCAGCTTCATAGCGAATCAAATTTTCCTGAAATTCATATCGAAGTCCACTGCAACTGTACATGAGATATGCTGTCAGGCTGAGTAGACGGACACAGGGCTGGCGCCACCAGTAAGGCGAACTAGGCAGTCGCCTAGGGCGCCACTGAGCAGGGGGCGCCCGCCGCGGTTTAAAAAAAATAATAATTGGTTAGAACTAACATAACAGTGGCGGCCGGCCGGCGGCGCCCCTCATGCAGCGCTGCATGAGCGGCTGAGCACTCTAAAGAATCCCGGCGGGCCGCGGCGGCGGGCGGCACATGTCAGAGACAGGCAGCGCACACACAGACACAGGCAGCAGGCTGCGCAGCACTGAGATGAGCCGGCGCCTGCTGACTCCTGACTGAGCGCCGATGCCTCAGTGAAGCCGCCCGTGGCGGGTGGGGCGGGGGGGGGGGGCGCATCGGTGCAGCAGACCAGAGAGACAGTCTGTCACTGACAGTGACAGTGACAGTCTGACACGGTCACCGCTGTCTGTCTCTCTGGTGGTCTGACGTCCTCCTGACTGAGTGACTATTCTAACTGCTGCTAGCTTAAGCTGGCTTACCTGGCTTCAGGCTGCAGTGCAGAGGGTGGAGCTCTGCTGACTTTGGAGCTAATCAGTAATGATCTTCTTGATTTGAACTCCCTGACCCCTCCCACCCTTGAGCACGTGACGCAGAGTCAGAGAGAGGGGTGGAGCGAACCGCACACTGAGCAGCCCAGCAGCCGAGCAGCCAGCCACGGCCACGGTGGCCACGGTGGCCACCAGTGGCCCACCACCAGCAATTTGCCTCCCCCGACCCCCAGTGCGGCAGTGCAGTGCCTGTGCCTTCTCCTTCTGGGACAGAACTAGAAGTGGGCTCCTAGCCTCCTACCTGCCTGGATTGGAGTGCAGCCTGCAGGTGCAGCTGCTTTCTTCTTCCCCAGGACCCCAGCCAGGGCGACATTGGTGAATGGAGTACGTACCGTGTTTGTCTCCAGTCCCCAGAGCCCGACCAAGAGCCAGACTGCAGCCAGAGACCAGCTCATCTTATTGTCCTGGACTGGTAAGTAGTCAGTAGACAATGCAATATGTTTATTATTTACTGTATTTTTTGCCTTATAAGACGCACTTTCCCCCCCCAAAAGTTGGGGGAAAATGGTTGTGCGTCTTATAAAGTGGATTGGGGATACTTCGCTGGCCACTATGCTGCACAGCGCGGCCAGCGAAGTATCAGTGTGGAGGGAGGAGGCTGGGACATTATTGTACTGTACTTACTGTACTAGTACCTTATGTATAGCATTAAGATGGCGCAGACCGGCAGCTCCCTCGGTCATGCGTCGCCAGCCGCAGCTCCCTCCTAATGCGCCGCCTGCCTGTTCATTCATAAAGTGAGATAAGCAGGCAGGCGGTGCATGAGGAGGTACCTGCGGCAGGCGGCACATGACCGAGGGAGCTGCCGGTCTGCGCCGTCTTAATGCTATACATAAGGTACTACAGTAAGTACTGTACAGTAATTGCGGACCCATTCGGATTGGATGGACTTAACAGCTGCGGCGGGGCCCGGTGTATTAGAGTAGAATCATTTCACCAGGCCCCACCATGAGTGTCTCTGCCTCCTCCCTCCACACTGATGTATGTGATGGGGGATCTGTAGATGACACTTATGGGGATCTGTGGATGACATAAGTGTCATCCACAGATCCCCCCATAACAGTGTGTCATCCACAGATCCCCCCCATAACAGTGCGTCATCCACAGATCCCCCATAACAGTGCGTCATCCACAGATCCCCCCATAACAGTGCGTCATCCACAGATCCCCCCATAACAGTGCGTCATCCAGAGATCCCCCCACAACAGTGCATCATCCACAGATCCCCCCATAACAGTGCGTCATCCACAGATCCCTTCATAACAGTGCGTCATCCACAGATCCCCCAATAACAGTGCGTCATCCACAGATCCCCCCATAACAGTGCGTCATCCACAGATCCCCCATAACAGTGCATCATCCACAGATCCCCCATAACAGTGCGTCATCCACAGATCCCCCCATAAAAGTGCGTCATCCACAGATCCCCCCATAACAGTGTGTCATCCACAGATCCCCCCCATAACAGTGCGTCATGCACAGATCCTCCCCCATAACAGTGCGTCATCTACAGATCATCTGATAAGGGGGGGGGGGGCAGCAATTTTTATCTTGCCTAGGGCGGCAAAAATCTTTGCACCGGCCCTGGACGGACAGCATATCTCCACAGTGTGATGTGAATGCAGGCCTGGTGCCAAGTCTAAGGAGGTCCTCCCCCTCAACCCCTTCCCCAAAGCAGCTGTAAACAACCCAACCTAGTCAAATTCTAAGACAGGATGCTGGAGGACATGTTGATAACATTATCACTTACACAAAATATTTGAGAGCTTCATTCAACAGATTGCTGAATCAGTGATTAAAGTCATTAAAAGTTCCAAACGTAAATTAATTAAACTTTATATACTTTATTTCTGAAAACGTTATGAATGTCTCAATTTAAATCACCTCTAATGGGCCTAGAAGTGGGGCTTCTTCTGCTGACCTATGATTTTCAGACATAAGGAGAATGTTTCCTCCTCTGTGTCAGTTACATCCTTGAAGAGGGCTAGCTGTCTAGCTCAATTCAGTATCTAAGGGTACTTTCACACTTGCGGCAGAGGATTCCGGCAGGCAGTTCCGTCGCCGGAACTGCCTGCCAGATTCATCAAAACGCATGCAAACTGATGGCATTTGTCAGAGGGATCAGGATCCTGATCCGTATGACAAATTCATTGAATTGCCGGATCCGTCTCTCCGGAGTCATCCGGAAAAAACGGATCCAGCATTTATTTTTTTCACATTTTTTGCAGTCTGAGCATGCGCAGACTGCAATGCCGGATCTGTTTTGCCATTAATGCATGTCAATGGGAAAAACTGCCGGATCACGGCAAGTGTTCCGGAATTTAGGACGGAGATAAAACCGCAGCATGCTGCGGTATTATCTCTGTCAAGAAAAGTCAAAAAGACTGAACTGAAGATATTCTGATGCATCCTGAATGGATTTCTCTCCATTCCGAATGCATTAGGATAAAACTGATCAGTTATTTTCCGGTATTGAGCCCCTTAGGACGGAACTCTATGCCGCAAAAGAATAACGAAAGTGTGAAAGTCCCCTAAGCCAGCCACTTTGTCAAAGCTGTTGCCATCCCTTTCAAGCACATCACCAACATACAGAGGGGAAGAAAATGCTGTGGCTGAGTTGGAATGTCACAACTCAACAGAAGAAATTAAATTTTCAGGATCATGACAAAATTCAGACCATCCACAATTTGGAGTTTCGGATGGCTGCTGCAACCCAGAAATAAATCAAAATTTAATTGAGATATTTTTTATTCAATTTTAATGTCATTTTTTTATTTCTGTAATTAAAAGTTATACATATTTCTAATATACTTTCCATATCAATTCTTCATGGTTTTTAAGATCTCTGCTTGCAGTCATTCAATACAAACTTTCTCATAACTGTATTGTAATTGTAACACGCTGAGTACCTGTGGAAGTAACTAATGGAAGTTCCAAGCAGATGGCTGCAAGTCGAGATCTTGAAAAAAGATTAGGAATTGATTTAGAAAATATATTTAACTTGTCATTGAGGAAAGAATAACATTTATTTGCAGAAACTGGAATACCCCTGTGGCCTGCAAAGTGAACTCTGTACTGGTCACAGAGCATGAACACTAACATCTCCCAATGAGAAGGCAATAAGCCATCTCCAAACATTATTTCATGTTTATGTGGTTGATGGAAAGCAATTAACGGGGGTCATTTATGAAGCTGAAATACGCCTATTTCAATATCAATCTCAGATCGTCCCGACTTCTAGCACCCCTGCTGATGAGTGCTGCCTTCTCTTCAAACAGCTGATCGGCGGGGTGTTGGCAGTCAGACCCCTTTAAATATTGAAAACCTCTCCTTATGATAGGTCATAAATATATGATTGGTGGGAGTCAGACTTCCAGCACCCCTGCTATTACAGGAAAATATGGTTCCCAGCCAGAGCCTTAGTCCGATGACCACACAAATATGCCTAATATTGGATATAGTCACCCATTGAGTGATATCAGTATGGCCAGAAACCATTTGGTCATTGTGTCCCTTATTAACATATCAAAGACAGGAAGGACACATATTAAAGTGGGGAAAAGCAGTTGGACAACATTTTCTTGGCCAACAGATTGGGAAGATATTTTGGTGGTCATAGGGTGGGGTCGATGGTGGGGCCTGAGACACAGGAACATATGGGCTAGGTGAAACTTGGGGATGTTCACTCTCTTCCTGCAACCTCTGGAAGAAGAGCACTTCAGGAGCAAGCTAAGTTCTGTATACATATATATATATTTGTAGTCCTGTGACACGTGTTTACAGACGTGTAGATTATAGATGCTATAATATGCTTATAGAATCTCTATATGTACATGTACTAATGGTCAGGTACTGGATGTGAGTTGGTTAGAAGTGTAGACGGTATATTGGTGGGCTCTGGATATACTGTAAATACATACACATTATTAACCACATTTGCTTAGTATCCAGAGAGGGCAGGAATGGAGGCAGCTGTGTGTGGAGGTGTATTCCATGTAATGTCTTGTCTTTGTAGTATCTGTATCTTCTTGTAATGTCCATTGCTTTGTCACCTCTATGTTATTGTCACGGGGTTCCGAAGGTGCACTCGGTCCCCCATTGCCCGCAGAACTGTTGCTTAGCTTTTGGAATGAGGTTCTGTGTTTGACCTCATTCCCAGGGCGACTTTACTAGCTGGGTAGCTCCCTGCTCCTAGTCTGCCTTGAGCGCCGAGCTGATCACTCGGTGCTCGACTGGTTGGGCTGTCGGTCATGTGACGCTGGCCACGTCACATGACCCTCACTCCCCACTATAAATACAGGCAGCCTGCTGGCTACAGGTTGCCTGTTAATTTCTAGGTTCCTGGCTATTTGTTGGACTGCTGAATACTACCTGATCCTGTTCCCTGACCATCCTTTTGCCTGCTCCTCGTGTACAGCGCTTCCATCCTGGTATTGTGACCTCGGCTCCCACCTGACTACTCTCTTAGGACTCCTCTTGTACTTCTCTGCTCTCCTGGTATTTATGACCCTGGCTTCTCCTGACAATTCTCTGCTTGCTCCATTTGTACTTTGCAGCTTTCCTGGTATTGACTCGGTCCGTTCACGTCCTGTTATTTGTCTGTCTGTCATCCCTGCACTTACTCCAAGTTAGGGATTGCCGTACAGTTGTCCCCTGTCATTAGGACTCGCGAGGCAAGTAGGCAGGGCCAGGGGTAAGGGTGGAGCGCAGTGGTCACTTGCCTCCCCCCTGTGTGTGTGTGTGTGTACGCGACCGTTACAGATTAACAGGCCCAATAACCACTGTATTATGAATCCTCTGGTGACCCTGACTGACCATGTCTCTAATCTGACGCAGAGGGTGCAGGAGTTAGGGGAAAAACTCAGTTCTTTTGAGTTAGGGCAAGGTTCTTCCACTCCTCAGGCCTCCAGTCCGCATTTTGAGCCCCAGATTAAGCTCCCAGAACCCTTTTCTGGAGAACGGAGGAAGTTTCTCTCTTTTAAGGAGAGTTGCAAACTTTACTTCCGTTTGCGCCCCGTGTCCTCTGGCCCCGAGAGTCAACGGTGCGCATTATCATTTCCCGATTACAGGGTAATCCCCAGGACTGGGCGTTCTCTTTACCTGCTGGCACCAGTTGTTTATATTCTGTGGAGGGGTTCTTTCAGGCCTTGGGTACCCTCTATGATGAACCAGACAGGGCTCTAGTAGCCGAGACGGCTCTAAAGGCACTGGTTCAGGGAAATTTACCAGCGGAGGATTATTGCACCCAATTCAGAAGGTGGTGCGTCCCCTCAGGATGGAACGAACCAGCCCTGAAGAGTCAGTTCAGGTCAGGTCTGTCTGATAAATTAAAGGATCTTCTGGTCAGTTATCAACTTCCAGAGACCTTAGAGGAGATAATGACCCTTGTTGTCCGACTTGACCGACGGGTTAGAGAGAGACGACAGGAACAATAGTTCTCTTCCTTGATGGTGGTCCAGCCAGAGGCCTATCCCAGAGACAATGCTGAGGTCTCCACCGAGGAACCCATGCAGGTTGGCATGACCCGAGGGAATCTTCGCCGCAGACGTGGAGAATGCTTTTACTGTGGAGATCCTGACCATTGGATCAACCAGTGTCCTAAGAAGGTCCTCTCTGTCAAGTCTCCTAAGACAAGGCAACCTAAAGACCAGGTACACCCTGAATTTTCTAAATGTAAGCTTTCGGTACCCATTACGATTTCTCTGGGAGTAGATAAATGGCCGGGTAAGGCCTTTATTGATTCTGGCTCAGCGGCTAGCTTTATTGACTCTGAGTATGCTGTAAGATTGGGTATTCCTATGTTTGCCTTACCAACTCCTATCCATGTCATGGCTATTGATGCTACTCCTCTTATTGGTGGTACGGTGAGCTTATGTACCTCGGAGATTTCTCTAACCGTGGGTGTGTGCCACTCAGAGAGATGTTCGCTTCTAGTCCTGGAGAACCTACCTGCTGAGGTGGTACTAGGGTTGCCTTGGCTCCGACTACATAACCCCACTATAGATTGGTCCAATGGGGAGTTGGTGAGATGGGGGCCTAAGTGTGACTCGTGCTTGTCCGTGGTACAGGCTGGGGTCTCAGTTAAGTCTGATACTTTACCCTCTGTTGTTAGAGAATATTCTGATGTATTCTCATCACCAACCCCGGAGGTTCTACCCCCCCATAGACCTTATGATTGTACCATAGAGCTAGTAGAGGGGGCCAAGTTTCCTAAAGGACGAATTTATAATCTTTCTATGCCCGAACGCAAGGCCATGGAAGATTATATTAAGGAGAGCCTTGGTAAAGGGCATATTAGACCTTCTGTCTCTCCTATGAGGGCGGGGTTTTTCTTCGTTAAGAAAAAAGATGGTGGTCTTAGGCCATGTATCGATTACCGGAGATTAAATAAAATCACTGTCCAGAATAGATACTCCCTCCCATTGATTCCGGATTTATTTAACCAGGTTCTGGGGGCAACCTGGTTTTCCAAAATTGACCTGAAAGGGGCATACAATCTAATCCGAATCAAGGAGGGAGACGAATGGAAGACGGCGTTCAATACTCCGGTAGGACACTTTGAATATCAAGTGATGCCTTTTGGACTCAGCAATGCCCCAGCTGTGTTCCAAAACTTCATGAATGACATTCTTAGGGAGTACTTAGGTAAATTTGTTATTGTCTATCTTGACGACATTTTGATATTCTCTCCTGACTTCGAATCCCATGTGTCTCATGTTAAACAAGTATTAGAGATTGTTCGTTTACATGGCATCCCGGAAAATATTGTTTCTGACAGGGGTGTGCAGTTTGTGTCCAAATTCTGGAGGGCCTTCTGTCAAAGATGTAAAATTTCATTGTCTTTTTCTTCCGCCTATTATCCTGAGAGTAATGGGCAGACTGAACGCCTTAATCAGTCTGTGGAACAATTCTTGAGGTTGTATGTTGCTGATGACCAGCAATTATGGGTCAAATTCCTTCCGTTGGCTGAATTTGCTTTGAATAACCGTGTCAATTCTTCTGCTGGGGTCTCCCCTTTCTTTTGTAACCATGGTTTTCATCCCCGTTTTCATTCTGGGTCGTCCGCCTCCTCCTCTAACCCTGAAGCGGATAAACTCTCCTCCGAACTGTGCACAGTTTGGGCCCGGGTTCAATCGAACCTAGAAAAGGCTCAATGTTCTCAAAAACTCAAGGCCGATAGGAGACGTTCAAGGGGGGTAAACTTTCAGGTTGGGGATAAAGTATGGTTGTCCTCCAAGAATCTATCTCTCAAGGTAACTTCTAAAATATTTGCTCCTCGTTTTATTGGACCATATAAGATCATGGAAGTGATTAACCCGGTATCTTTTAGGTTGGAGCTGCCTCAGTCATTCCACATTCATAATGTGTTCCATAAATCTCTGCTTAAAAAATATTTTGAACCGGTAGTACCATCAAAAGCCTCGCTTCCGCCGGTTCTTGTTAATGATGCTGTCGAGTATGTGGTGTCTAAAATAGTGGATGTCAGGAAGGTGCGTAATTCCTTGCAGTACCTGATTCACTGGAAGGGGTATGGACCTGAAGAGAGATCTTGGGTACCTGCCAGGGAGGTTCATGCTCCTAGACTTGTTCGCAAATTTCATTTAGAACACCCTGAAAAGCCATCGCCTGAAGTCTTGGGTCCGGTGGCCCCTCGTAAAAGGGGGGGTACTGTCACGGGGTTCCGAAGGTGCACTCAGTCCCCCATTGCCCGCAGAACTGTTGCTTAGCTTTTGGAATGAGGTTCTGTGTTTGACCTCATTCCCAGGGCGACTTTACTAGCTGGGTAGCTCCCTGCTCCTAGTCTGCCTTGAGCGCCGAGCTGATCACTCGGTGCTCGACTGGTTGGTCTGTCGGTCATGTGACGCTGGCCACGTCACATGACCCTCACTCCCCACTATAAATACAGGCAGCCTGCTGGCTACAGGTTGCCTGTTAATTTCTAGGTTCCTGGATATTTGTTGGACTGCTGAATACTACCTGATCCTGTTCCCTGACCATCCTTTTGCGTGCTCCTCCTGTACGGCACTTCCGTCCTGGTATTGTGACCTCGGCTCCCACCTGACTACTCTCTTAGGACTCCTCTTGTACTTCTCTGCTCTCCTGGTATTTATGACCCCGGCTTCTCCTGACAATTCTCTGCTTGCTCCATTTGTACTTTGCAGCTTTCCTGGTATTGACTCGGTCCGTTCAAGTCCTGTTGTTTGTCTGTCTGTCATCCCTCCACTTACTCCAAGTTAGGGATTGCCGTACAGTTGTCCCCTGTCATTAGGACTCGCGAGGCAAGTAGGCAGGGCCAGGGGTAAGGGTGGAGCGCAGTGGTCACTTCCCTCCCCCTGTGTGTGTGTGTACGCGACCGTTACAGTTATCAGTAAAGTATCTGCGAGGGTTGTATACTACTCCTGGGGTGTATGAAGGACTGGAGGGGTGTATATAATAGAATAAGTGGGCTATATAGGAAAAAAAGACAGCAGCCTGGGAACAGAATAAAAGGGATGGAATACAGAGATAGATATAAATCTCCAGTAATTAAAACCACCCTTTATCACATGCAGATCAGTTATTTGAGTGTTGCGGACTCTTCCTCGGCCAGTGATGTTGCATCCATCGGTCACAAGGCCTTTGTGCATTTCAGTCCCATTCAAGTAAAGTTTAGCCATATGGGGCTATGACTGGTATGCTGCTAATATTGGAAAGGATGGGCCCACGTGGAGATCCACACCCTCAGTGAAGACACTAAATTGGCGCAACTGAACAACCAGACAAATTCAATTTGAATTTCTCTTTATTCAAGGATGACAACGCGTTTCGGAGCATATGAAGCTCATTTTCCAAGTCTTAGGTGCTGGTAGCCAGAGGCTACAGATGCAAGAATGCTTCCTTTGATGCTGGACTTGGACCAGTGGATCTCCATGTGGGCCCATCCTTTCCAATATTACCATTTACCTATCAGGTGCTGGCAACCCATTCAAGCGAGGATTAGACGACACTGGCAGCACCGACCTCCGACTACCACCTGTGTACACTAGGGTTGTGCATACGTTTGCACAACCATATAAGGTGAGCTTAATCATCCTAAACGACCCTCCTTTTAACCTGCAAATCACCCTATCAGCGCCTCTGCCCTCTTGTTGCCCATTTTTGGCATGCTGTTAAGAGGCTGCAGCACCTGTCTGAGCTGATCTGATATCTTATCTGATATCAATGACCTATCCTGAACAAAGGTTATCAAAATTTTATTCTCAGACAACCCATTTAACCCATTCTTGTTAAAATTAGATTCAGTGCTAAGGTGAAGTCTTCCTTTAAATATCCCCCCACGTGCTGTGTACGTCTATAACAATAAGTAGTGTTCATACAGGAAATAAGACACTGTAACCTTTATACTGTTTCAATTATTAATAAGCCTTCTTATTAATTCTAATTTGCTACAAAATGGTCGCTTGGTGTTACATCCGTGGAATCACCTGTCACAGTAACATCTGTGTTTGTATGATAATAAAAAGACAGATACGTGTGCCGCCACTGTGAACAGGAGAAGGAGATTGTACAAAGTGTCTCCCAGCAGGGGGAGAAAAGATCTTGCTAAAAGAGAAGGTAAGGTATTGTAGGAAAGACCTGGGAGGGGGATGGAAACTACCCAACACAGGATACATGTTTTGGGATACAGGAATCAAATGCATCTCTGGATGGTAAGTTGGAAATATACAGTAGAAAGTTTTATAAATGGTCACAAATGTGAAGGACTACAAGGAACATACTGTATCTGCAGGGAAATCAAGAAGCTGCTCGGCCTGGAAACAGTGACAACAATAACAACACCCATGGAAATCTTCTGTAAGATAAGAATGTCCTTCAAGCAATCGAGGTTGCTGGTCTATTGGTGCCGTAAGTATTGGAAATTCATATTATATAAAGGCATGCACACAGCTATGTATTCATTAAACAAAATTAAAATGTATCAGTTACTAAATATGTTGCCCATTAATGTCCTGGCCACAGTAGACTACACACTGAATAGTCCGGCCATGGCACTGTCATGGGAGGCAACACTTTGTTTTCCTTAAAGGGAACCTGTCACCTCCCAAAACCATCCCAAGCCGCCAGCAGTACCTGCGTGTAGCCAGCAGCCTGTTTCTGATGATGCCTTTCTTCCTGAAGGCAGATGCAGCAAAAGTACTGAAAACTTTATTTTATCCCCTGCCCAACGCGCTTCTCCACACATGCTTGAAGTCAAGAAGGCAGCGGCCCTTCTTGCTTCAAGTCACGGTAACCACACACCCTTACCTGCCCCTTCGCTGTGTGGAGAAGCGCGTCGGGCAGGGGATAAAACAAAGTTTTCAGTACTTTTGCTGCATCTGCCTTCAGGAAGAAAGGCATCATCAGAAACACACTGCGGGCTACACGCAGGTACTGCTGGCGGCTTGGGATGGTTAAAAGTATTATTTTTTCAACTGTTTTTGTTCTGCAGGGTGAAGTTCCAGTCTATCTGCTGTCGTGCATTTTCATAAATGTACAATCTTATCTAAAGATATTATGGTCTAAATAGCAATGCCCATTGCCTTTAAGTGTAATCACAGATTGAACCAGAGTCTGATATTTCTCTATAGGATTGAAACAGGCCGAGATGAGGTTATGCTGAGTTCAATTTGGGAACATGTTTGTGGGGACATAGAGTATATTGTCTTTTAAAATTATAGTGAGCAGATGTAGTATATACGTTAATACTATAATGGGCCCTACAGACATGTATCTGTGAGAAACAACCATTTGAATAGCAATGTATTATTTTACTTCATTACAAAATCATTAGGGAGGTCTACTTTGTAGAAAGCATTGGGTGTATGAATGTCCCATTCATGCCTTCATAATTATATTCTATATATTCCTGTGTGGTGTATTTAAATTTGCAACATATCTTAACCAATGACTTATATAATATGTCATCTATGTATAACAGTGTATCGATGTGTGTATATATATATATATATAATTTAGAATATATATTTTATGCCGTATATATCCCACTGACCATATAGACTTTTAAGGTTTAGAAAAGTATTGGAGTTGCCTTCCTACTAATTGGTTTTCATGAGGAGAGCTAAATATTATTAGCCAGCCATGTAGGCAAGTTAATGAATCCGGATGTTAAGTAAAAGGAACCATTGTCCATTGTCCCTAAGAAGACAGTAGGAGATGGTGACTCCAACATGTCTAGATTAGGGGTAATTAAAATGTCGGGAAGAAACCCTTAATACTGATGTATGTTCAAGAGGTTAATAAGGTCATTATTAGATATTTAGAATTAATGTTGGAATTGTTATGTAGTACAACAGTGCCATCTAGAGGTAAATTGATAATAGTATGGCATTTTCACCAGTGTTCCAGGGGTTAAAATGACATCATTGGTATCTACATACGAACACACCCATCTTGTCTGATTGGAGATCCCTAATCTAGAAGGGGAGGAATTCTTAGATAACAGGGGGTATAAACTATGCATGTAAGAGGTTAGGGGGGATCTGTCTATCTATCGATCTAGCTATCTATCCAGCTATCTACACTCTTCAACTGAAACAACTGCAACTAACAATTTACTTCAACAACAAAAAGAAACTTGGATTAATTTTTGTTCACTGGAAGAGTTTTGAGAACTGATTACACCCGAAACCTGTCCATCCTTGACTTGGTAACGTATGTTATATTTTGCTTGTGATATTATTAAGATATTCCTCTCAGCGTATAGTCAAGTGTTTCCATATTGTGGGAACGTATAGTGTTAATCACCTCCCTAATGCTAGTTGTCCTCTTAGCAAAAATGCATATTGCTAATGGGAGATTAGACATTATCTGAGTAGAGGAAAACTCTGGGAAATTATATTTCCATAGTCTGGTTGCTGAGTGGGATATAATATCATATTAATATCATTTATATTTTTGATTGTCATAGGCTGAGACAGAGTCAAGGGACAACATTTATTGTTCTTGTATTAATCTGTATTTTATCATGTTATAACCTGTTGGTAAACAGAAAATCCTGAGCTTGTCTTGATGTATTAAGTATTGGTCTGTTTGATAAAGAAATATCATTTATTTCTTATCATATGTTACTTTTAATAATTCTGTGCTGGTGAGAAAGTGATAGTGGATTATACCACCATCTAGTGGTGGTTTATTGGTACTGCGTCAATTTGTCTATCCATTGATCTTATGTCAGTTTTATATTGGAATTTTACTCATTTATAAATAAATTGTTACATATATTTTGCATAATTGATTGCCCCTTTGTTTTCATTAATTGCATAAATTAAATTTAGAGTCTCAAGATAAAAGAAAGGCGTTTTATGTCCGCCTAGTGGATTTCCTGACTGATTTCCATTTTTTATTATTTTATTAATTTTTATATTTTTATATAAAATATTTATATTTTATATAAAAGATATACCTTGACAAATATGGAGGCACTGCTGAGATCTTGAGATATTTCTATAAATTATTTATGCAAATAGTGAAAAATTCTACACTTCTTCTTAGCTTGTTATTATTATCTGTATTGATTATTACTTATTGATCAGAATAATGAGTGTAACAGGCAGCGACCCAGGTAATAGCCAGGCTATAGCAGATAGTCCATCTGACCCAGGAAAGATAATATCTAAGGTTATCGGATATGTTTATTCCCGTTTGAAATTAGATAAAAATATAGATGAATGGACTAATGAGCTGCAGGCAAGAGCCTATGAAGAACGTGGGGATATATGGAAGTTAGGTGGCATGGTTGATAGTTACCTGACATATATGGATTTGGCAAATGATAATTCCAAGAGGGACCAACACCTCTTATCTGCATTGCCACCTGTTTTGTATGCATTGTTTGAGGTCAGTACTCTTTCTAAAGATAGGTATGAGTCTATAATGGGTACAAAAAGATATGTATCCAAGATGGAATCAGAACTAAAATCCGCAGAAGCGATGATCAAAGACTTAGAGTACAACCTTAGTCACAGCCATGATGCATACCAAAAGGCAAAAAATGATTTAGAGGATTTATATCGTCAGTATTCCAAAACTAAGCAGACAGATGGATCAGCCCATAATATAGTCAATGCTGAAAGGGATCCATCTAACGCTGTGGGATCTCCTGACCCTCCATGTCTTACTCCCCAACATCCAGACATGTCATCACATGCTCCTAAAGCAGGCCCCATCCAAGACACTCAGCAACCTGAAAGTGTTGGTGTGATAACACAGGAGGCATTAACCCAATTGAACCAGGCATTGCAAACTGTAACCACCTTACTAGGTGCCAGTAATATGGAAGCCCCTAGAAGTGTCTCTCCTCATATTCCCTTGGATAGACATGTTAGGGTTAAATCACCTGTGCAATATGTGTCTCATGAGAGTGGGGAAAGCGCATGTGAGTCTGATAGTGATGTGGGAAAGCATGTATCTTACTCCCTGCCAAGCAGACAGGTGTTTACCCACAAAGAGGATCAGGGTCCCAGGCGACCATCATATGCTGAGGTGGTCTCTAGGAAGAAAAATTACCAGTATTCAGAAAAGGATCAAAATTCATCCAGCATAATTAAGTTTTTAAATACCACTGTGTCCAAGTTCTCTAAGAAAGGTTCTTCTCAGATAGCGAATCACTTAGAACTGTATGAATCCACTATGGATTCTTTAAAATTATACTCTGATGCTGACAGAATCACATTCCTTCCATGGGCATTTGATGATAAATATCGTCATTACTTTACCTCTTTTAGGGAGAGAGGAATTCAAGATTGGCCAAGTGTTTTGCATGAAGTTAAACTGGAATTCGGACCTTACCGAACCATTACTGCTGCAAAACGGGACATATATAAGCTTACATGTAGGCCCAATCAGAGTCCCCGTGAATTCCTCTCTATCCTTAAAAATGCCTATGGGTTAGCATATAGATCCCCAAACTGGGAATCTGAAGAGTTTAAGCAGCTGTTCTATGACGCTATGCCAACCCAGATCAAACTTAGCCTAGCCAGAGATCTGGATATTGAAGCTCCCTTGGATAGGTTGGTGACGGCTGCCACCACGCTGTATAATATCAGTGAATACCATGAAACAGGTGAGAGAAGATTTAAAAAATCCCCAGAGCAAAATATAGCTGAAGCTAAGGTAAACCCTAGCTTGGGATTTGAAACACAGCCACGTAAGTATTCTCAGTCTACAGGTCCTGTCCAACAAACCCAGCAACAACAGGTAAGACCCAAGCAAACCAAGCCCCAAAATCCCAACGGGTCAGAGGGGGATAATTCTGGTGCTGGGAGGTCTAACTACCGTCCATATTACAATAATGGTCCCCAATATAGGTCCTATTACAATAGGGATTCCCAGGGTTACAGACGCTGGAATAACAGGCCCAGACAACAGAGGGAAGATAGGCAGGAACCCTTAAACTCACCTAGGAGTAGGTCACCCACCAATAATCAGGGCGCCTCACAAAACCAAAATATGCGCAAACCAAACAGGTTTGATCAGCTGGCAGAACAAGTGGCCCAGTTGAATGACATTGTGAGAAAGTTGTCCCAGGTATCCCCAGGAAAACAGCCTGAACCTTTTTTAGGGGCAACTCCAGGTCCCAGCTCAACACCATAAAGCAGTTTGGGCCGGGTCAGAACCCAGGCCACTGCAAGGCTATTAAGATGGATGTGAAAGAATCTGATGTGATTACTAATACCATTTCTCCTTGCAGTACCCCTGACCCTAAGATTGGGGCCAGGGAGGAGGTGTCTAATATTTTATTTGTCTTACAGTCTAATCGTGTCGATCCCTGCGACCATGCATCTATTCCAGAGTGTGATCCCATCATTCCAGCCTCTTGTCATGAATCAGCTGTAAACTGTGATATAATTCAGTTTTCCCCAAGGGTGGGGGCCGATGCTGCTCCTCCAACTTCTCCTGTGAGACACAGGAATGCAGAGGTCACGAAGCTGCAGAGAGGTCAAACCCTCCAGAGGAATCATATGAGTAAACATTCTAATTTCTTGTGTGATTTATTCCAGGTTGACGGCCGATATTTTGTGGAATCATATCTCCAAAATGAACTTATCGGACCAATCAAAAGTTTACTCGACACCGGATCACAAGCCACCATCTTATCATATAGTTATTTCCAAAAGATTATGGATCTGACGACAAAAAAGCCGAGATTAAGATCATTTGATGGCTCTTTGATAAGTGTAGGTGGAGATGCTTTACAGGTAAAAGGTACATCATGGTTGACATTTAGAATTGGCAAAAAGACCATTAGACACCCCACATTGATTGTGGATCTTCCATATGATCGGCTGATCATAGGAATTGACCTTATGAAAAGGTTGAGTACCATAATAGACTTCATTAATGAAGCAGTCTGGACTCAGGTGAAGACACCCATTGCATATGAATTCTCTTGCAATGCACAAACACAACGCAGTTGTCACGTGATTGAAGAGAGGCCTAACTCGATTGAAGTTCATTTCAAGAACAATCAAATGCCGGATGTCACGATCCTAAACAATGGTAAGCCCGAGGAAGCTGTCAACGGTGCCGCTCACATCATTACCATCCAGAGGGACAGAATCGAAAAGGTAACCTTGGATAATGATGTATTAACTATTTCTCTTGCAGGAGGAAATCACAAAGTCGCGGACCTGACCAAACATACTCAATCCATGGTACGGATTGAAAAGGTCAATGACAATTTATTGATTCCCATACAAGTGAACAATATAACCCGGGTGAAATATGCCAAACTGGATCTGAAATCCGAAGCCAGCTACATAAGCTTAGGACTATTAAAACAGGTCCCCAATCCTAAAATGATTAAAAGTTTCTCTCCACAGGAACAATGGGTTCATGATCTGGATGGAAATTCCCAGAGTCATAATGTGGTTGCAAGATGTCTTTTGTCTATCTCCATAGGAAATAAGACCACGGAACACGTTTTCATCGTGATAAATGGACCACGATACCAAATGTATATAGGTAACGACCTTCTACACAGATTTGCTGTACAGATTGATCTGGTGAATAAAACCTTATGGTCCAGATTACCAGGAGACCCAGAGGGATTCCAGGATGTAGAGCAAGCTTTGAGAGGGGGACAACAGATGCCCTACGCCGTAAGTATTGAGGTTGCTGAAGAGGTTGAAATCCCTGAAGGATGCAAACCGTTTCTTCTCCCCATTCAAGTGAAAAAGGGACAGAAACTGAAGAATGCAGATGCCTTGATCTGTTTATCCAACCGGATGCAACAACTCGGCCTAAAGTTAAAGCCTACTCCCATGATAAACGTCCATCAGGTTCCATTACAGATGGTAGTCCATAATATGATTCCCCATAGCATATCTTTGCAAAAGGACACCGTAATTGGTTTAGCTATGGAATCAGAATACTACACTTTTGGATTCCAGAATGATGTTATTGGACTTATTCCTGATGAATACCTGACGGAAGAACAGGTAGTAGAACAAAGTTTTTCCTCAACCCCTGAGGGGTTATTCAATATACACTCTGTTTATCCTTTCAGCTCTGAAGAAGGTACATGCCACATCGAAGAAACATCATTGGTTTTCAACCATGAGATCGATGAGAGGGAGTACGAATCCTGCCAACAAGGAAAGGATAAGGTACACTACACCCAAAATGACTTAACCAGTGAGCTTGAAGAAGCCTACGAGTTAAGTCAGCCGGAAATCTTTTCAGAATTTCAGGAGCGGGTGGAGGAACAAGTCTCTATAGCTTATGCATGCTCCGATGAGTCAGAGCGTCAACAGCTAAAGGAGCTCTTCACAGAGTTCCAGGACATGTTCGCCAAGGATTCTTATGACTGTGGAGAAACAGACATACATGTTGCAAGGATCCAGACGGATCCAGATGCACCCCCTGTCTTTGTCAAACAATACCGACTTCCGCTGGCGGCTTACGAGTCACTATCGGAAATCGTTAAAAACCTGGAGAGGAGGGGCATTATCCGTCCAATACACAGCTCGTTCAATCATCCGATACTTGGGGTCCTCAAACCCAATGGTCAATTTCGTCTCTGCTCGGACCTAAGACAATTAAACAAACGTGTTTACATGTCCGGATGGCCCGTGCCGTATATTGACCAATGTTTGGCACAAATTCAAGGATCAAAAATCTTCACCGCCCTTGACTGTGCACAAGGATACTGGACGATTAAAATTGACGAGAGGGATCAGTACAAATTGGCCTTCACATTTGGAAAGCAACAATATGCATGGACCCGACTGCCCTTCGGGTACATAAATGCGGGCCATGAATTTGCTGTGTTCATGCATAAGGCAATGCCTGATGCCACTGAACGAGGTACCTTATCCTATGTGGATGACATCCTAATCAAAAGCACAACTTTTGAGGAACACATTGTAGAACTGAGGCATGTACTAACCCAGCTGAGGAAAGCTGGTGTGAAACTTTCTTTTCAGAAGGCTCAATGGTGTCGTGCCAAGGTCAATTTCCTAGGTCACGAAATCACTGCTGATGGAATCAACCCACAGAAGAAGAAGGTGGAAGCAGTGATCAATACCAAGTCACCTACAAATCTCAAGGAGTTGAGATCATTCTTGGGCATGATGAACTATTCACGTAAGTTTATAGATAATTATGCCGAAATTACAAAGCCTATTTTGCAGTTACTGAAGAAAGGAGTAAAATGGGAATGGAGTGAGCGTCATGAGCAAGCTGTGAATGAACTCAAGGCCAAACTTATCCATGCTCCATGCCTTGCCTATCCAGAAGGGGGAAAACCTTTCTTCGTGGAAACAGGTTTCACTGACAAAAGCATGAGTGCAGTCCTTTTCCAAAAACAGGAAAACCGGAACAGAATCATTGCCTATGCCAGCAAATCCTTGTCACCAGTAGAGGTAAAATTCAATAGCTGTGAGAAAGCCTTACTGTCAACTGTGTGGGCTTTACAATATTTCAGGAGTTTTATCCAAGGTGAAAGAATCATTGTGGAGACTGCACACCAACCGCTGCAATACTTGCAGAGTGATCGGATAAGGGATGGAAATCTGTCAAATAGCAGGATAACCGCCTGGACGATGTCCTTAATAGGATGGCCATTGGAGATCAGGTATAAACAAAATAATAAGAACCCGGTTGCTCAAGGATTAGCTGAACTCCATGATTGTACCAATGCGGAACATCCAGGTGAGTCGCAGGAGAATGACTTCCTGGAGGAACAATCATCATCCCCATATAAATCTTACGAAGAGGAGTACTGCAAATCATTACCGTGTGTATATGTAGACGGCTGTTCCTTCCATACCGATGTAGGATCCGAACACACGCTGGTTGCAGGTGTCGGAATCGTGTGGAATAATATGTTCCCAGAGATATCCGTTGGATACAAAATTGGTTCCAAAAGCAGCCAGGTTGCAGAGCTTACTGCTGTGTACAAAGCCGTACAAATGGCTATCGAATATGATGTTAAGGAGTTTGTAATCATCACAGATTCTGATTATATTCGTAATAGCTTTGTGGAATATTTCCCCGGATGGAAAAGATCCAACATGATGAGAAGCAACAACAAGCCAGTCAAGCATGGTAAGATGTTTTGTAAGATTGACGAGATGGTTACCACCCACGGTCTTACAATTTACTGGAAAAAGGTAAAGGGTCATTCAAAGTATCCAGGTATGGATAAAGAAGGGAATGACCTAGCAGATTCCCTCGCCAAACAAGCAGCCATTGACGGAGAAGTCTTTGACGTTGATGACCTCATGGGAACTATGCAAGTGGATGCAACGACAAGAAGTCAGGCCCAAAAGGGAACTGAAACTAATGTGTTGCAATGGAGCCAAGATTCCCCTAGTGAGGATCTCATTGCAGGCCAAAAGGGGGATCCAGTTATTGGTCTCTTTTATAACCACATTCTGGATCCACAGAATTGTCCCATAAATACAGAAGACTGTGATGGTAAGGAGGAGTTACGGATTTTGATGAAGGGTAAGTCCCAATTCTCATTACAGGATGGATTGCTGATAAGGACCTCAAAGAACGGTATCACGCAATGGGTAGTACCCGCAGCGTATCGAGGTCTGATGCTACAGCATGCCCATGATGCCCCAACAGCTGGACATCGAGGTGAGAAACTAACATATGAGTTATTACGGGACTACGCTTACTGGCCGCATATGTTACAAGACGTGCGAACATATTGTCAAGGATGTCTAATATGCCCTCAATTCCAGCCACAAGGACCCACTCATCGGGCACCACTGATGAAAAGGGGGATGTCCATGCCATGGTCAGACATCCAAATTGATTTCATTGGACCAGTAATCACATCATCAAAAGGCAACAGATACATGTTAACCGTAACTTGTTTGTTCACAAAATGGGTAGAATGTTTGCCGTGCAAAACATGCAGTTCAAGCGTATGTGCATCTCTGCTCATTAACCACATATTCTCCAGGTTTGGTCTTCCCCAACGCATTGAGTCCGATCGTGGAAGTCATTTTACTAGTGAAGTGATGACAAAGATGTGGGAAATACTGGGGGTAAAAAGGAAGCTGCATATAGCTTATCGGCCAGCCTCTAGTGGTGGAGTGGAGCGCTACAACCAATCCATCGTGAACGTTCTGAAAAAATTTGTCAATGAATCTGGTAAGGACTGGGATGTCAAACTGCCTTTGGTTCTTATGGCCATCAGGGCCACCCCAAGCGCAGCAACCAAACTTTCTCCCTTCGAGATGATCACAGGAAGGAAGATGGTGTTACCCCAGCATTTATTATACAGGACAACAGATCATAATTTGATAAATGCTACAACATCGCATCAATATGTGGAAAATTTACGCAAGCACTTTCAGCATGCTTTTGCGTTTGCCCAGAAGAATATAGAGAAAGCCGCAGTGAGTGCTAAAACATACTACGATCTGAAAACTACTCAGAAGGAGTATCAAATTTCCGATCAGGTTTATCTCTATAACTTCGCTCGGGATCAAGTGAAGGAGAGAAAATTCTTACCTTCATGGAAAGGACCTTATGTCATTATTGAAAAGTTGTCACCAGTGGTATACAAGATAAAAATCCCTAAGGGGGATGAATTTGTGGAAAAATGGGTGCATATTAATCAATTACGTGTTTGTCATCCTAGCTCACGACTTCGAGAGATAGAAGGAGTCTGAGGAGATTTTACAGTTCCAGCTAAAGACGAAAATTAGGATTGGTATTGTATGAACAAACGTGTATACTAACCCATTCTCACATGTGTTTCCTTTATAACTAAACATCTCTTAACTAACCTCTAAAATAAGGAACTTACCCTGTTCAAGAAAAGAACCTATGCCAATCAAAAATATATGATAGCATTAACTCTTTTCTTACAGGATAAAAAGTGAAAGATGCATATACTCATATTTTGTCATACAATATTTTAGGCGCAAGATGCCGACTAAGATCATTGCCATCATCTATGTCATCCTAATCTTGGGGAAAGAATTCCACGCCGAGCCGATTGTTGTGCCAGGTCCTTCATCCGGAATCATGCTGCAGGACACCGCGGGATTCATTCTGACGAACAAGAGGATTTTGTCCCAGAAGATTTACATCAGCCTGGATCCACGCGTCTTCATCGAAAAACAATTCAACGTGTCTGAGATCCTGTCACCGGAGATCCAAACCTGGTACCAAACGCATATCGGATATTCCCAAGAACGGATTACGCAAATACTGGAACAAGCGAGAAAGACCTTGACCAGAGAGCAGCTTTCTACGAGTCAAAGACCGAGACGGTTTATTTCTGTCATTGTTGCCGCTATAATCTTTAGCGTAGTGGGCGCTGTCATTGCCACAGGTGTAACCGTTGCCAATTCCATCTCCATTAAAACATTGGAACTGGAGATCGGTTCACTGAAAAGTAACTTACTAAGTATACATGCGGAGATGAAGAATCAAAACAAACATTCATCGAACTTATATCCTGTTTTGCAGGATCTATGGAATGGTTGAGTTTGCGGACCATCCAAAACAGTGCGTTGGATAAGATTATTCAAAAAGACTTTAGGTAAACTATGGCTAAAACACCATAGACAAAGTCTACGCGCCGTGAGCCATGAAGAAGACATATGAAAAGTTTTTGACATTCCAAATATATTCTCACTTTGTGGAATATTTTGGAATGAAGGGGGATTTGTCGTGCATTTTCATAAATGTACAATCTTATCTAAAGATATTATGGTCTAAATAGCAATGCCCATTGCCTTTAAGTGTAATCACAGATTGAACCAGAGTCTGATATTTCTCTATAGGATTGAAACAGGCCGAGATGAGGTTATGCTGAGTTCAATTTGGGAACATGTTTGTGGGGACATAGAGTATATTGTCTTTTAAAATTATAGTGAGCAGATGTAGTATATACGTTAATACTATAATGGGCCCTACAGACATGTATCTGTGAGAAACAACCATTTGAATAGCAATGTATTATTTTACTTCATTACAAAATCATTAGGGAGGTCTACTTTGTAGAAAGCATTGGGTGTATGAATGTCCCATTCATGCCTTCATAATTATATTCTATATATTCCTGTGTGGTGTATTTAAATTTGCAACATATCTTAACCAATGACTTATATAATATGTCATCTATGTATAACAGTGTATCGATGTGTGTATATATATATATATATAATTTAGAATATATATTTTATGCCGTATATATCCCACTGACCATATAGACTTTTAAGGTTTAGAAAAGTATTGGAGTTGCCTTCCTACTAATTGGTTTTCATGAGGAGAGCTAAATATTATTAGCCAGCCATGTAGGCAAGTTAATGAATCCGGATGTTAAGTAAAAGGAACCATTGTCCATTGTCCCTAAGAAGACAGTAGGAGATGGTGACTCCAACATGTCTAGATTAGGGGTAATTAAAATGTCGGGAAGAAACCCTTAATACTGATGTATGTTCAAGAGGTTAATAAGGTCATTATTAGATATTTAGAATTAATGTTGGAATTGTTATGTAGTACAACAGTGCCATCTAGAGGTAAATTGATAATAGTATGGCATTTTCACCAGTGTTCCAGGGGTTAAAATGACATCATTGGTATCTACATACGAACACACCCATCTTGTCTGATTGGAGATCCCTAATCTAGAAGGGGAGGAATTCTTAGATAACAGGGGGTATAAACTATGCATGTAAGAGGTTAGGGGGGATCTGTCTATCTATCGATCTAGCTATCTATCCAGCTATCTACACTCTTCAACTGAAACAACTGCAACTAACAATTTACTTCAACAACAAAAAGAAACTTGGATTAATTTTTGTTCACTGGAAGAGTTTTGAGAACTGATTACACCCGAAACCTGTCCATCCTTGACTTGGTAACGTATGTTATATTTTGCTTGTGATATTATTAAGATATTCCTCTCAGCGTATAGTCAAGTGTTTCCATATTGTGGGAACGTATAGTGTTAATCACCTCCCTAATGCTAGTTGTCCTCTTAGCAAAAATGCATATTGCTAATGGGAGATTAGACATTATCTGAGTAGAGGAAAACTCTGGGAAATTATATTTCCATAGTCTGGTTGCTGAGTGGGATATAATATCATATTAATATCATTTATATTTTTGATTGTCATAGGCTGAGACAGAGTCAAGGGACAACATTTATTGTTCTTGTATTAATCTGTATTTTATCATGTTATAACCTGTTGGTAAACAGAAAATCCTGAGCTTGTCTTGATGTATTAAGTATTGGTCTGTTTGATAAAGAAATATCATTTATTTCTTATCATATGTTACTTTTAATAATTCTGTGCTGGTGAGAAAGTGATAGTGGATTATACCACCATCTAGTGGTGGTTTATTGGTACTGCGTCAATTTGTCTATCCATTGATCTTATGTCAGTTTTATATTGGAATTTTACTCATTTATAAATAAATTGTTACATATATTTTGCATAATTGATTGCCCCTTTGTTTTCATTAATTGCATAAATTAAATTTAGAGTCTCAAGATAAAAGAAAGGCGTTTTATGTCCGCCTAGTGGATTTCCTGACTGATTTCCATTTTTTATTATTTTATTAATTTTTATATTTTTATATAAAATATTTATATTTTATATAAAAGATATACCTTGACACTGCAGAGTATCTCCTTTCAGTTTCGTTCCGACTTCTTGATATGCCTCCTTGATCTCTGAATTCCTGACAGCTCACAAACACTCATAGCTAAATAGTTATCACACAGATAAGAATATGGCTTAAATAAGTGTTTGTGAGCTTCAGGAGATCAGAGAAAAGGGCTCTATGGGTTCAGTGTGAACTTGAAAGCAGGATACTCTGCAGATAGACCAAAGTGCAATTCTATAAAACAAAAACTGTTGAAAGTTTGGTTGTTTCACCATTAGGGAGCTAATTTAAAATGTCAAATTAACCCCTTAAGGATAAGCATTTAATTTCAACGTTTTGTATTGGAAAACGGGAAAAAAATAGACATAAGTCTGAGTTTGCTAAGGTTCCGTTCACAGTTGCGGTTCAAATCGGCAGGCTCTTTTGGTAGTCTGTTTCAGCATAAATGGCGGCTGTTGGCCGGACAATGGAAGAATTGTAGAATCCGGCAATGCTGGACCTGGTAAGGTGATCTTTAATAAAATTCTATGATTATCTACTGAGGAAGGAACTTGTTTCCGAAACGCGTCTAGTGTGTATGGAGACCAAGGCTGTCGGTGCGGTTTTTTGCAAGAGGAGGACTTTGCTTCAATTTCCAGTTCTTTGAGGATTTTTAAAGTATCCGAAGACGTCCCATACCGTTTTAAAGGTTTGCATTCACTAACTACTCAAAAAGTGGACTACACCTGTGTCACTATTGCCGCAAATCAAGGTAACACCTTGTTACATCTACTGCTGCAGGCCTGACAGGCTAAGGCAATCACCAGCTCAGCTCAGCTCAACCAGCTTCCGTTGGTTTGACGGCTTCAGACGCCTGCGTCACTAACCCAGTAATTCATTACCTGGCTGGACACATGAGACGCTGAGTGAGCTTGTCTGAAATCTTGCTCCGCAAGCGAAAAAGTAAGTGGAGCACTGTCTAACAGTTGCGGCTAAGATCTGTTACAGGTTATGTGAATGCAGAACCTCTCTTGATGAGAATACAGCAAGGACATTTTGTAATCTTTGTTTGAACTTTTGTTTCAATCGCCTGGCAAATTGCCATCCATGTCCTGGACATACAAGCGGTTCATTTGAATATCTCTTGCAGCCTCACTCTAGCCATTTGGTCCTATTAGGAGTACTCCAGATAAATAGGATTGTGCGTGAGCTCCGCACTTATATACCTATATTTGCACATGTATGCATGTATGTATGTTGTATGATGGTACAAGTCATTTAATTTAGTGTATTAATAAAAATTTGAATGCAAAAATACTGTGAGCCAGCCTATATTTCTATTGATTTGATCTCTTTTTTCAGCTGGTAACTGAAAGGCTGAGCTCCAGTAGTTTGCTGGTGGAGCCTTTTCTTATTTGATAATAGATCTTTAATAAAAATCAAAATGATAAACTTTAAATATTTATAGAATGACTACTAATTTGCTCAGACCTTGTAAACTTTAATTGCGATCCTTCCATTTGCGCAAATATAATTGACAGCAAAATCTCCCTGGATCAATGACAGTGAACATGTTTAAACAAAGTTAACAAAGTTATAAAGAAATATGGAGAAGAATCAGAAACCTCACAGAGCAAAAAAAAAAAAAAACTAACTCCAAATAATGCTCCAACAAATCAATTCAGATAAAGAAGAAAAAAGAAAAAGAGAGCAAAAATCTGTTCACACCATCCTTTACCAATTCAGTGGGGGATGGGAAAATAACTAAAGCAGCCATGAGAGCACCTAATATATTGTCTGAAGAAATGCAAATTAGCATACAAATGATCTGTCTCAGCAAAATTAAGTATTGGAATTATTGAAGTGTGGAGTCTTTGGCTTAGTTCACATAAGCAAAATGGTTTATATTGCTGCAAAAAAAAGAAAAAAGTTAAAATAGTCAATGAGTGTTGGGCACAGAGAAACCTAATTTAGTCGCTTGTGATAAAGGTATACCACTAGTGAATGAGGTTAATGTCCCGTCAATGATAATTAAATGAAGAAAAAATTGTAATTGAATCTCATAGAAAGGAATAATACTAGTCATGTGACTGTTCTGCGGACCCTGCATACATCACAGAAAAAGAGCTATGGATTCTTCAGGTAGCTACCTATTGATTGGTCCACAGATCGGATGGATTTGCAGTCAACATGATTTTAAAATGTATCTATAGATTCAAAAATTATGGTAAATAGTTAAAGATGCAATTAAAGAGGTATTAAAGGGGTTGACCACATTCCGGCTACCATTGACCAATGTGCTTGCAAGATACGGCACTTCCTAACACAGCCTTTGTTGCTATTCTGTACCATTTTTTTTTCCGAAAGTACGTATTCTGCCTAGTTGGCCAAGATTTTTGTGCTTTCCTCAGAGAGGCTCTGTCCATAAAACGGCCCCTGATGGTGGGTCATGTGACCAGGCAAATCACTCAGTCTCCTCCATTCAAATACACTGAACATACACTAAACTACCACAGATGGCAATTGTGGTGTATTTAAGTCAAGAAGGCTGAGCGATGTGTTTGGAGTTATTTTTGCCTGATCACATGACTCTCCATAAGCCGCCATCTTACGGACAGGTCGCCGTTGTGGACAGCACAGAAGATTTGCCCAACAAGGGGACATGACTTATGAAATATAGCAAACTGTGCAAAATATGAACAACAGCTGAATTAGTAATTGTCATATAGTCATATGACATACACAGTGGTCAAAAGTAGCCAGAAAGTGGCCAACCCCTTTAAAACTTCAGCATAGCAAATAAACATTAATAAGTAATGATATTTGCACTCCATGATTCCAGTGCCTAGTTTTTTACATGAGATTTTCTGTCTAATCACCAACTTTTATCTTCTCTTCTGTTCTACTGAGTAGCATGTTACTGGTCAGGCAAGAAGACTACAACACCCACAGTGCCCAATCGCTGATGCTGATGAGAGCAGAGAGGGAACAGAATGGGAGAGACTATTTAGCATTTCCTACTACGCCAAAAGGAGACTTATCTTCCATGAAC
Source organism: Bufo bufo (assembly GCF_905171765.1). Lineage (NCBI taxonomy): Eukaryota > Metazoa > Chordata > Amphibia > Anura > Bufonidae > Bufo > Bufo bufo. Next base: position 74,395,663 of record NC_053391.1, on the reverse strand, counting down.
CCAGTGACTGCTTAAGTTGGTGTAAGTAATAATTCTAAAAAGCAGCTTAATGGCTTAATGTTTACCACTACTGCCTCGCACAAACCTTAAATTTTACTTCATTTTCTAAACATTCAAATCTATAAATCAAATATTGTGGCATGCTAGCAAAACCTTTGATAGGCTGCAATGCTCATGACAACCATTGGGTGGCCACACATAGACACATATAGCATAGACATCTCCTGACAGAGTACTAAGAATCAGGTGTTTTTTTTTTCAACTGGCCATCTTGTGCACACATCTCACAAGTCATATTGAAGGAAACGTAAGTAAGGACACAAGTTTAGATTGAAATCCAACCAAGGTTTGTTCTCCCTTTGTTTGGGGATGGAGGTGCCTTGACATTGATCAAACTTGTCCCACTGTAAAAGGTGGCCAGATATCAACCAAACAAAGACAAAAGCCATTGAACCGGTTACTTATGTACATGATTGCCTTGCTGCCTTAGAGCTACCGGGCATTACCAGGCCAATATCACAAAGCAGAGCTTTTCCCCACAGTAACTGGGACTAAGTGCTGGTGCTACACTGGACTTGATAGGGCCTGCACTGCCAAAGGAGGCATTTCATTTATGACGAGATACAGACCTCATCATAAATAAAATGCCCCCTATGGCAGTCCATGCACCATACTGAAATCCACTCCAGCTTATAGTCAGCATAGATTTCAGTCAACATTTACACTAGTTTCTGGCCTTTGACCCCTCCCCACACTCTGTACCCGGAATGGCCCCTGTTCGCAAACTGGCGTGGCTGTGTAAAAACACTGGTTAACACTAGATTGAGTCACAATGGTGTTTAAACAGTTGCAAAACCAACTTTTTTTTAACACCAAAAACATTGCATCGGATGATGATAATTTCTCCCTTAAATGTTTATTGCCCCAGAGAGACGAAGAGAAGCTATGGCCAGACACTTCTGATGAAATATTCTGGTTGATCCGACAAGTTAAAATGCATAATGTTGCATCTTGCTTCCCAAAGCAGCAGTCAATGAGGGACAGTAGGGCTTCCCCTTTATGTAATACTCAGGGGCCGACTGACCATAGACCCTATAGGGAACTTTCCAGTGGGCTGATACCTAGAAGGGGCACCCAAGCCCTCCTTACGGCTGCTGGCCAACTACATACCATAAGGATCTGATGATCTGAGAGGTAATAAATGCTGGGAGCATTAGGTACTTATCAACCTGGCCTGCGGTTGAAGATGCCCTCCTGAATTTATTTATATGAGGGTCCTCAGGATGGTGATACAGTTGAAAACTGCGGCAGGGCATGGGAGATGATAGCTCCGTACCTTAATTAGAGACAACTGGAGGAGGACAGCTATTGATGACCACCACAGAGGAATAGCTTCTGGGCAGTATTTTGTGCTGCACTACGGTATTGCTGAATCTGCCTACTTGTGGCAGCCCGATATACTTGTGTTGCCCCGCCTTCTATCAAATTGGACCGCCTACATTATGGGGGCCACTTTAAGGTTTTTTTCCAGGGCCACCTTAAGTTCCCAGTCGACCCCTGGTAATAATTCTTCAGCAAAAGTTACCCTATTTTGATCAAGTCTTGAGTGTTCTACTGAGTAAATATTTTGACGAAGTAAGAAAAAAATGACATTCTCTCAAATTACTTTTCTTAAAAAGAGGATGCACACAGTTACATAATGTATTCCTTTGTTGGATTTTATTTGCTGTTTTCTTACATTAAACATAACTGTTTTATATCCTCTCAGTCCATAATAGCGCTATATTAGCCATAGTTACAGCACAATCATTTTATTTCACAATTTTGTAATTAGTTTGGACCTGAGCCAAGAGAAATAATTCTATCAGGACTGAGAGAATAAAATATGAAAAAGGATACAAGGGAAGATTATGAACTCATAGGCTATTATATTTAGTTAGGAATTTGCATTTGTCATCTTCTTGGCTCTTGTAATCTTTCTGAAAGATGAAACAAAATGGTACATTCATACCACTCAGCACATATTGCGCATGCCATATGGTATGCAAATAATGGGCAAAAAAAATGCATTTTGAAGGTGAACAGGAAGTAAGTTACGAAGTACAGTCGTGGCCAAAAGTTTGAGAATTACATAAATATTGGAAATTGGAAAAGTTGCTGCCTAAGTTTTTATAATGGCAATTTGCATATACTCCAGAATAATATGAAGAGTGATCAGATAAATTGCATAGTCCTTCTTTGCCATGAAAATTAACTTAATCCCAAAAAAAACTTTCCACTGCCTTTCATTGCTGTCATTAAAGGACCTGCTGAGATCATTTCAGTAATCGTCTTGTTAACTCAGGTGAGAATGTTGACGAGCAAAAGGCTGGAGATCATTATGTCAGGCTGATTGGGTTAAAATGGCAGACTTGACATGTTAAAAGGAGGGTGATGCTTGAAATCATTGTTCTTCTATTGTTAACCATGGTGACCTGCAAAGAAACGCGTGCAGCCATCATTGCGTTGCATAAAAATGGCTTCACAGGCAAGGATATTGTGGCTACTAAGATTGCACCTCAATCAACACTTTATAGGATCATCAAGAACTTCAAGGAAAGAGGTTCAATTCTTGTTAAGAAGGCTTCAGGGCGTCCAAGAAAGTCCAGCAAGCGCCAGAATCGTCTCCTAAAGAGGATTCAGCTGCGGGATCGGAGTGCCACCAATTCAGAGCTTGCTCAGGAATGGCAGCAGGCAGGTGTGAGCGCATCTGCACGCACAGTGAGGCGAAGACTTTTGGAAGATGACCTGGTGTCAAGAAGGCCAGCAAAGAAGCCACTTCTTTCCAAAAAAAATATCAGGGACAGATTGATCTTCTGCAGAAAGTATGGTGAATGGACTGCTGAGGACTGGGGCAAAGTCATATTCTCCAATGAAGCCTCTTTCCGATTGTTTGGGGCATCTGGAAAAAGGCTTGTCCGGAGAAGAAAAGGTGAGCGCTACCATCAGTCCTGTGTCATGCCAACAGTAAAGCATGCTGAGACCATTCATCTGTGGGGTTGCTTCTCATCCAAGGGAGTGGGCTCACTCACAATTTTGCCCAAAAACACAGCCATGAATAAAGAATGGTACCAAAACACCCTCCAACAGCAACTTCTTCCAACAATCCAACAACAGTTTGGTGAAGAACAATGCATTTTCCAGCACGATGGAGCACCGTGCCATAAGGCAAAAGTGATCACTAAGTGGCTCGGGGACCAAAACATTGACATTTTGGGTCCATGGCCTGGAAACTTTCCAGATCTTAATCCCATTGAGAACTTGTGGTCAATCCTCAAGAGGCAGGTGGACAAAAAAAAACCCCACTAATTCTGACAAACTCCAAGAAGTGATTATGAAAGAATGGGTTGCTATCAGTCAGGAATTGGCCCAGAAGTTGATTGAGAGCATGCCCAGTCGAATTGCAGAGGTCCTGAAAAAGAAGGGCCAACACTGCAAATACTGACTCTTTGCATAAATGTCATGTAATTTTCGATAAAAGCCTTTGAAACGTATGAAGTGCGTGTAATTATATTTCACTACATCACAGAAACAACTGAAACAAAGATCTAAAAGCAGTTTAGCAGCAAACTTTGTGAAAACTAATATTTTTGTCATTCTCAAAACTTTTGGCCACGACTGTAGAAGTCAGTGAGAGTAAAAGTGGTTTAAGTAGATGTAGTGATGGAAAAGACACCGATACTCATGTATAAACCTGTTCGACCAGTTACACTCATAGTAACCAATCGGATCTGTTTTTAGATTTTCTAACCTGGAAGATGCTATAAAACAAGAAAACTGGAAACTGATTGGTTGCAATGGGCATCATCAGAAAAACATGGATGATTTCTTCCAAAAACAATGCCGCATCTATACAGAGGTTGTGTGTGGTATTGCAGTTCATTCCCGTTCACTTCAATAGAGTTGAGCGGGGCAGGAAACAGTGGAGGTCACAGATAAGGGGATGGTCCCCTATGGAGGTCAGTGTTAAAGGGCCCGGGGTTCTGTATAGGTCACTGTTAAGGGGGCGGGCCCCTGAGGAGATCAATGTCAACGGAGTGGGGTACTGTGAAACTCACTGTTAAAGGGGCAGGCTGCTGTGAAGGTCAAAGTTAAGGGGATGGGCTGCTGTGAAGGTCCCATTTTAAGGAGGTGGGGTACTGTGGGGGGGGTCAGTGTTAAGGGCTGAGGGGCTGTAGAGTTCATTGTTAAAGGGGCGGGGTGCTGTAGAGGTTGCTGTTATGGGGGATACTGTCTATATCTTTTAACGACACACAGAAACATTAAATGAAATAGATAAAATATACCTGTCCTTCAGCTAGTAGTATATAATACCAATAATGAGCTAATTACTTGTAGGAAAATAGCCATAATCAGATGCTAATTATACTCTTAAAAATAACACAATAAAGAGCATAAATATCTGTCATATTTTCAGAGTGCATTCCCTTTATAACATAAGCGTCACCTGAGGTGATCATTTTAATTAATATCAGTCGCCTGTCATGCATTGCATTATGTGCTCTCTCCTTCCTAGCATTCTTAACCTTCTTATATGTCATCTGGGGTAATAATAAAATAAAGCTCTAAAAATAAGATCCATTCACTTGCTCATGGCCTCTCAATAAAGTATCTGGGTATTATAGGATTTGGAACAATCAAGGGTGTGCACAGACATCATAGGGCCCCATGTAACCCCCCCCCCCCCAACAGAATAAGTCACAGGGAGTAAAAAAAAAAAAAAAATGGGTGAAAGGCAGGAATGGTGTTAAAATTATAAAAGCACATTTACTCACCACTCCAATCCTCTCTGCTACAGCCAGGACATCATCTTCTTGGCTGCACGGATGATGTGCCGCATACCGTATACTGCCTATGACCACTGCGGCCAGTGATTGGCTGTAGCAGTCATATGCAGTAAAGGGGCATATCACTGACGCAGTCAGGAAAAGTAACCCTGGCCAGGAGTATTGGAGTGGCAGCTCTGGAGTAGAGGTGGGTTTTATGTTATTTTATTAATTTAACCCCATCCCTGCCTTTCACTCATTTTCTAACTCTGACAACTTCTGTAATGTTTACTGTAAAATCGATCTGTATATGGAGGGCTCTGATAATACTAATGAAGCACACATGCTATGTGCCAGTATCTCTTCCTGGTGCAGCACGTAACAGATTTATTAACAGGGAGCACATACTGTCGATAAATCAACCTTAGGCTAAAATGTCAGGATATACATTTTCCAGCAAAAAATAAAAAAAGCGCCATTTTTTTATATTTTTTAATAAACAAGTAGCAATCCTCACCGCACTGTAGTCGTGTCCACACTGACTTCAAAGATAGCAGGTTCAGTCTGAACATCATAGTTTTCAAGGCATTTACACCAGACAACTGGTATAACTACATTAGATCATTCTCCTGCTTACAGTTTTTAAGCTCATTTCATTTACACTGTAGATGATAAATCTGTCTGTGCCCAACACTAGGGGGAGCTCAGTGACTAGAAATCTATATAGCTACCATAAAAATCAGTGAAAACTGTAAAATGTCTACGGACTCAGCGCTCCCTAGGGGCAACTGCAGGGAAATACTTTAGACATAGGGTCTAAAAAAACTGTATGTATTTTGCGGTCCGTAAATTGCAGATCCACAAAACACAGATACCGGCCGCATGTGTTCCGCAAATTGTGGATTGCACATGTCAGTCCTATGATAGAAATGCCAATTCTTGTCTGTGAATAAGAATAGGACATGTTCTATCTTTTTTGTGGGGTCGCGGAATGGAAGTACGGATGCGGACGGCACATGGTGGGGTGTCCTCATATTTTAGGGCCCCATTGAAATGAATGGGTCCACATCCATTCTGTAAAATTGTGACCCTTGACAGGCTGCAATTCACATCATTTGACAGGAAGCACATAGGAAATTGTGATACAAAATCATGTTTGCAAACACTGTCCATGTCCAACATGTCCAACCAAGAGGAAAGGTCAGGAAGGGCACAAGTGTTTTTTGGAAGCAGGGGAAAGGGTTCAGCACTGGGCCCCCTCTTAGCACACATAGCAGTGGCTTGGTCTGACTTCATGTTGAATACGCCACTGCTTTATATATGCCGTAATACAGTTGTCTGCATGAGTCCTTACGGAAGGATATGGATAGGATAAACAAATGTGCAGGGACGGACTGGAAACTTAAAGTGGCCCTGGAAAAAAAAAAAAAAACGAAAACTGGCCCCAAGTTGTAGGGGTGTCCAAATTGACAGAAGGTGGGGCAACACAAATAGGCAGGGCCAGCAATACCATAGCGCAAAATACAGTCCAGGCAGAAACAAATACCACAGAGCAGCACAATATATTGCCCAAAAGTTTTCCTTCTGTTGTGGCCATCAGTAGATGCCATTTTATGTCCCTGTCCAGTTGTCTGATTAAGAGATGGAGCAGGGTGCTTAGAAGGAGAGATGTGGGCCACAGCAGTTGAATTCAAAGTGCATGTGCAGTCGCTGGTGGGGTACACGAGTTTCTAATTCTCACAGGGTTAATTACAGCTGAGAGCTCGATATTACAGATGAGCGGATTTTTCAAAAATGCGATTTGGTCGGTTCGCCAAATTTTTCGGAAAAATTTGCTTGGATCTGAATTTATTTGCAGCGAATCGCGGTAAAAACTGCTATTTCCTATCTACTGTAGGTTAGTATGACATACAGATGACAGGCTTCGCTCTTAGACTCACTGCACACTTCACTTATTTGGGCAGTCACGGGGCCACAACTGACCAAATGACTCAAGTGTGAACTCAGCCTTACAGGTCGATGTTAACGCCAGGTATAAAGAACCGTGCAGAGGCCCAAGATCCTACTGCAGCGTGAAAGATCGCACTCCTTATACACCATCGTCAGCTGATTCCACATAGATGTCTACAGAACCAGTTCTATTAAACGCTTATACAAGTAAAGCCCCCCTGACAGAGTGGAGAGGGTGCAACAACACGAGTAGATGAACAAAAATTCGTCACTCATCACTGTGGTAAAAAACTCCTTTTGTTCTTCCAACCGGATACAATAAAAATAGGGCTGGGGCGGACTCTTGCCTCTACACAGAAAGCGAAATGGCGACAGCCGTTTTGCGCTTACGTGCCTCTTCGGGTCGAAAAGGCGCTTAAGCTTGAAACGGCCGTCGCCACTTCAGTTCTGTGTAGAGGCAAGAGTCCGCCCCAGCCCTATTTTTACTGTATCCGGTTGGAAGAATAAAAGGAGTTTTTTACCACAGTGGTGAGTGCCGCCTTTCTGTTTATCTACTTATGTTGTTGCATGGACTTTTATTGTTCTTGAGGCTGAACATCCCAATCACTGTTGATAGACAGGTGCACATATGAATCCACCATTTACCTGGAGACGTTGGCTGTGCCACCCCTTTCATTTTATTCTATTATACTTACATATAGAGTAGAGAGGGTGTCAGCAGTAAATTTGTGTTGACATCCCTGATTATTTTGCCCTTCCACTGATCCATCAGAAAAATAATAAAATAATAATGTGGATATGGCAGCAGCAGGATACCACAGAGTGGCAAGGTGACATAGTGTGGAGATGGCAGCAGCTTGAGGAGACCAGAATGGCAAGGTGACATAATGTGGAGATGGCAGCAGCATCAGGAAACCACAGAGTGGCAAGGTGACATAGTGTGGAGATGGCAGCAGCATCAGGAGGCCACAGAGTGGCAATTTGACATAGTTTGGAGGTGGCATCAGCATCAGGAGGCCACAGAGTGGCAAGGTGACATAGTGTGGATATCAGCAAACCACAGAGTGGCAAGGTGACACAGTGTGGAGATGGCAGCAGCATGGGTCGACCACAGAGTGGCAAGGTGACATAGTGTGAAGATAGCAGCATCAGGAGACCACAGAGTGGCAAGGTGACATAGTGTGGAGATGGCAGCAGCATCAGGAGGCCACAGAGTGGCAAGGTGGCATAGTTTGGAGAAGGCGGCAGCATCAGCAAACCACAAAATGGCAAGGTGACATAGTGTGGAGATGGCAGCAGCATGGGTAGACCACAGAGTGGCAAGGTGACATAGTGTGGATATGGAAGCAGCAGCAGGATACCACAGAGTGGCAATGTGACATAGTGTGGAGATGACAGCAGCATAAGGAGACCACAGAGTGGCAAGGTGACATAATATGGAGATGGCAGTAGCAGCAGCATCAGGAGACCACAGAGTGGCAAGGTGACATAGTGTGGATATGGCAGCAGCATGAGGAGGCCATAGAGTGGCAAGGTGACATAGTTTGTAGATGGTAGCAGCAGCTCCATCAGGAGACCACAAAGAGACCCGGTAACACAGTGGGGCGGTGGGTGGCAATACCAGTAACTGCTGACGAGGGTGGGTGCAAGAAGCAGCACTTGGCATCAGATGTGTGGCATCAGGCGGGTTGCAGCATCAGAGTAGTAGCTGAGGCAGGTAGTCAGAAGAAACTGGTCTCTTTTATCAAAGTGTTGGTGTGGCACCATGGATGATCTAGGCTGTTGCAACTGGAATTGGTGGTTGGAAATCCTGGCTGATCCACCCCTAAATTATCTTGACAAAGGTCAGTCTCTCCACATTTTGAGTGGACAGGCGAGTTATCTTTGGGGTAACTATAGCCCCTGACACACTAAACACCCGCTCTGATGCCACACTACTGGCCAGGCAGGACAGCTTTTCCAGGAAAAACTCTGCTAGTTGCGGACACAAATCCAGTTTGGCTACCCAGAAGTCCAGCGGATCTTCAATGTGGGGTGGCAGGGTGCTGTCCAAGTATGCCACCACCTGATGGTTCAGGTCCTGCTGCAGGTCTACCTGCTGTTGGTGAGTAGTTTCTTCACTATGCAGGTGAACAAAGCTACTCATTAGCGACTGTAGACTCAGGCTGCTGCTGATGGAGCTGGCACTGCTCATGCCATCCCACTCCTCCCCTGCAGCTATGGCAGAGGAACGTGAGCGCAGATGGCCCTCCCGGTCAGACCTGCAAGAGGATGGACTATGGCGCAGATAGGCAGCGGCCAACTGACTACATAGTATGTATCTGTAGTAGTTCAGTTTGTCCTCCCTCTCGGTGGGTGTAAAAAAGGCCCCCATTCTGGACCGGTAGAGAGGGTCCAAGAAGATGGAGAGCCAGAAGTCATCCCTCTGCCAAATGGTAACAATTCGGCTGTCACTATGCAAGCAAGTGAGCATGCATCGTGCCATATGTGCAAGTGACTCGGAAGGACTTCCTGCCTCCATCTCCACTGCATACTGCCATGGTGTGTCCGGGTCCTCTGTCTAGTCTTCCTCATTGCCCTGTAGCCCCTCTGGCTGCTCCTGCTTCTCTTGTCTTGTCAGCTGAGTAGAAAAACCACCCACTTGGCTACACATTGCCTGTGCTCCAATGTCCTTCCCTCACTCCTCCTCCTCTTCCAGTTCAGCCCACACAGGGCTCATGTGGCCGTGAGATAGAGGTGTCACGTCTCCCTTCCCCTGACCAGCCATTGTTACCACTATCTTTTCCAGGACATGAAGCAGTGGAATGACGTTGTTCATCCTGTAGTCCTAGCGACTGACAAATAATATGGCGTCCTCAAAGGGACTGAGCAAACAACAGGTGTCACGCATGAGCTGCCACTGGCTGACATCGAAGTTACACAGTGGAGTACTCCTATCCATTTGCATCATCAAGAAATCATTGATGGTCTTTCTCTGTTCGTATAGTCGGTCCAACATATGGAGGGTGAAATTCCAACCGTTGGAAAGGTCGCATATCAGCCTATGTTTTCGGGATGCCTTTCTGCCGCTGCAACTCAAGGAGGGTGTGCTTTGCGGTATAAGAGTGGCTGAAGTGCATGCAAAGTTTCCATTTTTAGGATATCCTGCAGATGGGTGGAAGACTTCAGGGACCGCTTGACAACCAGATTGTCAGCCATCCTTGATGCAGCGCTGACACCATGTTCTTCCCGTTGTCAGTCAGCATGGTTCCGATTTTAAGTTGCCGCGAGAAAGCCAGGATTCGATTTCTTGATGCATTACACGGAGCAGTTCCTCCCCTGTGTGACTCAGTTCACCAAGGCAAACCAGCTGAACAGTGTGACACTGCCGAGCCCTGCACATGTGGTATGCTGGAGGGGCACTGTGGCTTGTCCCTGCAGTGGGGGCTGAGGACATGATGGAGGATGAGAAGGCAGAGGCGGACATTGTAGCAGGTCCAATGGCGTGACAACATGGAGGCGGAAGTGGCGTGGTGTGGCTGTGCAGGAACCACATTCACCCAGTGGGCCATAAAGGACATGTATTGCCCCTGACCGTAGTTACATCTCCACACGGCGGCGCTGCCATGCCCTTTGGCAGACACTGACAGGCTTAAGGACTGGCCCAACTTCTGTTCTACATATTTGTGCAGGGCTGTTACTGCCTTTTTCAAAAAGAAATGAAGGCTTGGGACTCTCCACCTCAGCTCGGCACAAGCCATCAGTTCTCTGAAAGATGTGGAGTCCACCACTTGGAAAGGGAGGGACTGCAGCACCAGCAACTTGGACAGGAGCATACTGCTGTCTCTTGGCAATCGCTTTGGTGATCCATTGCTGACGGAATGACTGATGAGGAGTAGGAGGAGCAGGAGCATCTGGAACAGCAGATGATGGGAATGACAGACATCTCTCTTCGGCTGAGGTGGTGGAGCTTTGACTGCCTGAAACCTGGTGCGTGCCCCTGGCTGGTTGCTGCGGCAGACTGGACCAAATCGGTTCCACGGTTCTCCCAGGCCACTGTATGATGACGCTGCATATGTTGACGCAGGGCCGTAGTGCCAACATCCTGGCACCCTGGCCAAGCTTTATCTTCTGCCCACAGATGCAACTTATGGCCACATTTACCTCCTCTGGCGCTTTGAAAAAACTGCCACACTGCCGAGTAGGTGATTTTCCCCCCAACAGTCCGCACTGACTGATTGCTACTGACGCTGTTTCCGTGAACCCCTGCACCACTACTTCCCGGGCAGGTAGGCTGCTGCAAAGCAGGTGGTCTACCCCGGGCATGTTTGGCTACCAACCTCCCACTGCTGCCACCCTGCTGACTCCCGACCACGCTAGCGACTTGCTGGCTCAGCCGCTGCCGGACGGGCAAGCTGCCACCTTCTTCTCCTGACGATGATGAAGCCCCGTCTTCATCCGGCTCCCAAGTGCGATCGGCTTCATCATCATTGAGTAGTGTCTGCACATCACTGATGTCCTCCTCAGCGGCCTCTGGGTCAGGAGCCTCCTCATCATGAGGAGGAAGTAGCGGAAGTTTCCTCCACATCTTGGCTGGTCAGTAGCTGCTGACTGTCCTCTAGTAGCTTATCCTCGCTGAAAAGTGAAGCTGAGCTCACTGCATGTAGTACTTCTTGCAGTGGTGGAACAAAAAAGGCCAGAGACAGGTTGAGGTCAGTTGAGGGCACAGGGCCTGCTCCCAGGCCATGCCAACTAAGTGTCGTGTCTGACAAACCCACCGACTGTTGGCTGGGGGTGTCTGGTGTCACTTGGGATGACGTGGATGACCGAGTTAACCAATAAAGAACTGCAGGGTTGCTGTTTAAGACACAACCGCTAGATAACACTGAGAGCTCAAGCCTCTCGCTGCGACTACTGCTGCCACGACCCCTTACTCTGCTGCGACCGCTTGCGCCAGAAACATTCAGGCCTCTGCCACTCCTCTGTGCATGACCTGGCACTTTTCTGCCTGACATAATTGTAGCTGAACTAAACCTAAAGGTGACGAATATCTTTTTCTTTTTGTACTGAAATAGGCCACTAAACGCTTTCATCACAATTAACTGCTAAAATGCACTGAGAATATATTTTTCTTGTACTAAAATACGACCCTATACGCTTCAACCAGCAAAAAATGTATTTCTTGCAGTACTAAAATACACCCCTTTATGCTCTCACAAGAAATAACTGCAGCACTGAACTGAGAATATATATTTCTTGTTGGACTGAATTACGCCACTGCACGCTTTGACCTGAAAAAAATTTAAGAGTGAAGTGCGTATATATATTTCTTGCAGTACTGAAATATGCCCTTATATGCTTTCACCAGAAATTACTGCAGCAGTGAACTGAGAATATATATTTCTTGTTGGACTGAATTAGGCCACAGTAGGCTTTGACCAGAAAAAAATTAAAGAGAGTGCGTATATATATTTCTTGCAGTACTGAAATTATACGCCCCTATAACAGTGCAGTGCGTATATATATTTTTCTTTTTTTACTGTAATACGCCCCCATATACGCTTTCACCAGAAATAACTGCAACAGTGCAGTGCATATATATATATTTATTTTTTACTGTAATACGCCCCAACACGCTTTCACCATATATTACTGCAACAGTGCAGTGCGTATATATTTGTCTTTTTTATTGAAATACGCCCCTATACGCTTTCAACAGAAATAACATTGCAGTGCGTATATATTTTTATTTTTTACTGTAATACGCCCCTATACACTTTGACCAGAAATAACTGCAACAGTGCAGTGCATATATATTTTTCTTATTTTACTAATACACGCCCCTATACGCTTTCACCACAAATAACTGCAGAAGTGACCTGAGAATATATATTTCTCCTTGAAATGAAATAGGCCACTATACGCTTTAACCAGAAAATAATTAAATAGTGAAGTGCACAAATATTTTTCTGGTAGTACTGAAATACGCCCCTATACGCTTTCAACAGAAATAAATGCAACAGTGCAGCGCGTATATATTTGTCTTTTTTTTTTACTGTAAAACGCCCCTATACACTTTCACCGGAAATAGCTGCAACAGTGCAGTGCATATATATTTGTCTTTTTTTTTTACTGTAAAACGCCCCTATATGCTTTCACCAGAAATAACTGCAACAGTGCAGTGCATATATATTTTTCTTTTTTTAATGAATACGCCCCTATATGATTTCACCAGAGATAACTGCAGAAGTGAAATGCGTATATATTTTTCTTGTAGTACTGAATAAGATACTAAGATATAAGCCACAAAAGGCTTTCCAACATAACACTTGCAACCCAATAACAAAAAGCTGTAATGACAAAGCTGTCTATTGACTATTTGGATCCCCAAATAATCGTTCCCTGCACTTTAAAATCACTTTCCTATCAATTTCCCTAGCGCCTTCTGACATCTCTCCCTGCACTAAGATACTGTGAAAAGATTCCTCCCTATCCTTCTCCTGCACTTATAAATCATTTTTTTTCATTTTTTTTTAACCCCTTAGGAACGCATGATGTACCGGTACGCCATGTTTCCCGAGTCCTTAAGGACCCATGATTTACCGGTACGTCATCTATAGTTCTGATCACCGCTGCCCGGCGGGCGGTGATCGGAACACGGTACCTGCTCAAATCATTGAGCAGGCACCACGGCTAAATGCGCGGGGTCAATTCATACCTGCGGTTTGCGGCTTTTTATTGTGCGGGCGGCGGTAGTCGGCGGTGCCATCGGGTCCCCATGGGGCTGTGGGGGGGACCCGATGGCATGGAAGGCAGTGTGATGCCTAAGGAAGGCATCGCGCTGCCTTCCGGTGAAGAGCCTATGAGATCCAGCCCCCTGGATCTCACAGGCCGGAAGCTGTATGAGTAATACACACAGTATTACTCATATAGCCAATGCATTCCAATACAGAAGTATTGGAATGCATTGTAAAGGATTAGACCCCCAAAAGTTACAGTCCCAAAGTGGGACAAAAAATAAAGTGAAAAAAAAGTTTAAAAAATAAAGTTTCAAGTAAAAATAAACAAAAACGTCATTTTCCTCAAATAAAGTTAAAAAAAATTTGGTAAAAAATAGGGGGGGGGGGGTGAGTATACATATTAGGTATCTCCGCGTCCGTATCGACCGGCTCTATAAACATATCACATGACCTAACCCCTGAGATGAACACCGTAAAAAAAACAAAAAAAAAACTGTGCTAAATAAACCATTTTTTTGTCACCTTACATCACAAAAAGTACAACAGCAAGCGATTAAAAAAACGTTTGCCCACCAAAATAGTACCAATCTAACCATCACCTCATCCCGCAAAAAATGAGCCCCTACCTGAGACAATCGCCCAAAAAATAAAAAAAAACTATGGCTCAGAATATGGAGACACTAAAACATTATTTTTTTTTTTTAAAAAGCTGTTATTGTGTAAAACTTACATAAATAAAAATAAAATTATACATATTTGGTATTTACGCGTTCGTATCGACCATCTCTATAAAAATATCACATGACCTAACTCCTCAGATGAACACCGTAAAAAATAAAAAATAAAAACTGTGCTAAATAAACAATTTTTTGTCACCTTACATCACAAAAAGTGTAATAGCAAGCGATCAAAAAGTTATATGCACCCCAAAATAGTGCCAATCAAACCGTCATCTCATCCCGCAAAAAATGAGACCCTAACTAAGATAATCGCCCAAAAACTGAAAGAACTATGGCTCTCAGAATATGGAGACACTAAAACATGATTTTTTTTTTTGTTTCAAAAATGATATTATTGTGTAAAACTTACATAAATAAAATAAAAGTATACATATTAGATATCGCCGCGTCCGTATCAACCGGCTCTATGAAAATATAACATGACCTAACCCCTCAGATGAACACCGTAAAAAATTGAAAATAAAAACTGTGCTAAATAAACCATTTTTTGTCACCTTACATCACAAAAAGTGTAATAGCAAGCGATCAAAAAGTCAAACGCACCCCAAAATAGTACCAATAAAACCATCATCTCATCCCGCAAAAATCATACCATACCCAAGGTAATCGCCCAAAAACTGAAAAAAATATGGCTCTCAGACTATGGAAACACTAAAAACGATTATTTTTGCTTCAAAAAAGAAATTATTATGTAGAACTTACATAAATAAAAAAAAGTATACATATTAGGTATCTCCGCATCCGTGACAACCTGGTCTATAAAAATATCACATGATCTAACCTGTCGGATGAATGTTGTAAATAACAAAAAATAAAAACGGTGCCAAAACAGCTATTTCTTGTTATCTTGCCTCACAAAAAGTGTAATATAGAGCAACCAAAAATCATATGTACCCTAAACTAGTACCAACAATACTGCCACCCTATCCCGTAGTTTCTAAAATGGGACCTTTTTTTGGAGTTTCTACTCTAGGGGTGCATCAGGGGGGCTTCAAATGGGACATGGTGTCAAAAAAAACAGTCCAGCAAAATCCGTATGGCATTTCTTTCCTTCTGCGCCCTGCCGTGTGCCCGTACAGCTGTTTACAACCACATATGGGGTGTTTCTGTAAACTACAGAATCAGGGCCATAAATATTGAGTTTGGCTTGGCTGTTAACCCTTGCTTTGTAACTGGAAACAAATTATTAAAATGGAAAATCTGCCAAAAAAGTGAAATTTTGAGATTGTATCTCTATTTTCCATTAATTCTTGTGGATCACCTAAAGGGTTATCGACGTTTGTAAAATCAGTTTTGAATACTTTGAGCGGTGTAGTTTCTTAGATGGGGTCACTTTTATGGAGTTTCTACTCTAGGGGTGCATCAGGGTGGCTTCAAATGGGACATGGTGTCAAAAAAACCAGTCCAGCACAATCTGCCTTCCAAAAACCGTATGGCATTCCTTTCCTTCTGCGCCCTGCTGTGTGTCCGTACAGTAGTTTACAACCACATATGGGGTGTTTCTGTAAACTACAGAATCAGGGCCATAAATATTGAGCTTGGTTTGGCTGTTAACCCTTGCTTTGTAACTGGAAAAAAATTATTAAAATGGAAAATCTGCCAAAAAAGTGAAATTTGAAATTGTATCTCTATTTTCCATTAATTCTTGTGGAACACCTAAAGGGTTAACAAAGTTTGTGAAATCAGTTTTGAATACCTTGAGGGGTGTAGTTTATAGAATGGGGTCATTTTTGGGTGCTTTCTATTATGTAAGCCTCGCAAAGGGACTTCAGACCTGAACTGGTCTCTAAAAATTGGGTTTTTGATTTGCTTCTAAACTTCTAAGGCTACTTTCACACTAGCGTTCAGAGCGGGTCCGTCTGATGTCTGCTCAGACAGATCCGCTCCTATAATGCAGACGTTTGTATCCGTTCAGAACGGATCCGTCTGCATTATAACTTAGAAAAAATTCTAAGTGTGAAAGTAGCCTGAACGGATCCGTCCAGACTTTACTTTGAAAGT
Organism: Bufo bufo; assembly: GCF_905171765.1. NCBI lineage: Eukaryota > Metazoa > Chordata > Amphibia > Anura > Bufonidae > Bufo > Bufo bufo. The sequence goes on along the minus strand of NC_053391.1, from coordinate 74,379,448 downwards.
CAATGGGGGACGGATCCGTTTGAAGATTGAGCCATATGGTGTCATCTTCAAACGGATCCGTCCCCATTGACTTACATTGTAAGTCTGGACGGATCCGCTTGCCTCCGCACGGCCAGGCGGACACCCGAACGCTGCAAGCAGCGTTCAGGTGTCCGCTTGCTGAGCGGAGCGGAGGCTGAACGCTGCCAGACTGATGCATTCTGAGCGGATCCGCGTCCACTCAGAATGCATTAGGGCTGGATGGATGCGTTCGGGGCCGCTTGTGAGCCCCTTCAAACGGAGCTCACGAGCGGACACCCGAACGCAGGTGTGAAAGTAGCCTAAGCCTTGTAACATCCCCAAAAAAATAAAATATCATTCCCAAAATGATCCAAACATGAAGTAGACATATGGGGAATGTAAAGTAATAACTATTTTTGGAGGTATTACTATGTATTATAGAAGTAGAGAAATTGAAACTTGGAAATTTGCCAATTTTTCCCAATTTTTGGTAAATTTGGTATTTTTTATGCAAAAAAATTAACTTTTTTGACCCAATTTTAGCAGTGCCATGAAGTATAATATGTGACGAAAAAACAATCTCAGAACGGCCTGGGTAAGTAAAAGCGTTTTAAAGTTATCAGCACTTAAAGTGACACTGGTCAGATTTGCAAAAAATGGCCAAGTCCTTAAGGTGACATAGGGCTGAGTCCTTAAGGGGTTAAACATAGAGGTTTTTCCAATAGCTGTCCCTAGCGCCTTAACACGTCTGTCCCTGCACTCTGAACGCTGGAAAATGGCAGAATCTAAAATGGCTGCCGTGTTTATAGGGCTGGCTGGCTGCTGATTGGCTGCATGCAGGAATGTCAATCTGGGTGATCCCGCCTTCCCAGAGTTCCTTGCCCCATGTCCTCAGTTCTCACACGTGTAGCCGGTATTTTAGGAAAATTGTGATTCGTTACCACGAAGCGCGAGTGAAATTCACATTCATTGCGAATCTAAGTTTTCCTGAAATTCGGATCGAATTCCACTTTGTCAGCTTCACCAGAGGTAGAGAGGAGGGCTTGGGGGGCCCCATAGGCATCGGCCCATCAGGAACCTTCCCTGTAAGGTCTATGGTCAATCCGCCCTTGCAAATGTGACACACAGGTGTCAATGTAAGGAAAGCAACAGTTTTCTTTCTGCAGCAGCTGGAGAGTTGGAGATGACTGTTTTATGAAGGTTAATTTTCTTGTAAACTTGGGTCTGATTGTGTAATATGATTTATACTGCCAAACAATGTCAGATTTCTGCTTTTGACAGATTTATCAACTTTAAAAACTTTTCTGATTGAATTAGGCTAATCTTCTAAGTGGAAACCCTAGGCATACAAGATCTCCAGCTTTACATCCTATCTGCCAAAACCTTTCACAGAATTAAAGAGACCTTTTTTCATCCATTTGCCTAAAGGCCCCTTTACACTTCCAAAATTTCAACAGATTATTGCTAATGAGCATTCACATTTATACACGTAAATAAGATCACCTCTAAGATGTCTTGTTTCCAAGCTGAAGAAGCCCACCCATGAACCATTTATAGCTCTTCTACATCTTTTATAGTATACGAAGCCCAAAACTTAATCCCATATTCAAGAGGTGACTTTATAATGAATTTGTAGTGTAGTAATATTACATTGGAATCACGGGTTTTAGTTTCGCTTTCTGTATACCCTAAAATCATATTTGTATTTACCTCTGCTGCCTGACATTGAGTACTGCTGCTTAGCTTACTTGTTTTAAACTGTCCCCGAATCTTTACAACTTGTAGCTTAAATATAAATTTTAAGAGCTCAGCTGGATTTTCTCTTTAAGGGATCATCTATTCTCAGACAACCGTTCACTATATTTCCTGTTAGATTAGGTTACATTTATAAGCAATGGTCCCCTACTTGAGATCTTCCCCAACAATTATGTGGACTCTCATTTCAAACAAGGAACATCTGCTGATTTCACTCTGTTCATCCATATTATACTAATTTCCTTAATGCATGAAAAACAAGAGCAAAGTTGATAATCCTGCTGCATAACACTATAATTAAAATGGAAAAGTTAGTTTTAAAAAGCCTGGATAAAAATTACCATGCAAAGATATGACACTTAGTCAACATACTATACGTGTAAATGAAAAGCCTCAACAATACATCTGAAGACCCCGGAGCTTTCAGTGTAATTAGCATCCTTGTAGACAATACACTGTTATTTCTAGAATGCTTTGTCCATTTACCCTACACTATAATTAAAGTTATGCCTTAGCCTTACTGCAAAATAATATACTTCATTCATATACAGTAACTACATATATTAATTGTATGCTCCTGTGTGATTCATCTCCTGCAAAGGACACTTAGATCTTTACATATGAACACTAGTGTTGGGCTAGCATGCTAGGCCGAACACCATTTTGACTCGAGCATCGCGATGCTAGGCACATTGCGGTGTTCGGCCGCCACGTGTGCTCGAGCGCAATGCTCAAGTCTCCTCCCCGCAGGTTTATTGGTTGCTTCGCAGCCAATAAACGTGTGGGGAAGTATTGCCACTCACTGTAATGCCATAGCCATGTTGGTTACCGGCATTACAGTGATTGGCTGGCCATAACGCATCATCAGGTGCTATATAGCACCCGATGACACGTGGTTCGGCTCAGTCTTAGTCAGGGCAAGCTGCAGCAGAAAGGACAGATAGTGTAGAGACAGGAATATATATATATATTTTTTTTTAGGCAGGGTTTAGTGTTGAAAGGTGTTAGAGACCCAAAATTCCTTTTAAGGACTATTGTTTTATCTGGCTGCAATATATATTATTAGCACAACCTGCGCTAAATTGTGTGCAATTGTTTGACCGCTGCTGACAGTGACACAACCTCTGCTACATCTGTTGTGTTACATTTGCACATCCTAAATATCTGTGACATTCAGCGCAATTGTTTGGCCACTGCTGACAGCGACATTACCTGCGCTACATCTTCTGTATAATGTTTGCGCATCCTAAATATCTGTGACATTCAGTGTAATTTTTTTTAGCCGCTTGTGACAACGACATTACCTGCGCTACATCTCCTGTATAACGTTTGTGCATCCTAGATATCTGTAACATTCAGTGTAATTTAATTGCACATACACTTACAAAACCTGCGCTCCTCTACGTGTGACAAACTTGCAAGCATATATACCATATAATATGCTCAAGGCGAGCAGTAAGGGACGGGGAAGTGGCCGTGCTGCTGATGGTGCACGCAGAGGCCGTGGCTCTGGGTGCGGTGAAACTGTGCCTGCTGCCAAAGTGCAAGAAACACACTCATCCACGATTCCTAGCTTCATGTCCCAGTTTGAAGGGTGGTTCAGGACACCACTCTTGAAGTCACGCCAGTGCGACCAGGTGGTCAGTAGTGATGAGCGGCAGGGGTCATATTCGAATTCGCGATATTTCGCGAATATTTTGTAGAATACTCAAAAAATCAGAAAGGTAATGATTGTGCAATATGCAAATTTTCGGAATTCGAATTTTCGGATTCAAATTTTTTATTGCGAATTTTTCAACTTACAACTATTAGACAAAGAAGATTATATCACTATATCAGCTAAATTGCTCTATTCGATTTTTTTAGAATATTCTCTATATTGCTATAACTTCGTTTTTTCAAATATTCGTAATATTCTAAAACAAGAATATATAGCAATATAGCGAATATTCAAAAAAAAAGAATATAGAGCAAAATTCGCAAACACTACTACTCCTAAAGTCAAGTATATTGCAGCCTTCTTATTGGCCCACAAGCTAGAAGCAGTGAGGGATCATGTGTACTGATAAAAAAAAAAAAAAAAATCGGAAAAAATTCGAATATTCGAAATTTCGAATATATATAACTATATTCGAAATTTTCACGAATTTTCGAAGTACCTATATTCGCGATAAAAATTCGAAATTCGAATATTCGTGATCAACACTAGTGGTCAGTTAAAGTGCAGCAGATAATGCTTCCAGACGGTTAAGCACCACCCTGTCTTCCACAGTCTCAGCAGTCATGAGTCTGGTCAACAGAATCCTCACCCTGATTCTCCTTCCTCCCAACACAGAGAGTCTTGACAAACAAGTGATCCCACACTCGGATATTCCGAGGAGCTCTTTTCATTGCCATTCCTTGATTTGGGACTCTCGCCAAGCCCACTTGAAGAAGGACATGGGGAGTTCTTGTGCACTGATTCCCAAACTCTTGAGTATCCACAGTCAGAAGAAGATGACGGTGGGAAATGGCAATTAGTGTTTTACGAGGTCGATGATGAGACATAGTTGCCAATAAGTCAACGGCAATTAGTGTCTCAAGAGGTTAATGATGAGGATGAGACACAGTTGTCAATAAGTGAGGTTCTTGTTAGGTCAACAAGTCAGGAGGATGAGCAGAGTGAGGAAGTGGAAGAGGAGTTGGTGGACGATGAAATCACTGACCCAACCTGGGAAGGTGGCAAGCCCAGCGAAGACGGAAGTACAGAGGGGGAGGGATCCGCAGCACCGCAACAGGCTGGAAGAGGCAGTGGGGTGGCAAAAGGGAGAAGGCAGGCAACACCAAACAGGCCCGCAAACTGTTCCCCGGAGTACCCCCTTGCAGCAATCTCCCTTGCCAAGGGGTAGGTGTTCCGCAGTCTGACGCTTTTTTGAGGAAAGTGCGGACTATAAAAGAATTGTCATTTGCAACATGTGCCGTACCAAAATGAGCAGGGGCGTGAACAATAGCAACCTCACCGCCACAAGAATGATCCGCCACATGGCATCAAAGCACCTTAAAAGGTGGGCCGAACGCCTGGGTCAACAATCAGTATCTGCGGGTCACACCACTGCCTCCTCTTCCCCTGTGTTACGTGTTGGCCAATCCCCTGTCCAAGATGCAGGCCTGGATGCCCCCCGCCCTGCACCTGGACCTTCTCAAGCACCATCGGCTAGCACATTCACTTCTGTGTCCCAGCGCAGCGTACAGATGTCCATACTCCAGGCCTTTAAACTAAAGCGCAAATACCAAGCCACCCACACACAGGCCATAGAACTAAATGTGCACCTTTCCAAATTGCTGGCCCTGGAAATGTTACAATTTAGGCTTGTGGACACTGAGGCTTTCCGCAGCCTGATCGCGGCGGCCGTCCCTCGTTACTCAGTCCCCAGCCGACACTATTTTTCCCGGTGTGCCGTCCCCACCTTACACCAGCATTAGTCCCATAACATCACCCGTGCCCTGACAAATGCACATTGGGTGAACGTTGTGGACACTGGGAGCGAGCCGTTCCCTGGGATGGCACAGGTGCTACCAACGCCAATGATTGAAGGCACTACTTCCATCAGGATTTCCGCCACCACCTACATTAGTGGCTGCAACCCCCTTCTCCTCCTCCACCTCCCCCTCCACTTCCACCTCTGAATTCTCATCTTGCAGCACCAGTCAGCCATCAGTCAGTAGCTGGAAGCAGTGTAGCACTGCAGTGGGGAAGCTGCAACAGGCCGTGCTGAAATTAATTTGATTAGGTGACAAACAGCACACCGCTGCAGAGCTGTGGCAGAGTATAAGGGACCAGACTCTCGCCACTAAACCTACAAGCAGGCATGGTTGTGTATGATAATGGCCGTAACTTGGTGGCGGCTTTGGAGCTAGGCAAGCTCACACACATATCATGCCTAGCCCATGTGTTCAACTTAGTGGTTCAGCGGTTTCTCAAAACCTACCCCAATTTAGCTACTGGTGAAGGTGTGCCGCATGTGTGCCCATTTCCAAAAGTCATCTACAGCTGCCTCCGGTCTGGCAACGCTGCAGCAGCGCTTGCAATTGCCAGCTGACCTGTTGTGCGACATGAGCACGCGCTGGAACTCCAAGTTCCACATGTTGGCCAGGCTTTGTGAGCAGCAGAGTGGAATAACAGCTGCAACATGGTCGTTGCCTTTCCAGTCAGCTTCCGCTCTTCACAAGCGACGAGTGGGCATGGATGTCTGACCTCTGTGATGTTTTACGCAACTTTGAGGAATCAACACAGATGGTGAGCGGCGATGCCGCTATTATCAGCGTAACCATTCCACTTCTGTGTCTACTGAAACGCTCGCTGCTCACAATGAAGGCGGACGCTTTGCATGTGGAAGAGGTGGAAATGGGGGAAGACAGTACACAGGGTGATGGCCAGACCACCCTCAGTTCATCTTCTCAGCGCGAATTGGATGATGAGAATGAGGAGGAGGAGGAGCAGGAGACGGTTACCTCCGCAACAGAGGGTACTATCCATAGCAGGATTATTCCATCTGTTCAGAGTGGATAGGCCGAAGAGGATGAGGAGATTGAGAGTCATCCTCCTGATGAGGACAGCAAAGTCTTGTCTGTTGGGACTTTGGCACACATGGCTGACTTTATGATGCTTTTTCCGTGACCCTCGTGTTATACGCATTTTGGCCAACACTGATTAATGGTTGTTCACCCTTCTTGACCCCCACTACAAAGATAACTTCTCATCACTCATTCCTGTGGTGGAGAGGACTAGCAAAATGGTGCAATACCAGAAGGTCCTTGTGGAAAAATTGCTCCAAAAATTTCCAGCTGACTACGCTAGCAGCAGAGTACGTAGTTCCTTGGGAAACCGAGGAGGGGAGACGAGGGGAACGACAGCAGTTCCAACAGAGGCAGGGAAACACTCTTGAAGGCCTGGGACAGTTTCATGAAACCCCGCCAGTACCCTCACCCTGATGCGCTGCCTAGAGTCACAAGGAGGGAAACGTTTTGGAAGATGTTAAAGGAGTACGTATCAGACCGTGTCAGCGTCCTCAGTGATCCTTCTGTGCCTTACAACTATTGGGTGTCCAAGCTGGACACGTGGCACGAACTGGCGCTCTATGCCTTGGAGGTGCTGGCCTGCCCTGCCGCCAGCGTTTTGTTAAAGCGGGTATTTAGTGCTGCACGGGGCATAATAACTGATAAGCGCATCCGCCTGTCAACTGAAAATGCTGACAGGTTGATTCTTATCAAAATGAACACAGTCTGGAATGCCCCTGACTTCTCTACTCCACCAGAGGAAAGTGCCTGAACATAAAGGCACTTTAAATGTGGCTTTTATGGTGAATTGAATACACTGTATTCCCATGCACCCCTTCCACCACAAAAAAGGGTATATGGTTCAATCTTCCTTTTCTCGTCCTCCTCCTCCTCCTCCTACATCATATCAACATGCTTATTAGGCTGCCTTCACTCCTAAAGTTTAAGAGGGTCAGCTCAGCAGCAGACCCTCCCTCACCGCTAATATTTTAGAGGGTCACCAGGAGGCCCTCGCCTATAATGTTTTAGATGGTCAGATCAGCAGCAGGCCCTCGCCCCTTATGTTTTAGATGGTCAGATCAGCAGCAGGCACTCGCCCCTAATGTTTTAGAGGGTCCGCTCAGCAGCAGACCCTCACCCCTATTGTTTTAGATGGCCAGATCAGCAGCAGGCCCTCGCCCCTAAAGTTTTAGAGGGTCAACTGAGCAGCAGACCCTCGTCCCTTATGTGTTAGAGAGTCACCAGCAGGCCCTTGCTCCTAATGTTTTTGAGGGCCACCAGCAGGCCATCAATCATAATTTTTCAAGGATGTGTATGATGCTCTCCTTTATATATATATGTAATAAAGGGTGTATTGGAGTGCTGGTTCCTTGTAAATTTTGGCAGCCCTTTCACTTAGTGCATAGGCTTTATGAGTGTAGGAGTCCCACTTCCTGAACAATTGTACCACAATGTGAATGAGGCCTTCCTTTATGTGATATACAGGTTGTATCAGAGTGCCTCTTCCTTGTAATTTTTGGCAGCACTTGCACTTTATATACAAGTAAATATACAGAAAATGTTTCTAACAATTTTTCTTTAAAATCAATTTGATCTTCGGTTGTGCGTGGCGTACTACTCGTACAACATCGTTCCCAGCAGCTACCTGGGAGTCCAAGATGCATCCAGACATCCTCCCCATGCTGTTCCCGAACCATTTCAGTGGTGTTTCCATCAATTTCTGACCTTTTCATGTGAACCAGACACCCTCCCCTCTTTAGAGCAGGAGGTGCCTGGTTTAATGCTCGAGTTCTCCCATTGACTTCCATTGTGCTCTGGTGCTCTGTAGAGCACCCGAGCATCCCAAAGTGTTCTACCCGAGCACCAGAGCACCCGAGCACTTTGGTGCTCGATCAACACTAATGTATAAAGCAGAAAGTAGAAACTTTAAACCCTGTAATCAATAGTAAGCACTAATCGTATGCTATTTAAACTGCACTGCGTAAGCTATACATGTCTAGGGCATCATAGGCCTTCCGAGAACTTATAGGAAGAAAGCAATTGTTATACAGTAAAGGACTCGGATCACTGCAGATATTTCATCTAACTTCAACCAGTAAATGTATTTATAGAGAACTAACCAGTAGAGCACTAAATCACTGCGATATGTAGGTTATACAAATCATACATCGATTACTTGTTGTGTTGTAAAAAATCTGTTTGGTTCTATCCTCTTTAATTCTGTCCCCTTTTAATACAGTCCTGTTCAAAAGTTTAAGACCACTTGAAAAATGGCAAAAAATCATATTTAGCATGGCTGGATCTTAACAAGGTTCCAAATAGAGCTTCAACATGCAACAAGAAGAAATGAGAGTGAGACAAAACATTTTTTGAGCATTCAATTTAATGAAAACAACGAATAAACTGAAACAGGCTGTTTTTCAGCTGATCAAAAGTTTAGGACCACATGCCTTTAAACGGCCAAATCTGTGCAAAGATGTGGATTAATTGTCATTTTCTGTCAGGTAGTCACACGTTGTGATGGCAAAGGCAAAAAAAACTTTCCCTTTTTGAAAGTGGTCGGGTTGTTGAACTGCATAAGCAGGGTCTCTCACAGCGCGCCATCGCTGCTGAGGTGGGACGCAGTAAGACAGTCATTTGGAATTTCTTAAATTCTTGAACGATCCTGGGGGTTATGGAACAAAAAAGTCAAGTGGAAGACCCAAAAAAATGTCATCATCACTGAGCCGGAGGATCCAATTGGCTGTCCGTCAAGACACTGGACGATCCTCGACCCAAATTAAGGCTCTTACTGGTGCTGACTGCAGCCCCATAACCATTAGACGGCATCTGAGACAGAAGGGCTTCAAAAACAAAAAACATCTTCAAAGACCTTGTCTCCTTGAACGCCACAGAACTGCTAGTTTGGACTTTGCAAGAGAGCACCAAACATGGGACATTCAAAGGTGGAAGAAAGTTTTATTCTCTGATGAGAAAAAATGTAACCTTGAAGGTCCTGATGGTTTCCAATGTTACTGGCATGACAAGCAGATCCCACCTGAGATGTTTTCTACGCGCCACAGTGGAGGGGGCGCCATAATGGTCTGGGGTGCTTTTTTCTTCAGTGGAACAATGAAGCTTCAGGAAGTGCAGGGGCGTCAAACGGCCGCTGGCTATGTCCAGATGTTGAAGAGAGCATTCCTCATGACTGAGGGCCCTCGTCTTTGTGGTAACGACTGGGTTTTTCAACAGGACAAGGCTACAGTACACAATGCCCGCAGGACAAGGGACTTCTTCCAGCAGAATAACATCACTCTTTTGGCCCATCCTGCGTGTTCCCCTGATCTAAATCCAATTGAAAACCTTTGGGGATGGATGGCAAGGGAAGTTTACAAAAATGGACAACAGTTCCAGACAGTAGATGGCCTTCGTGCGGCCGTCTTCACCACTTGGAGAAATGTTCCCACTCACCTCATGGAAACACTTGCATCAAGCATACCGAAACAAATTTTTGAAGTGATAAACAATAACGGTGGAGCTACTCATTACTGAGTTCATATTTGGAAGTTGGATTTCTGTTTTGGGGGAGTTTTTTTTTTTTGGAGGTGTGGTCCTAAACTTTTGATCAGCTGAAAAACAGCCTGTTTCAGTTTATTCGTTGTTTTCATTAAATTGAATGCTCAAAATTTTTTTTGTCTCACTCCCATTTCTTCTTGTTGCATGTTGAAGCTCTACTTGGAACCTTGTTAAGATCCAGCCATGCTAAATATGATTTTTTGCCATTTTTCAAGTGGTCTTAAACTTTTGATCAGGACTGTATAACCTTCTATATTATTCGTAAGGTGGTGAGTTAGAGATAGTTAGACATACACAACCCCCATTGTGCTGAGAAGGCCACGTTCCTGAGTGCTTATCTCAGGGGCATGCATGCTGTACACTGGACATTCTTAGGAGGAGGTCCTGAAAGGTATAAACTTTTCTGCACACAGACAGTTAATTGGAACTCCTCCGAGAACACTATCCAGTTAGGATGTTGTAGGTCACTACTCACTATCTCTACCTCTTGTATCACCACAGGAAGTCGGCCATGTGCCACGATATGGCGACAGGAGTCGTCGTCTCCATATTGTATTGTGTAGGCCATATAAATTATTATTATTTATCTGTATGTGATTTGTAATACCACTTAGTAAATATTTTTATCACTAAACCTGTTAATCCAATTTAATCTCAAATTGTCATTCACTTTTAAACACCTGTAGATGACAAATACAGTCTTTAAATCTCTCCCTTTTTTTTATTAAAGAGTCATTGACTTTAAAAAAAAACTTTTAATATGTCAGAGACCCCGACGATCTCTAGAACCAGGGGAAATAAGCACACGCATATGGCGTTCTATTTTCCTCGCTGCATGAGATGGGCTCCATAGAAGTCTATGGGCCGATCTGTATGGGCCTTTCCTCTGCAGCAAGGAGAGAGAGTCTGATATGTGCGCGCTCTCTCCCCACACTGTAGAGATCGTGGGGGTCTCATCACTCAGACCCCCACTGATCTAAACTTTTGAGATATCTCAATGGAGTATTAAAAGTTTTTTTAAATGTTAGTGACCCTAAAGATATTGTTCACCCAAACATTCAATCTTGCCAGATCATTTAGGACTGTCAGTCTCCCAGCTCTGCTATCTTCAGCCAAAACATAGATATACAAGATGTCCTCTCCCTCTGTTACATGTACTTATGACTGAATGACTGAGGGCAACCAAACCAATGAGATTGGAGACAATATTATAAAGGACACATCATCAGTGAGCCATTACATTTATGGAGATTAATCTGTAGAATGAGGATGCAAGGAGTCAATTATTAAAACTCAAGTGATCCTCCAATTTTCTGATTTGGCTATAAAAACCCATGGTGCCATTCCTAGAATATTTTACTAGAATGTCTGAAGCCATATTACACTCTTTTTTCTGTTGAGCAGTTGGTCTTATGTAGTGGCATAGCAAGTAACCAGTAGGCTCCATAACAAAACTTGGAATGGGGTGTCAGTCCACCATGGCCACCCTGTGCGGCATGTGAGGTGAGGATTTGAACATCTAAAGTTTTAGGACGATTTTGGTCTCCGCCGAATCCCAGTTTCACTTTTTCAACTTTAAATATAACTTGGCTTAAACACATATAAATTATGAAAATGTGGAATCAGTTAATACATGCACTGAATCATTAATTGGAAGGGTACTCTGCTATGTCTTAAGGCTCCTTTACATGACTGGGACAATTACTGGCCCCTGTACAGGTGCCACCGATCACATGATGATGATGGGTGAAAGCGATGTTAATATGGACACCAAAATCATAATTTCTGGTCAGCAGACTGTCCTGTATAAAAAAGGATCTGCTGCTAAGATATAACAAATTTCTATGGGGATGAAAGATCACAGTGGTGATTGCTCTTTCTCAGAAAGGAGAGATGATTGCTGCATTTATATTCAGCTCTCAAATCCTCTGGCAAGTAGTCAATTATCAGGAATGAACAGTTTGTTCCCGATAATTGCCTGCTGCGTTTGTCTGTATAAAAGGGCTTTTAAAAGGGTCCATTGACAATAATCTGATCCTGAAGTGTCCTCCTGCTAGGACCCAATGATCTGTAGTCTTGAGAATATCTGTTTTTGTTTTTTGTGCAGCAACACCATAGGGCAAATTAAAGATTACACCATTCTTTTTCAAATCAATAATCTGTATAATGCAAGACAAGATAAATCCTCTAGAGCGAGACACTCTTTATAACAAACTCACTTGTAGTCAAGAGATGAGGATCATGAACAGCAAAGTAGCCTCTATTAACTCCAAATTCCCTTTAAAACACCCTTTCCTTTTAAAGCACCACAGTGCTTTACAATAAACATAATAAACTAAATAACAGTAAAATTACAATGCTTCAGTACTCACCAAAGCAGATCATTGAGAAAATACTAGAAAACAGGAATGTACTCACCTAGGAGGAAGAAAATAAAGAAAAATTAGAGCTAGCAACACATTCAAATACTGTATGCAGTTGGGAAACAATAAAGGGGGTCATTTACGAAGTGATATACTCCAGTTTTTTTGGCGTATATGCGTAGCAGATTGCAGCGCAAATGTCATTTGCGCCGCAATTTACCACTTTTCCCTGCTCACGCCAGGTCTAAAAAAGGGGACAAGGCGTGGGAGGGAAAGGGCCGGCAGGCCCATCTCATTTATAATTTTCTATGCCTGTTTTAGGCATGGAAAATGGTCTAAATTTAAGCCAGCAAAGAAGCTGGCTTACATTTAGACTAGCGGTGGATGCTCCAAAGTTATGTAGAGGCCAGCCAGGCCTCTACATAACTTCAGCAGACCCACCACCAGGGTAATGGGTTATTACGACCTGCATCTAAAATGCTAGTCTTAATAAATGACCCCCAAGTTAATGTAATATGTCACTTGTTATATCACACACCATACACAAGTGTGGAAGTCTATTTAAAGAGAACCGGTCATCAAGAAATGCAGTGCAATCTGCAGGCAGCAGGATATAGAGCAGAAGGAGCTGAGCAGATTGAAACATAGTTTTACAACGGTCAGTGACTGACCTCTATACATACTTATACAGAGAATGCTACCAATCACGGATAACACCTCCCCCATGTATAGTTATCAGTGACTGACAGCTCTCTCTGTACATACACTTACACAGATAATGCTATCAATCACTGATAACACATCTACCGTGTACAGCTATCAGTGACTGACATTTATCTCTGTATACACACTTACACAGAGAATGCTATCAATCACTGATAACACCTCACCCTTGTACAGCTATCAGTGACTGACAGCTCTCTCTGTAGACACACTTACACAGAGAATGCTATCAATCACAGATAACACCTCTACCATGCACAGCTATCAGTGACTGAAAGCTATCTCTATATACACACTTAGAGTAGGAAACCACAGTACCTGGAGGAAACCCATACAAACATGGGGAGAACATACAAACTCCATGCAGATGTTGTCCCTGACAGAATCAAACTCAGGACCCTGGCACTGCAAGGTACCAGTGCTAACCAGTGCTACATATTATTAGTGGCACATTTGTATAAAGGTTTACTCTTTAAAATGGACAACAGAAAAGGTCATACTACAACCGATGATCAAGATATGGAAGTGGTAATCACTTATTGCCTTCCTGAATGTGTGAGTGGAACTCATTCCCTCCATTTAAACAGGATAACATAGAAAATACACTGTGCCCAAAACAACCACCTTCATGAATTGCGCTTAATAGGCAAGATCCAATAAAAACATAATCAGTAACTTTGTTACATTGGTAAATTGTATTTGAGGCCCTGGACTCCTGTGTGTAGGAACATGACTTCTTACAGCCTCACATATGCAGCCCTTAATCAGTACTGACCAAATCATTTTAAACTTGTCAGAAGTATTTTCTAGTCATGCGTACCAAGGGGATGGAAATGTGCACTGAAGTTTCTGTGCAAATGAATATCATTAGATTATATATGAATCTCAACAGTATCAGCTAAAGTGTTTCTTCAGATTCAGTTGGAGAGGAGTAAAACATAGTATCACATTATTTCCAGATAACATTTGAAATTCTGTATTAATGTGAAATCTGATGTGTAGATTAAACAGTTCATGCTGCTTCAGTCAAGCGGAATTATTCGAAGCAGCAGCAAAGCTTGAGTTATCTACTTAGATGGGGCACTTGTATCAGACATACTCCAAAAACTGATAGGCTGATGAAATGGTAGACTGAAAAAAGGTTCATTCATAAAGTGCGCCATCTTAATGAATGAAAAACATAGCTTTCCAGGATAATTACTGACCTTTTTCCATTTGTCCTTGGAAAGGGGTGTGGTTAGACACACCTAAAGAAGATTTTTAATAATATAATGCTTTCTAGCTTTAAATAAGGGAAACAAAATGTAGTCGAAGCACACAAGATCGCACTTCACAATGTTCTCCATGTTTTACACAGATGACAGCACTGATCTATATCCCCATGACTTTTCCCACTCCATTATGTTTTAGTTTGATCAAAATATATCACCACCCTATATCAAACCTTAACACCTTACTGACCACCCATTTGCCTTTTTAGGGCGGTCACTAACGGGCCGCCGCCAAGCCTGCCTTGAGTGTTTTCTGCAGCCTGCTGGTCAATGTCAATATAGCACCAACATTAAAATGCAATGCTATAGGGATAGTGCATTGCATTTTAAAAGTAATCTAAATATTGCCTGTTATAGTCCCCTTGTGGGACTATTGAGTGGTAAAAAAAATATTTCAACAAAAATGTATTAAATAAAAAATTCTAATAAAAAATATGCTTTTTTCCATTGAAAATACACTTTTTATTTTAAAAAATTGCAAAAATAAAATCTTCCCCACATGTTTGGTATTGCCATGTCTAAAATCAACACGCACTATACAAATATAATGTAAATTATCCCCTACAGTGAACACCATTAAAAAAAAAAGTGAACGTAGTAACATTTATTATGTAAAAACTCAGTGGCAGTATTGCTATTTTTTCCCATCTCCCTCCCAGAAAGAGTTAATAAAAGTTTATCAGATAGTTATGTGTACCCCAAAGTGACACCATTAAAAGCTACAGCTTGTTCTATAAAAAACAAGCCCCCATACAGCTACATAGATGGAAAAATAAAAAAGTTATAGCTCTTGGAAGCGATTATGAAAAAAGGGACAAAACACTTGGTCAGTAAGACCCAAAACAGGCTGACCACTAAACCATTGGCATTCTCCTTTCTCCATCCAATAGAATGAATGGCATTGAATCATGACTTTGTCTCCTTAAAAACGGCCACCAGGTTCCAACTTCTACCATCAACGTACAATGGCATTTCCTCCATTTAGACCTGACTGTACACTCCTGATCACCGCTTGTGTGGTAAAAGTTTGATCTACTAGAATACAATATATAAGATATTGTTCATTGACCTGAAACATGTCAATTTATTTAATAAGAACAAAGTACCACGGCAATCAGATGATGGTAAAAAAAAATCATATCCAAAGAAATACAGAAAGGATGGAAAAAAGATAAGTTCTACTTCTCCTCTTGTAATGTCACAGAGAAAGGGGGAAAATTTTTTTTTTTCATTTTGGGCACATAATACCATATGACATACATTTTGAACATACTTAAAGAATTTTAAAAAGTAAAATCACACATTGAGCAAAATTTCCAGCCAAGGTAAAAAAAAAATAAAAAAAAAATAAATATATATATATATATATATATATATATATATATATAAAACAAATTCCTTATATATATTACTTTCTGGTTTGACTTCATCCTTCCAAAATTTATATTTAGCAATTTCTAACAGAGCCAGATGAATATGACCACAATTGCAGGTCCCAAAAGAGCTTAAAGTTGTCATCCCATATAAAGGTGTTATCTCATTATTAATGTACCAAATGAAATCATATAGAACATGACAATCTCTTTCTAACAAATCTAGAACCAGCCCTGTACATCACATGGATTGCTATATTTTATGCAAGCTTAGGGGGTGGCTCATTCCTGCTGCTACTCAGGGAATGTGTCCCTTCTGAGGTGCATGTCCTTTATTCTGCAGCTCTGGATGGAACTGAGCAGGTGCGACCACCTCAGCAAGGTGGACAGAGAAGTAAAGAAAAGACCAAGCAGCAGGCAAAGCTATACAGATAGATTATGTTGAATAACTCAGTGGCTATACAACATTTTTAATGACATGTAACATATACATATATTCAGATCTGGGTGCTGGCTTGAAAAATGTAGAATATTTGTGTGGGAAAACCATTTTAAAGGGGTTCTCTGAGAATGATTTAAAATGGCCTATCCTAGAATTTGAGCAGGACTGGTTGGCTTGTCTTCATTTAAAGAGCTGCCTGGGTTGAGGCCTCACTACACTCCAGCACTTGCATATACTACATATTAGTGAGTTTTCCTGTCAGGCTGCTCAGCCATGATGGCATATTGCAGGCTTGATCACATCAATATCTATTGTACAGCGGTGTAGTGTGTAGTGAGGCTCCATTGATGCTCACTTATATCCATGATAGAACTACCCAGACATTAGATTAATGTAATATACTCAGTAGAGATGAGCGAAGTTCTCAAATCTTTGATTCGGCTGCTTCATTAAATTTCACAAAGAAACTTATTTTGTGATAAATTACATTGACACAAAAGGGCATTTCTTTGTTGAGTGCTGGGTGCTGGGAGAACAATTGCCCCGCCTCCGGTCATTACATCGCTGATCGCAGCATCTGAGATGACCATTGAGGGCTGTCAGGGGTTAATCTGTTGAAAAAAATCCAATATCCATTTGATCATGAAGAGCCTGCCACGCTCACCTTGCTTGAAGATCCACTGCAAAATCTTGCACGGTGCGTGATGACGTTATCACGCTGGCCGGCATGGTGACGTCATATGTCACTGCATACAAGATGGCCGTGGAGGACTCTTCAGGTGCACATGAATGAGGTGAGTTTGAATATTTTTTTTTTGTATTATCATACCATTTTAGGGAAAAATGATTCATTACAACGAAGCACAAGGATATGTGGCTTTTCGGCGAATCAAAGTTTCCCTGAAATTCGGATTAAAGTCCACTTTGTGAACTTCAATTCGCTCAACACTAGATATATATATATACCGGTATATATATATAAAGGAAAGCAAATGGCGGCACTGGAAAGAACAATGTGGGTGCTAGGTCCAGGGATGTAGCAGCTTATCCCATAGGATACAGATGAAAGACGGACAGCACTCCAAGTAAAAATAGTGGTGTTTATTCACCCATGTGGATGGCAACGTTTCAGCTCATACAAGAGCCTTTTTCAAGCAATGAACACAGTGTATAGTGGGGTATATATAGTCCAACCCCTATTACATCACAATGTAGTCAATTAACAACAATATATAAAATTAAAGTGCAAATAGTGCATATAAATTTTCAAAATACATATATACGTGTATCTTACACATCAGTGGTGAAGCGCATCAATGTCGTATCAAAAATATAATACGAGGTAAATATATTATACCATAAAAGTGCAATAATTGGTAAGTGGATACAGGTGTACAAAATGTGGGAGGAGGGAAAAGAAATGATGCTACAAAGGGGGAGGGGGAAGCGGTGACATACCCAGTGTTGTTCCCCGTGCCACACATGTCACCAGGGCTTTTTTTCTCAGAGAAAAGGTGGTGGAACTCACCCCCGCCGCCCCTGGCCACGCCCCTACCCACCCCTAGGACCGCCCCCTAAAACCACCCCTTTAGAGAACAGGGATGCAAGTAAAATTGCCAGTGACGGTCGTGACAGCCAGGCTGCCAGTGCCCGCGGCAGTGGCGACTCTAGGAACAATATATAGGGGGGGCACAAAGATACCACAGTCAAAAATGGGGGGCAAAAACAAAATAAGTATATATAAATAAGATTACAAAATATGAGAGAATTGCGGTATGCAGGGATACATTTATACTAAAACAATTTACTTACAAAAGAAGCTATTCAGTCGTCTGCTGTGCCGACCTCTGCTTGCTTCCGCGGATTCTTTCCCCTTCTTTCTGTCTCTCGTCAGTGCGCAGGTCGCAGTGTTATGGTGGATCTGTGGAAGACACACTGTTATGGGGGCATCTGTGGATGACACTTATTATGCCTCTCATTAGCCCTCATTATGCCTCTCATCACTCCCATATCAGCCCTTATACCTAATTAGCCCCCATTATAAGCCATTATGCCTCATTAGCCCACATTATGCCTCATTAGCCCACATTATGCCTCTTATTAGCCCCCATATGCCTCATTAGCCCCCATATGCCTCCAATTAGCCCCTATATGCCTCAAATTCACCCCCAAATGCCTCCAATTAGCCCCATAGCCCCCATATGCCTCCAATTAGCCCCCATATGCCTCCAATTAGCCCCCATATGCCTCCAATTAGTCCCCATAGCCCCCATATGCCTCCAATTAGCCTCCAATTAGCCCCCATATGCCTCCAATTAGCCCCATAGCCCCCATATGCCTCCAATTAGCCCCCATATGCCTCAAATTCGCCCCCATATGCCTCCAATTAGCCCCATAGCCCCCATATGCCTCCAATTAGCCCCCATAGCCCTCCAATTAGCCCCCATATGCCTCCAATTAGCCCCCATATGCCTCCAATTAGCCCCCATTATGCCCCCAGCAGCCACATTTTTTATAAAATAAAAAAACACTTACCTTTCCTGCTCCTGGACGGACTCCGCCTGCAATTTTCTTTCTCCTCAGTCGACTGTGCTCTGAACTGGCGCGCACAGCGTGAGGTCACAGAGCGCCCTCACGCTGTGTACAGCCGACAGCCGAAGACCAGGAAGTGGTAAGTACAGAGCGTTCACCACTTCCTGGTCCTTCGTTACACTAATGAGCGCTTCCATAATGGAAGCGCTCATTAGTATTCACCTGGGAGAATCAGCGGGGGGGCACCCGGGGGGGCAAAGAACAACATGGGGGGGGCAATTGCCCCCCCTCGCCCCCTCTAGCGACGCCACTAGCAGCGGGCCGGCTGGGCCCAGTAACTAAAGGGGGGTGGGGCGAGTCGGCGAAAATAGGTGGCGGAACGCCGTTCCGGCGCGTTCCGCCAGAAAAAAAGGCCTGCATGTCACATACCGCCAAGTCCGGCGTTCAGATGGAAACACTGCGCAGGCGCCAAGTCGCGTCAAGACTGTAGCGTGATGTCATCAGATGAGGTTGCGGGAGCATGCGCATGTGCGATCCTCCTCTGGTGTTACATAGTGTACTATGAACACTATTCAGCCATTTTTCTTATTCTCTTTTTTCTTCTTATTTTCACAGACAAGAAGTGATGCTCCGGGATCGAGAAGTGGGACGTACCCTGTGTGTTTTGATTGTGCCTACATGTCTTTATTTAGTCCACATGATTATTTTTAGTCTTGCTCCACTTTTCAAGCTATGCCAGCAATGTATTTATTTTATTTGTTAGCCTTCGATGCCCCTCATTGTGTGTCATATACTGTGAAATTCCCCATTGGGGACGGTGGATTTCATGTATGATGTCCGCTACGTATTCCGCTGCGGTCATCATTACATTGTGCCCACTTGGGATGTGGATTTGTATCTTTGTTGAGCTACAGCCTCTCCCTGGTCCCCTATGGGTATACATCACTGAACACGGCACTATTTCCGTGTTGCGCTGTCCTGTTTATTTCTTACATGGATATGCGCACGCACACTGTTGGGAGTTTTTTTACCTTTTGCAAGATGGCCGATTTAGTGATCCTACAGTTCTGCGCATGCTCCCCCCACTATATGCGATGATAGTATGCCGTATTATTGATGCGACTTAGGGCCTGTGCAGTGTTTCCACTGGGAGGTTTTTACCTTTTGCAAGATGGCCGACTGAGTGATTTCACACTTATGCGCATGCTCCCGCAACCTCATGTGATGACATCACGCTACAGTCTTGACGCGACTTGGCGCCTGTGCAGTGTTTCCATCAGAACGCCGGACTTGGCGGTATGTGACATGTGTGGCACGGGGAACAACACTGGGTATGTCACCGCTTCCCCCTCCCCCTTTGTAGCATAATTTCTTTTCCCTCCTCCCACATTTTGTACACCTGTATCCACTTACCAATTATTGCACTTTTATGGTATAATATATTTACCTCGTACTATATTTTTGATACGACATTGATGCGCTTCACCACTGATGTGTAAGATACACGTATATATGTATTTTAAAACTTTATATGCACTATTTGCACTTTAATTTTATATATTGATGTTAATTGACTACATTGTGATGTAATAGGGGTTGGACTATATATACCCCACTATACACTGTGTTCATTGCTTGAAAAAGGCTCTTGTATGAGCTGAAACGTTGCCATCCACATGGGTGAATAAACACTACTATTTTTACTTGGAGTGCTGTCCGTCTTTCATCTGTATATATATATATATATATATATATACACACACAGTATTCTATGCTATTCTGATACTGCACAATAGAGTGACACATAATGGTTTCTACATTAGGAAAAATGCATTATATACAGAACTCTTCAAATAATTGGTGCATCCAGTACCAGTGGGGGGTGGGTGCCTTGTACAGAGAAGGGGATTACATTAACAATCACAGATCTAAGTACGATCACTCAGGTCATTTTTAGGTAGCTCAAACCCATGAATATAGAAAATGTATTGAAATTGAAGCAGCAGGGTTGAGACAGTGGAATACACTTTCCTCAGCAGGGCTGCTATGAGTATTGTATCATTGTATTATCGTGTTAAGCATCTTATGTGCTATACCGAATTATTTTTTGTTCAATGAGTTATCAATATGCACAAAAAGTTAAAATATCAACTTAGCTCTGCTGCATCTGATTGTCACACTTAGGGGCCCAAGCTGAATTTTTATTTCTGTACCTACAGTACTATCACTTCCTTACCCTGTATTCCCTAAGGTCATGTTCTTTGTGTGGTCACTGACCTTCCTCCTTGTAGAGTATTGTCCATTTAACGCCAGCATAAAGCAGATGCAGCATATTTGTGTAAAATGTTTTCATACCAATAATAGTAGTTTTGAGATTTGTGATGGAAACTAATATATGAAATTATAGCTGAAGATTAATCATAAAAAAGCTATAATGCAGCAGAGATCAGCATGATCCTATAGGTGATATCCGTGACCATGAAAAGGTATTGCTTCAAAGACCATGTAGCACTGTTTTTGGCAGTGGCAATAATGTTATTTTTGAATATGTTTCAAAAATTTAAGAATTTTTTGATCATACATGAAAATCCTATATGTGAACAACATGGGAGAAGAGTTTTCTGTATGTAATTTTTACTCCATGTATTCTACTTCCAGTCCTAGCTCTTCAAATTCCTCCTTTGTTTGGTGTTTTAGTATGGCAAAAAGCATTGCTTGACTTTGTCAGTCAGACCACTCACTCTGACCAGAGAGGGAACGGGTGGTGGGGGATGAGTGACTCAATTACAGGATTACATATTACAGTGATAAGTACAATGCTCTTCAGTCTAAGTCTATCAAGAGAACAATAGAGCTGTCATACTGGTATTCCAGTTCTACTAATCTACTATTATACTAGCAGATAACATATTTCCCTAATGGTAGCAGCATTTATATGAGTTGTATCTCTCTGTGCTGTTACAGAAGGACAATTTTTGTATTCAATTTTCAATGGTATAGTACTACCAAAAAACACCAAAAAGTCTAAAATAAATAGTTTTTTTATGAAAAGCTTAAAAACATTTACCTTTCTGACAGAAGTGTTAACTGACTATTTCTGGGCTCATTTTTATGAGCCTAAAGAATTTGCCCCTATGAAAATGTCTATGGGGTAGAGCTTGTAGACTTGTAGAGACAACACAAACCACAGATGGGTGAATTAATTTGTTATAATTGAAATTTGAATAGAATTTTTGCAAATATTCATATTCAGTAGAATCAGAATTTCTTTAAATTCAGTTGGAGAGAGCTGCTACTCTGCTCCATTAACAACAGTTCAAAGGTATGCTTTACAGCAGTCGTATACATACAGTATACATTCTCTTCTATGGTATTGTGTGGTAGGCATGATGTGTGACCTATCCAGAGAGAACGTGAATAGTGACCATTATCTATTGGGAATGGGGGATTCTGTGTTACCTAAATAATTACCCATGACTGTAATCTGTCTTGTGATGATAATGACTGCTGAAAAGTGATCTCTACAGAAGAGGAAGTGTGCAGCTTAGCCTCATGGTCAGTATTTTGGTATGTATGTATGTAATATAATTTTTTTTAATTTTCTGTCTAGACATCCCCTATAATTGCATACAAAAAGAGGCACTCCATTCTTTTAGTTCAGTATATTAAGGAGACCATAGCTAAATATTCTGTCCAACCTGAGCATGCAATATATTTTAGAAATAAAATTCAATGTACTGTAGCTGTAACATTTGGCACTGGCATTATGTATTGTGTGAGGCCGTGAATTCATGCAATGTCCCTGATGAGGTCAGGAAGAAATGGTGAAGGCCCCCGTGGGACACAATAAACTACCGCTACTCAAAAGATTTTAATGCTCCACCTCTAAAGGAAAGTGCTGTAGAGGTGCACTCTGACCAAAAAACATCTCATCTACCATGGAAATATCTGCCATTATACAGGCGTTCACACCCCGTTTATTTATTAGTAATATTCACTAGTGGACAGTGCCATTTTACATTTTGGCAACAGCTTGGATTATAAAAAAGATTAACATTTAAAAAAGCTTTTAACATTTAGAAAATAAGAGCATTGGCTGAGCAGAGAAAAAGTCAGTGTGAAAATGTTAAATATAATTTGGGATCTTATATGTATGAAATAAATGTTCCAATCTGACATGTAAAATAAAAATAATACATTCATTCTTAGTCTGTGTTAGATCTTTGGCAGGGTTTCTATCTATCTATCTATCTATCTATCTATCTATCTATCTATCTCATATCTATTTATCTGTTGCTATACATCTATCATCTATTTCATAATTAATACTAGAGATGAGTGAAGTTCCTAAAAATTAGATTTGGCTGCTTCGCCTAATTCTAAAAAGAAATTGCTTTGTGCTAATCCCGAAGCGCACTTCTTTGTAAGTAGCAGGCGCAACGACATTGTACTCCTCAGATGCCGGCTTCATTGCTGATCGCAGGATCTGAGATGAGATGACCATTGAGGGCTGTCAGTGGTTAATCATTAAAAAAAATAAAAAAATAGAACTCACCTTATCCATTTGAGGGCGAAGAGTCCGCCGCGGTCATCTTGTTTGAAGATCCAGCGTTAAAGCTTGTACAATGCATGATGACATCATCACACTGGCCGGCGTGGTGACGTGATACATCACTATGCACAAGATTTTGTGTGGGATCTTTAAGAAAGGTGTCTGCAGAAGCCTCTTTGCACTCAAATGGATGAGGTGATAATTTATTATTTTATTTTTACCACCATTTCAGGGAAAATTGATTGGTTACCACGAAGCACAAGAAAATTCGACTTTGCGGCAAATCTAATTTTCCCTGAAATTTGGATCGAAGTCCACTTCGGATACTTCGATTTGCTCAAAACTAATGAATACCTAAATATGCATAAATATACAGTGTATAACATTATTCCAATTTGGACACTTTTATGCCACAAGGTATCTGTACGATTCCTATAAATTTAATCATTTGTATCCAGTAATCTTATTTGTCTTGTACTTATGCACAAACTGATAAAGTTAGCCTTATCTCATTGATGAAAATCGATAGCTCAATAATTATCATAAAGTAGTTTGTAAAATCTTTAAATGTAAAGAATCATCCTTCAGCTTTTCCTACTAAATTACATGGCACATGGCTCCTCAGGGGTGAAAACCTTAAATACTACAGGATGCCATGATATTACTGAAATTTGGTCCAACTCAAAACCATATCACTTGGGTAAGGGTGGGTTCAAATCTGCGTTCTGGATTCCGTTATGGCTTTCCGTTATAAAATGGTTATAATGGAAAATAACGGAATCCATGAGACGGAAGTGCAGATCCATTATGCTGCCCATAGACTTGTATTATGACGGAATGCAAAATGGAAGCCTTTAAAAGGCATTCCGTTTTGCTTTCCGTCTTAATAGAAGTCTATGGGGAATCATAACGGATCCGTCCCATTTCCGTTATGCAGAACAGAGAAAAATTCCTGTCGACAGGACTTTGTTTTCCGTCTTGCATAATGGGACCTAGACGGATCTGTTATGATTCCCATAGACTTCTAGTAGGACGGAGCAAAACGGAATGCCTCTAAAGGCTTTCATTTTGACTTCTGTCTTATGGATTCCATTATTTTCCTTTATAACCATGTTATAACGGAAAGCCATAACGGAATCCAGAACGCAGATGTGAACCCACCCTAAGAGTCATAAGATTAAACCTTATCTTTTATAGGCTTTTAAAGACTTTTCTCTTTTAATATTCAGTGCGGCTTAATGCCACAATGACTTGTAAGCTGGAAAAGATAAGGTACCCTTAATTACTTTAATGTTCATACAACTCAGTGTTAAACAAATTGAAGTCCGTCCAAATTTCCAGATGAATCCGATAAGCTGCCAAAACGAATTTCCTCGTGTTTCATAGTAGCAAATCGATTTAACCGGAAATAGTGCAAAAAACAAACAAAATAAAAATCATACTTACCTGCTCCATTTGCTTGCAACAGGCTGGCCGCCACCATCTTACTTGTAGATCTCAGCCAAGAAAATCCCATGCGCGGTGACACATGACGTCACAACACCAGCTGACATGATGATGTCATCTCGGGCCTTGCAAAATTTTGCACCAGATGTTCAAGCAAGATGGTGGGCAGCCCGTCGCAAGCAAATGGAGCAGGTACCGTAAATCAGAATTTTTTATTTTATTTTTTATTATTTTACACCATGTTATGTACATCAGATGCTGCGATTATGTGTGAACATGGCATCTGAAAGGTACAATGATGGGGTTGGCGCAATCACCGCTCCCTGTCATTACACCCACTAGTTGCAAAGAAATACGCTTTGTGACGAAGTAGTTCATCACAAAGATAATTTTTAGGTAAAATTCGGAGAAGCAGCCGAATCAACATTCCCAATAGTTCGCTCAGCTCTAAAATTATGTATTAGAAGAGCCAAATTTACACTAGTCTTATGAATGCATTACTGCTCTCTGTTTACACAAGTGGTGAACGCTCTGGAAGATGGATTACAGCCGCTGTTACCTTTCGGTCTTATTCATTTAAAAGACACATCAAAATGGAGATGATAATTCAAGCTATACATTATTTAAAAGATAATTGAGCCTTACTTGTTTTGGGCTATATTAGTTCTATTATAGTCCTACCTGCAGCTGATCCCAGTGGGTGCTTTGCAAATACCTGTCTAATGCATCTTTTTGACATAAATCCAGGGTAATGTTTTAGTTTCAGCGGTTTTATCAATCACCCACACATAACCTTTTGAGTATGTAGAAAGATTTCTATTTGTAATACATAGATATCTGTCTTTCAGGATTTGCTTGTTTCCAGGAGAATAGAAAAAAAAAAGTTCCACTGGAAACTATGAAAAGGTTTACAGTATTTTTTTTCTTAATTTGCAAAGCTTTGGTTTACATAGATTGCGGGAGCCCCGCTGAGATGTGATTTATTATGATTGTTACATTTAGGAATTATTGTTGCTTTAACTTTCTCTTAACATTATTCCTATTTATCAGCTCCTTTACTGCCTGCTAACTTTCAGCATTTAGACAAATGCGGGCATTGTTTAAGACGCACAAAAGAAATGTTTATGTAGAAGGTCATAAAATGGCAGACTTTAGTAGATGCATATAAATGCCTCTTTAATTTTAAGAAAATGATTACCTTTGCGATAATCTCAGGTATATTCGCCAATTTGTATTGTGTTTTAATGAAAGATTGAGAGACCCTGTGTACTTAAATTAGGTTTTACTCATGTATTTGAGGACTATATTCACATTTTTCACACTGGTTTCCATTCAACAGGAAAATCAATTATACTTTAGTGTTTGAGATTACGCGAAGGGGAACAAAATATATTCTTACGTACAACATTTAAGTCCAAGATTTAACAGAGTCACTTTGTATGGAATTATGGAAACTATAGGGGAGATTTATCAAGACTGAAATTAATAAAAATTGTCTTAGTTGCCCATAGCAGCCAAATAGATTCCACCTTGCATAGAGACTCCTTTGGAAAATTAAAGGTGGAATCTGTTTGGTTGCTATGGGCAACTAAGACAATTTTCATTAATATCAGTCTTGATAACTCTCTCTTAGGCATAATATAATTGAAAGGGACCATGTTTGCCTTCTTTAAGGTGAATTTCACACAAATGGTTTTTGTCATACAATTTCAACAGGTGGTGGCTGACAGCTGTTTTTGCTGACTCCCCTATAAACATGCAGGCTTAGCTCAGGCAAGCGTACAGGTGTTTTCAATAGGAAGAGGGGAGTAAACTGCCACCAGCCAATTTGGCAACAGCTCATCTACCTTAAAGTAGCACTCCCAGAAAAAAAAAAATCCTCTGACCAGTTAAAAAGGTGTATGATGTAATCTGTACTGAATATAATCTTCTCACCAGTGACTGTATTTGTGACCTATCCCCTTCCTTCTAATTTTTAGCCATGTCATGTGACCAACTCTCTGATCTCCAACTGAGACAGGACAGGAAGTCAGTTACTTCTCTATTCATTCCTATGAGGCTGACTTCCTGTCCACACGTAAGATCCTGTGTTATTTGTAAAGTCTGATTGCTGGTCACATGACACAGCCGAAAAGCAGAAGAGAGGGGATGGCTCACAAATACAGGCACTGGTAAGAAGATTGCATTCACTACAGATTACATCATGTACCTTTCTAATAAGTCAGAGAATAATATTTTTTGTGGTAGTTCTTCTTTAAGATCCAAAGGATCAGGCATTAATATTTAACATGTCAATTCCTTATTCCCCCGACATCATTTATTGGGGAAAACTGGCACGTACTATATTATGCAATAATATAGTCAACTGTTCCTGCCAAAATCACCGGATTTGGCCAACTTTACTCTATTGTGCATAGACTTGTATAGACTCTTCAGCAGTTTTAAGCTTGTTAGCCTCAGATGATATGACCACCATGGTATACTGGGACAGCGAATAAGGATTTCCACTCTTCTGCCCAAAAATGAAAAAAAAAAAAAAGTACCTTTTGATTTTGTGAAAAGGGATGTGAACACAAGATAGCATTGCTTTATTTCTCATAATTTTGTTGGAGGGATTTTTTTTTTTTTATCTCAAGACATCATAACCTTATTATTTATAACAGCAAATAATAAATATTCATTACCCACATGTCCAAAAATATCTTTAGCACCACAGTAGTTCTGGACTGGTATTTAAGAGAACATGCAAATTGAATTATTCCAAATGAAACTTTAATGTGTTACTTGATCAAACACTTAATAATGCAGTTCTGTTATGCTTCAGAAGTTAGAATACTGATGTCATATGGTGAAGTAGAAACTGCTTTTAGAAGGTGTAATGTACTCAGCAAGTGACCCATCTGCTTTGTGCTCATCCTTTTAGTAATGTAGGGGACTAAAACTAATTGCCAAGGATTATGATGCAAGGCCTACAGCAGCTCAAGGGTTAATGAGTGCTTTCTTTAGCAGATGCTTCATTTTGGATATTAAGGCAAAATTATAATATTAATAAATGAAAAACTGTCAAGGCTTGTTACGTCTCAGACTCACTTATTGAACCATAAATGCAATTTCATTATTCTTGAAGGCAAAGTAACTCATTAAAACAGGATTTGCACAAGAGCTTGTGCACCAATTAAGTTATAAATATCCAATGTTTGTCAAAACTGAAAGTTTAAAAAGGTAATCGAAAAAAAAACACCCTGGATACAAAGCCTCATTTGAATTTGTAATATGCAAAAAAAATGGGAAAATAAAGAAAGAAAATGGAATTACTTCACAATAGCAGAATGACTTGACGTACAATGTTCAGCAGAGACCACACACAAACACAGAATCTTCAACTTGACAATAACAAAGTACCATTGATGGAACATTGCTGAAATGAATGCAAATGTAACTTCTGCCTGAGCAGGAAATAAAAAAATTCGGATTCAACCGCTTTTAATTAGTGTAGCCGAAAGCCCATTATACAGGAGCCTCTGTTGTTTTAGAGTGTTTTCTGCTACAGATAATAATAAGCCTAGGTTTCAGATAGAAAACCATATTAGATATTCTTATCTTCATACAACCAAAACTGCTCAAGACCTAGAAAGGTAACGGCAAAAAAATATTTAAAAAGTACAGCAAAAAATTTAGATAAATAGCTTCTGCTGCTCCTGTCATTCATCTAACTTTTATCTCTGCTTGCACAGCTCCTGGACACGGAAGTAACTACAGTGCATTTCAATGGGAGTTGGCATTGGACTGGTTGCATCACATGCCCCTCCATCAGTAGCCATTTTCAAAATGGGATTGACATGCACCAAGATAGAAGATTTGGCCAACAAGAATAGACATTTTGCTACAGGAACTGCCCACATGGTAAAAAAAAAACTTGTAAGGAAGATATATTCATGTTTTGTAACACATTTGACATGAATATGTAAAGTACAACCTTTTTAAACATAAGCCTGGCTCCTCAACTGCTCACCCAACCGATCCTCCTTTATGTTCTTGTGGCCTATATTCTCTTACCATGCACCTTCACAGAGGAAATCATGCAAGAGGGTAGGCCTGGTAAAGATGGGAGACGCCATATCTGCCTTATCAGGGAATCAGTAAGCATATACTTGGGCAGCAGGGAGCATGGTGAGTGGACCACGACAATTTGATGGCATTAAAGGAGGAGGAGGTAGCCTCAATATCATGGGTCAGCATGGTGGCTCAGTGGTTAGCATTGGTGCCTTGCAGCCCTGGGGTCCTAGGTTCAGATCCGACCAAGGACAACATCTGCATGGAGTTTGTATGTTATCCCCGTGTTTGCATGGGTTTCCTCCAGGTACTCCGGTTTCCTCCCATACTTTAAAGACATGCTGATAGGGACCTTAGATTGTGAGCCCCACTGGGAACAGTTGTAAATATAAAAATTCGGATTCAACCGCTTTTAATTAGTGGAGCCGAAAGCCCATTATACAGCGCTACGGAATATAGTTGCGCTATATAAGTGCATAAAATAATAATATATAAGTGCATATAATAATAATAATGGGTCCTGTCATATCCTCACAACCTCCCCCCTGCACTACAGAAATACGTGTGAGCTGTCTGTTAGATCTGCCACAAATGTACTGATCTAGCAGACAGTGGAGAACCAGATAGCAGAACCCTAGATGAAGATCTACAATAGGCCAAAACTTCTTGCCATATAGACTTTGTATAGTCCCACCTAATACACGTAAAAAAGACCTGTCACCACGATATGCAGTGCAGCCTGCAGGCAGCATGTTATAAAACCGAAGGAACTGAGCAGATTGATATATAGGTTAGTGGGAAAATACTAAATTTATGAGTTTAAAATCCTGCTTATTCTTAGCTCAGTAGCCATGTGAGTGGTCTTATCAATAATTATCTGCCTTCCATATGTAGATGTAAGCATAGAAAGCTGTCAGTCATTGGTAGGACCACCCACTTATCATCCCTTTTGCTCCAGAAAACTGATACTAAAAAGCTGCAGAGCTCGGGGCATTCAGTAGTTGCGCAACATTTAGTGATTTTTGGGAGGTTGAAAGCACTGCTTGTCACTTTTCAAAGTGGCGAAGAGTGTGGGGGGCCGTCAAATCTGGCATAGATTATAGTCGAAATCTACATTAGCTCGCTTGGTGCACGGACCTGCACAGATGTGACACAAATAATTGTGTTTCATCAGGTCCGAGTGGAAAAAAAATCATGACCGGTATGTGAAAAGAGGGCCTTGATAAATGTTCCCCTATGTCTATAAAAGAGATTAACGACTAGCAAGTTGCGCTGATGCTTATTAATGCTGAAGGTGACCTATTTTCACCCCATGACACATTTCCCCTCTATAAATGTCCTGGGGAGACATGTTGTGTACAGTATCATGTACCCTTTTTTTACGCTGCCATAGTCCTGCACCTGTATTATGTTAGTGCAGTGGATGTCTGGGCACTGACATTCCCTGTTAGGAGTGATACCTGGTGTTACATTTGGTACCAGATATCCAGCTATACAGTACTTCACCCAGGTCACACACCTAGGACCCTGTGGTGTTTTGCCCCCCCAGTGTTGGTGGGTTTTAGTTTGTGGGATCCACCCTTCACTCTTTCCCATATAGTTCCACCTTCATTAGTGTGGTTACTATGAGGTTGGTCCCATAAATCAGTGACGGTTCAAGTAGCTGCTTCGTGCAGTTTGGGTAGATACCCCTATATTTTATTGAGACAATATAATAAAGATTTTATTTTGTTTTAGCATCCTTTCCCTACATATATTCATTTGACTGTTTAAGAGTACGCATATCCATTATACCACTTTCCAGTTTTTGTATATGATTCAGTATCATGTAACCCAAAATTTTATGAGGTACACTGGAAATGACCGAATATATTTTGGCGAAAGCTATGGCAATGGCAATTTAGTTTACTTCCAAAAAATTAAAACCATTGAGGCTAAAATAGGAATCCATTCTTAAATCTCTTTTGTCTTAAATTGGGCAAATACAGATTTTAAAGACAGAATTTCCCAATTGACTACCCATGAATTCACAGAGTTTGTCTCATCATGGACTGAGGAAAGAAAGTGATCAATCCTGTGTGCAATAAAATGTTCATAATTTATTCACACATATTAAAATCCAGGTACAATAGCACACCAGAGTCGACATGTTTCTACCACGCTACACGGTCTTAATTATGGCATTTATCTCATCGTGTTGACTGAGTTAAACTTTTTGAAAATGTGGGGTTGTCAGAAAAAGAAAGAAACAAATCTGTTATTTATTAACTTTTTCAAACAAGGGGTAAATCTTATTTGATATATTTCTAGTGTCACGTGTTTTGTTTTATAAAGCCACTGATCTTATTGATTTGCTTTAGGTGTTTGTTTATATTGGAAGTTTTTGCTGTGTATTATACCCTTCTTTATAACGGTGTCATCCCAACATACAGAATATGGCTTAGAAAAATGGAGAGAAAAAAATCGTTGGGGGAGATGTATTAAATCTGGTATAAAGAAAAACAGGCTTAGGGTCCATTCACACGTCCGTTTTTTCTTTCCTGATCTGTTCCGTTTTTTCAGGAACAGATCAGGACCAGATCTGGACCCATTCATTTTCAATGGGTCCTGGAAAAAATCGGACAGCACAATGTGTGCTGTCCGTTTCCGTTGTTCCGTTCCGCATGTCCGTTTAAATATAAAACATGTCCTATTCTTGTCCTGAAAAATCGGATCCTGGTACAATACAAAGTCAATGGATCCGCAAAAAACGGATGACATACGGATGTCATTCCGTATGTCATCCGTTTTATACGGAATCCGTTCCTGGAAATTACATTTTAATTTATTTATTTTTTTAAAGAAATCCAAACAACTTTATTTGCTTATTGAAATTTATACATGTTTCCGTTTTTTGCGGATCCGCAAAAAACGGATTACATACGGAAACATTTTCAGGAACAAAGGATCCGCAAAAAACGGACAGAAAATCGGATTATAGAAAAATACTGACGTGTGAATGTAGCCTTAGTTGCCACATTTCGTTTTCCAAAGGAGTTGTGAAAATTGAAAGATGAAAACTCATTTGGGTTCACATCAAGCTTTTGCCATCCATTTAATGTATACATTAACAGATGGCTCATATGGATCCCATACAGTGGCATCAGTTCACCATAGACTTCGACTGTAAAAATAAAAGTATAGGTTAACGTACATGTTTTTTATCGGACTCTGCAGGATGGAAAAGCGTAGGTTGCTATGCTTTTGTATCCCTTTATTTTCCAATGTGTACTTCAAATGGTAGACAAACACTTGATGTGAACCCACCCTAAGGCGGGTTCAAGGTTTTTTTGTGGGGGCGGCGGAACAGAGTTACAGATGCGAACAGCACACAGAGTGCTGTCTGCATCTTTTGTGGCCCTGTTGAAGTGAATGGATCTGCATCTGAGCTGCAGAAAAAGGCAGCTCAGATGCGGACTCAAACAACGTTTATGTGCATGAGGCCTAAACCTGTTTTCCTTAAAACCAGTTTTGATAAATCTCCCAAAATGTCTGAACTTCGCTCAAAAGTTTAAATTCAGCAATATCTTCTCTAAACTCTTTTTAGTAACTTTGCTACTTGTACATTTGTTACTTGAAATCCATTTTTCACAAATCCCTGGCCATCTGTGCAGACTCTGTGGTATCACCATCGAGGGTATAAATGCTTTCATCAGGAACCTGTAAGAATGTGCTGACAGCCATTACCACGAGATTCCTATGTACGAGGCCATGCAGCAGACAAAACCGCTATCCATATAACACAATATCAAAGCAGCTGGTTAAACATTTGCAGCTGGAGCGAGGACACGAGAAAGGTCCACTGCAATTACGCAGGAAAATATTAGCCTTGGAAAAAATTGGGGGAAAGGAAAAAATAAAGTCGGATATTTCATTTTAATTGTTTATTTTGGATTTTATGAGCACTGTTTTCAACAAGCAGAAATGCTTCATTTGTTCGTGCACCAAAACAACAGATATGTTAATTATACAGGAGTAATTTTAGGCAACGAACGGTTGAGAAAATGAACCTACGAGCAATACAGCAGAATACCCACAAGGTAATTGGAAATATATTTTTTCTTGTGCAGCGTTACCAGGCAATAATAAATGAAAATGATGTTCCAGGCCTGGCCGATGCTTACAGAAGAGTAAAAAAGCCAGAACAATGGTTCCAAAATATACATTTATCTTCTGTTGTACACAATGAGGAACAAGAACTGAAAAGTGCAAAAAAAAAATGGAATTTATATTAAGATAACAATATTTTTGGTTGGATGAATAGCTTCTGGCCACAGGCTCTGCCGTGTAATGTAGATGTACAGCAGATAACTGAGCTCAGGGCTGCAAATCATGTTTACTGCATCTGCTAAGCTGTAATGTTATATAGGTTGCTCTGGATTTTATGTACTGTGGCATCTACTTAGAAATGTATGGTTGTTGGAAGTGATATTGAATGGTAGATGGTAAACAAGAGAGAAGTTTATATAGAAATAGTAAAATAAAAAATGTAGATATTTTTTTATAAATTGAATTTTTGCTTTTAGCATTATATCATTATAATGAATATTAAATATTCTCAAAAATGTCATGCAGGTCCAATGCAAGTCTACTGGAATCAACTATCTAAATTTTCTGAAAATCAGTAAGCAACAGTCTATGGTCTACTAGGATTTATTTTTATTTTTTTCTGAAAAGTATCAGAGAATAAAAATGAGTCCAAAAGAGAGAGATCCCCACATAATGTATCTCTGGAAAAGAAACATGCAATTCAGATCTCCTTTTAGAAGGACAAGAGAACTGTGTATCCAGAAAATGTTGGGCTGGAAGAGATGTGCAAATATGTTCTTCATCCAACAGGAAAAGAAAACTGAGTATCTCACACTAACAGAAGAAACATTTGAAAGGCCATTGCCAGAGTTCTGGAGGGGGAGACTCTTTCTCATTATGGAGACGGCTTACAACATAATAAGAAATGACATGCCAGGCAACATTGCTCTAGATTTCTTTTCCTTTTAGAGAGAAAGTTAATTTGCATATCATTGGGTTTCTGGGAAATACATTAAAATTAGTTTTATCTAATGCCTAATGATGGTGGTTCCTTAATGAAAAAGAGCACCTCCAAGAGCACCCCAAGGCCACTCAGCTAAACAGGGTAGTTTTCTCTTGAGGCATTTAGTACTGTTGTCCTTTTGGGTAGAGAGTAGGTTTGCACATCTCTACTATGAAGAAGTATTATGTGTGGGTTTCTCTCATTTGCTTGAAATAAGTCACAAGAAATTCTGGATGAATTCTGAACTGATTTTCTCATCTCTTGTAGATAGATAGGTAGATGATAGAACACGAGTATTTTGTCTTCTAGTTTGTTGCTGTTAGCTTACTTTTGTAAAATCTTGGATAACCCCTTTAAGATGGCAGTGCCCTTCCCTACAACCTGAAGACCGGAAAATAAATAAGTAAATAAAATAAATAAATAAAGACTCAAGTGTTCAATATCCCCATTGCTCCAGTCTTTGTGTACTTCCTTGGGGAGTGATGTGGCATACTGTGCATGCATGTGAATATTGCCATCAATCACTTTCTACTTTACAGTTTATTGCATACAGGGGACTGTGGTAATGATTCCTATGGCTCATAATGATTAGAGAATAAGCATATAAAAGAGGAACTTGCTGATTGCTTCTTTGTGTTAAGAACCTTGTAGTCATCAGAAGCAAATTGAGACCATGTACAGTTCCTGTTAGGGTGTTTGCATGTATCAAGTGTGTGCATATCTCACTGTGTTTATATGTATATGTCTGTTTGTCCATGTGTTTGTACATGACAATGTGTGAAAGAATGCATAGTGAGCAAATATTCAATTATGCATGAATCCTTATTATACAAGCTGGTTACCGTGATCCCTTCTATTAGATCTTCAAGGACTACCTAGGAGGACCATAGAAAAGTCTGAGTGGATTATAGAGATCAGACAGCGGTGTTAGTCCTGTTTGGAGAATGTGCCGCTTTTCACTCTTGTCTCCTCTTCTTTCCAACTGTCTGAAATTCCTTTGGATTGTTACAGCAGAGGAGATCATTTAGTATGCTAGTCTCATGTTTTCTTATGAGCTCTGCAGCGCATTGTAGCTTAAAATACCAGACATTCGGTTCAGCACTCAGTGGCAAAGAAATGAAAATGTCATGTCTTTTTCCCAGAAAAGATAGTGGAACTCTTGTATGCACTTTGCACTTTTGCCTTCACTTTCCAGACCCTCTTTCTGATTCCACTTTTAGACAATGAAATGAATACAAAATGGTTATTAATAAGAATTATTTTGTGCTGTCTGATTATCTGGTGGACAATAGAGAGAGCAACATGTCAACCAGCACGGAACACCGCTCTCAGTGTTCTGTAGTCGTAGACATAAAGGGGAAGATTTATCAAACCGGTGTAAAGTAGAATTGGCTTAGTTGCCCATAGCAACCAATCAGATTCCACCTTTCATTTTCAAAAGGAGCTGTGAAAAATGAAAGGTGGAATCTGATTGGTTGCTTTGGGCAACTAAGCCAGTTCTACTTTACACCAGTTTGATAAATGACCCCCCAATGTGTTCTGCTGGTAGTCCACGTATTGAACAACCAATAGAGACAAGCTTGTAATACAGCCTCTGCCCCCACTCCTCATATAGAATGTGACAAACTCCCCTCTTTTGAGGTTGCCACGGGTGCTTGGAGAGGACTACTTGCCAGCCTCTTACCCTGTGATTACGGTCCCATGTTGTATGCACCGGTTTTATGCAATAGCTGCATAGTTATATAAGTTCATGTATTTTGCTGTCTTTTGCTGCCATGTGGCTAATGGAGTCTTGCCCCTGTCCTTGGGAGATAAGTGGATCACTTCTCAGTTGTCTCCAGGACAAAAGACTGTGTAGAACCGGTTTTGGACAGAAAAGCCATGAGTACAGCCAGGCCAAAGAGACGTTTATTAACTTTTGAACTCCTGGTCTAGGATGTGTTACATGTCTATGTGTATTGTAAAGGGTGGGACATTGTATACGTTGAGTAGTGAGGTCTGTTCCATTGTCTCTCTGTGTGTATTGGCGATTGCCCTCTGTCCTGAGAGATAATTGAATTACAACTCGGTTGTCTCCAGGACAGAGGACAATGTGTATTCTCCTGCCTGGGTTGATTATGTTAACCATGGTGTACCATGATTATATCACAGGCAGAGGGGAGGAGTCTATGTGGGTTGTAACCTTTGTGTTATGGGTTAATGTATGTTTGTTGTGGGTGTCTTCCTTGCATGGGAGCAGGGGATAAAAGCAATAGTATTTTTTGAATGTGGTTGCCTTCCAGTAAAGTATTTCTAGCATTCAGCTTTGGCTCATGTATAGACTTATTTGGCGATACCAGCGATACTGGCGATACCAGCGATACTAGCGATAATAGCGATTTATTGCTCTGTGGATTATTTGGCTGTGCTATTTCATGGGAAGAAGGGAATACTAGACGGTGACACGGATGATACCATCACATAGAAGTTGTACTATGTACAAATTTTGTGAAATTTTTTGGCTTCAAAAATGCAATAAAGAGAGTCTATAATCTTTCTATGAAACTAAAATAACAGTTGATACATTTCAAAGTGGGTTTCATCAATGGGTTGCACAGGGTATAATCTGCAGTCAATGCTCAGCAACAGTGACAAATCTACATGTAACTCATGAAGATTTTTTTTTCTGCTACAATTTTTTTTCTTTCTATGGAGTTGCAAGAGGGCTTGATTTTATGAGACGACTTGTAGTTTTCATTGGTATCCTTTTGGGGTAAATTTTATTTTTTGATTGCTTGCTATTTAGTTTTTGTGGTGAATAAGAATATATTGCCATAAAAAAAAATTGATAAATATATATATATTTTTTTTAACTTTTATTTACCACTTAATAGTCCCACAAGGGGACTATAACAAGCAATATTTATATTGCTTTTAAAATTCAATGCACTATCCCTATAGTGCATTGTATTTTAATGTCATTGCTATATTGACATTGACCAAAGAAGCGCAACCTGCTGGAAAACACTCAAGGCAGGCTTAGGGCCTATAACAAGCACCAGCCAGCCTTTACACACATCAGCACCCTGCTATTGATTTGAAGGGTGCGTTTGCTCCCTCTGTCACTGCTTACATCTGTTGGGTGCCATTGCCTGTGGCATGTAAGCCGTTATACAGCCTGAATTGGCACTTCTGCCAGCCCGGGCTGCTAGAGCATGATCTCGGCTGGGCTGCACAGGGAAAAAGACAGCAGCCCAGCTGAAGGCCCCTTAGTGACCATCGTAAAAAGGTCTATTGGTGGTCACTAAGTGGTTAAAGGGGTTTTCCAGTTTCCATTAACATCCTTTAAAATAATAATTTATGAAGGTTGATGTAAGTTTGTAATGCATTTCTGTTACCTTGCTTATATTGTTTATGTTCTGGGCTGTGGTTACATGACCATTTCCATTCATATCTTTCTTATTACCTATTTTATTTTGCCAATGGGCGTGTTAAAGAGGCTACAGGGGGGAGTGATAGCGACGTGTCTACGTACTTAGTTGGGCTATATTAGTGGCGGTGCTAGAGCTGTGGTAGAGAAAGGAGACGTGAATGATGGGATTGGTTGGATACAGAAACAGGCAGATCTACATAATGGATGGGAATAAACCGAAGTGATTTGTTTACGTGGTTAAAATGGGTTAGGACATGAGCTTATCTGTTATAAACCATTTAAAAAAACAGAAAACCCCTTTAATATATACTTCCAAATCTAGGCCGTTTCTCTAAAAAAAAATGTTATAACCGATCATTTAGGTTAAAAAGGAGATTGCAGAAGAAAATAATTTCAGTCCAGTGGTTGTGCTGTCTTATCATTTCATTTCACATAAGGCCTATAAACAATATCAATCATAAAGTTGTTTATCTGACATGCAATATAGATACACCCACAATAATTAATATGTAACAAGTTGCAGCTTAATAAACCATTAGAGGTAATGGGAAAAAACATAAAAGCTAAGTGACAAGATCAAATGCAGTTAACTTGCCTAATTTCCATAGCTACTATATCAACAGTCAATTTAGCAAATAATATATTTACACTGATTAGCTCTAATTCCACTATAGTGCAAATTCTTTTAATGCCTGTTGCCAAGTGACCATAGAACTTTTCCTATTGTAATTCACAGCACAAGGCACATTTTATTGGCTGGTGACAAATGTTTTTGGTAACTTTCATTCAGACTCCAGAACCTAGCACTATCTCATGAATGTTAAAGAGCTTTTGAAGAACTTATGCATCTACTTATCACTAATTACTTTATTCTGCATGAGGCTACAATGCCTTCCAATACTGAAATAGATTTTTCCATTTGTTTTTCTTCTTTTCCAGCATTTGAATTTTTATTTGAAAAATCATATTTTTTACTATTACCCCATAACGTGTGATGCCATACACGTACAGTGCCTTGAAAAAGTATTCACCCCCTTGACTTTTTTTGTATTTTGTTACATTGCAGTCTTAAGTTCAATGTTTTGTTAATCTGAATTTTAT